>NC_089852.1:23275956-23900206 GCF_036373705.1 Amia ocellicauda | reverse complement strand
GTGGGCAACATGACCTATTCTTGGTGGTCCTGCAGTCTGCCGTTTGAATGCTGAAGCCCATTTAACAAGATGGATTAAAAAAAGTACATTTCCTCTTGGTGCCCACAGCCAAGCACTTCTAACGAGTGAGTAAAATGGTGATAAATCTAAAATAAGAGGCGATGGTGGGCACCGCATTACAGTGAGGCAAGCAGATTGTATCTTTTTACAGTGAACCATTATGTTGTGCATCTAAGACATTATCATTAAAAAACACTTATAGACATCGAAGAGAGCAGTGGGTACTGGGCGAAACATGCTGTGTTCTTCATGTTGTGGAAGCTCAATTTGCTTAAAAGGTTTCCGAGTGCCATCTAATCAATCTTACTCCTTTGCTTTGCTCGTAACAGACTTGAAGTTATTCCAAGTTCCCTCCTAGAATATTCTGGATTGACACTAACATTGGATTGTCAAATGAAGTTGGGGGGGTTGATGTTTGGCAAATCCAGGGCACTTCAAAGTTCTGCATGCAAGGGTTTATTTATTTATTTAGTGTTTAATGAACTCCAGTGGTATTGCAGAGTACTTCAAAACCGGTTCAGAAGTGTATGGAAGACTTGAAATCAATTTTAACCTTTTCAGCAGAAAGTTGGGTGTAGGTTTGCAGAATGTGGATGTGATCCGACTACATTCCCCTAAAGAATGGAAGAGTGCACAGTTGCCTCTTGTTTTGACTGAGGTATGGACACACAGAACTAACTGAAATTGGTGGTAAAGTGTCTGCAACTCCCATTGTATCTGAAGGCTGAACTCTTAACTTCCTGCTGGCAGCACTCAATTCCTATTACAATAAATGGACAGAGTAATTAACAGTTTTTTTTACATAAACTGAGAACCTTTCCCCACCCTAATAACATTCCCTTTTTTGATTTGTTGGCTTCAGCCTGACAAAGACGCAAAGCTGTAAAACCTCGTTCTTAAGTAATCAATTATGAGGGTTAAGCAAGGGAGTAAATACTATTGAACTGAAACGCTTATGGCAGAGGTTACAGACTGCTGTTCCTAGAGGACCGTGGTGTCTCACCCTACTGGAGTACTCGATTACTAAAGTAATCTAATTACTTTGAAATTTTGGCTTATTTATGATATTTACATAATTACCTGGAATATGCTGTTTACTCAAGCTACAGTGCCCCGTAAAATGTTTTGCCACCTGGAGAGATGCCAAATTTGTGCACTGCATCATTCAATTAGACCAGATTTGTAGAATAGAACTGAATTGGAAAGAAAAACTAGAAGACACCACAGACCTCCATTAACTGAATTTGACACCCATGCCTTAAGGTATCAGTGCAGCGTTACCCTATTGATTATGCTGGAGTGCTCTGTCAGCTCCTGTAGAAACTGCTTTGCCCTGCCACTAAACAAACCCTCAAAATCAAACGTTTGCTTAAATGTCATCCCTTTACATCGCACTCTAACCAGCCCTAAAATGTGCTTTTAATTTATAGCAGTATTGCCTCAATTGTCTTTCTAAATGTACGCTCATTCGTGGGCACAAGCACACCTATCAAATGCTGCTAATTTATCAGCTTTTGTCCACTAGTCCAAAGACAATGGTGGCAATTGTTGCCTAGGCCTTCACAAGCATTATTTCACCACGCAAATAATGCAAGACACGAAAGTCTACTTTAGGTGGCAGGAGTGGCAGGAGTGACAGGCTCAGTGTGGTGTAGTGTATTATAATCCATCCAACAACAAAAAAAAGGAAAAACACTTTGCATATGACACCTTCTGTTTGGGCTGAGAGAGCAGTCTGAGGATATAAGCCAACGTTTGTGAACTTCTAAACTATCCTTGTTTTACACAGGCATCTCTTAGAATATTAAAACCCTGTATCAACTGTATAGACCTGAGAGGGGAAAGAAAGGAAGGGAGTAGGAGATATAGCAAATATGACCTTGCAAACCATTATTGTTTACCGATAGGCATTTGTATTCATCCTAAGACCTGCTGGAATTCAAAAAGGAACCACCTTTGATTTTTTTTCCTGAGATTCATTCCATGTGAAGCCCACAGTCAGAACTGCTTTCAGTCTTTCCCCAACCGCACGTTCCAGGGAAAGTGCATTCGCAAGGTTTTGAATTGCTGTGGCAGCTGAGCCCAGACACAGCAGATGCTCACAAAAGGATTTCACTGAAGCAGTAGTAAAAAAATAAAATAATTTAATAATAAAATAAAAGTTGATGAATTAATTATAACAAGTCAAGGCTAATTCATTCCTTTTGAGTCTCCTGGTTTTGAAAGTCTCATTCTCCATTCTTGTCTTGCATGTAATACAATCTAATATTTACCCTGCACCGCTCGATCATTTGCCATGCAAATTAGGCTCAAATCTCCTCTGCCTCACTCAAATGGCAGCCAGCTCTCTGGGTTCTCTGCCACACGTCTCTCTTATTAAGGCACCATCTGAACTTTGAGAAAAATGGGGCCTGCCTTATTAATGTGAGGTAACGCAATCACATCTGCTAGTTTGGGCCTCCATACAAGCATTGTACGTTTAAAACAAAATTATCTTTAATAAGCACACAAGAATGATTCCACCACAAAAATAATTAAAAACAAGAAAGTGCACTTCAGTCGAGGGCAATAGCAAGAAGCTGGGCTCAGCTCTGAAGAGTGTATGATAATCCACCATCAGGGAGTACATTTTATGTAGTTTCTTTAGGAATCAAGAAACTCAGACTTGTTTTGGTTGTGCCTACATTAGGGGACCAGGTGGCTGCCTGGCTGTGTGGGCAGGAAACAGTGAAGCGTCCTGGTGATTTTCAGGTTGTCCAGGCGAAAGATCATCCGGACGATTTTGAAATTATGACTGGGGCCCCAGCTGCATAGGCGGCCACCAGGGACCTCACTCATCTAGCTTCACATTAAGGCCAGCTTTCCGGTCAGTCGGCTGCGGGAAGTCTCCAGCTAGCTCGTTAATGCCAGGCATCGGCAGGAACAAATTGGCAAACAAATGACTTGGCCTCATTAGCTGGGGGGAAGATGCGAACCATTTGAGAGGACAGAAAGCACAGTTTTTATGCTTCACAGGACTCGTGTTATTTTTTGATTTTTTTTACCTTGAACATCCCCATAAGGGACAGCAGGGGTGCGCTTTTCTTATCACCCCTCCGGCTGTTTTCCCAAGGTCAAGCTTTTGTGTGAGGTGTGTGTAAATGGGCTTGTCGAATGAAATGAGCTTATAGTGATGTCATTCTTCGGGGTTCTGCGTGCACATCCCTTGGCGTTCGGGTGTGCCAGAGTTTGTCACTTGTTGCGCTGATCAGCTCAGGATGTTGTCAGATTTGCCTGACGTAAGATGTGAAGCTGGAATCTGATCTTGAATGCAACAACCTTTGAGGCAAATAGACCAAATTTCTCTAAAGGTTGGGTCATTCTTCCAGATACCACTGTGAAGGAAAGATGCTGTAATTTGGGGGATTTAAATCCAAATGACCTACATTTCAGTGCATAGAATTGCTTTCAGATGAGACGTTTAAGTAATGTCTTGAGTGTTTGTGTTCTGCAAAATTAATTGCTATTAATAAATTACTGTATTTTATCTCATCAGCACTGCTTGGAAGGGTGTGGAAGGATAGGGTATTTTCAACTTGAGCTTCACCTTGAGCCTCTGTGTAAAACTCTGAGACTGGTGCCTTGTTCATATATATTATCTGCCTTTCCCTTGTGGCAATAATGCCATCCTTCCCTTTAATTTTCCCTGCTGGTACAGAACCCTGTATCCCATCAGTTATTCAAACAGAGTCACCAGAAAAAAAAAAAATTAACAACATTAGCGAGAGGATGGCAGTCTATCTCTGACAAGGCTGGGTAAAAGAAATAGCTTTCATTATCTGATTGTAATCTAGTTAAATTCTCTGCATTTCGCTGCAAACTGTAGATGGTTCTATCATGTGGATAATGTTTTGCATTAGGAAAACACAATGTCCCCACATAAGTAATAAGGTGCTAATGCATTTAATGCTGGTTACATTTATAGAAATAAACAAAGGAATCCAAAAAGATTAATATTGTGGGGCAGTACTGTCAATGTTAATGCATTTTCGTTTATGAAATATCTTATTAGGAACATGTTATTTTGTTAATAGTGTTTTGCTGGGCATTTTTTCCTTTCTTGGTGCCTGGTAGCTTATTAAAACAACAGCTATATAGAAAGTAATTAGGATCAGCTCTAGTAATGGTTTGGCTTTTGTTGGGGAAACACTAGAGACATTATAATTAAGGGAAACAAACTTAATGTTTAACTGAAGCCTGGAAACAAACCAGACAGTTTCCTGTTTTAGCTCTTTTTCTGGCAATGGTTTCAGTTAGTACTTTATCATCTACAGTGACTGATAGTTCCAGAGCTTTACCTTATTTCTGTAGAGTTTGGTAATGTGAGGGTATAAGACTTTGTAATTGAGATGCTATTTCACTAATTTATCCATCCAGTGTAAGGGGGGTATTTCATCTACAGTGTATGTGGTAGGAGCCATGGGCACACTGGGGACTTAAACCCATGTTCATCTCATGGCTCCAGAAACCTAGATATTCCTCACACACTACATCATGGTATCACTTCTAGCATCACTACAAGTGGATGCCTCTTTTTCAATTATGTTTCTGATAATCAATAAAAATTTGTGACTTAACTAATTTAGTGGCAAGTCAACCAGTCCCT
Source organism: Amia ocellicauda (assembly GCF_036373705.1). Taxonomy (NCBI): domain Eukaryota; kingdom Metazoa; phylum Chordata; class Actinopteri; order Amiiformes; family Amiidae; genus Amia; species Amia ocellicauda. The sequence continues at coordinate 23,895,501 of NC_089852.1, read as the reverse complement.
TCAAACCAATTACTATAGCACACCCACGCACACAAACGGAAATTATTCAATGCAATTAAGGGTGCTTTATTCTGGGTTTCTAACCATGTTTTGTAGTCTCGTGAGAATTCTCATTGTATTCTATGGAAGGCTAATAAAATCATGCTCAAATGTGGAAATGGATGGTCAAAAAATAAATTGGGAGACCGCTTCCTGTTATGTTAAAACTGTTTAAGCTATTAAGTGGTAATTGTATTGCTTTTTGCCTGATTCTGTGAAATTTTTTTTTGTCTCTCTCTGTGGAAACTCCGGCTTGCTTTAATAAAAGCGTGATAATGATGGAGATGATAAACACACTAATGCTATATTAATTTTACTGCACCGTCTGAGCTATCTAATTACATCGCCCGTTGAAAGTAAGAGATCGTTTAGAATTCTCCACCATCATTAGGACACTCATTTACAGATTGGTGCTAAATGAGGTTGGGGGATGAATAATTTGAAATTAAAGCAGGGGTTAATGTCCCCCTCTTCTCTTTCCTTGATGCAGAACGCCCACTTTGTTGGGAAAGGAAAGGCAAAACAGAATAATAAAACAGGCAATGTGAGAATCTACCATTTTATTTTACTGTTGTGATGTAGCAGCATCTTCTCTAAGCATACTGTGATTCAGTTTGGTTGACGTCGGCCTGCATATTGCCCCTTAATTGTATATGCAGTGGCCCTCTGCCATGAAGTCATTTTGTGCCCATAGTGTTACAGTGGCCAATTATAAAGTGTGGTTCTATATATATCCCTATCATCCTAGCACCCCTGGCTAATTGTAGTTTACTAATATCTCAGATGCTTTATCTGCTGTGTGTGTTCAATGGTGGGATAGCTGCCTTAGAAGCCTCAATAAGAAAGCTCTCAACTGTAATTGTCTTGGGCAGTGATGTCTACTGATAGCTTTCCCCACAATAGCTTAAACGACATCTCTCTGTGTTCCCATAGTGCCCGTTTGATAAAATATCAAGATAGTGTGCCAGTTTCCTTTATTTCTTGATCAGTAAAACACTTACCAAGTATCAAACCTGGAGAGTCTGGACCAAATAGAAGTGATTGAATGAACACTTGAACTGAATTTATTATCATACATTTCTTAGCATATTTGCAAATACGTGTATTTGCAAAGTGTTACACAGTGCAGTAAAAACAATCGATCCAACATGCGAATTAATTTAAAATTACAAATAGTCGATGTCAGTGTTTCAGTCGAGAATAATTAGTTCAAATTGGGCACAACTGTAAGGAACTGCAATGAACAACTCTAAATCCATCTTAATGCCTCCATTCATCTGTGCCAAGTTGTATTTTCCAGAAAATGATTGATCATGTTTTTCACGTCTCAATTGTTAGATCGACTTGCTTATTTTCTACGCCCCAATAATGGGTTAAGATGCAAAGCAATGATGCTACCTTTCCCCCAAAATACAATCCTCAAAAATATGGTTCTAAAACTCGGCACTCTGGAGGTATATTTTTAATTAAAAACGTAACAAGGAATGTTCTGTGTGCAGAGCATTGGATGAAGACACTGGGGATAAGCAAACACTTTAATTAAATCTGAGTTTCTCGGCCGGCTTCAGCAAAACCGTCAGTCACGTTCCTCCAGTCGCCTATCTTGTGAGGTCTTATTGAATCACTGACCTAACCGAAAGGAAACAGCGGAGTAACCCAAACCTCCCAACCTTTGCTAAGATGCATGAGAAGGTAAATGGAGAGATTACTCATGGCCGCCTGTCCTCTCCTCACACCCTTAATCATGGTAGAAAGCAATTATGATCAGACACTGGTGGAATTATAGAATACATGGAAATGGTGTCTCAAGCTGCTACAGGTGTACTGACCTGTAAAATGAGTGTATTTTACCATAATGGGGACTGTCTGACTTATTTAATCAAACTCTGCATCCTGGCACCAAAGCTGAACCTATGTGGATTATTTCACACCATAAATGTCCAATGAAACAGGCTCCTTTGGCTTCAAGCCATGTTTTGAAGATGTATAGGCAGAACAAGCCCGCTTCTTTGTGGATGCATACTGTGGACCAGGACGTTCATGAGTTTCTGATGTGCCAGGCATCTGGGATGGCGTTTCTCTCCCTGTTCATGTTAATCACAAATATAAATGCTTTTGATCCTGTTAGATTAATGGCTGGCAGGGCTAATATGGAATGGTGCCACCAATACATCAGCAGAAGCCTGGCATCGATATGACAACTATTTCATGTGGTTGGAACAGACTTGTACATTTTTCACCCCCTTTTTTCCTTAAAGTTTAGACTACAGTCAGATCATAACCAACTCATAAAGCCTCTCGTCAATTTATTGTCAGATCTCGTTCCACTTGCCAATGAACAATGTTCCTCTAGTGCAGATCCAAACAATCAAAGATAGGAGAACTATAGTCTGCTGTTGCTGACCACAGAACAAGCAGCACAGACCAGTAACGCACCACTTTTGACTGCTGCTTTTCATTCCAACTGAGCTTTAATTTCTGAACTGAACTTGTAATTACAGCCTTCATTTGCTTAATTAGGTCTTTCTAATTGTTTTTCAGTGCTCACATTGCACGGTAATTTGCAATGATCAACTTTTTTTCTGAGTTGAAAACGGAACCTAATACTTTGTTTAATTGAGGCTTCAAAAGTGAAGCAGCCAGGAGCTGAAAATAATGCATAAATACAGGCCTGCTCTTAGTGGTTCCAGGTTTGATGTACTCTTGTTTACTAATCAAAGCATGAAACAAATAGAATTTCTCAATAGTGACCCCCCAAAATAGCCAGCCATGTCCTGCAATCAGGCAAGCAATCGATCGGTAAATAACTCTTTGTTTGCTCAAATTGATCTTTCTTTTAAAAGGCATATTTTATGTCAGCCAGATAAAAGCCTGCACGCTCTTTTTTTCCCTTGCTGCTGTAAGTGCTTATGAATTGACTCCCTGGGGGTTTCAAAAGCACCGTTACTCTGTTTTATGAGGACAATCGCAGCTGCTCCAGTACATCACCTTTGTTGCTCCATAATCATCCCTCGGTTTTACACTCACACTTTAATTTTGCTTTAAGTGTCTTTGAGCAGTTATCCCCTTAAAGACAGTGGAGCTGGAGAGTGCTCTATTACCTGGCATTGGGATGTTACTGCTTGCTTTGTTCCGAATCCAGCTGTCACTGCTAACAAGACTCCCTGAGAGGTCTCTGTAGAGAGAAGGGGGATGGGGGGGGAGGAAGACTGTTCCCTTTCGTTAAGTTTTTTTTTTTTTTGTGTGCTAATTAAGGTCTTTGAGTCCTTGGGACTTCATTAAAAAGCAATTAGCACAATCACTTAAGCAGACAAGAGTTACTATAGCAATCTATGAACTTGAGAATTGCCATAAGTCCAAGAGTACTTTTACAAGCCACAGAGGAAGGGGTTATCCCAGGTGCAAACATGGTAGTACTTTCAATTTGACTTGTGGCTAAGTGCTTGGATGAATTTGACTGTCATGTCAGGCAAAAGGCTGGGTTTTCATGACTTGTCCTTTAATGGGCATTGGAAGAACTCAAGGTCTCAAAGGTCGCAGGTCCTAGAGGGCTACAGTGTCTCCCGATGTTCTAAACAAACTCCCAGTCATTGGTTTGGTCTAAACAGATTAATTTATTGCAGACTACAGAGTGCAAATGACATTATTAGATGTGCACCTGGAATGAGGAAAGAAAGGAATTTGTTAAAAAAATGACAGTTATTTGTCTAAGTGATACAATACCGAGGTTAATTAAGTAATTGAGCGCTGCAATTCCAGTGAAAAGCAGCAGACACCACGATCTGTAACTGAGTTTGAGACAACTGGAGTCTAGCAATCCCACTTCTGAATGGTCAATTACACATTTGGAAGCAACAAATAGTAAACAGGGGCCAATGGTTAAAATTGTATCACTTCTCCTCAGATTATAGGCGCTTAACAAAGGCTGCCTGGCCCATGATAACATATGGGTGAAGCACTGGTCTAGTGCACTGCTTCTGAGGAGGACTGTGACTGCTTTAGCTCAGTCACCTTTTCCACCTCCATCGCTTGGTATATCCTCTCTCTGTTTAAGCATACGGGAGAGATGATGGTCGAGGTAGCCAAATTGACAAAGACAAAAAATGTTTTTCACCAGATTGTGTCCACTTCACTCTTGCCTCCCCTCCCTGTATAGATTGGCACTAAAATCCAGAAACATATTCAGAATGAGCAGCTCAGGTCCCGTTGTTGTATTGCCTGTAATCGCAGGTGGCTTTGGCTGCATGGTAAAATCATGCCCTATCAATCACCTGTGGAAATGTAACCAGACAAATGCCTTATTATGCGCCTATTTATAGAACATAGCAATGCCTGTACTCTGGTTTGAAGGCCACTTAAATGTTTGTCTCCTGAAATGCAGGCTTAAAGTGCTGATAAGATGGGTTTATTTGACAAGCGCAAGATGAAGACATGCAACAAAAGAACCAGGTCATACAGGGAGGGCAGAACAAGCAAGAAGTGTGGATCTCAGTTTGTACGTGGCAAAACTATATTAGAAATATTACCTCATCACGTGGAATTACTGAGCTTTTACAAATGGCCCGGTTTCATGCATTACTCTGTGCAGACTCGGTTATATCTGTATGAAAAAGTCCTGTTGACTGCCAGGTCACTTTATTCAAGCTGTTCTAAACAGCTTACAGTTTTTTCATTATGATCTGCATTTTTGTTTTTGTAAGCTTGAGAAACAATGCTGAATGTCTTGAACCTTTACTATTCCCATGGCCTTTTTTATGGATTAGATTTTTTTGGAAGGAATTAGGAATAGTACTAGTTGACTAAATAAAATAAGCAATAATGAGGTTCATTTTGTAAGTTCTTGGGGGCTCAAATAGAGAGTAGTACAGGTTTCCTACAGTATGTCCAGGTACTTGCAGTATATATGAGACTTCTGCTTAACGCAGATGAATCAGAGTTCAATATGTTTTTAATTTTTGTAGATCATATAAAACCCTATATTATCCATGGGAGGTAGGCGGGGATTTGGTGAATGTTATCAACCTTCTCATATCCTGTGTTTCTGACTCTATTGCTCCTCCATAGTAACCCTTGATATGAGATTTACTTCTTTTTAATTATTTTCTCTACAAGCTCTGTGTGAATAACATTTATACATTAATTTGTAGTCATGATCAAAGTAAGAGTTATGTTTGTTTGTTTTATATTATTTTTCATAGAGGAACCATCATTAAGTAATTTTAATAGCACACATGCTCCCTAATGGTCAAGAAAAAAGACCCCCTTTTCAAAAAGCCTGCTTAAAGCTGATTTTGACCTTCTGAATGATGGATAGTTTAACTTAGTTGGTTGGTTGGTTTTAGAATGCAATAGTGCTGCAAGTCTTGTAGACCATATCTGATGAAGATCCCAATTTTACCTTTCTGGTGCCTTTTCAAGTGCTGAATCTGATTGCAAAGACAGCCTGGATGAAGTGCTAGACCTGTGCTTATATACAAATTTTGACTCTAAAAAAACCTTTAAAAATATTTCTAAGTATTTTAGAGAGAGAACACCAAACACAAGACGGAGCAGATACAAACACTGCAGTTTCGGGAAACTTTGCTAGGGCCTAATCCAGGGCAAACCTCAGACAGTCCTACAGAAGGCTGATCCTTACAGCTGCGTTGCCTAGCAATGGCTGAAATTAACGTTTTCTCCATCACGCCACAAAGACAGATAGAATCTACAATGTATTTTTAATTAAAAATAAAAATAGCCACCCAGGCTTAATAAATAAAAGTGGTTAGTCATATTAGCACCTTGTTCTTTAAAGAAATAAAAACCTAAGTTGACTGCTTTTTACAGTTTAACAAAAAAATACTTTCATTTTCTATTAACATGTCCGTCCAGCAATTCAGATTAATTAAGTCTCAGTGTAGGAAATGAAGTTCTGTTCATGCAGAGTTGATTGGATTTGACGTGGGCTTGCTCTCTCCATCTATCCAGCTGCGTCATCACTTACACCAAAAACCCCATCAGACTGTCATCTCCGCGTCCCTCCGTCCCAGATACCCTGCACAGTGCTGCACTGATCAGCAATTCAGCCTAGCAAAATACTATTATGTCCTTTGACAGAGAATTAATTTGTGCCGCACTTATACTTGCAAATGGGATTCAAATTAGTCAAAGTATCAGGAGGATCAAATGTACAGTTAATGGTTGATTTTGAGAAGTTAATTAAAGCAATCGAAATTCTGCGGGGCTCAACGAGAGGGTTTTGCAACAAGCTTTGTAATTTATCAAGCATTCATTCTTCATTAAAGAGAGGCACAGTGGCCATTTACATATTCAACGAAACATGTCCTATAACACTTCATTGCCTTCAAAGCCTTTGTCATTTGGAGACATCAATAAAAACAAATAAATAAATACAAATAATGACCTGACAATACTTCAGCTGCATTCCATTTCAATCTGGTAACACATTTTGCTACTAAAAACAGAAAAAAATTGTATTGTTGCATTGGAGGAATACTAAGAGTAGGTTTGTCATTCTTTTTGTTATTATTTTTACTTAGGTGTTTTGGTTTTGTTAATGTTTTACCATCAAATGGAAAGATATAGTTAGAGCCTTTAAATGAAGCCTAGAGGAACATGAGAGGCTTAGCAAATTGTATCTCCTCTTCAAAGCCGCTGATGGAAGTTTGAGTGAGACCCCGAGGGTCTGGCTTGCTACAGTTTAGTAAAGAGTCTACTAATGAGGGAGGGCAGGACATCTACTCATTAAAGGAACATGAAAACTGGATGCTGAAGCTTGTAGAACCGGTCACTAAGTTCACTGAATGGTATAATTGTAGTAACATCCTTACATGTACTGGGGGATAAAACAGGCCTGTAAAATATATAATTATCAGTATCTTCATTTGGGGAACTATATATATAAAAAAATACAATTACTCCAAACGGGCTCTTCCCCATTAGTGAACCTTTTGCCAGCTTTTTGTGTTTGGAGGTGGTACTGAATATCAAAGAAACCACTTCGATATTCAGTACTGTACTGTGCCGTCAAAGAGACAGATTGTTGATCCTGCTCTCTCTTCCATGCAGACCATTTGAATTCACACTGATCTTATTACCACATGTGAATACATCCCATTTACCTGACTCTGTACACTTACACTGAAGAACTACTACGTATAATAAGCCCAATGGAAAGTTATGACCGTACACAACCAGATGGAAAACCTGGAGGGGAAAACCAATTTGTTTCAGTAAGTTGCACGTTTGATTTCACAAAACTGAGATACTCTGTCCTGCATACATTTAACAGGGATTGTCTCAGTATCAAGTACTGAACAGGTAGCCAAGTGAATTATACTGTTCTGTCCAGATGTATGAATGTGTGTCGGCCAATGGCTTCTGCCAAGACGGTCTTCTCAGCACTCCATTATCACTGTGCTGTGCTGTGATGTCAGTCTGTTGTCAATAGGTGTGATAGAAGCTCCCTGGGGTAAACTATCTATTTCTAAACCCTTGCTTGCCCTTCTGCAACTTCCCATGGACAAAAAAAAAGCTTGTCGTTATCATAAGCCCTTTATTCATTGGTTATCTTTCATGTGCTTTGATGTTTGTTCATTTAATTTACAATTTATCTTGTCGCATCCCCAGTCCCACTGTTTGTGAATGATGCGCTCGCTCCCTCAGTGAAGGTGTAATGGCATTGCATGGCAAACACATTAGCCACGGTCAATAAAACGAGTATAATTGGACATCAGGGGTAACCTTCAAGGTGCTGGTAATTTAATAGCATTGTAGCTACACTGTTAAACATTTGTTACATGTTTCTTTTCTAATTAGGCAGCGTAATATTCGTTATATTTATGCATTGTTAATGTTGTTCCCTGAGTGCTTTCTTATGCACTACGCATGTCGGTGGCACTTTGGCTTACCATCGGGCATGAGCAGCTGTGCCATGGATTATGGGAATGTAGCAAATGAGAAATAAATTGATAAATAACAGCCTAAATAAGACTTCTCCATTATGCAAATGAAATAAGTTCCTGACACAATTAAACAGATTGCTGAGCTGCCTTTTATTTTTTTTAGGTTACCTATCTACTGTAAACCTAGAAATCTTCATGTCATTCAGGGATAAAAATGTATTAACCAAAAACCTACATAATAATCAGAATCTTTGTGATCCTGCAATGCAGTGTGGCATAGAGCCACTTGATGCAACAACGCACTATTTTATTTAATCCATCGGTTACCTAAGCCATATGAAGGCCTATCAACAGCCTGAACTCCAGCCCTATCTGATTTAAAAAAAAAAAATAGAAATCAAACTAGGTCTATACAGATCAAACACCTGTTTGCAACGCTAGACCTTAATGAAAACCCAAGTTAACTGGAGACTCTAATCCTAACCCAAGCACAGAGCTTACATGTAACCCTAAATCACTATATTTAATTTTACTGCATAATTTTGCTCAAACAAGTTACTCAAACAAATACCTTATAACATCTCTATCTCTAATTTCAGCATAGCTTGGTCAAAATTTAATGTTTCAGATTTTTCTATTTGTATTTGTATCGTGATCTGTCAATATGAAAATGCCTCAAGAACCACAGTAGTCAGTGCTATTACTAAAGACTGTCAGAACAACTCTCTCCTGCACTGGTCTGCATTGTCCAAGAGAGTGATTGAGTGCCCGAGCAGAAAATCGGCAAACATTGATGAATTTATTCCTTGAGTTGCGTTTGCATATTAATAAAGCATTTAACAGTTGTCCCCAGAATATTATATTTTGCAAAAGCAGCACAGGATGCAAAAACTGATGTTGAAGCAAACTGGTAAGAAAACCATGTTTCCCATTGGTTAGCCATATAAGACTTTAACCTTTTGGTCTTGCAATGAAACAGAATTGGAAGAATAGAATAACGCAAAGCACAGATCACAGCGAAATTTAGTTTTTTTTCCTAACTGGTATCACTCCGATCCTTTACTCCTAAGTCCGAAGAAAAGTCAAGCTGTGTTTGGCAAACTGCACAGTTAGTGTGAAATCAATTAAAAACTTCAATAATATGCATGTCTTGTTTCTTCCCCCCCGGCAGCTCCCTTGTGGTATTATTGTATGCTGTGGATTCCCTAGCAGTTGCATGCACTGGTTCACACACTGGCAGTGTAGATAAACTAGAGGGATTTGCTTGTCTATAAAACAGCCCGCAACCCATTGTTTTTGGTTACACAAATTAGCCATCGGAGAGATGTCTCCTTCGGAATTGAAAGACAACCATATTTTGGAGTTCGTGTTCTATCTCTGCACCACATCAACACCACACTGTAGTATTATTGTTGGGGTATTTGTTTGGTTGGTTTTACTCGCACAACAGGGATCTCCGTCCGCTGAGCGATAAAAAGAAGAAAACACAACAAAATCTGTCAAGGAAATAATCTAACATGTAATCTCATCATTGACGGTGGCAAAACAAAGACAAGAAGGTTAGCTTCTAGATGTAGTCCTGCCAGTATCGATCTCAATTTCATTACCCAACCCACTGGGTCCCAGTGTAAACAGTAGCTTGCTCAGCAAATGTATGTCATGTAAATACATATATTTAGATGTCTGTGTACACATACATATATACTATAAGGCTCCCGCTTAAGTGTACACTTCAAAACAATATTTAACTTCAGATTATTTTTATCTATGAAATGTATAATGCCTAAGGGTTCATAAAGTGGTTAGAATGTGTAGTGTGGTGTCGGTCTTTGTTAAAGTAATCCAATCCAAGGCTACATTTGTTATATTTAGAGTGTTCTTGTATTTATAGTATGTATTGTGATTTACATTTTCTGCTTCCTTAGAGTACAATTCAAGTAATCCTCATTGTATACATATTGGAATTGTATTTGTTTAAATCAATATAAAAACAATAATTAAAAAGTTACAAAGACAGTGATAGGCTTGTTTTGACTTTTGTTTTTGGTTTTGCATACAATACATAAATAGGGCCACTTTTGAAAATAAAAGGATAATCTGGAATGTATTGGTTTATTACCTCCATAAAAGCATTCTCCTCTGTGGTAATGGCTTTGTTGCACAATTTCCATTAATTATTAAGATCCCTTTTCTCCCCTATCTTTCTTTTCCTTTCTTTCTTTCTTTGGCCGAGCTGAAATCGGAGTGTGTTCGACAATATTCTTAAGTGCCGCTGCACAGCCAAGGTAGAAATATCAGGTGAAATGTAGCTTTCTGAATAGTTTAACAGCCTATGGTGTTTAAAAAAAAAAAAAAAAAAGTGTCACAATTAAGTAAAGCAGCAAAGGAAAATGAACCCTTGCTGATCTGAACTTGCGTCCTCTAGCGCAAAGAAATCCCGTTAGGGAGTGCAACGGTGTCCCGGGGGACATTCATTACATCCAGTCATTAATATTTGAAGTAATTAGGGCGTAGAAGGAGGCACGAGAGTGGTGGTGCTTGATGTGTCATTCGAGAACCTGCAAGAGACACTCGGCTGGATTGTACTTTCCCCCCGACATACTCTGCTAAATGATGTCAATAGAGCCTCCCCATACACACACACCCCTGGCTTTGTGGCTGCATACCTGCTGAAGCTCGGTGCCTCCCTCCTCTCTTCCTGTGTACAAATATTCCTGGAACCCTCCCCATCCTCATTTGTGCTATCTGTGCACCCTTCTTGCCAGTTTATGTCACTTGCTCACCCTCCCTCTCCTTCTAGTTCAAGGAACTAAACAGCCCTGTTTGCTTGTAGCCTTGGCAGAGTGGGGAGCAAAGCTTTTCAATGTTCCAATTACCTGAAGTCCATTAACTTCACTGGACAGATCCCTGATGGAAATCCATGTTGCATTTGTCTTTGCCCTGACAGCTTTTTGCATGTACTTTGCTTAACACTCGGATAACCTGTCTAGTTGCCGTCTGAGCTGCATTAATAAAGATCCGGGAATAATTTTGCAGAGAAAAGAAAAATAAATGGCATGACGGCACCACCGCCTTGTTGCTGCACTAATATTGTGAGCCATATCAGCACTGGTCTAAAATCCAAAGGCTAAAATGCAGACCTGCTTATAAGAGAGGGTTCTGTGTGCCTGTTTGTGAAGACATTGTTTACCTACTTACTAATAGGAAATGTCTGCTGTGCCCCGGCGTAGACTGACATAAACAATCTTGGCAGGGTTTTTATATAACTAAAGCATTACACTAGATTTTCATATCCCTGAGTCACTCATATATTAGTTGCAAGTATACCCTAGCATTACTGAGTGAAGTATGTGAATGTGCTTTCGCTTCTCCGATGGTGAAGGGTGGAGATATGTGAATATCGACACTGAACATACGCACCTTGAGGGGGAATTTCACCTTATAGGTTTAGGTTCAAATCCGGAGGGGTACCAGAAATATCTAGAGCATCACACTCAACAAAGTGGAGTTATTGCCCATGCAAATGAGCTTCTGACAGGTTTAAAGAGACTTAATCAAAACTGATACCCTGTGAGTCTGGAACTGACCATAAACAGGACATTTTGATAAATCCTAAAACCTGACAGAATGCAGGAACGAGAGAAAACGTCCAATGCCTTTTTTCCAGCCCAGAGGACTTGAAACAGTTCAGAAGAATTAATTGCTGCTGTGAATTGAAACATGGTAATAAATACACATGTGGAGGAGGAATCTACGACTCTAAAATCTCATAATTAATCACAGATTAGCTGGTGCTAAAATCTCACCCAAACAGATAGGCCTCTTAAAAATGGTTTAAGAGGAAAGAAAGAATCTGGAAACTCAGAAACGATCAGTCGGTGTGTCTAGTCATGAATCACACTCTGGCTGTATATGTATACAGACATACAGTCATAACAATATATTTGTACAGCAGGTTTGGAGTTAACTATGAAGATTATCTTAAAAGTGAAGCTTATGATTCAATCTAAGAATAACCATGGACAAAACTGAACATTATTAACTTGTAAAATCTAAGTAGTGTTTGGACACCAGTTGAAATATGTGGACTGCTTATTCCTCATTGTAGCCACAGTAAATCTGTTATAAATGATATTTTCCCCCTATTAATATTTCACATTCTACAAATAAAGCATGAACTATAAGCCCCATGAATATAATGCAAGCCATTTCACTCTGGGGATGGTTAATATTTCATTTTGCTCAATGGTATTTAGTTGGGAGGGAAATGTCTGGAATCCACACAAGGGGATTGCTGACATTCTGTGACACATTTAAACATGGCACTAACCCACTGCAGTGTGTTACACCGGTGTAAATGAAATTATTAACTCTGTGTGTTGCCAGTCATAACCCTTTCTGAATTAAAGAGCCTCTTTCAGCACTATGTACGTGTCATTTCTCACTCTTGGGAAGCACGCTGGTTTAACTTGATTATCCTATCGACGCTAAACAGGGAGGTAGATTCCAGAGAGTCCTGTTTGTTGTGCAGAATTAATTGCTTTACTTTGTGATTGTCTTCAGCCACGAGTCACACAGAGCACCTTGTGCACTGAAGGCAAATCCGCAGGTTTTGCAGGTTTGTAGACAGTATGGTGTACAATAAGTAAACCTGACTGGATGAATATGGTAAATCTTTCCTATTTAGAGAAAGCTTAGTGTACAGTAACTTACAATAATCAGTAATGCAGGTCTATGTGTGTCTGGACTCGAAATTCAAGCTGAGAGCCATATACAAAGAATTCATGGATTATTTATTCTCCCCAACTAGACCTTAAGCCACCAGTCCTAGGAAGGCCTGGGTACAATTTCGGCAAACGTCTAGGTCTTCCAAGGTGGCAAAACTACTGCTTTTGGTTACTTCCTGAGTTTGAACTGGTAACCTGCTAATTTTCTTCCTCAGTCTTTTCTCGGATCTTAAGGAGGGAAGAATTGAGGGGACTTGTAGAATTTAGCTTGTGCAAAAGAAGTGTACTTCTCCATTACAGTGTTAGTGGTCTGTCCCTTGTGTGAATATACCCTGTCTGTCCAGCAGGGGTCATCCTTTACAATATTACTCATGCTGTTACGGTTTCTCATCTTCAGAACAAGAGTACTCCACACTCGCACTAACGGGTAGCATCTTATCTGATTCCCTATCTGACTATCTGTCATCCTTTGTTTGACTGAAGAGGGCCTTCTGACTCATTTACTTGTTTAAAGAGCCCTATATCTGAGGATTGCTTGCTCTGGCTTAAGGATTTGCTTCATGTACCTTTTATGTATGTATTGGACTTCACCATTCTGCCTTGTGCATACAGTGCCATAAAGTGGATCATTTTCAGCAGTCGGTGTGCTGTGTGGCATCCCAGTGCAGGTGTGTATTAGGGAGACAAAAGAAAAGTGATTTTATATATAGAGTGTGTGTTGTAGGGATTCTCTAGAGCAGGTGTAGCATGCAATCTTGTGGTTTTCATCCCGCCCACGGTTTTAATGGTGTGATTGAGCTGATGTAACCCCTTTGACATCACTTTATGGATTGCGTGGAGGTGTACGCACCGATTCAGAAGACTGCATTTACTCCCTAGTACTTTATCTCTCGTCTAGACAATGGAAGAGGGCAAACCACATCATAAGGACAACACCGGCATAAAAAAACCTGAGAACAAGCGCCAAGCTACATCGAGGCCAAGGAAGGCTATCGTGACTTTAGTCTTAACAGACATGAAACTGACACAGAAGTAGTAATTGTGCCTCCTTGAAGGGGGTTCGAGACTTCTAATGGCAGGCAGGCGTTGCTGCCAATTGCCAGAGCCTGGGAGACTGAGCCAGACAGTTGTTGAAGCCAGGCCTGAGCCGGGTGACGGAAACCTAATTTGAGATAACACTGCCTGTTTTGTTAATGAGAGTCTATTGCCACTGCTCCGCTGTCATCCATCTAAATGGCTGGCTTGGTGCAGTCTACAGATGGCAGCTGCAATTACAGACTGCAGAGAAAATAGTAATTTCAGTCTATTAAGCAATTCAGAAATGCTTCGAATGGGGATCCTTCAGGTAAATAGTCTCTCCCCGCTCCCCGCCCCCCCCACGTACACACACACAATCCCATTATGCCGAAATTCAGGAAGGCAGGTGTTGTACAACGGTCTTAGAAAATAGCCTGATCCGAGAGATATGCGTAAAGTATTAAAAGTGACCTTTCAGTTACTTTCTCCCGTTCTTTCTCAGCAATTTGGTGCCAGAGATATTGTAGTCTAAATGGCAATAGGTAAGAAAAGGCTCTCATTGTAATTGGCTCAAGTCTCTTTAGCTTTATAAAAAGAGTTGACTAATCATTTTCCCATCAAAGTGGTGCTATTGATTGGGTGTAGTCTAAGAGAGAATTGTACACATCCTTTTTGCAGGGAAGGGAAAACATTTATATATGAATAGTGGAATGCCGATGCATGCGATACATCAGTGCAGACATTTAAAATAAACAGGGTCATGTAAAACCATAGACGGGGACAAACAGCCCTGTCCTATCGAAAAGTGAGGAAAATAGAACTACAGTGTAATATGTAAGGAAAGAAGCAAGAGAGAACTTGGAAACTATTTAAAAATAAATATGGTTATATAATGTGAGATGTATATTATTCACCTGTCAGCTTCCAAGTGTGTGCCCTGAGATAGTAAAAGAAATGAGTCTCTGAAACTTCAGTCTGAGCCACTGCCGTTCCGCAAGCTTCACTCGCACGATTATTCAGACACTCGTTTGATCACAGAGGTGGGGCTGTCTGAATTGCTAACAGGTGCCACAGTACTGATTTCAGTAAACTTCCTTGTACATTTCAGGACCTTTCCTTGTAGACTGAAGTGACCTTTTACCCTCATTTTTTGGTACCATTTGGTTTTCCATTTCAGCGGAAGTTAATTACATGCAATTACAGTCATGTAGGATAGTAAGAACAGCTACACCAACCTTCAAAATCTTAGTGACTTTCTTAAAAACCTGGTTAGTACAAATGCAGTGTTTGTGGGCAGCCGGTGTTAAAGAATTCCTCAGTTATTACGCAAACTAATTATTTGTTTACATACCAGGATATTATAGTTTAAAATAGGTGGTAAACACCCAATTATAAGGCAGTAAAAACGTCAGGAAAACAAACAGACAAATAAACCAACAAGATGAATGTGTTGAACTCTAACCCCTTACACGATTTTCAAAAGCCAGCACTGTTTCTATTGGTCATTATCTCTGACCCCTGGTGACCTCACTGAGTGACCTCAAGGCAGAAAACCTACTGGCTCATGAACTACCTGACTCTTGACCTTCTGTTTGGGGAAATCCTGTGAAGGATCTTGGCTGATGGCATCACTGATTCTAATATAAAATAAAGGCTGATACTGAAAAACACTTTTTAAGATTTAAAAGTGATTATTATTATTATGACGCTGTGACTCTCACCAGGAGAAAATGAAAGGATGGATTATGATAAAGATCACATTTGGATTACCTCAGATGAATGATATGATTTCTGTATCCCTGCTTCCTGCACAGGAATCTGAATCTGACTGTTCTAATTAAAATTCTGAAGAAGGCACTTGAATAAACTGTAGCATTGATAGTGTTTTTTTGGCAGTATCGATTGTCTGTTTTGAGTGACCGACATGGTTCATTTATTTCCCTTAAGTGGTTAAGTTGTGTTGGGGCATTGTGCCTTCCCCAAAAGGTGGCTGATGAGAACAGAACAAATTAGGTTTAGGACAGCTGTCGATGAAACATTGCTACCGAACCAAGTACCCTTTCCCGCTGTCTATACTACCAGTTTGTTTTCTTTATGACCTTTGCGTTTACATATGTACCTGTCCAATACACAGCGAAGAGATTCCGTCCTAATCAGAGGACGTGTCATTTATTATGATGGCAATGGCGCTTATCATAGTGCAGCATTCTCTGGGAGTCGACAGGCAGACAGCGCCCCATACAGCACTGTGGCCAGCTCTCATTAATCAACATTATCCACTCGTGTCACCCCTGTAAATTGTGGGTGTCGCTGTCATTTTCCGCAGGCTGGGATTTCTTGAGCTGGTGAAATGGTGCTGGCTGCACACTTTTCTCTTCTGTTTCTCAAGGTGGACACTTAAACGCTGTTTTCTGTAGTGAGTCTCGGTCACTTCTAGAAGTGCTGAAAGTGGTAGACTTGCCTTCTAGAAATGGCAAAGTTTGTTGTTGGCCATTGTTTAGTAAAAAGAAAAGATGAAAGTAGGAATGATTATTTTTAAATTGTTAAATTTTACATGCTGTATAAATGGCTCATGAATTTTTAATGTTTGCCTTTTTATTTCCCCTCTCTTTCTCTCAACAGACCCTGGCGACAGCATATTTTAAATATACAAGGATACATTTATAGGAGTTGACAAAATATTGAGTACAATCTATTAAATATGTATGCTCTGGCTGTACTGAAGCTCATCTCTTGCAGTGATTCATCAGTTTTACAGCATGGGAAAAAAAATGTGTGTGTATATGTATGTGTGTGTATATATATATATATATATATATATATATATATATATATGTATATGTGTGTGTGTATGTATGTGTGTGTATGTGTGTATATATATATATATATATATATATATATATATATATATATATATATATACACATATATATATATATATATATATATATATATATATATATATACACATATATATATATATATATATATATATATACATATATATATATATATATACACATATATATATATATGTGTGTGTGTATGTGTGTGTGTGTATGTGTATATATATTTATATATAGGCATTACATGGACTGGGTTTTTTCAGCTTGTATTACACTCTCTTGGGCCACCGGGATCATCTGATCTGGAGGCCAGAACAGTAGTCAGCATGCACCGAGACACAGACTCCCTGGGTATTTGAGTATATGCTGTCAGGTGCTATTTTGCATCCGCCACACTGGAGCACAGTGTGGGAGTAACCTGGGCATCTGAGAGCTCCGCAATTAAACGAATAGACCAGTAATTATCCATCTGCCAGCAGCCGGCAGCCAAATCCGAGTGCAATACTGTTCAGGGGCAATGTCAGCAAGGGGTATGGACGTGTCTCTCACTGGCATTTATTAATAGGACCATAATGAAGCACGACTATGACACAGAAATCAGGATGCAATCCTGTGAACCTGACAATGAGTGTGGTAACCCTAGGTTGAACTCTAAATGTAATTAGGGCGTAATGTATATTAAACACCAGTAGTGAAAATATGGCTCTGAAACAACATAAATATATATCCCCTCAGATTGTTCCTACTTTTACCTGTATACCTAGTGAAGCCTCAAAATCCAGTCTAGTCTAATCTAATCTAGTCCAAACCTTAACCCTAATCTGAGCTCTGCTTTTTTCGCTTTTGTTCATGACGGCACTTAATTATATTCATGTACCAGGACTACCTTTGGTGTGCAGTGGCTTTGCCTTATATATGAGAGGGGGTTTAGTTCCCGAGTGAGTTGTTCCTGTTAGGGCTGTATGCGGTTTGGTGTCAGGGATGGTCCCACAGAGCAGTTTCATTAGTGTACAATCTGTACTTGGAGATCTGTTATGTGAGAGTTTGGACCCATAGCTCTCCCTACACTGCCAGTTTGAGGTCCTGTATTTCCAGGGTGTTACGAGTATGTCCAAGTCTTCTTTTTGTCGATTCTGTCTGTGTAATGTTCTAACTTGGTTGAACGAATTAAAACTCAAAGCTCGTCCTCTCCTTCCGTGCAGCAAAACAGAGACAGATTGCACTGGTAGTCAACAGCCGCGTTTCAGCCTAGCACTCGACGGAGCCTAGGGCGACCGCATGCTTCTTCTGTGAATTTGAGAGAAATAAGAGGAATGGAGGGCCCATCCCCTTCACCCTATTCCGCTCCCAGTCCTCACCCTCTCCTTCACTTTCTGCCAGCAATGTAAGCAGACACTGCCCCTGAAGCACAAAACACAACCAATTATTAATGGCCTGAAGACTGGCTTTTTTTCCCCCACAGTTTTTTGTTTTTTTATTTCTGTCCCTTAATGATGTTTTGTTTTAGATTACACATACATAGCTGAGCTGACTAAAGGCCAGTGGAGTTCGAACGCTGTAATCCATTATGTTCAATTAATTACAAATTGAAAGAGGCCAGAGAGAAGTGTAAATAAATACCAGACCAATGTTTGCAAACTAAATTATTTATGTTTAAAACAATCATTAATAATACAAAAAATTACTCACTGTATTTGACATGGCTGGTTGTGTGCTGTATTTAATTTTCCACCGAGTTCCTGCAATCTTTGTTTGGCTCGAGCTGGCTGGTGGCCGCAATCAGAATAATCATTCTGGTTGGGGGGGCGCTATTACAAATGAAGGGTAGGAATGCTCTCACTTCAAATTATAATCAGATATTTTAAATGAATGCAATATCGGCTCTATTATTCACCAAAATGATGTATACCATGAAAGTTATGTATGTCAAAACTGAATTTTGACTTGTGTTCCCGCTCTATGCAAAGAATCAATAACAATTACTTTCCCGATTAAAGGACACTTAAGTAACGTGATATTACAGAGCTGTGAACAGTGTGGGAATTCAGCCTGACTGACACTGTAAGAGGTCCAGTCTCCTGAGGCTGTTTCTCAACCCTGTCTCTGTGTTTTTGTTCCAGGTGAGCTAGAAATTACTTCATTGGAAAAACTTCATGACACTATAAATGTTTAATTGGACCTTTTTCATGAGCTGTTAAATGATTGGAGATCATTCAGGTAAGAATTTAATTAAGTAACTGACAACTAAACTGGATGATAACCCAGAAAGCTTTGTGGCACTCCAGGGTTGAGAAGCACCATTGAACTAACTGACTTCCCTCTGTCCACTGGTCAAAAACTGTCAAAAACAACGTTATTGACAAAGGTTTCAATTTGTGTCTTCTCCACAAGACATCAAGAGGGTAGTTTCTGTTGTTTATCCCTTAAAGGACACAGTGTTTATGATGCCTTAGCTGAATTGCTTGTTTAAGCTACTGATTTATTTCAACCAAGAAAGCTAAACATTGCTTTCCAAGTCTTAACGATAATTAAAATGTTCTTTCACTATTTATAGGCTTGGCACTTGAAGACCATTATCACACACTGTAGTGGATATGTAGCCAAAGCTGAACAAATAAATCTTGTGGAAGGAAAGGATGCTAAAATGTACTGCTTTTGTTGTTTTTCTTAATTTGTTACATTTCCTTGCTTGGCCCAGCTCTGGACAACAAGGGCTTGCGGGCACTTGAATGCTTTTTAAAGCAACTTGTTGTGACAACCTCTTCAACTGAAGAACATGCAGAATTGATTGCCCGCTGACGGGAGATGCTGTTTGAAGGAGGTCAGTTGTTTCAAAAGGTGTGATTGTTCATTTTTCCTGGTTGACACACACGGTGCAGTTTAATCTAATTCTGTAAGGGTGGGAGGACTGACATGACTGTGTTTTCTGTCTCTTTCCTGTAAAAAAACAAACAAAACCAAAAAACGCAAAGCAAATAGCAAACTCTGATGGATTCTTGGTAGAATATATCCACCCCTGAATGATGAGGCTGAACCGTTGGCTCAACGAGCTTCCTGCCAAGGGTCTTGTCTTCGTGGGCTAGGGACAACCAGAGTTGGAACAGGGGATGCTGTACAGGTGATGGTCATGAGGTAAAAACTCCTCCACTGGATGACATTCCACAGACACGCATGTTCAATAAAACCCCATGGGGCCAGACAATCCTGAGAGTGTAGAGCCATAGGCAGAGACAAAGACCAAAAAAGAAAACAGAATGATGCTTTTTGGCTGTACTGAATCCTCTGTTGTGGTATAGGTTGCAACTTTGAATGGCTTGTGTCCATCCAGGGAATCCCCAGATACCCCCCTATGCTGGGAGCAGGGTCCCAGTCCTCATTAAGATAGGCATGGATGCCTTTATTCCTGGAGGCTGACTCTGACTTCTGGCTTTTTTTCCACTCAGCCCGCGATTTCTTAAAGTTTACTGTATAAACTGGATATCTTTAACCTCCCAAGCCTCAAGAGGGTTCAATAGGTACTTCAGCTTGACTACATTGCATATTTTAAATCATCAGCCGTAAAAGACTTTGGGACAGAGAAAAAAACCCGACAAAAAAGCGTTAAGTATCTCCAGTTGAGCCAATAATGGGATCAATTAAGTAAATTGACAGCTTAGGTTGGAACAAAGAGCAGAGGACCCTGTAGCCCTCGAGGACTGGAACTGCATACACCTCAGTTAATAGGTGTTCCAGATGCCTGTGTGTTAATTCTCCCATTGGGATGATAATCATGGTCTGCGAAGGCCAAGTCGATATCTATTGAAGTGATATTCTCCAAGCGAGCGGATAACCATTAGAGTTGTTCTTGTAGTTTTGATCTTTTAAATGTGTATCTTTGCCGTGGGGTGTACAGTCTTCACAGTTCTAATGTCTTCCGATATACATTCTCTGAGCTGCTAATCACTGAGTTCCACTTCTGCATGGTGTTATTAGCATGATTTAACATCATTTCCCCGATCTGATATGTTTCAGAAGAGACCAATAAAACCTGCTGGATAAGGGCAAACAGGATATTTTAATATTCTTCTAGGTAATGGTAAACACAGAGGTACACAGAGGTAAATACTGTGTAAACATCATTAAACACAAAGTAAATGAGTTGAGATGCACCTCATTTCAAAATACATTTTATGGACCGGCAGCTTTATTGTGTTTGTGGTTTTGTCAGGTTTTTGCTACCTCAATCAAGACTTTACCTCGGGCCACTATAATCAATCAGCCTGCTGACATCTGTGGGATTGTGGGAAATTCTGAAAAATGAGCCAAGATAATTAATGTTTGGCATAAATAGGGAGGGGACCAAGTTAAAATACAAAAAAAAAATATATATATATATGAATTTGCAGTATCCAGTGGATTTCATTAATGAAGTTGAATTGAGGTGGCATTTAAAAGCTCTCCATTTGCTAAGAGCGACTGCTTCAGTCTTGATAATATATATCAAGTCCTACAAGATTCAATACTGCTTTCGGATTTTTTCCACAAACATTGAGGTGCATTAATAATCCCCACAAAGACCACAATGACTTGAAGAAACTTATGACATACCAGGAGAAAATAAATGTTATAAGACAATTTTAATTACAGTGCTGGAATCTGTGCTATCGTGCCCCCTTCAAACTTTGTCAGATCCTCACTATTCCCCTTTGTCTTGCCAGGCATGCTTTATGGACTTTAATTTACTGCCAATGAACAGCACTTCAGAGATATCTGTAAGACTTATCATTATTATTATTATTTATTTCCTAGCAGACACCCTTAACCTGGGTGACTACAGTTTACACAATAAACACTTTCAAAGCATTACAAAGTGCAGTAATACAATCGGTACAAAAGACAATAAAATGTATCCTGGTTCAGTGAGCTAACAAGTCCAGACATAATACAGTCAGGTCCAATGTATGTGCTTTAGGGTGGGGTAGGCATAGGAGAAGGTACAGTAAAATGACAGCAGTGCTAACAATACAGTAATTAGTAAAGTCAGTAATGAGAAGCATAGTTTAACAGCAAAGTGCATAAGAGGAAAACTACCGAACAGCCCAGGAGATTAGGTTGCTGTATTACAGATACAGACATGTGCTTAGTACATAGTACTAACAGTTACCATTATTGCAGATTTAAATTACTGGTAGTGCAGGATTCTGAAACACTGATTAATAAGGACTCAGTCACCCTACAATAGTGAATAGTGAGTAAAACAAAGACCATATTACAGTCTGTAAACTACCCTCCCAAAACAAAGGAATATATCTATGTTGTGGATTGTATGCACACAATACAGCTTCTCCTTATATATATATATATATATATATATATATATATATATATATATATATATATATATATATATATATAATCACTTTAAATGTATTTTAAGATTCATACTCATAGCACGAGGTAAGATGGGGGTTGGGTGAACCTATGGCTGCCATCGATGTCACTGTTCATGATGGTCAAAAGCTTGTTCTTCCCCTGTCTTCATTCAATTCAATCAACTGGGAAGGTTACAGGTTTAGGTCTAAGTAAGTAAGTAAGCTTAGTTAAATGAACCTCAGAAAAACACTATTACAAATGAAGGGTAGGAATACTTTCAACTTCAACTGTATCTTTTAGAAGGAAACGGATACGCTAATGGAAACATTTGCTGTATATATCTCAATGCGTTTCCCTCCCATGTCATGCCCTGCTGGTAGATCTGTCTTGGATAGTCGCTTGGATTCATTTGGAGTCCAAACATGTGGACAGAAATTAAGCATCAACAGCCTTCTTCCAATATTTCTTCCTTGAAAACCTCTGGCAGTTTAAACCCAGAACTGTCATTATTTCACTGAATCTCACACCACGCCGGAAATGTATTTCTTGGCTGATTGAGAGTTGGTCTCAGTTGTATGGGAAAAAATGTCTTTTTATGAGGCACATTTTTCAGAAAGGCGAGGGTGTTTGAAGAAATCTTTCTGCAATTCTGAGGTCTCTTTCACTCTTTCTCTCTCGCTGGCACCTGGAAAGATTTAAAAGTGTTTTAATGGAATAATGTCGATCAATTGTAAATCTCCCACATTTCACTGACTTAGAAAGTCCCTATGCTGAGTGCCAGTTGGAACATCTGAATAGTGAGGTATGGAGGAATGAATGGAAATAAAGCTTAACGCCATTTTTATGTTATTTTATTAGTATCTTGTTATACTAGTTGGGAATTATGCAAGTATTGGATTTTTTCCCTAGTTGTAATAAATGATTGAAATGAAAAAAGTTGGCATCCTAATATGACCCTCTACTTGGGCTGACCGGTGATGTTGTGATGGCTTGGATTTTTTGATTCAGACTTTTAATGTCACACACGGTTAGGATCATCTTCAAGGGAAGAGATTTTAAATATTTAAACCGTAGAAGCCTGCTTGTTCTCATCACATTTACCAGGTACATCTGGACAGATGAGAAGGATGTCGGTTCTCATTTGAACTGGAATCAGTGTGGGGTAATCGCTACTAAATTAAGTAACACTGCAATGAATAAAGTAACAAAATATTTCAATCCTCTCTGTGGCCAGGGAAACTGAGATAATGATTTAAAATATGTGGAAAGCAGAAAATAAAACTGATGCACATTAGATGTACTTATGTAATGGCCAATATTGCTCATTTGTTGGTTGCTAGTAACTTATTGACCCAAGAATCACTTCCAGCTGCTTTGTGGATGTTCCCAGAGAAACAGCTTCACAAGCTCATTAAATTTCTGAATAAGACATCTGTTAATAAAGTACAATCTCTTAAAATGGTGATGCCACATCTTCTTTAAAACATTTTTTTCTCACATACAGCTCATATTTTCCCCCGTTGACAGACAAGTGGTTAATTTTAGATAATTGCCAGATCATTATTCCAAATTAGTGTTTCAATGTTATGATCAGTACTGGTTTGAATGAAGATATAATTCTGTTCTTGACGTGGTGGAGGACTTTAAAATGGTTGTGATTCTTGTACATGCCATGTTGATGAAGCCATCCTGTGTCACTCAGTGTACTTAGTGTTTGTGTCTTTATTAAAAACAAGTTTTCATGAATCAGCAGCGCTCTTTTCATTTTTGTTCTCTGAGGTGTGGACAGTCCCACATTTTAAAATTGCCCATGCATGTTATTAAGCACTGCTGGGGAACTCTGACAAATCACAGATGCTTAAGATGTGAATAAATCTGGAAGAAATCTCTTTCAACTGTAGTTAGCCAGCTGTTAATTTCAAATGATGCTAAGCTTGTCTTGTGGCTCACCCTTTTACAGACTCTGGATCACTGGGTTCGGCCCGTTGCAAGCTGCCAGGCATGTACTCGGATGTACTGTGTGGAATACGATGCGTCATGTCGTTCATTTCTTTGGAGTGAACTTATTACTGTCAGTCTGACAGGATGAGTCCACACCTTAAAGCTGTGAAGTTGTGGTGTTGTTG
This sequence comes from Amia ocellicauda, assembly GCF_036373705.1. Classification (NCBI taxonomy): domain Eukaryota; kingdom Metazoa; phylum Chordata; class Actinopteri; order Amiiformes; family Amiidae; genus Amia; species Amia ocellicauda. The sequence goes on along the minus strand of NC_089852.1, from coordinate 23,871,490 downwards.
ATTAAGAGCAGCAAATTAGTTCAGCTCTGTGGAAGTAAGGTGAATTTCTTTTACTAATGAGGAATTACAAGCCACCTGATCTCCAACAATGATCTACATGGAATTATAGGGTGATCTTCCACCTCCCTACTCCCCTTCTAGTATGGCTTCCCATCGCTCTCTAGTCTCTTGGACCTACTCTTCCTCATCTTTGACCCTCCTTGGTGATGGAAGCAGCCCCCTCCTCCCTCCTCCTCCTCCTCCTCCTCCCTCCACTACCTCCTCACCCCCCCACCCCCGTTCCCCTCCTCCGCTATTGTAAACACTGCAGCCTTGTTCCCTCCTAGAAGCCACTGATCTGCACAGCCCTGTAGTATCACTATCCTGTTTCAATGCCTATTGTGTAACATTGTTCCGCTGTATTGTATGTGTTGTGCTCCATTGATTGTATTTCTCCATTGTTACCTGTGTATTATGTAAACTCAAGTACTGCATTGCACTATGTAAACTATTGAACTTGGTAACTTAATACACTTCTTTGATTATAAATTGCATGTCCTGTGTTTTTACAGTATTATTTTCTTATTGTTTCCCTTATAATGGACATTGTCTTCAAAGTGCAGGACAATAATAGTTATAATAGTAGTGGAACTTAAGTTACAAAGCTAGATGAAGAAAAAATGCATAAAGTTGCTGGTAAATTGTTTCTACTGCTTCAAAATCTGGTTTGGTAGTTTGCTGATAGTTTGTTCTACACACCTGCAACTCTTTGTGTAAAGCCAATACTTGTCTCAACTTAGGATGTACTTTCCATTTCCCTTTAAGTCACTCTTAGAAATATTGCTTTTTGCTTAACATGGACCTGAATTATATAAAACCCTTGACATGTGTGAAGATGAATAAAAATGTAATGTGCATATTATTTAACAAACCCCATCTCAACAACTATCACAAAAAACATTTTCAAAGGGAGGCAGAAAAATAAGTTCCTTTTTATGGTACTGGAGCCTCACTGATGCACGTGAATGGTTGTTGTGCACATTAAAAAAAACATGGCTAAATAAATACTCAAAATGATAACAGCGTGCCTTCCACAGTGACTTTCAGTGACCGTCACAGCTTGAAAGGAGCCAGCCATTTAATTGAAGCTGCTGTAATCGGTAAAATGTGACTGAACTCCAAGTGAGATTTATTTAAACCTCGGAGAGTCCTACACTTTATGTGTAATCATGCTTAGCTTTGATCTTTTATATTGACTGCAGACTCTCTGGGAAAGTACATCTACAGCTCCTCCAGCCTGGAATCCATAATACAGTAATAACCATGACTGAAAGCTGTGTCAATTCCCTTTAGGGAAAAAAAAAAAAACTGAAACAGAGAAGAAAACATTTCCTATAATTATCATCCCTGTGCTTTCTTTTCTTTATATTTATGGAGGTATTACTGGCAATTAAAATAATTTAACTCGTGTACCGCGGGTCAGATTTGGAGGCTCTAGGTGCACAGTTCTGGTTTCCATCTTAGAGTTGCTGGAAAATGTTTGTCCCCTCCTTGGATGTGTATTCTGCTAAGATGTGCATACACTTTACTGGAGTAAATTTGCGGGGTGTTTTTACAATTGTTACCAGAAGCACTGGACTTTGGTTGCGAAGTTTTGAACATCTTAACCTTATCTTGGGTTGTCCATTCTGATCCTTTGGCGGGTCAACTTCCAATTGGACACACACACACGTCAATGTAAAATGATGCTGTTAGAAACTAATAGTACGTTTAAGCAATAATATCAATACAATCAACAAAACTCTGCAGATGATGATTATTATTATTAATAATAATAATAATAATAATAATAATAATAATAATAATAATAATATTTATTTCTTAGCAGACGCAATTGTCCAGGGCAACTTACAAAATATAAGAGCAATTAGAATACAATAATTATACTACCGTAGTGCACCAGTATGACTCTCAATAGAGAGTTAGATAACCTGTATTAAGTGCACACCTGTTTAAGCCATTCAAATGAAAGTCTAGCTGGTCCTGTAGAATCTGAAATAACGTCTGTGTATTGCCTTTGAAAAACATAATGAAAGGCAAATGGTTGGCAGTTACATCAAGAAATGTGGCTGGCAGTGTGCCTCAGTACAGAAATAATCTAGGTGTTACAATACTATAATACTTTGGAAGCTATGGTTCAGGGTGTGCAAAAGTCCCTCCCTCTTTGCTTTGTTAAATACAGGTTGTAAAGAGACTGCCAACAGTCCAACCAGTCTGAACTTACACCATGAGGCTTAAACACAGTTTGCTCTGGGGAAGGTTAACCAGGGGTGAGCCCAGGGCACCCTTAGTCTTTTAATCGGTGTACTTCTGCTTTGTCCCTGTCTTTCATGAGTGAAAACTGTGTGACATGTCTATTCAGGGTGGTATCTGTCCCTCAGCACTGATGTACTTACTGGCGGCTGTGTGTGTGAGACATTGTTTGGTGTGCTTGGCTGTTAAAATCCCACAGTATAGAGTCCTGCCTTATGAAAAGGAACTGCCCATAAAAATCGGGCACGTTTTCCACTTTCTCCACAGCACATCCAACCAACCATGCTATGATTTTCTGGATGATGCACATGGTATTGTCAAGCTATCCTAGCCTCTGCTGTAGATGTTGGTGCCATTTTGTGCTTGGTGTTGAATTCCATACCTGTGTTTACTATCTCTGATTTCCCTACCCATTATTCATCCAGTCATACCTGTGTGACAACCAGGTTCTAAGGCCCATGAAGGAGCCTTGAAGAAACATTTGTTCATTGACTTCACAGTAAGCCCCTTAGCTATAAAATAAATCCACTATTTAACAAATGCATGTGTATCTTTCTATTTTGGTGTGTTTTTTATCCTGGTAAAAAAAAAGTGCAAACAACCATCTTTTTAGCTACCACTTTTCTTTATCTAATTCAGTAAGACTGCATCAGTTCAAAACCTGTCTAAGAGCAGGAAGATTACAATTACATAGTATTCAATTAAGTTGTATGCTTACAGCCCTACAGAAAGATAGATATAGCATTTGGCTTCCTGAATCACTGAACGAACAATGTTTTTGTTTTTGTTTTTACATTTTTTCAACTTTTATTCAGGTAAATTATTTACCACTGTAAACTTAGTAATCTTGGAACATTTGGTACAGGACATGAAGTGTCAATGCATAGAATGGAAACATTAAGCAGTCCATTTACAGAAAGGCATCACGGTTAATATATGAAAGGCAATCGTAGGATGATATATGTGCTGGTTTTCAATGACACAGACTGTAAGCAAAGTCAGTTTGCTAGTAGAGCAGAAGGGACTTGGGGTTCAGAAAGCGACTAGCATCAACAAAACTCACCAGGTTTTTGCACATTATCAAACAGTCTCTTCAGAGAGGTTCTTAGCCAATCTTGTCAGACATCCATTCTGCCACTTTTACAGAGTTAATAGCAGACTAGACAGTGACAAAAGCAAACTTTACATGTGTGCTTGTTCAATTATATATTTTTCTAAAGGTTTCTATTCTTGTTACTTGAGTTACTTTTTTCCTGACAGTTGATGTGTCTCCCTAGTTACAATTTAAGCAATTCCCCAGGGAAGTAAGATACCTATTTGAAGTCCTACTCAACAAGGGGCACACAAAATGTTAAAAGGTTACTTCCAACACTTAATGTTGTAAATGCACCAAAATAGAGATGCCATAAAAAGGAAGCATGAAAATTTACAAGAAAATGAACATCTCTCCATTTTTCTTTGCATTCCTTAACCTTGCCATCCACACACACACACCCCTTCCAAAACCTCAACCGCTTTGAACTTTAACTGCAATCCTACGCTGAAGAGGGAAAATGTATTTTCCCCATTTTACAGACCTTCACATAAACCAAGTTAATTGTGTTTCAAGGTTACAGTGCCAGTTCTATTGTGTGTTTTTTCCTTTCAGAAACACCTGCAGAATGTATTTATAAACACCTACCAGCTAGCTGTGTTCGGTATAAGATCTTTTTCCTCTGTGTTCCTCATCTTATTTTGTGCCTGCCCTGTGTATAAAAAATAAATGAATGTCTGTGTAGTCTTGCATGATGCTTTCTATTTGAATGCCACTAAGGGAGGTAGAGAGGACAGGGAACCAGGGGATCAAACCAATTGTACAAAGGCTTTGAAATAGCATAGCAAATTGGACTGCTAACACATGAGAAAGGTGTGACCTAGCCAAGCTATGAATGTTACTAACGGTCTGTTGTGACTTTAAAGAATCCATTTTGCAAAAACTCGCATGACTATGGTAAAGGTAATTGAAGAATCCTGTGATATTAGGTTAAGCAGATGCGAAACAGACTGTGACAAACCACCTAGCACAAAACAGAGCAAACCCAAAGGACTTGGTATCTGGCAGCTTGGCTTGTGTTGGTTATAGAGAGCCAGGGGGCAGAGTGTCAGAGTGAAAGCTGATGTTTTGTAGTACTAGGGGGTTCTGTAGTTTTTTAGGACTGCATAGTATCATTCTGGCATGCTGCTTCCCACCCCCTTCACTTTCCAGACAATAGAGATTTAAAGTTTGGTAGTGGAAAAAACGAAAATAGTGATAAGATCAAAAAGAGAGACTTCTCCTCCCCTCCTCCCCACAGTCCAAAAAACTGTTTAATTGCTGGTGTGGTTCTTTCCTGAACCCACATGTCTGGTGGTGTAATATACAGGTTTGCGGGGAAAAGAATGTCCCACCTGTAGTTGCCGTGTTTTTAGAGGGAACGCCAAGTTGCTACTTCATAAATTAATGTAGATTTTAAAAGAAAAGTATTCAGTTAAAGTTGGATCAGATCCCCGGACAGCAGTTCGGAGGATTGGACCGAGATGCCCTCAGAACAGCATAATAGAAAAAACACATTAGTGCTTTTACTCTGTTCCCACCAGCTTTGTACACCTGTTCCTTTAGTAAGATGTATTACAGAAAAGCAAGAAATGCGCCAAGAGCATTCAAAAGTCTGAAATCAATAGCTTTTTTGTGTTTTTCTGAAGGAAAAATGTGAGCACAGAAACATGGAATTAGTTTTTACAAGGCATCAATAATGGACAGGGTAATGGCTTTAAGATTCATCATCTGTTTCTTGACATTATCTTTTGCCACAGCCTTTTTGGTTCCTGGGCTCTAAGCTAATTGGATCGACCTCTTGAAATCACCAGCTCACTAAAGTGTGATTACAACAAGATGATTTGAAACAGACGGCTCAGTACATCATAGATTCTGGTGCTTTTATTACCAAAATTTGAAAAAACTGAAACAAATACTTACAATTGTAGATATGGGTGTATGTCTATAAGGAATTTTTGTGCATGACTAAGAGACATTAATATGGTGGTATTTTTTTTGTGCAAGCCTTTAAGCTTAATTTAAAATAAGGACACTTTTGTGGGGGATTCTGTAAGCATTTTAATACAATACATATGTACACACTGTATTTCTCTTTGTCAAATTTAAACATATAATGTGATTCATGTCTAGGCCAATATATATATTAAAAGAATATCAGAAAGTATTTCTTAATAGAATTTCTTTTAAAAGCTGAATGCCAATGCTTGTTTTTGTTTATTCTCAGAGAGATATACTATCCAAAATATAAAAAATGTGAATGCCACTGGAGAATACTAATTAAGTTAGTAATTTTGACAACTCATAATGAGATTTTTTTAATGTGTATATATACACACACACTCCATCTGTTAAGGGTAGAACACACTCCACTTAACAAAAAGCTGCTGTACTTTATATGAAGTGGCTTGCAGATCTTAAAACCTATTTAGTGACATGTTAAAAATATAACTTTCAAAATTAAACAAAACAACACACACAATAAAACCCAAATGTTCATTGCTACATTTGACAGATTTTGACTTTTTTATAGATTTGTTTAGTTGCAGGAAGAATTAAAATGCTGTGCTTGAATTCTTTCTCAGAACTTAATAGAAAATAAAGTTTTAAAAGTAGAAAAGCAGAGTGGAAATGACAGGTAACATTAAATCAATGATTTTGTCATGTATGTTTATTTGTTTTGGGATAACTATTTCCTAAATGTCAGTTTTATTCCATGTATTCAATAGAAGATATTGTTGTAATTTTAATCCTTAGCAGATTAATGCTGAATGGGTAATTTCAGCACCTGGTGGAATTGGGGCCTGATACCATTTGACGCTTGAGGCTGTATGAAGTGTTTAGAGCTTGCTGACACTCACACAAATAGCATCTGTGCTCAACCCAACAGCTACCCCACCTCTCCTGACTGCTGGCTGGGTTTCAGCTGAATTATGACCTCATCCTCATGCATAACTTCACCTGAACTCTCAGATAAGCTCTCCAGCAATATACAGTTAGGTCCCTGTGGCAGTTCCCAGGTTAATAGATTAAATAAAGCAGCTGGAAACAAAAAAAAAAAAGGGAAAACAAACACTTGAGTCAAATTGGCAATGCATCCATCTTCTGAGGGTAGAAAGGTCACAAGATTTCCCATCATGACTGGAGGGCTGACTACAAAAGCTAGACGATTCCAGGTGCTTTGAACTGAGTCCTCTACCTTTGTGCCTGTTAGCTCAATACTTTTGAGGTGGTAACTACGATTCGCACAATAAAAACATGATGACAGTTCTCTGGAGTGAAAAACCTAAATCCTAGGAACTACACAGCCAAAGTCAGACCTTTTTAAACCAAGCGTCTTCAGAACAAACGTCTTTGGGACAGTTGGTTCTGAGAAATGCACAAATCTCCTCTGTCAGAAGGTGGTCAAGGGAGACGCATCAAAATCAACTGCCATTCAGTCTTCTGAAATCTATACAGATCTTTCAACGGGGTAGCAGAGGATATTCTCTGGGTGCAGAACAGTTTTCTTACAGGACTCAATACCTACTTCTAAGATGTCAGTAGCTCTCTGATCCTTTTAAAAAGATCCTGCCCCACCACCATGTTTAAACAGCTTAGGAGCTCACAGGATCTTAGAGGCTTTCAACTCGACCACTTCCTATCTACTCCCTTTAAGCCTGTAATACTCTTAAACACTCTGCCTGTGTTTGGCAAAGGCATTTGTCACAGGTTGAAGTATGCACAGTTTAAGTAATACAAGATTGCAAATGACCTTTCTGTAATCATGCCGGATAATAAAGCAATACTCGGCAGAGAGCAGCAATGACGTTTGGAAATTCACCACCTTCGATGCAAATATTTTAATTTACAATATGCGTGTCTTAGAGTGCTCTGCTTGCTTTTGTATCCATTCAGAATTGCATGTTAATTACAGTTATAATTATGGCAGAATTTATCTGGATGTTTTTGTCAACTTTGCTTTAAAGAGATTGTTAGTGTGTGGTCCTACATCAAAGATTCAGGGTGTTCTTTCCTTTAGTTATAATGATGAACGATCCCAACCTGCCAAACCAAAAATCCACACCTTCAAACTCTAGTCTTACTACACAGGATAATCTTTGACGAGAGGAGGCTCTAGTTCTGAAGACCAAACAGATTTCATTTTTTGCTTTCTATCACTGGCAAAATGCAACACTTTCTCTGCAATGACAGTATGGGAGTTCTCTGCAGATGAAGCACAGGAATTTCATGCCTTTAAACTGCCAACACAGTCATCAGGAGGGGGAAAACTGCAGATTATCCCAGGGCTGTGCAGTGTTTGTTCTGGAATGCCGAACTTTCCTGTGGTTTTTGTCTCAGCGGAGGTCTGAAATCATTTTGTGTAACACTGGATTTGCTTAATCATTACAAGTTAACACATTCTCTGCTAATTGATTAACTAAAGCTATGTGCTAAGCTAAGTGCTACAGGGCCGTGGATGCCCTGGACTAAGGCTGCAGTCAAATCTCAGCTTTATGGTGCAGTAAAGAGCTCAGAGGATTTTCCCATGATGTTCCATGCAACTGATGTCTGCCTGTGTTAAATAAACCATTGAATTCCCCACTGCCAACCCATGTCAGATGTTGAAACTCCAACACCCATCACTCACTGCACATACAAACACACAAACCAGAATGAGATATTTTTTGTGTGAATTAAGTATAAGGAAAACCTATGTATGCATTTTTGCCATATGATCATTGGCTTGTCCCAAAACTCAGATATTTATGATATGTTTATTGTATTATAAATATATTGCAAATATTTGAAAACATATAATATATATTGTGTATATATGAGTTGTACATAAGCATAGGAAGGTTAGATATTACGTTTTTGTATTACACTTGCTTCAGCTGGGATCTGGGTTTCAATTTGATGCAGGTCACTAAATGACTTGTAGTGGCACATCCAGAAATGAAAATAGTTATTGGGTGTGTGTGTACAGACAGCAAACATATGAATTATGATGGTTTCCTCTCCCTTATGCAATACAACAGATTTTATTTTCATATCAGACAGAAACAGCAAAGGTAGCGCACTTTAAAAGTGTCCCATTTCCTTAACAGGTTTCTTCTTTTTTTCTTTCATTCTTTTTTCATTAACTTCAGTAAAATCAAGCTCGAGGTTATCAGCAACAACAAAAAAAACAAAATAGATATGAAAGTGACTTCATCTTGAAAGCACTTGCGGTTTAGAGAATTAGCATGTGATTGATAAATACTATGATTAGCGAACCCTGTCCAGGATTCACAGAAAGAGAACCCTGCCTTGTTTTGTGGGGGGGGGGGTTTCTTCCTTTTTTTTTTTTTGTACATACATCCCCGTTTCCCTGTTTCATTCATCTAGTCTCTCCAGCATCTCGATCTGTTTTTTCCGTTCCTTTTTCTTTTTAACTGCACGCACTCTGAACGCAATGTAGGCCTTGTACGTAAGGAAATGGAAATTAACAAACAAAAGTTCACGTCATCCCTCCTCCGACATTCCACACATATATAAGCTTTCGCTCCACAGTTTTTGTTGTTGTAGTTTTGTTTTTAAATCACAAACAGCCAGCCAAGCCACAGCCAATCCTAAAGCCATGAAGGTGAGAAGGGTGAAGGGTGGGTTAGGGAGGCATGATTTTTCTGTGATTTAAAACATCCCACCAACACAGCTCTTATGCCTGAGGCCTAGTAGCTGAAGAAAAAAGCTGTGGTTACCAAAAAACAAAATTGCTCTAGCAAAAAACAGGAAAAAAAAAAGGTTTTGGGTTTCTTCTCATCCTTTTGTTGCCAGTGCAAGAAATAAAACAAAAACGGAACAATAAATACAAAGTTCATTCTTATTATTATCATTATTATTATTGTTATGAAGATGGCGATGATGACGGGTATTATTATAATTATTATTATTAATCTGGTCGCTTTTACATGATGGAGCAGCTCTTCGCACGGTCCTTCCGCATTTCTGTGTTGTCCAACAATTCAGTCCGTCCAGGCAACTGCGAAACGCGCTTCAGTCCTCGCTTGGAGTTGCTGCGTTTCAGGGTTTTGTGTATCCTGTTGACAGAGGCCAGGGTGGTGATGTGGAAGACATCTCGCACGCTGTTCTCAGACACTTTTGAGGTGCACTCGACGTACGCCACGGCTCCGATCTGTCTCGCCAGTGTGCTTCCCTGGGAAAGCAGAAAAAAAGACAGACGAGAGAGAGAGAGCGAAGAAGAAAGCATACTCATTAAATGTTGTTTAATCCAATGAAAGAAAGAAAAAAGAACAGCACAATCTAGCAACTTCAAACAAAATGATCACTAGAAACCACAGCTCAAGAGAGAGAGAAAAATATTTTTTTAAACGGACTAGCGCCACATAAAAAAAATTCAGTGTTCCTCTCCGTCAAGACGTCACCCTGGAACTGGTTCAGCCTGAGATGGTGTGTGTTTTCTACCGCATTGACACTGACAATGAGAAGGCGACAACAGTGAAAGCCAAGGATGGACAGAGAAAGAGAAAGGGAGGGAGGGAGGGAGGGAGGGAGAGGGATTGGAAGGGGAGGAGCCAGAAATGTCAGTTCACACAGGGGGAGAAAAAAGCATGAAATGGGCACTTCACATCAAATTAACCTCTCTCAGAGTTGCAGCAGCAGCCACTACGGTCAATCCTCGGACATAGAAAAGCATTCCAGTGGAGTGGCAGTAATTCACCCAAGCACTCTAAATGGGTCTCCAAGTACACAGTGATTTTTGCTCGGTTTTTGTGTGTGAAGAAATCCTTGTTTTTTAAAAACCATGACCTTTTTCTGATTCTGTCTTAGCCAGTTACCTTTTTTTTAAAGCAGCCATCTCTGTGGCATTTAAAATCCACACCACCATCACCCCCCCCTCCCCCTCCCCTTTCTGCCCCTGGCATTGTATAAAAGGCGATTGAGTCCTAATTCACAGGGTTTTGACTTTGTTTATTTTGCTGCCAGACTACCACCCGATATGAAACTACTCATTAAAATTCATGACGGCTTTAGGGTTTGTTTGTTTTTTCTTCTCCCTCCCCCCTGTCGCTTACAACTTTTAGGCAAATTATAAAAGTGCTCCCTTCGTTCATTAAATTAATGTAATCTGTTTGATGTATAGACAGAGCACTGCACCTGACTGCATTAATAGAATAAAGCACAACAAACATTTGTGGATTCCTCATAAAGAAAAGAGGGACTCATCTCATAAATATATATGACCTTAAAACTCACTTCCACAGCTTGGCGCTAACTATATTGATGCAATGCTTAATATCCATATACAATAGAATGGGTAAGGGAGACAAAAATGGTACTGCTTGAAAAATGTTGAAAGCTTTGACATTTCAGTGCAATCCTGTACACACAGTCATAATCCTGTCAAACTGGTAGGGTGGCCATTTTGTTTTAGGTTGACATAAGTTCTACTTTATCAATCCATAGTTAGATAACCAGAACACAACCAGCCCGAAGGACATATCCCCAAGGACCCTGTCTAGAAAAATTGTGGCCACAACTTTCAAGCAAAAACTCCCAAAAGATGACGCAAAATGCATTAATTCCTTTGAGGCCTATAACTCCCTCCATGTTCCCTGCAAGTACTTTTAGAATAAGGGAAAGTGACACCATATCAGGGACACCATGGCAAGTTATTTGATCTGCACTTCTCCACTAAAGCTGGTATATGCAAGTCCAGGTTGCAAGGTCAATTTCAAGAATCGATTCAAATTGTAGTTTATTTTCACGCACGCTGACCCAAATGTTTCTGATCTCTTCCATCACAAACCTGTTTGCATCAACTCTAAGCTGATTATTACAAGCCCACCTGAAATTTTTCCAACCCTGCACTGAGAATTCAGTAGCTCTTGGGGGCAATCATTTTTTGTTTGTAACCATCCTAATATTCTTCACAGGAGTCTGTAGATTCCTGAGGAATGTCTAGTGAGAGCCTCGCATGCAGTACAAAAGAACCTCAGTAACCGCTCTGAAAACCTTCAGTGAACATTGACATGCTGACTGAATTCAAAATGTATTCTCTTTGCCTCATAGTTTCTGCAGGATACTTTGGGTCAGATATTTTAATTTCATTGTATTCCCCCTAAATCTGAATAATATATCAATATAATATATAAAGTAAGATGGCAACAGAAGCAAAAAACAAAACATGAGCTGACCAGTCTAGCAGACAGAGACATGACTACTTAACAAGGTAATAAAACAATCTTCAACATACACATAACAATACAAATGTATCAACATCTCTATTAAAGTAAAATACAAATCTACACGTTTCCACCCACCGAGGTCACTAAGGCACTGATCTTGAATATCATTCTAGCGTGGTTATTTTTTACCAGACTGAAAAAAAAAGGATTATAGTGTTGCTCTAAGTATGTTTCTGGGTGTGAAATCACAAAATCACAAACTCTCTTTAACAGTCTGTCAGTGCCTCGGTAAGACACCTGACCTTCACGGGCGGCACTGTGTAACCATTAGGCTTGTTTCCAGGTGCCGAGCGCTGCGGTGGAACAGTCTGAGATGCAGACACACACTCACACCTCCTCGTGCCTCAGGCTAAACTCCTGTAGCTCTTCACTCAGCTCAGACAGTGTTTTTTGCCAAACGGAAAACACAGAGACAACACTAAATTGCATAATTGTGTTTTTAAATATAAGAGAGGCTGCCATTTAAATATAATTTAAGAAAACTAATAACATTCAGGGTTAACAGTATACCCCCCACACACATTTTGCATTGCTATCTCATATAACTCCTGCAAAATCAAAGCCAACCTGTGTTTGTTTCTCTTTTTACTATTTAAATTACTTACATGACAAATATCCCTAACTGCTCTATGTAATAGTTTTGTATCCACACAGTGACATTATTCCTGGGTTTCCTGGCAAGCTGCCGGAACTCTCTTGCAGATATTTAAATATTTAAGTATGCGATGAATAAATAAATACAAATCCTATTGCACATACGCTCCTTGAATGGTTTGAATTTGAAAAGGCATCCAGGCACCAGTTGAAAAAACTGTAGTGTAAAGGCCTAGGCTTATTACACTTGTATAAGCCTGAAGCATTTTCCAGGTGACTTGTGGAATGAGGTGTGCGAGGCCTCTCTGTGCCGAGTGTCGGCGTAGTTAGCAGAGGGCGGTGCAGCAGAGAAAGAGACTCACCTGCTCATGTGTGACTGGTATTAGTCTCTGTTTGGAGAGCTCACGCAGTGTGTTCAGATCTGTCCTCATGTCCAGTTTACACCCCACCAGCACAACCTTCGCATTGGGGCAGAACTCCTGTGTTTCCCCCTGCCACTGCAGAACAAGAAAAAGTTTGAGTGAAACTGCAAGGTACTAAGATGCCATATTGATTGTGTATTTTGTACTTTAAAATGTATTGCTTTATTCCTAGCTTTAATGGTTAAGCTTGTTAAGCAGCTGGAATGGTTTATCAGGTCAGGCCTGCATTGGTGAAAATCAAGAAAAGCATCTTTATTTATTTATTTATTTATTTATTTATCTCTAACAAAAAACAAATAATTAGGAAGGCTTGACAGACAGAGAACAGCATACACCAAGCACAAAAAGGATCAGGCACAAACACATCCATTTCTGATACCTGGACACTCTTGCCACAATCTCACATGTATTTTTACTATGGGCCCAATTCTGTTCTGTGAGAAATTCCACTATTTCTCATTCATTGCTAGTTCTCATTTTTAAATGGCAGGATCATGTATATTTCTTTCAGGGGTTATTACTCGGGCCCGCAAAAGATGCAAGGTGATTGTGCACCTGAAAAGCAAAGCGTGTAAAGGATCCTCAGATTAATGGAATATCACTGAAAATGTGTAACAGCCCATTGTGTTCATTCAAATTGTAATTGTAGCTAACTATATAACATAATTGCTTCCAGAGAAAAATCACAAAATACCAATGTTTGTCAGGCAGAGCTGAGGACTGCCTTCTGTATGTAGAGATGGAGAAATGCTTAAATTAATAGAAACTTTAATGTGATTCTTGTTAATAGAACAGATTGCCTGCAGTCCAAGCGCTGACTAATCGCCTTTCCACAACTGACAGCCCATCTATTATCTCTGTCTTTCCCCTAATCTGCTGGCTTTCTCCTACCCATTGTGATGTTTGTTCTCAGTACCAGGCCCCTTCTAATCAAGGGTTGACTTTTCGATTTAGTGTGCTAGTTTCCTTGAGGCATATCCTCTCCTAGTTGTGCCTGAGCCAAAGTCGGAGATGATGTTTCTACACTTGATGCCATCCTCAATACGAATAAAACGCCCCACAAAGGAACTACACTTTGCAAAGTGCACTTGATAAGTGATAAGACAGTGATAAGACATGAAACAATAACTACAGCAAACGATTTGATGTAACAAAGGCAGTGTCTTTTAATTTCCTTATAGAGCTATGAAATGGCCCCACCCCAAAGCCATTTCACCGCTGGGGTCCGATAATTTTTTTCTAAACTGTAAGTGGAGGAGTTTGACATGAGCACATCTGAAAATCTCAGGTTGTACATCAAGTCATTTGAGCTGTTCTGCTGTTCCAAAAGCCTGATCCCCATAGCTGGAGGCAGTTTAATAATTACAGTGGCAGTCTAGGATCATGACTGTGGCCCTGTAAAAAATGTGCTTTAATATCTATCCGTCAAAACCTATAATTAAAAATTAAAAACAATATCCCTATTTTCAGGAGGGCTACCATGTGCTAAACTAGAACAGCGATCTGTAGCTGCTTTATTAGTGTATTGCTGGCTAATCACAATATTAATAATAGAAACTGGATCAATCCATCAGATTAATTACACTTACATATTCGGATGTCACTATATTTGTGGTGGAGGGAAAACCGCAAACAAACAAACCTAAATACCTTTCTGCCCCTTATTTTTCACTGCATGACTAGTGATGCTCTTACATTCGGTCATATTTGTTTGAAGTTTTAACCAGTTGTTAGGTAATTACCCATACAAGGCTGACTGTTCCTTGTTGCTTTATGAATAGATTTGTATTCTATCATGTTGACAATCAACAGCATACCTGACAAATGTAAGCATACAGGTGTGGTAAAAACATACCACACAACATAGCAATGAGGTAAACCTTAACAGACTAATCATTCAAGAAATGTAAACAGGTTAGCATAGAATATTTACTGGAAGCAATCCGCGGACGTGTTCTAGTGACTAGCCGCTCAATCGAGCATTTATTAGAGCAGGTTTTTGTGCAAATCTTACATTTCCTTCATCTGTGATTTCAATGGGAAATTGGTTTATCTCCAGTACCAGCACACTGTAATTATACCAGTACCAGTATTTATACAATTTCCCAATGTTAGGTTTGTCCTTTTTCTTTGTAAACCAGTCCCTGAGTTTAGAGGCTTTGCTTACAACATAACACCTATATGTGCATATGGGAGAGAACATATTTTAGAAGGCGTGTTTGTCTTCATACCTTCACGATAAACCTTAAAAGAAAAAAGAAAAAAGTATTGTCTCATCTGTACTGAAGCAGGTATACCATTTAAATATTTTTTTTTGCCTGAGGGAAAGGTGTCTAATTGTTGAATACATTCGACACCTAACACTTTAAGTATTATGGAGCAATTATCTGACAGAGGCGCTGCTTGGGGATGGGTGGGAAAAGTTGAGAGCCTCGGAAACAGAGTCGGTCTGCAGGTGGGGGTGGGGATTAGAGCCCTGAATCAAAAGTCCCGAGCTGGGGAGAGAAACTAGCCGACATGGGCAATGGGAAGCAGCCTCCGTTGGGCCCATTTAAAACCAGCAGGACCGTGACCTTTAGTTAAGGCTCTTAGTGGTGCCCTATGACCCTTACCTCTTGACTGCCACTCATGCCAGCAACCCTGGGGCAGTGTGAGTCAAAGGTCACGGAGAACCGCATTGAGCACTGGTGTGGAAAAAAGGAAAAAAGAGAGCTAGAGAGTCTAATAATATTTCTCCCTCTCGGGGTGCGCCCCCACCTAACCTTGCGTTATTAACTTCCAATTCCCAGTAGCAGAAGAGTCTGACAGCAGCTTTAATTTAAACAGCAGGCGTGTTGCAGGGGAGCAGAATGATGTTATGAAGCCTTTATGAGAGGAAACGGCACCCGAGTATAAAATTTGGCAACCCTGAGGTGTTTCTATGCAGCACAGGAGGAACTTGGTTCAACAATCAAGTGGGAACACTTTTTCCTCCCCCACTTTAACCCTGGCTCGGGGAATACTAGCTTTCATTATACTTTTTTGCATTACCAATGACTTAGTGAAACTGGGAAATTGTACACAGGCAGGTACATGGGTTATGAATTGCCCCAATTTGCAAAGCTTCCGGTAATGTTCCAGTCAGATGCTTTAGCTGACAAAGGGTACAAAGTCAATCAAGCATTTTTGTAGAATCCTATATGAAGTTGTTTTATTATTATTAAAAATACACCCCTTAGTTCATGGATTTTGCTTCACTTCTGAACATCAATGAAATATATTGCTGTATTTACTCATTTAGTACAAAGGAAAGGAAGAGGGAATGAAGTGTGAGGTTATCTTTACTGCTAAAATAAAGTCCCAGGGGGAATAACTGGCCCCACAGGCCATGTGCCTTCCCTTTCAAGCCTGTCATCTCTGGTACCTGCTCTTACCCAGCTAAGCTCTTCAGGAAAATAGTTTGGCTTTCCCCCACCAATCCTCAAAGAAACAAATCAAAATAATTTGGCATCTCAGGAGGGGCAGGAGTTAGGGCTCAGGACTAAAGACCACAAGAGTCTTGGGTTCAGGTCACTCCCTGTGGACGCTGCTGTTGTCACCTGATCAAGGTACTTTACCTTCATTTGTGCATTGAATCTCCCTACATGAATGAATAACAGGCATATACCAGGGAATATTGAAAAGAGTGTTGTAATCCCAGCTTTCTTAACACTCTGGAAACTGAGACCAACTCTGGCTCTATGTGGTACTTCAGCTAGAACTATAGCCTTCAATGGTCAGAGGTACGAGATCTGAGGTGTGCTTGCAAATATCTGGGATGAGGTTGTGAGTATGTCTTCTAGCTATGGGCCATGCTGAACCTCAAGCATCTCAAATGTAGCTTTTCAAAGACAACGATGGATTTCTTTAGGTTTTCATCTCACTACAGCTCACAGTTACTGAAATACAGAGTCCTATAATGGAAAACTGAGTATCCTCCTACATAGTGGAATTTTCCCATGTTAACCTCACCCCCACCCATCCCCCGCATGCTGATAAAGATCAGTTTTCTGCATGCCTGTGAGCTCCAGGCCTTACATCACCACAGATGCTGATATTAAGCTTGATGTCTGGGCTTTGTTGTTGTCTTTTCATTATGTCAAGGCTGCTCATTTTGTTAAGGCAGGCCTCTGTAGTTGCTTGACTGTAACATTCACCCCCTAGGCTAATATGTTAAAGATTAGCTTGCACCAAAGCACTAGCACACATGAAACTGGCCAGCTAGCACTCTCAGGCTTGATTAATCAGGTAAGAAGCTGGCAAAGGTGTAGTTGTACCACCGTATTTTTTAAATGTACTGCATTGCTTTGAAAATTGGATTGGGAAGTTACACTAGGGGTCGCTATGTTTTCTGCTACTCTTTGCGGAGATTTAGTGAATGCAATCCTGAGAGCAATGGTTTTTCGTCCGTTTCCAAGATAAACAAATTAAACAAATTAAAGAGTATGGCCAGCCTCCTCTTTTTCAAGATAAAACACTTTCTTATACAGACAGTCATACTGTTCTGTCTGGGTTAAGCCCATGAACTCCAAAAACAAGTCAAAACCTCAAAACAGAAATACACCC
Organism: Amia ocellicauda; assembly: GCF_036373705.1. Classification (NCBI taxonomy): domain Eukaryota; kingdom Metazoa; phylum Chordata; class Actinopteri; order Amiiformes; family Amiidae; genus Amia; species Amia ocellicauda. Next base: position 23,854,295 of record NC_089852.1, on the reverse strand, counting down.
ATGTGACTGCGAGCACAAGACTGCGTTTGTTTGAATCTGTATTAAGATAAACTGTGAGGAAACAGGAAGGTGGCATAATAAAATAAAAAATGAAAAAATACATTTTTTATAAAATTGAAGCACACATTCCTGTCAAACAAGACAATTACAGCCAGGAATTGAGTAAAACCAGGCAAAGAAGAAGCATGGGATCCATCTCCCACTAATGCGGACAAATTTTGAGTCCTCACGTTGCAACCATCAATACTCCCACAGAGTGACGCACTTTCTGCAGGGCTGTAAAATCCCGGCGGTCGCCTGCAATGAAACAGTTCCCAGTGTCTGAGTTTCAATGGGGCTCGACTGGCATTGCATGTACTAACACCAGACGGAGCTGAGGAAATTTCCACAAGGCAGGAAAAAACCCAAATATAAAAGGGCATTGCTGCTTTGGAAAACAAGATGTGCAATTAGAGAGTTTATGGCGCTAGAACAAAGACTACCTCTGGGCAGGCTTGAATTATCACAAATTCCATCCATAACATAAGAACAGAAGAAATATTGTATTACTTGCTCAGAAGCCACTGTATCTGCTCATTGTACCTATTGTTTAGGATGGGTGCTATGGTTACGACCCTGTCCCAAACCAAAATGTAACCAAACTTAATTTTAGTGCACATTTAAGCTAAATTAGTCCATATGCTTATCTGAAAAACAAGCTAAATGTAACTGCAAGACCATTTCTGCCTTCACCCGTATCCCCAATTAAACTCCATTTTTTTCCAACTGTATTTTCTTCTTATGTATTAAAATAACTTCATACCTTTTTAGATTATTAGCTCTAAAAATGTTTAGTTTTTTTGATTGATTACTACTGCTGTTACAAGAGGGAAATACTGTTGAGCACAGATAAAAACCTACATCCTTGTCACATTTTGCCTGCTCAAGTTGTATGTCACCCAGTTTATATTTATGAGCCCCATTCTCAGTGCCTGAAATGGCTTGATTAAGGTTCTTGCATCAATAAGCTTCTAACAGCCTGACACATAGGATGGGGCGATTGACATCAATTCGTGTGTGACCTCTCGGGATGCTGCGATTACGCTACGGAGCCTGCAAAATTACTTTCAACAGAAACGTGCCCATCGAAATCAATACAAATTAATAACAGGTGGCATCAGTCAACAATTTCCCAGGGTAAGCTTTGATAAATGTATGTTTTATGGAGCTGATTATTTCTGAACATTTTGTTTCAAGAATGGGCAGAGATGAGTTCCTGTTATTTCTTCTGTACATTCCAGTGGAAATCTGTGAGTGATTTCATTCATCTAGCAATGCCATGAATGTGAACTCCAGAGAACATTTGTCACAATCACAATCTCTTATAATATAACCTAGCCTTGAACATTCGTACCCTTTGATCATTTTCAATAAGATTCATTTTAGCACAACTGGAGATATGTTGAAGATGTCTTCTTTCTTGTCACACTTACAGGGAGAAGGACTACCAGCCACAAAAGGAAAATAAATCTGTATTGTTTCTCATGTCATGTTCCAAGCCATTACAAGGAAGACAGGTGGCTTGTGGGAGATCCAGAACAGGCCTCTTGTATGTTATACATACCCAGGTCCTCTTAAACTAAACTATGAGAACATCAGACATTAGCTGAGAATGTTCTGATGTCATAGGTCACTAGCAAACTTACACGATGAAGGTCTGAACACAAATGGTTGTGAAGAAGCAGTTATTCCAAGAAAAGGGAGACTTAATTCACTCAGGCAACAGCAAGGCAAGAAAACTGTTAACAACTGAGAAAAGGGATCAAAAGTAGGTAAAACTTTAGTTTTTATCGATAGCATTTCTTTCTGAACTGTCCGTCCCCATTTTCATGGCAGGCTGCAATCTCTTGGCTTGTAACACTTCTCCACGGTAGGATTTTGGTGTTAAGAGACTAATTAAAAAGAAAGTCGGACTCTAAGCACTGTTTTATCTGCTTGACGTGACCTCTGCTGTTGACAGCAGATTAGCCAAGCAGCCAGGGGTCAGGGGACCCTGTAAGACGCCCTGCCAAGCGTCGAATCAGATTTGGCCGTTTTGAGAGAAAAGTCTAGTGGTGATTTTTCTCCTCTTGTTGACAGCTTGCCAATTTGCTTTAAAGACCTCAGAGTGAGTCTCACGGGCCCTGGAAAATCTGCAGGGAAGAGGAAAAAACACCCTGACCACCTAAAACATCATGATTTAGCAGTAAGAATATATTTACATCAAAAGGACCAAAGCTCAGTGGGTGCAACACACATGGCTTCAAGATGCCTGTAGCAAGCAGCACTAATTGGAAGACATACAGTGAGCTTAGCTTAGCCACCAGGAATTATTGTGTAAACACGAGCGAGAAAGGGAAGAAGGACTGAGGGATAAGCAGACTTTTACACACAGCTGTGCATTCTTTTTAAACAGTAGGCCATCTTGTTGTTGTTTTGGTTCAGGGAAAACAAATACTCAAACCACACAGCACAAGGGCTATCTGTCACTACTTTGTTCTGCTTAATTGATCATTTTTTGTAAAGCCAGATTGAAGGAAAAACTTCTACCCACCCACCAGTCACAAATTACAAACCCAAGTGCCTGATGGAGGCCTGCTGTTTCTACCCAACAGAATCACCTGGCACCTGTTTGTAATTTGCTGCTGTTATTCTAAAGGCCTTAATCGAAATATGTAATTTGTTCAATACAATTGCAGACACAGCCCAGGCATATTTTCAACTTATTGACGCTCTTAGAAAAGAAAAATCCATCGAATCTCTTGCGTTATTATGAAATCCATATAAATTGCATTTGTGGGCTGAATGAATGAACTGAATGTTAATCACTATGTCATATGCGTGTGTGTGTGTGTGTGATTGTGTGTCTTTATTTTCTGGAACAAACTAGGCTTACTTTTTCATATACTTCAATTTTCCTGCTCAGTATTGTGTATTATTTTCCTTTTTTCTCTCTTGGACTGTTCTTCACCTGTATTTGAACCCCCAGTTATATTAAGAACTGCCTTAACTGTACATAAATACCATTCCAGCTGTGGTTTTCTGATGTCTGTACTGTTGGAGCCCTTTGAAGAACGTGTGTTCCAAGGATGATAATGTTTCTATTACAAATGGAATCCATTAGAAAGAAGTGTGCTGTAATTATCAGATGGGGAAAAAAAAGTAGACTGACATGAGGAACTGCATCGGCATGTTCATTTCAGTCCCCAGACGACACAAACTCGAGTCTGACTCCAAGCACAGATTCCCTTGGGATAGATTTCATGTTTCACATCGTGTAGTTTATTAAACGATATGTACAGCCATGCCAGTTAGCTCTGGCTTCCGCTGACACCTTCCCAGCTAAAAGCTAGAACACAACTATCCTCAAGTCTTATCTGAATTTAGTTTGCCACCTGATCCATGAAGATAAAGAGATTTTAAAATGGAACAGAGTTTACACCTTGACAGGATTATGGCTCTCCTGGACAAAGCTGGACCCCTCAAAACAAATCTATTCAGACGGCATTACAATTCCTCCAAAAGGCCTGCCCTAAAATTCTTGGCTAATAATTTTGTGTTGCAGGTGCATTTATTACTTTGTACATTTTGTATTCCTACAAATGGTGTAATAGTATAAATATAAATATTATAAAATATATACACTTGTAAACCTTGAAAGTCACACAGGATGAAGGCATTTACTTCATAAATAAAAACATTGTTATTATTATTATTTGTAGTATTAATATTATTATAAAAATAGACTAACAACATGTGTCAATTGTAAGGATAAGTCACCAAACTCTTAACTTGTGACCTGATCTAGACCCAGACTTCACTAGGTGTCTGGCTCTGACAAATATATATGTATATAATGTATTGAAATCTAGACAAATTGATAAGGGAGAGAGCATGCCACTGTGAGGGAGACAATAAAAAGAAAGGAAAAAACACAATTGCTTTCATAAAGTCTCTAAGCTCTCGAGATTCTTTTTCTTTTTGACGCGTAAAAAAAAAAAAAAGCCTCTTACACAAAACGGCATCTCTAATGCACAACCCTCCTGGAGCACTTGTTGAAAGAAAAAGAATAGCTGCCCTGTTCCCAAAGATGAAAGGTCAAGTATCCCAAGAGGCACTAAGTATTCCCACTAGCTGTCGTTCAGCTATTGTCTTCCTCCAGCTTCATCTCATGTGAAAAAGGCTCTTCGAAAGCAATTTAGAATTTAGAAATAAAAACAAAAATCCAGTAAACCATTAAATACATGTGATTCCCACTGACACCAGTAATAGTTAGTGCAGATAGCCTATAGTTTGAGGAATGAAAGGTGTGTGTAGTGCTTCAGCGTGAGCTCTCAAAGGCCTTCTGTTGAGTCTTTGTTGAAAAGTAGGTTTATGGTGGAGAGTCAAAATAATAAATTCTCTCTGTATGATGGAAATTGTAATCCCCTATATTTGCCACAGTAAACAAAAGAAACTAGAGATGAACATAGGAAACACGCACAGATGGAAATAAATGGTCAAAGATCTTAAAGAAACCAAACCATTAATAGGCTGTTTCTAAATTGAGTTGGTTGGGGGGTTTCATACACATTATCAGCTCCACTCTATGTGAAGCTGAAACACCATTGTCCTGGGAGTTTGGAATTTTACCATGCACTTTTACATATTTGACAGTGGAAGAATAAGCAACCCAACAAATGCTAAGCTATGTATGCCTGTGCTCTTATCACATGGCAACACACTGTCTGGATCTTGCCAAACCATTGTTGCAGATTTAATGGTCAGCTGTCATTGCCAGAGTGCTGTCACCCATAGCTGTCGAAGCCCTGCGATGTTTTCTTGTGCGATGAGCCACAAGACCAGGCGAACTAGATAACATTCAATCCGCTGCAGACGGAGAGCTAATTGGGTGCCACAGAAGGCGAGTGGAGAGACTCTCGAAAGGTTACGGGCAGCGCTGATGGAGGCTGCCCTTTACCACTTCGGGGTGAATCGGGCCCGATTAACAATGCTCCGCTACAGACTGGGCACAGCTAATGGACTCTGCTTCTGTGTGAAGCTCCAAAATGTCACATCTAACTAGCGTACTTGCTGCGCTGGGCTCCAAAATATCTGCAGGCGAAACTGCCGCTCAGGTTTTCAAAGGGTAAACTACTAAAATCTTGCTCGCTGTTTAGGCTTCCACACCCTCGGATGGCACTACTCTCCAGCCATCAACAAACACATACCTCGTTAGTTAGTACTATTAATTGTGACGGGAAGGATTTGAGTTAATGCTGAGCTGTACTATATAAATATTCACATAGACATCTGACCTTATCTGGGCTTTTCTTTTAGAACATAAGAACATAGAGAGTTTACAAATGAGAGGAGGCCATTCGACCCATCGTGCTCGTTTGGTGTCCATTAATAACTGAGTGATCCAAGGATCCTATCCAGTGTGATTTTAAATGTTCCCATATTTTCAGCAACCACATTGCTGGGGAGTTTGTTCCAGATTGTCACAACTCTCTGTGTAAAGAAGTGTCTCCTGTTTTCCTGTCTTGAATGTCTTGAATCCCAATTTCCATGTGTCTCCCCGGGTGCGTGTGTCCCTGCTGATCTGGAAAAGCTCCTCTGGTTTGATGTGGTCAATGCCTTTAATGATTTTGAAGACTTGAATCAAGTCCCCACGTAGTCTCCTCTGTTCCAGGGTGAAAAGGTTCAGTTCCCTCAGTCTCTCCGAGTAGTTTTGTTGTGGTGGGGGGGCACATTTTCAGCATGAACACATTTTTTTTTATTATTATCATTAGCCTATCATTATTATTATTAATAATAATAATTAGAGTAATATTCATGAATAAAGAGTAAAAATTATGTCATTCCAGTCTTTGATTCCCTGTAACCATCCTGATATTACGGAGCCATGTTCACAAGCATGCTGTACTTGAAGCTGAAACCAACTTAACACACATTCTCTTTTTAATGCTGATGTCAGTCTTTAGGAAGAAACGACAGGTGAGGAATTTATTACAGTAGGAAAGTGCTGGAGATATTCAAAGTAATTGAAAGTACTAAATCAGAAAAACAGTCTTCTTTCATGGTGTCCTAAAGATTGAAAGGATTTTAAATATGGTCTGTAACATTTTAATGTTTTATTGTTTTGTTACCAAAATTCTAATCCTAAATAACTAAAACAAAACAAAAATCCACCCCAGATGTCTAACAGCATCCGTCTATAAAACAAAAAATGGTCTCCTCAGTAGCGGACCTTCAGAAAGTTGGGAAACCAGGAGAGTTTACAGGCATAATTTGGCAAAGGCTGCGCAACAGTAACATTTTTATGGTAGCTGTTCAAAGCACAAGAAAACAGATGGGCCTTCCCAATTGAAAGCGAGGCACAGAAACAAACCCACACTCTGACTTGTGGATAATGGCTGGCATTACTTAAGACACACTACCAGTACTCTGCCCATTTCCACTATGGCATGCTGGGTAAAGGAATAAGTATAGCATGAAGGGACTTCAAAGGAACAACTTATTTTGATAGTTAAGAGCACTTTTCTGATCCTAATGCTATAGACCCACATAATAATCAAATATATTGTGACCATTTAAGCAAATACTTTGGTTCTCAATTCCCCTGAGGGGAAATTAATTAGAAGGGAAATTTGCTTAGTTTGCCCAGGGAGAATTCCAGGTCCACAGTGTGTCTAAAATGATTTGTGATTGTAACAATTTAACTGCCATTCAAAGGAACGGGTGTGAAAGAAGTCAAACAGGTGTAGATTCCAACTGCTGATACTACAGCGGCCTTATTTGTCACACTAACATTTTTAGATTTACAATACAAGACAATGCACCCTGTGGTAATGGTTAAACTGCCCGATGGTGTTTGAAAGAAAAAGAGTTACCATCTTCCATCTTGATTTATGATTAGAAGTCATATTTCAGCTTTGAATAAGCTCTTGTCATCATGGTGCTTAGAGGTGCAACTGAAACATACTTGGGCCTACAGCTGAAAACAACAGTGTTTTGTTATGTTAATATTAATGTCAACAATGGAAGGGAAACCACGACTGACCTTTTTGAGGACGCTGTCCAGAGTTTCTGGGCGACTGATGTCGAAGCAGATGAGCACGGCATCAGAGTCTGGGTAAGCTAAGGGACGAACGTTGTCGTAGTATGAGGAACCTGCAAAAACAGATGGCAAACAGAGAACAGAGTAAACATCTTGCTAATCTTCAGACTTTCACAAGAGAGGTGTAAGTCACCACGACACACAGTCACATTTGCCATTGCTTTAACTTGAGATGGTGGACAGTCTGGTTCTGTGCTTGTACATCATAAAACCCGGTTATTATGCGGTAGATAGCGGGAGGCTTGCTGCTCAACGCATCAGCTTGTAGTTGATTTCTCACCCAGTGATTCAAAGCAGACTCCATCTGAAAACAACTTAATTTTATAAAGTCTGACAGGCGAGCTGGAAACCTGCAAGTCCCTTTATGGCCACAAGATATTCTAAGGGTGTAATCAAGGATAGGTATGCGAATTGTAATCAACGGTTACAGGAAACAAATACGAAGGACATAGTACCACCCAGTACGTTCTGGATTCTAAATTAACTTTGCATTTTATTTATGATAATTTGATGATGTGTGTTTTTATGTAATAATTATAGTAAACAGTGAAATGTTCAACCACTTTTTTGCTTGAATTTAAGGGATAATGATCACCACCACTGACAGTTTATGGACTGTCTACCCTACTAAAACCCTTTTGCCTTCTCCCCCTCTTGCTATCTTCGGTGCCTTAACACGAGCTCTCATGTTTTTGCAGTGGCCCATCAGTCAATTTCAGAAATTATAACAAGTCTCATGCACTGTTATTTGCTTTTGGGACCTGCCAAAAAACGCTGGAGGCTTCATTGTATTAATAACCTTGTACTCTAAACCAACTGGGGGGGTGGGGGTTTGTGGGGTGAGCGCAGCAAACATTGTCAGCAGCAAGAAAAACAGGAAATACCTTGTGTCTAAACGCCAGCTGGGCGGAGACTGCAAGCTGCTCCTCTATTAAGGAGAATGGAGCTGAATGTGAAAGTGGAATCCAACTCCTACAAAACCGGAAGGGACTCCACAAAAGTCTTGGAGGCAGGAAAGGTGAAAGGTGCAAGGTTTGCTGCTGTAATGGCCAATGGGTGAATATTACAAATTGTGACAAATGTGGGGTAAAGGTGCCTCTCGAGAGCTTTTAAAACCTTTTGCTCCTGGAAAGACACTACATTTCCATATGGTCCCATGAAGGAAACCAATGTTAATTCGGCCCAATCCAAAATGTTATATCTTAAGTGAAGTCAGAGGATTTGTGACCTGCTGTGAAACGGGGAAAATATGTCAAGCTATTGTTTTGCTGTAATCTTGAAAGGGCCAATAGAAAATTGCTCTCTTGGGCTATTAAGCAAGTTATCAATATCATCCCTTTGTTTACTTAGCATCAATAAATAGTTAGAAGAGGCTTAGATAGCAGCTGTGGCAGCCATTTATATTGTTTGTAGAATTTTACACAATTTTAACAAATCTATATTTCCTGACTAGCAATAAGTCTCTAAAATGGTAAGGAGGGGTGTCACGGTCCCTATCATGAGGGACACTTCTCTATACAACCCACCAAGCAGATACACTACAGACAGCCTCAATGACAACTTCAGGATTTTTGATTGCAGATTGCAGAGTTTTTGACCCTCCCTGCTCTTGAATGGTGTGAAGAGGATAATTACTTGGAAGTTTCAAAAACATTGGCAATGAATTAAAGATGTAGATAAATAAAAACTGACTAACTGTTTTTGCTTAACCTCAGGAGAATATGTGTGCAGCACCACAGAAACACGCAGAGGTATCAAGACGTTGATCTCCTAGCCCACACACATACGCACACAGTTTCAACCTGGCCCTGTGGATTTTGCTAATAATATATCAGATGAAAGGCAAACACATTGGTATGTTTATAGAGGATCTGATTTTCATTAATGAAAATGACAGTGCGCAGTGGAGAAAAGGTCAGGGAAAAGGCTGTATACTTTTCCTTTTTCTTTTGACTTTTCTTGTCTTGCTTTTTTTGGTTTAATGTAGATAGTGAGATATTACGTTGGTGTGATAAGTGAAGATGATTCATTGTAGAGAGGCTTTAGTGCACTTTAAGTCAGAAGACTAATAACTCTTTGGCAGTTAAACATTAATTTCACAGGTTTTATTGTTGTTTTACCAAAAGCCACTTCTAAATGGCTGCTCAGATGATTATAAATATCCCACAGCTCCTCTGATCTGAGTTCAAACTGCAGTATTAGATATGCTTTCGTTTTTGAAAAGCCCTGGAAAAGTCTGTTGAAAATGAATTTCTCCGTCTAGAGCATCGTTTGCCATCTCAAATGAAGGCTTGTGGACAAATTGCATTCCAAACTGCCCTCACCTCAATCACTCAATCGGAAACTTTGGGAAACTGGAGGATGCATTAAAAATAAATAAAAAGGTTAATTGCTCTCATTCAAAATGTGCCCCATCATTTCTAAAAAGAATACAAATGCGTTTGATTACATTTTTGAACATAACCAACAACTGTGCAGTTGGTAGAAGACATTTTTGTGCTGGAAATACCAAGAAATGGTTGTGTCTTTTTCACTCAGACCTGACAGAGCCCATCACTCTCAGACAGTAAGGGACAATAAGGGACAAAACATTTCTTACATATTTATATGTACATGTTTTAAAACACAATAACATCGGCATTCATTGTTTGTGGTCACTGACATTGCGAACGCAGAAAGAATCTGCCTGTTTAAGAATTGCTTTCAAAGCTGTGACATAAGGCAGAACATGCCTCATCCCTCATTTCCATTCAAGCCATTTTGTACCTTCCTCTGAAAGGTCAGTGCTTCAGGGAACCTGTGCTAGGTCTTTTGGTGAGGTGTGATAGCACTGAAGCCTGAATTAAGAATGTTCACTTTACATCTACTGTCATGTATAAATAACCAGGATGAGGAGAAAGCAGATTCCTGAAAGACTGGGAGCGCATGTGATCTGTAGCTAAAAACAGCAGCTCCATTGAGGAGAAGCAGAGAAAGCATCGGGAGTTCGGTGCAAGTCACCTCTAAAAGGCAACTTCTGTTTTTCTCACCAGTAACAAATGACTGTGTGCCACATGCATTCTGAATGGGGCTCTAAACATCCATTAGCATTCTAGTTAAAAACATTGGTTGGTGGCGCACACAAGACAATACAAAGTGAGCTGCTTGTGAGGGGATGCCCCTCCCATGAGCCCCCTCTTGGTCCCGTTTCTATCGCAGGCCTGTTTCTCCTCACAGTTCCTCTGTTGTGCTCGTGTGTAAGGGAGCTGATTTACAACTGTTTTGTTTCAGAGCCGATCGGCTGCCAAAATGGAAGCACAGCGCCGACACATTATTCAAATCACAGAGGCTGACACACTGACAACTTACAGCTAGAGTAAACAAATGCAAACTGGCTGAACTGATTCCCAGCATAGGCTTTTTTTAAGGAAATACAGTACCCTTATTTGTTCATTGTCAAAAATACAGAATTGAGACAAAAAGTACATTCACCAAATGTCTGGAAACAATGACAATGCATACCAAGCAACAGTTAGAAGACTACTGTAATTGTACAATAACAAGCAAGATAAGTTACTGTAGTATACTATGTTTAAGTATGTAGTAGATGCTAAATAATAATCTTGCACTGTAATTGGCAGACCAGTTGTAAAATTACACTGGTGCTGTATGTTTCATGATGAGTGGGGCATGAGATGGTAAAATAAGTCTGCTTGGGTCAGATTAGAGGAGATGTTACTTATTTATATGACAAGTTGAAAACCCCTTGTTTAAATAAAGGCCCGAGTCCCCAGCAGAGGCCACAGTTCTGATACACTACACAAGACCTTCATTTAGGTCACTGAAAATAAACCATTGCCAAGAACGGTCATGCTCTGAATGCCTCGACTTCATGTAAACACCCCTCATACCCCCTTGCCCTGAGACTTTGGTAACACGATCCGCAGTGCTCTTTTTTAGCAGGGCTTGCTCTACCCGTCACTTAAGATAAACATGCAAATTGATACATCCCTTCAGAAAACTGCTCCACATTGTATATGTCCAGCATCATAGATACTGATAGTACAATACCCCCTCTCCCTGTCTCGACCCAAACAGTGTTCCCTCAAGACCGCCCACATGCATTCCATACCTAGACACTACAGCTGGGGAGTGGTCTCCATTCTCGGTCTTGGAACAAGCTTTTCAGATTAATTCCAGCTGTGTTCTCAGTTACGTAATTGACCCAGTCGTTGGCCTAATGAGTTCAAATTAAACATTTCAATCGACAAAAAATCATATTATCTTTAACCACTGACTGAAGATGCTTCTAAAACCAAGAGGATTCCTTCTGTCCAGGACCAGGATAGAAGATCACTGCTCTTAACCTATTCACTCTAGACAGCAAAGTTATGTAGTGGGTTCGTAATGTTTAATAAACTTTCATTGTAAGATTCAAAAGCAGAAAAGTTTGCCTATGAAAGTAAAACAAATTAAATGTGAGTCATACTTTGCAGTCTCTCTACCCATAATCCCTGAGTTTTGTTTACCATTTAACGAAGAGCTTCAGCATACTTGATTGTTTCCCTGCTTTTCCCTGGAATTTCTCTAATTAGTCATGCATAACAACAGTCTTACCATTTCTTCCTATGAGCTTTTTAATAGGTCTAATGCAGAGCCAGAGAGAGAGAGGGAGAGGGAGGAAGCATCAACTTCAGAGACTAATGAGGGGAGGGAGAAGAAAACGCTGAGGGAAAGTGTCCAGCAGGAAAAGAGAATTTTAGATAGAGAATGAAAGAAGAGAGCAAGAACAAAGCAGGAGAGGAAGGAGAACAAGAAAATAGGACTAGATAAAACAGGATGTGGAAAGATGAGGCGAAAGAGTTTGATAGGATTGTTGGGGGTTTACAAAGTAAAAATATTGAACGAAATGGGGTTAATCAAATAGGTGATAGAGGGCATTCCCAAAACTGAAGTAGAGGTCATTACAGGGCCAAAGAGGAGAGAGAGTGAGTGTGTGGATCCAATTACCAGGCAGTGTTGTGGAAGCAGATTTTCTCAGCTGTTAAGACCCTGCACAAATAAACTCCAGAAACTGATAAAACATATACTTAAATCGGTTTCAAAAACACACCTTGAAATTGCCTGAACTCCCCTATGGATATATATATATATATATATATATATATATATATATATATATATATATATATATATATATATATATATATATATATATTGTACCTAGTACAAAGAAAAAAATCACAGCAAAGCATGCTGGGAATTATTGAGAAACACTGTTGTGTGTGTGAAAAATAAATATAAGGGAAAAAGTAGAATAATAATTTTTTTTAAAATACCAAATGATTGAAGTTGAAAAAGAGTTGACAAAAGAAAACTCCAAACCCTTTTTAGCAGCAACACTTAATATTAGCCACAACTCTGCAGCCCCACTGGATATCCAATGCGGAACAAAAGGTCAATTGAGTGCCAGTCTCCGCGAGAAGAACAGTTTGGCTTCCAATCGTGTCAGTGGCAACTCTCAGCACCTCTGGCCCGCCAGCATCGCTCAGGAGAGGAAAAAAATAAAAAAACCTGATGACTGGGTCAATTCTGCTGCTGGAGAAAAGTTTCCAAGTGAACAAAGCGAGCAGCATTCATTTTGCCAAACACTGCCAACAAATCAAACCTGAGAAGCCTTGCAGATTAGCAACTGCAGTGCCTGGTAAGAGAGAAGCTCTGGGAATGGGAAAAAATAAATAAAAAAAAAGAAGAAGGAAAAGAAAATGTGGAATGGAACGTTAGTGGGCTATTATAGGACTTTACAAGGATTGGGAAATCGCCCTAGATAGGCATCGGAATGCAAAAATCCGTCGCATACCATAATTGCGTCCAGATAGTTTAGAGCTGGACAGTTATATTTTGGTCCTGTTAATCGCTTTGTTTATTTAGCTCGTCGGTGTGAATGTGCTGGAATGTAATTGGTTCTTCTGTGTCTCAGGAGAAACAGCCCTCAGCCTCAGTGGCCTCAGGGTCTCCCGGTTCAGCAGTACATGAATGTGTGTGACGGGTGAACTGTTTTGAATCTATGGAAGTCTCTACTATGGAGACTGCCCTGCTCAAATGTTATTCTCCCTTAGCCTTTCTCACTGTACCAGTTTGCCGTTGTTGTGTCCTGGAAAGACCGCACCCTGTCTCAGACCTGCCCTGGCAGTCATGGGGGCATTCATGCCTAAGTGTTACCTATCCTCACCCATTCAGGAGCCAATCCTCCTATCGTAGTCCAAATCAAAGGCTTTAAAAGCAACCAAGGGATCCTCAGCTTGTCTATCACCCCCCAAACCCCCCTCCCCTCCTGCTCTATGCATTTCCCAACACTGTAGACAGCTTATGGTTGATTACAGGTTTAAGGTGCAGGTAGGCTGGCAACAAGTAAACAGCAAAAACCAAGAATTTTAAACATAACCCACAAAGAAGAAGGGCTTACCACTGTCTTTAACCTGAAATCAGTCTCACACCCACAAGGCGGATTCTTAAAACTAAATCATACATTTTCAAAACTGCTTATCCTGGTAAGGGTCACGGGCAGGCATAGGGCGCCAGGCAGGAATACACCCAGGATGGGACACCAGTCCATCGCTGGGCAACACACACAGACACGGCAATTTAGAGAGACCAATCAACCTAACCCACATGTCTTTGGACAGTGGGAGGAAACCGGAGTCCCCAGAGAAAACCCACGTGGACACGGGGAGAACATGCAAACTCCACACAGACCAGGACCCTGGAGCTGTGAGGCAACAGCACTAACCACCATGCCACTGTGCCGCCCAAAAATAAATCAATTGGGTCACATATTTAGATATTTTTTCTTCCAGCCTTCCACTTATTAATTGCAAGTTAACAAAAGAGATACCCACGAAGAATTAGAGTGGAATTATTTCAATTGGTTATGCTATGTTGTTATGATATTTAGTAATGCCTTAACATGACTGGCTTATTTGAGAGGACCCCTCCACTCCTCCTTCTCTGTAGAAATTGAAGTAGTCCACCTTGGACCTTGACAAGAATTACGTGCTGATCTGTAACTATTTAACTAGGGTCATTAATAACAGACATTTTCAGCCCGTCTGCACAAGTATCCTCTCTGTGGTGCAAGTACTGTATCTATCGTTTAAATAGCCTACTCCAGTTTTTGGGCATTGATTTTGAAGCTGGCAGTTTGTTTTTTTATATCAAAGTCTGAGAGCTTTTGGTTTAATTATACAGTGGCTTTTGGGAGCTTCTGTAATATCCCACTGACTGTTTCATTGCACTACCTAATATCAGTGTCTGCTCTTAGCGGTGTCAAAAAAAAAAAAAATCCACAAAGAAATGGAAAATTTGAGTGTTTTGTGAATTGGTCACCCCCTTCACACACATACACACTGCCTGTAGTTTATTAAATGTGAAAAAATATATATAATTGTGAGTCAAATTACAGATGAAAAGCCATAAACCTTTATAAAGCTTCTGCACTTGCTCTATAATTAGGGCTGATGGAGCGAGTGAATGACAAGCATGTGTTTCTCTGACTGGGGCTTGACACTGTACACATCAACGCCATGCTCTAGTGCGTCTGCCCTCGTGTCCTTTAACTCACTGCATGAAGAGGCACTATAGGATGAAGGTGCACGAACCCCCATTGTTCAGAACGGGGACGTGACTTCAAATCTGTTCTAAGGCTTTGCAGAGGGCAGGTGACAATGCAGAGCCCATAGGGACAATGTTATTCTCCATTTTTATTTTATTTTATGTGGAAAGTGATTAGGGATCGTTTTGGGATATGTAATGCTTTATAAAGGCATATTACTATTCCTACTGTTATTATTATTGATTTCAGGGATTTCTATGACACTAGCAAAGGAAACCCATCAGTGAACGTGCATTTCTTAAAGCTGACGTGTCCCAGGGGAACAACAAATGTCGCAGCCTTGTCTCTTCTTTAAATATACACTCTGTTTTTGATGTAGGTGCCAGTATAGGTTACTTCCCACAGACCTTTAAGACTTTTTTTATTTACCTCTAGGAGTGGCCAACAAAGTCTCAAGTGTAATGATACCTTGGGAGCGTGGGATACTAATTTCACATTCCCTCTGGGCCTGGAGTCTCGCCATGGTCTGAACTCAGGCCTGACAGTTTCCCTGTGATATATGGCTCACTTGATGTGGCCAGCTTTGGGCTTGAGTTTGCAAAGCTGAAAGTGTGAGACCTGTTTAGAGTTGTCTCCATTTTTGCATCACTCCTATCTCCAATAATTGCTATTTTACTGTGTTTTCATGTTGGAGTGTATTTATATGAAGAATGTCAATTTCTGAGTAATGATGATTTGCTGAGAGGTAAAACTTGAGGGTTTTACAATAATCTTTTAATGTACCGTTTATGATTAAATGTAGTCATTATTCCTTACAAAATGCTTAACCATGTAACAACAAACAAACAAAACAAGTATTTTGCCTACAGGATTCAGAGAGCAGTTTGACTACTACCAAATGTTGATACCTTCAAATTTCAGTGAATAGAATATATTACAGTTCTATTACATCAAATTGAATACACTAATCTATTTATGAGGGCTTTTTTGAAAACATTTTCTTGAATTCACAAAAGCATGTTTTATCATCTGTTAATTAAATAAATCCGTGCTAGCAAAGAAACTCAATTACTACAAATGGGGGGGGGGGGCAGGGGGGAGTAATCTTTATTAATACATTGTAAGTTCTAGTTATTCTCGCCAATGATGCAGAACTGCCCCCGGGAACATTTTGTGAGGGAGGAGGGGGGCAGTATTATTTTCTTTCCTCACACGGAGCAAGACTGAGTACAGAGAGCAAAAAGTAGCTGATTTAAATGGGAGCTCCAGGATGTATGAAGCTGGCAGACAAATAAAGAAAACAAACAGGCTAATTAAATCAAGTATGTGTCTTGCTGCCCTGTCTTCTGTGAAGTCATTGGGTTTGGTTTTGTTTTGCGCTCAGGTTTTTTCTAGCCGGAACAAAAAATTCAAGATTTGTCTGTCTGTATCATAGCAACTCTGCGAGTGTCAGGCCTCCTCTTTGTGCCCTGGCTGTGATGAATAGAAGTAAGTGAAAAAACGGAGGGCTGGGGAATGGGGACAGTTCTGTGGTATAATGGAACGAGGTGACAAAAGTTTTTTTTTTTTTTTTTTTTTCTTCTTTGCAGAGGTGGTGTGTGTGTTGGGGTGCCTGAGATTTTTATCTGGAAATTCTTTCCTAAATCACAGTGGCTTTCTTTTTCGTTGGGGGACAAAATGCCACTCCAGAGCTAATGCGCAAGACCCCACCTGAGGGTGTAGCTGGATCATGTGGAGAATACGTCACATGCACAGTTGTAGTTGTACAGCACAAGAACCTAGGCGTGCTCAGTTTATGCTTCCTGTGACCAGGCTGGGATTATAAATTAGGAAAAAACTAACATCTGGCCAGTCTCTAGAGAAGCCCATTAGGTCCATCATGAGCATCTGCTTGACATGTATTGATCAGCTGGCATCATTATACATTGGTGTAATGGCAACAGCGCTTGAACAATCCCCATGAATCAGTGGTAACAACACGGCTGGGCAATTTCTTCTGTCCCCCATGAGCCCACCCGTCTTCCGCTGTCCGTAAAGAAATGTTCAACACGACTAACCATTGTGAAATCCTTTATACTAGCATAGTTCATTTCAGCTCTTAGAAGCTCACAGTGAGTGTTGTGGTGGTATTGAAATAAACCAAAAGCAGCAGTTGAGCTGCAAAGAGCAAGACTGCAGGAGGGGCCTAAATTTCTGCTATTTATTTATGAGAGAAGCCAATGGTGGATATGCAAGGGAATTGACAAATAATACTAATTTGTAACAGGTCAATCCCAAAATAACTGACAAAAGAATGAAAAGCCTTTTCTTTATTGAATACCGGGTGTTGTCCGAAGAAATAGGATAAATCAGTTTAGGTAGGCCTTATCTTATCACTCTATTCTTCAGTGTAACTTGGTGACTGTCTTGCTGGCACCTGATCTTTGTTCTGCTAATCCAATTTTCTTCAGCTTGGCCTCTCTTTAGATATGGTATCATTAGACCGTTACTTTATTCGCAGACGTGGTCCGTTTCTTTTCTTCTGGGGCTAGCTTATCCAGACAAGCTAATCCTGTTACTTGGTAAAATAAATAAAAAACAAGTACAAAGCAATCTCGTTAAGGTTTTCTGCAAACAGCATGTTGTTTGGAAGAATGAACTTGTCTAAAAAGAGATACAGCCCAGGAACACATTTTTCTTTGTTCGCCAGGGGTTAGCTGCACAATTACGTTTTTCCTGCTCTTCCTTGAACAAGAAATTTACACCGATCAGCCATTAAATTATGACCACCTGCCTAATATTGTGTAGGTCCCCCTTTTGCCGCCAAAACAGCCCTGACCCGTCGAGGCATGGACTCCACTAGACCTCTGAAGGTGTGCTGTGGTATCTGGCACCAAGACGTTAGCAGCAGATCCTTTAAGTCCTGTAAGTTGCAAAGTGGATCAGACTTGTTTGTCCAGCACATCCCACAGATGCTCGATTGGATTGAGATCTGGGGAATTTGGAGGCCAAGTCAACACCTTCAACTCGTGATTCATCAGACCAGACCACCTTCCTCCATTGCTCCGTGGTCCAGTTCTGATGCTCACATGCCCATTGTAGGTGCTTTCGGCAGTGGGCAGGGATCAGCATGGGCACCCTGACTGGTCTACGGCTACGCAGCCCCATACGCAACAAAGTGTGATGCACTGTGTGTTCTGACACCTTTCTATCAGAACCAGCATTCACTTTTTCAGCAATTTGAGCTACAGTAGCTTGTCTGTTGGATCGGACCACACAGGCCAGCCTTCGCTCCCCATGTGCATCAGTGAGCCTTGGCCACCCATGACCCTGTTGCCGGTTCACCGCTTTTCCTTCCTTGGACCACTTTTGATAGGTACTGACCTGAGCTGCAGTTTTGGAGATGCTCTGACCCAGTCGTCTAGCCATCACAATTTGGCCCTTGTCAAAGTCGCTCAGATCCTTACGCTTGCCCATTTTTCCTGCTTCTAACACATCAACTTTGAGGACAAAATGTTCACTTGCTGCCTAATATATCCCACCCACTGACAGGTGCCATGATAACGAGATTATCAGTGATATTCACTTCACCTGTCAGTGGTCATAATGTTATGGCTGATCGGTGTATATGTCTGTATGCATACTGTATACACACACACACGTTTCTCTCCAACGCCCCATTTCTTCAATGTCATGTATCAAATAGTGGGTGTAGGCTTTTCCGTTATCACCACCTCCTGCAATTTCTATACAACACTTTAATGTAATAAAAAAAAAAAGGAGCTGAGCGCACTATTTGAATGGAAGTCAATCGCACTCGAACAGAAGTCAAATAGTCCTACCTCCCACCTTTGGCGTTACATTTCATCATGTCCGAGAGTGTCCGATTAAAATGAGAACGAGCAGTTAACTCGCTAAGGAGAGACAATGCATTTCGCTTCAGAGAGCTGGAGAACTGAAGCATTGCAGCAATAACCTGTTCGGTGGCATGACTCATTTGCACGGAAATTCATTCATTTTCTGATACCATGCATATTTCTCTGTGATCTGCCCCTGCAAAAAGGACTGAGGCACCCCTTCTTTACCTCATTTTGCAAAATCGCTTAAGCAGGTTTAGCTGTGGCATATCTGGCAAAGCCAACACCCACAGCAAAGTCATCCATTTTCGTTTGGGGGTTTTCATTTCCTCCTGAATGCATGAACTCAGCGTTAGGTGTGAGGCTCACAGTTCTTTGCTTCTTTTATTGTGTTTTCAGAACTATTTTTAGCCCATGCTCCATCTCTCAAGGCTGTAGTTCATTTCAGCTCCACCTCAAGCAAGCCTCTTTTACCTGGAGAAACAGTGTACGGTAGAATGGAGCTATTCCACAGTTGCAATCTGTAGCTATAGTCTACTGAAAACAGACTACAAAAAAATCTGCAGGTGGTTTTTCATTTCTATACAACTTCAGTTTAAAATGAAGGATAGAATAAGGAAAGCCACTAGAAGGAAGGAAAGAAAGAAAAAAGACAGAGTGGAGCCGATTTACCCAATTATGGTTACAGAAAGCAAAAAAAAAAAAACTAATCAAAAACAGTGTAAACATATCAAGCATGCTTCTTCAAGGAAAATATGCCTGCATTTTGATTAATCTAGTTGATGTTATACAAATGGCATCAGTCAACAATAACAAACACTTTGCCAAACTGGAATGTTTTATAATTGGTGTATTTATTTTGGTGGATGATTCACTGTATTGTATCTTTAAGATGCCATCGAGCCCTGATCCTGGCATTTCAACACTTGCATTTAAGAAGCCTGGGAATCTCTACTCTTGTTTGGTTCAACAGGAAGTGAACGATTACAGGATTTAACTTGGAGACCAACACCAACAATCTGAAAAAAAAATAATCTAACAATCTACAGGTAGAGCAACGTAAATAAATAAATGGGTCAACTGCACATGGATTTATGTCTTACTAAGAAGAGATATTTTCATACACTGTACCCAGCCCACCTCCTCACCCCTACTTCCTTGCCTGGGCCTCGTAACACCATTCGGAGGCCTTTCCTTGGATTTGTTTTGTTTTAAGTGGGAATAACAAGCATTCCAATAATCCGGGATTTGCTTTCTGCCGGAAGAGATTAAATGTGATCCTATTAGATATCAGCTTCTCCCAAGCTACCACCCCAGGCTCTGTTCTCAATTTCAGTTATTAGAACCTTAATAAATAAATAAATACATTAGAATAAGAGGTCTTGTGCCGTGTTCGGAAAAGGGGGGGATTAAAACACTGCTAATGGATTACACATTAAAGAGGCCCCTTCCAGGTCTTATCACTACCCTGCATTCCCCATTTTCACCATGTTTATTTACTTGCCCGCACTTCCGCTCCCTCAATTAGTCTCTGCAGAATGCTGTGTTCTGTCTCGAGGACTGCAGATCAAGTACAATTACTGCAGGACAACAGGGTCCCTTCTGGTCTGGCCTGCTTTGCCACAGTGGAACTGACACAAATAAACTATGACAATTTACTCTGGTCAAATGCGGGTGTAAGAATTGGGGGAAATCTGAATTTAGGGCCTTATAAAAACATAAATTACTGTGCGTTTGTTCAGGTCTTTGTCATACGATGAGAATTATGTATCGTTCCACAAGGGACACACGAATTGCGAGATGTATGAAACTCAGAGAAACGTGCTTTGAAATCACACCATTCCACTGGGAGCTTCAATGATCTGAAAAGGAAAAAGGGGGGGATGTCACAACTGTGAAAGCATATACCATTAGATGTGTTCTGCATTATTAATGTGAACTTCTGGAAAGCCAACCCCCTGAAATGATCGAAAAGAGCTTGGGGTGAGGTTGTCCCCAGACACTTTCTGAGTGCCCTTCATGAACACGGGAGGTGGCTGGGGATGTGAGGGGCTGGGGTAGGATTTCAGGAAATGCAGGGGGGCACCAGAATCGATAACCTGTTGGACACCCTCAGTGGGAGAGGCAGGCATTGATTTTCGCCGTATCACCTGCTGCTGAGAGACCTCCGCTGGGGTAATGGAAGTATATGAGAAGTGACAGATAGGTTGGGAACCTGCCCAGCCGCCTCTGACCTCCCCACTCTCGATCCCTTCCCATCACACAACTGAAATGGTACACAGCACCCCCCACCACCAAACTAATCCCATATCCATTAGTGAACCTGATAATGCCTCTTCCAAGAACCGAGTGTGTCTACAGAGGATATGGAATTCTTGCTCTGTGCGTATGTTCTTGAATAACATTTATAAATAATTTGTGTGTTTAGTCATGAAACGAATTTTTTTTTTTTTCTTTTCTCCACAGGCAATAAGAAACAATATCTAAAAAGTCAAAACAGGACAGACATCGGTAAATCTATTTATTTATTAGCAAGCAGTGTAGGGGCTAATTGTGTCAGACCGTACATGAGCCACACAAAGTCCAGGCTACAAGATAAGGGTGTGTTTACACCAGGTATGTTTTCTTTTCAGTGGTTAAAATGTGCATTAGGGGAGTTGTTTGTTTTTGAACCCTCTTTCAGACAACTTCATCATGAGTTTTCACTACCACGATTGAAAGGGGTTTAACCTTTGAAACTGTGTCTCAGCAGATTTAGTTAGCTAGCTACTTTAAAAGAGCTTTCTGTAAGTGTTTTTAATCTCCCGGTGTAAAACAAAAAAGAAAAAGGGGCAAAACACAAGAGCAGAGCGAGACTTGTGTCAATGCTCCTTCTGTGTCCGAGCTCTGTTCTTCATTGGAGTATCTTTTAATTCTCAGTTGCTAGTCAAACGCAACTGTTCAAGCAAGGATGTGCGTCGTAGTCCCAGAGAGGAATGGGATGCACACTTTTTTTGTTCCTTTGTAATTCCACAAACTGGACACTAGGCACCCACCTGCTATCGATTCAATTTTGTTATAGTTGCACATCGCTGAATGGATGTCCAGTCTTCCCTTGGGTGCTCGTACAGGTGACCTTCCCCACACTACACAGATCTTGATACTTGTCTGAGGGTATCTCATGATCATTTAGCATTTGAAGTGGAGTAGCGGTTTGGGCTTTAGACTCTAGACTCTAGTGGAGGGTCATGAGTTCAATTCCAGGTGGGGGGGCCCTGCTGTTGTACCCTTGAGCAAGGTATATTAACTAGATCGCTCCAGCTGTATAAATGGGTAATTATATGTAAAAATAATGAGATATATTGTGACAAATGTAAGTCGCCCTGGATAAGGGCGTCTGCTAAGAAATATAATAATAACTTGGCACCAACATAGTGAATATGCAACCCAAACTAAGGGTTTACTAAGGTCACCACAGGACTTATTAGGCCTACAGCTACACCGGCCTACACACAAATATAGCTAAATGGATTTAGGCCTATTTAGCACTTGTTTGGTGTGTTTATTGTTCTTTTAAAGCTGGAAACACTGTAAAGGGGGGGGGGGGGGGGGTCAGTGCTGAGCATAGCACTTCTGTCAGCAAGACTGCCTGCACTACCTCAGTAAATCGGGAAACTCGCAGCAAGCCTAGCTGTGAGGTGAGCCCAAGAGCAAAGCCGACCGCAGCAGGCAGCCACATTAACATAAGAAAGGGCCCTTCTGGCTTAGCGCAGGAATGCTATTGTACCTTTAGCTGGAACTGAAAATGCTGGCTTAGAAAACACCAAAAACAGAAAAGTGCAAACAGAATGTGGAAGGCAAGTATTGCTGCGACTCACATGGGCATACAAATAACCCCCGCCACCCCACCCCGTCACCACTCCACAAGAATGTTTCCGTCTCTCATTCCTCATCTCTTTTACCACCC
This sequence comes from Amia ocellicauda, assembly GCF_036373705.1. Lineage (NCBI taxonomy): Eukaryota > Metazoa > Chordata > Actinopteri > Amiiformes > Amiidae > Amia > Amia ocellicauda. Next base: position 23,831,802 of record NC_089852.1, on the reverse strand, counting down.
TGCTTGCCTGACTGACACTAGTCTTGTGAATAAATGATTGTGAATAAGCAAATTAAAGGCATGGACAGGGTTTGTTTCTCTCAAAGGTTATCATCAAAGGGCTCCTTTACCCAACAATAAAGTTTCCTTCACTGTATTAAGGATCCTCACCTGTGCAGCACTGCCCAGATATGCGAAGTGTATTATTTGAAAATCTAAGATTATATTATTCAGATTGTATCTCACTGTGCTATACTGTGTGTGTGTGTGTATAATATACTAATGTATTACTTAAATCCACTGTAAATCCCCTCTAATTACTAAACCGACACACTGCATTATTAACAACATAAAAAATGATGCTGTATGTGGCACTTTATTGCACTTAGTTGCTAAGAAATACATAATAAAAATTGCACCTGAAGATTCCAGATATCAAAATTACAAATCATTACAAAAAATCCATGTGTTCCAAACTTGCTGCCTCAGTCTGTCTCTGTTTGTGGGCATTTCCCCTGAACTGGGTTTGCACTGTGGATTCCAAAGTCCATAAATCTGTCACCACAATTACTCTATTAATTTGAAGTCTATTGATTTTCCACGTGGTTCAGAGGTGGCTGGGGAAAGGGAAGGGTAGGGGGGATTGATGGGGTAGCCATCCTGCACCGTCCCCCTCTTCCTCTCCTCTGAAACACTCATCTCCTTTCAGCTCTAAATAAATTAGGAGGCTCGTGATCATCTAATCAATACCCCAGCTGAGATAATAGAGACAGCTGCTGGGTGTCCAGGCCCCTTTATACACAGACACACACCCACAAACACACACACAGCTCCCATCTCTGGTCAGCTGAGACTTTACAGAGATCAGGAGGTCAGGGCTTCTGTGTTTCCCATGCCAGCTAATCTGTTTACAAGAACACAGGATTTTTCACCATCTTAGAACATATGGATAGTCTATCAGCTGACTGCAGACATCTTTAATGAAGATGAACTCAACGAAGGAAGCCAACTTAGACTTTTCTTCAGTCTGTGGCCCAATTTCGCTGATTCTGATGGATGTAAGCAAGAGCTGTGGTCCTCATATATGAATCAGGAATAAAGTGAAACCTGCCTATGTATTAACACAATGCTGCTACGACAGATATTGTGTTCAGCACACACTGGCTAGAAATGCACAACCATAGTATTACACTGTTTCAAAAGTACTATATATATATATATATATATATATATATATATATATATATATATATATATATATATATTACAAAAGAGGACTAAGTTAATATATACACAATATGCTTATAACAACACTGTTATTACAAGTTTTTGCATTTAAATGTCGCTTTTATTTTGTTTTTTGCTTTCTTGTTTTTGTTTTGCAAGCTTTACCTTTAGAACTATTCTTGAAACCTTATACAGCACAGCAAATATGTGAATAAAAAGAATAAGCATGAAATTGACACCCATATACCAACGTTTAAATCAATTTGTATAAGGTTATTGAAGAACATAAGAACATTTCCAATCCTCCAAGATCCACTTGTGCCACTGTATGGATGTATAAATTAATTCATGCAGATGTCTTTCAATGGCATTTAAACTTACAGTACCAAGTTAAAGATAGCTTTGTATTATTTTCATTTAAATTCATTTTAAGACAAAATGATTGCAGCCTGAAATGCAGGGGAACTAGCAGGCAGATTAACCAAAGTTTTCTATAATCAATGTTCACTATTCAAAGTGTCTCAATTAGTATCTTTGGTGGGGATATGTCTTTCAGTTTAAGCTCTCAGGCTCGGGCTTGCAAAATCCATTACCCCCCTCCTCCTCTTTCTCCCCCTCTGCATCCTCTTATCATTTAATGCATATTGATTTTTCTTCTTCTTTTCACCAGATTGTATATCTTAGATAATCGGTTTTCTTTTCCGCCGTTTTACCCACAATTTATGCTGCCTCGTCAAGGCCATAAACACTTATCTCTTAGTAACCAACAAGAACAGAAAATGAACGCCAAGTTAATGCTTTCAGTTTCCCTGCAGGAAAAAAGAAAATAACGGAAAATACAAGGAAATTGTCAACAGCCTAAAAGTAATAGCCCTGAATACTCTTAGTCTACTACAAGTGTAAATCAGAGGCACCTGGAACTATTCTCAAACAAATTTCTTGCCTGATTTGGAGAGACTTGTAATGCCTGCATTCAAGCTGGTGAAGATAAACAGTTGAAGCTTGAATCCTGCTGACAGGTGCATAACAGCTGTGGGCCTCTACAGCAACAAATCAAAGCACTGCCCCTGCATCAAACACACACGTGTGACCATACCAAAGACACAACAATGTTTTTTTAAGTGGACAAATGTATTAATAGTGAGTGCTTCCTCCAGGATTAGAATGTAGTGCCTTAAATTGATCAAGACACGGACACAACGAGGTTTTGAATTACAGTGCAGCCTGACCCAGAGATTGCCCAGGTTAGGTGTGTCTTAACTTCTGGGTGGTCGTTTAAAGGGTTTGCATGGTTTTGCGTCAGGGGTCTCATTAACAAAACTCAATTTCCTTATTGTGGCTTCTGGTCATGGTTTTTACTCAGGAATTCTTCAGTCAAAAATTTGAGTTGCTATTTTGATTTTGTTTGTTTTAGGATAAAATAGAAGTTAATATATGTCTACCTGGGCTACAGAAACAGGAAAACCTCTGACTGAATGAGGCATCAGTTTCTGATCTTTTTTGTGTGGGCTTGGAAACTTACACCTTACACCTACAATAACCTTTCCCGAATCTTTTTTTTTTTAAATATATATTTCCTTGTTCCGTAACATTCCAAAACATTAATGGAGCGCTACCAAGACAGACTTGTTTTGGGTTTTTAAAAACATAAGCACCTGTTTTAAGAGGAGAGGTCAGAGCTGAGTTTTGTCAATTCGTCCTCATCAACATTCCTGCTGCGCTCTCGCCCTGCTCAAGAGGGGGGTCCTAAGGTTTTGTGCGCGGAAAGAAGAGCGTTTTCCCACAGGTCTTGGGAGAGTTCACAAAACACACACCGACACACACAGGCTGTTAACTCATCAGGGGAACCCCATCACCACCACTGCCTCCCCCCTCATTATCTTGTACTTGTTATCGCTCCACCTGTCACCCCACGGGCCCTAAATCAGGCTTTGAACGAACGGGTTGACTTTCAGGCCTTTGCTGAGTAACTTGTTGCTGTGCGCATCTCCAGATAAGACAAATTCGGCCATGGATTTTAGTTAAAACTGCCCAAAATATTGACCAAAATAAAGGGGCAAGTTCATACACTGCTTTAATAAATATAAGCGTTTAGATTTTCATTTAATTTTGCTTTACTAGGTTGAAATGACGTGCGTTTCAGGGAAAGTTGTGATATTGTCTTTTATTTTTCTTATCCCAATTGGAAAGGGTGGCTGGCCATGCTTTTGCAGTTAACAACAACTTGAGTGGATGAGTGTGGTTGGTTGACACAGCTTTACTTAAATGGTGGTGCGACATGCCAGTCATGCAGCTGTGTGTCAAGGGTAGCTCAAAAGGTAATGGGAGCAGGTGTTGAAATGGGGACAGAGGTACCATGAAAAAAAATCACAAACGCAATAAATGCGCTTGAGCCCATAGGAATCCATTAAGTAAGATCCTGCAGAAACTCCACTGACAGGAAGAGGTAAAGAATTCCATCAGAAAAAAAAACTAGACAGATTTTTAGGAGTGATTTTGAAATCTGCAGGATTTGTTTCTGAGCTTGACTGGGAGTAGATGTGTTGCCGGAGGGCACAGACACTGGCAGCTCGTCTGTCAGAAGCTCGTCAGTTTCTAGGGAGTAATGATTTCAAGTATCTTAAGAACAAAACGGAGATGAGGTGAGATAGGACTGATCCTGTCAAGGTGAGAGAACAATAGAGTGTCAGACTTTGCACAAAGACAGTTGATTTCAGATCCCGGAGGTTACATCTGAGAGGGGCGGAGTCTACCTGTGGGAACAAAATATTAGAGGGGGGCACTGCCATCCCCACACTGAAAACAGGAGAAATGGAGTGGAAAAGGGACTTTAAAATGGCTTCCAAAATATGAGTTCATACACCTATGCCAAGTGATAAGGCTAACTATGTTCTCTTGCTGATTTACACATTTTTTGTTTTTTACAGTTGTCTCTGTAGCCAAAGCACTCATGGTTTCACATTATAATGACCCAGCCACAGATTTACTGTGTGTATCCCATTGAGAAATCCCACATGCTCTCCAAACAGACATCAAGCAGCTGTTCCATAATTGATTTCCCTATACAGCTCTCAAACTGCACCCTGTTAACCTTTTCTGAGGCAGCTAGGTTTCAATAACTGTGCCCAGAGCAAATTATTTTACAGCCAGGAGCTGGAAGAAGAAGAAAAAAATATGTAAAAGTAAGACACAAGGAAAATCTTGATCACTGACAGATGGTTGTTATCGGCACCTTAGGACTGACAAGAGTGCCAAACATGTAGCGTAACATATGCACAATTACTGACAGTGACAGATTGCAAAATCATGTTTAAAAGCCGCAGCTCTCTTAAAGGGAAGGTACCTTTTTCTTCCCACACCAATGGAATGCATAACTTTTATTAAATGACTTTGCAATACATTCCCACTATTGGCAATTTAGTGAAATTTTGGAGGGTATTTTTTTTTTTTTTTTTTTTTTTTAAGTTTAGTGTCTCTTACTTTCTTTTCTAAACTGGTTTATTTTCTTGGTCTTGCTATTGGTTTCAAAAAAACAGATGAAACTGGCTATCAATCCTTCCCTGTAGCTCTCACTTGCTCTCGCCCTCTCTTTCTGTCACTCATTCTTTACTTAAAAGGTCACTGTTCTTAACCTGACTCTATTTCATACCTTCCACTGCCTGGATAAGCCCAGCTGTTCTTGTCCTTTGAAACATCTACAGCCAAACCTGTGTTTTCCTCCCAGTCATTTTAATACAGGAAACTGGTCAAAACAAGTCTGTACATGTAACCTGCAGACAATTAAGGAGGCTTATGATTTAGATCTACAATAATCACACAAGTTCATGGGTTAGAACAAAGCACAGCCCAGGGAACGCTGAGAGGATCAACAGGATTTCGCATTGAAAGGTTGACAGACACTAACACTGCACCACAGCTTTTGTTTATATAACATGGTTTAATTCAAACATATGACAAGTTCTTTTAAATGCGGTTAGCAAGAATATGCACACAGATGTTTGCTGTTTTTTCAAAGACAGCTGCATCAGGGCACCTTTTTCTTTTGATTGTTTTTATGTTGGTTTCCCTTCCAATAGCTCCCCCACTGAATAAATATATATTTTTTAATTGTACTGATTGTGCAGTGATTTAGGGAGATTTTAAAACCAGTGCTACAGTAGCCTGCTTTCAATAGCTCCAAATGAGCATCATTTTCCAAAACTATGTGTGGGAAACAACCCCAAAAACCAACCTAATGCCTTTTGTGCCAGACCTATGACCAGTCTCTCACTTTGTTTACACCTTTAACCTTTTCCAAACTGGGATAGCAAATATTGTCCTGAAATAGCTTTCCAAATCACCCTCTTAAATTGCTTCAGTACTTTTAACGTGAGAAATCCTATTTAAACACATAAAAGAATTAAGGACATGTTAACGGTCCCCCTGCAATGTCACCCCTGCTTGATGGATATCATGACCTACATGTAAGATTGCTTTCAAGTCACAGCTGTTAATCAGTCATTTAACAGGCAATGACTCAGCACTTAATTGCATTGCTGCCTCACTGGGTCCGTTCTACAGCTAGTACTGATAGAACAGTTACTCTGTCGCTCTTCTCTCTCTCTCTCTTTTCTCTTTTTAGCACTCTCGGAGGGTGACAAGCCCCCCATCCTTTTCACAGTGAAGAAGGCATGTAAATGAGCCAGCTCTGCCACTGTTGGACTCTGTTTGACTGTGTTATATGAAGAAGAAGTAGAAGAAATGAGAGAAGTTAGTTATTTGTCTGCAAAGCAAATATAAATTCTCCCTTGACACAGAGGCACTCTCGTGTCAAGAACACGAGCATCACAGAATGGATTAAATGAATATATTAGCTTCTTTAGAGTTACAGGACTGGTGTCTTACATTTGTGGCACACAAATGCTTTACAAAGTCCCCAGCAAGGTAACAGTGATGTCTTTAGCTTTCAAGACTCTGAGAGTTTGCCTTATAAATGCCGCAGAAGCAATTCCCTGATAAATGTGTATTGCAAATTAACAATTGGCTCCCAGGCAGCATCTGTTGTAGGTGTAATTCCATTACTTGGGAAATAATAGCATTTTCATGAACATAGCTTTCGTGTCACTGGAACACATAGTGAATGCTTTCCGAGAGAAGATATTCTACCAGCACTTTAAGGTTAGGATAGGTTAGAATACTGACTGTATTCTTCTTCATTAATGCAATGGGAGGAAAAAATATCTACTCACAGAGGACTCGCAATGTATAATATGAAAAGAAGGCCTGCAGACTATTTTCCTTGTTATCGTCTGATGGGTATCAAAGGGTTCTGGCATTAAGCAACATTTTTTTGTAAATACCATGGCTACCCTTGCTTGTACCATCCATTAGGACATTGCCAAGCACTCAAAAAAGAAACACTGCAACCAATAATTAACCATACTTGAGAAGAATCACAGCAGCAAAGACTCACTTTTTTTATTTCTTTTCCCATTGACATTCTACTGCTACAGATTGGTGTAAACAGAGAGCTGTTATTGCTCCAGGCCATTACATCCTTCTCTCTCTCTCTTTAGAAGCCATTAACTCTCTGAGATACTTGCCATACTGTGTGATGATACAGGTCCGGCCCTGCCCAGCTCTGCCCTGCTTTAGCACCACTTTTGTACCCCAACTGGGAAATGTTAGCGGATTTTGTGGCGCAGCTCCTACTGTTGGAAGAGGAAGCAGCGGATTTGCTTTGGAGCCACCTTGTCAAATATGCCATGCTCCTGTCTAATAAACTGCGGTTCCAGAGACCAATTATTTAATCCACTGCCCACTGTGCCTCAGGGTCTTCTGGTTTCCATTCCGACTCCAATGTAAATTACTATGCTGAAGTGACTTGTTTAACTGAGTCCAACGATGCCCCCTCTTCTTTAGCAGGCTATTCGAGTATAGTACATTTAGAGCAATAAGGACAGGTCTACTTCTCCCTGCAGGCCTGTTAAAACCTATGCTGTGACATACAAAGATGTTGAAAAGAAGGCCCAACAGGACTAATCTCAGGATTAGGAGGCATTTCCTATGTAGACAGGTTACAAGTATTGAGCCTCTTTAGCCTGGAATAAGGAAAGCTTTGCAGGGATTTGGCGGAGGTGTTTGAATTCCTGCAATGTGTGTAGCAAGTTAACCCCCAAACTGGCTCCGGGCTCAACTCTGGCAGCACGTGCCCAGCGGAGGCCTACAGTCTCAGGCTACAAATTCAATTGTAAGCCAATGCAGATCTGGAAGCAGCTAGTGGTTTCCCCACACACAGAGAGACGAGCAGGTGGATAGAATTAATTACACAGCCACGCAGGACAAATATTGATTCTGTTCCACCTTGGCCACCTTGCCATCTCACTTTTTAGACCTCTCTCACTTCTTCCTGCTCCATGCTGAGCTGGACACAATGCTTGGGGCTTGGCAAGCAAGGCTGAGCACTAGTTGTTTGGAGGAGTTAATTCATCAGTACATGATTGTTTAATTTTTGTAAAGAAAAGTAAACGCAAAGCAGCCTAATCATGATCCTTTTCCATAATGAATGAATGTCATGCTTCTTTCCAGCCCTGTGGTATACTGTATATCAACCCAGTGCATAAGCATCTATATTGGGATGCACCCTGCTGCATGAGACCCAAGGCTAAATTCACAAGTTCAGGTGTGTTTGTGCCCTCTGTTTCGTGTTTTGTGTTGTCACAGCTGCGCTCTCTCTCTCTCTCTCTCTCTCTCTCTCTCTCTCTCTATATATATATATATATATATATATATATATATATATATATATGCGCCAAGGCTACTCATTTTAAATGGAAACCATCCAAGCTGTACAACCAGCATGTGTGGTGCAATATTTGTATGAAGGACCTAGTGGTGTCAGGTTTCATTATTTTCATTATAAGAAGATTCCTTGTTTGATATGTGTCTTTGCAGCTGTGTATCAGTCCCCATTAGGCTGTGGGAGATTTATTGTGTTCTGTCAGATAATATTATGTTTATTTCAATGTGTGGGTTTCTCTGACCTGATCAACATTTGGTCTATGCATAGATGTGCACACTTACGTCCCCAACTATGGAATAGACAGCAAGAGCTCTGCATTTGATTAGTTACAAATGACCTTTTCACAGATAACTGGTGTGAAACAGAATTGAATTCGTCCCGACGGTATATGCATCAGTACTCTTTATCCCCGAACCCAAGAAAAGCCTCTGACCATTTCTTAGCAGCTCGTTTATTTTTAGAGTCTGTGCCAAACGTTGAAAAGTGCTCAAGTGCAATTGTAAGAAGAAAAAAAACTCCCAACCCCCTTCAGAGAAAGGCAAAGATTTCTGCTGTAGGAAAGAAGGCTGTGGACTCAGTTTGAGTCTCTTTCTCTCTATTATTGATGAAGGAATGCATCTTGAGCTGCAATAGTGGAAGCAACAATGGCCCCTCAGCCTGGGAACACAGGAGAACAGAGCAGCAGGCAGTATAATAGGCACTGGGGCAGGCTGGGGATTAGGGTCCTAGTGCTCGCACTGTCAGGATGACTTTCAAAGCTCTTTGCTTCATTGTCACTTTTTCTAACTCCAAATAGTCAACAGCTTGCCCCCATGGCTCCCGGGAGAATCCTTTCTCCTGCCGTTGTCCATTCCACCTGAGCTCCTCATTTCCCTTAATTGAAGTCTTAATTGAATCATTAATTTGCTAAATTAGACCTTGTAGTTGTTATCACCTCCTATAAACTGGCTCATTTGCACTTTATACAGGTACCTTGAAATCTCCAGTTGTTTCAAGAGCTGAGAAATGATTAAAGCACTCTCGTGAAACAAATTACACTTTTAATTTACGGTTCAATTAGGAGATCGAGAGCTCAACTGGAACCTGAGCCACCCGCCACAGGAATTTCTGCAGGATGAGGATCGAAAATAGTTAATCTATTGCTAACAGTATGGAAACTGTCTTGAAGAGAAATTAGGTATTCATGCATTTTCTTTATCACTATACCAGCACTATGCTACACCACACTGCATTTTTACCCTTTATATCCTTACTAAAACACTTGTATAATATAGTGAAATGTTGTAAATTAAGCTGATGTAACTGTTTATTTTCTCCCTGTTACCTATCCATACTTTAAGAAGTACCACCCCCTAGTCTTTGTTATAATGCTTTTGAGTAGAAAATGGTGCTGATACACTGTGGCCGTGCTAAACAAAAGGAGAGTTGTTTGTTCGAATAAAACACTTAAAGATCAAACTGTGTTTCTTTCCCTCAATTTACCACAACAGCATTGTATCGTACTTATGTAAACCTTGCAAGTCCCCTTGGAAAAAGGTACTGGCTAAATAACAATTACAACAACTCTCTCCTGCTGGATTTTTACATTTAAGCTTTTATAATTATTTCTCAACCAAACTTTTACCCTTCAGCGAGAACATTTTAACCCCCCCCACCCATGAGTATCTGACCTCAGGTTTCAAAGGACAAGATTTGCCAAGGTGATCCACCCAGGACAAGAGTTAGTGTCAAATGCAACCTGTGAATTTCAATTTGGATGTAGATCAGGACCTGAATGGCTTTAGTGCCTTTGAGAAACCATTGGAGGCACTTCGGTATCTCTGAGGTGTCTTTCAAAGCTGTGATGGATGTTTGCGACTGCTGGAGTGGGGCCACCTGCTTTTCAGATTTTTTCTTGGGGGGGCGGGGGCAGCTGTGGGAGTCTGTAGCCGTTTACTGTGTGTTTTAATTGGATCTGTATCTAATCTGCAGCAGTGGTGTGAGCCTTCAGGCCACGCTGTCATTGTAAATGAGCAAACTGCTCTCGGAGGACTGGACTGCAGTAGCAAGCAACACTTGTAAAATAGAGTTTGATGTGTCTGCTGCTGAGAGCATTACATTCTTACTTTATTGAAGGAATGGAGGGGAAACAAAATGTTGCACTGTACTGCTATGAAACCTTAAATCGCCACCTTTCTTTTCTTGCTCGGTACACAGCCTTGTGGTCTCTCCAGGGGCTTCTATTAAATTCCATTGGCCGACATGAATAATTTTGCCTGCGGCCACCCTGTGCCTTTGCAGTCCCTTTGCTCCGAGGTTTGAAAACCAGCCGAAGAAGTTCGATAAAATCAAATTGCACTGTAAGCCTGCAAAATAGCCGACAGGGGCATAAAATAAAAAAGTGCTGTTATACAAAAGTACAAATGCTGGGAAATTGAGTCTGTATGGACGGTGCTCCCATTGCTACAGGGGCCACAGCCAAGCTAAACGTTTGAGCTGATCAACAGAAATACACTTACACATTCTTAATTCCTAAACCCGGCCCATACTATGAAATCAGAACAAATAAACACAAAAAATTGCACTAACAAATAGAAATGTATATGCAATGAAAATACCATGTGGGAAAATATACATGATCTCAGAGAGGCTTGCTCTCCATCACTGTGGGAAAGTCCACTGGGCTGAGGAATCTTTTTCCCACGCACCACAATGCGGGACTAAACTGTAGTTATGTCATATGTATAACAGGCCTGCAGACTGAGGCCATCCTCACAAAGCAGCCATTACAACCTGTAATTGCCCCCTGCAACTACCACAGGGTTGCGGTTAGTGTTTTACCCCCTGAGGCACTATTTTCCTATAATTTAGGCTAACACTCTCTTACCCCCCACTACGCCCTGCCCCAACACCCTGTCCTAGTTAGTCCTGTCTACCTGCCTTTCAACCTATAATCAACAGTCATTAAAGACATCTACATCCCAGTGTCTAACCCACTGGTGTATGTTTATAGTCAATGGTTGTATTCTTTACACTCCCAAAACAAGCACCTGTTTGACTCCTTGTCTGGCACCTGTCGGAAAAGACCTCAACATGTTAAACCATCACATTTGAATGGATTTACAACATGTCAACGTGTGACTGACAGGGCGAGGTTAGGTGGATGCAAAAAGCGCAAGACTTAAAGTAGGTATTAACTGCTGTGTTCATATATTTTTTTTCTTCTTCTCCCTGAGCTTCACCTTCAATTAAAAGGCTCGGGCAGTTTACAGAGTGAAAAGTAGCTGGATTCATTTAAGATTAATAGCTTTCGCTGGCATTTTAATTAAGCAACACAGACTAAAAAATATTTTACTGTTGATGCTGTATATTTAGAAATTAAACAGATACTCCGAGAAGGAATAAATAACAGGGCTAGGATTACATGTATTAATTAAAAAAAGGAAAGTTCACCACTTTCCTAATGTCCCACAGGAAACCCAACTTCAAACAAACATAATTTTAGTTGACATCATCTCTTAAAGACTGGGGAGGCAACCCAAAGTTTAAAATATATATGTTTGTACTTAGGACATGTCATGAAATAGCAGAGCATAAACCGGCTATGTCAGAGCTAACCCCGCTCCCTGTGGGGAAAGGGTCTGCGGGGGGGAGCGCTAATAATGACTCAGAAAAGGAAAGGGGGGGAATTTCAACACGCTTGCGGCACATGAGTTACCAGGTCACTAGTCTTTGAGTTTGGTTTGTAGGTGGAAGGCTGTGGGCGAAAAAGAGACGGGAGTTTGTACAGTTACTGAAACTGCCTATGCAAATGCGTCCAAAGTCATTACGCAGTGGTTACATATTCTGCAGTGGCAGCTGGAGCTGGGAATTTGCAGCGCCTCTGGCAATACTTCAGCTGTGTTCAGTGCCAGTGTGAGACGACATACGCGCCTATTTGTGTGTGTGCTTTGTATTGACAGCATGAATAGCACCCAAACCGGTCAAGAAAAATAAAAAGTGATAAAAAGAGTCAACACAAACACAACCGCAGCTCCGGCACTGCGCGCCTCGGGGCAGGGCTGCAGACTTTCTGAGCTGCACGCAGGGGCTAATTGAGTCAACACTGCAGGGCTCTCTGTGCGTTATTGGCAACCCAAATCTCTTGCGCCCCTGAGATCAAGTAGAACCTTCTTAATATAAAACGAAAAAATATACCTTTTTTTTTGTTAAATGCCAGATATTATATTAACACAAACATCTGCTCAGCGCAAGGCAAATAATCCCGAAACAGACTCGATGCCTCTTTACAATGGCGCACGCAACCTCACAAGTCAGAAGGTCCTGCTACAACACAGACACTACACCGGGCCTGCTCACGCAATATTTCACTGTGCCAAGCTATGCATCTGCACACGGTACAAATACTCAACATATCAAAAATAAAATCACTTTCAACTACCAGCAAGAGAAGAACTCGCTCTGGAAGATGTATGCGACGGCTTATTGTATTGCAATGATAAAGAAAGGGGGGATAGGGGGACAGGTGCACATGTAATTGCTTTAGTCAGCCAGGTTTTAACCGAGAATGAGTCACCTGCCGTTAGCGTTTATGTTACTGTCTGTTCCTGAATTTTAAACTGCCTTAACTGTACATTATAAAATGCTGGATTATATTAAACTAATACAGATGAACTGGCTTCCTTGTTATTTAATCAACTATCTTGATATGCGATTCTTGTTTGGTTGACTGGTTGGTTCTGTGCATTTTCTCGGAGAAACAACCGTATAGTTATTTTATAACTATGAAGAACTTGCCTTTTTATCATTTGCATACTTATAACTAATGTGTTAAATGTATCACATTCTGTGTGTGTTCCAGGTCAACATAATTACGTGTTAAACATCACCAAAGTACACAATAATGTGTCTTTTTAAACACAAGTATGTGTGGGAAAACACATTATTGTGTTAAAAGGACACACTATTGTGTTGTAATTTGGTCAATTTTAACATAAAAGTGTGTTGTCCTTGAACAAACACAGAATGTGTTACATTTAACGCATTAGCTCTAAGAGTAGGGTCACAAGATCTAGCCAACTACAAATACAAAACTGGAAACTTAGGAGAATGACAGTGTGTACAATATTCCTGCAGCATGTGCTAATATTTCCCGTCAAAATCAATATGACATTACCAAAGCTTTATCCAACTGTGAATCAGCCAAATAGCCATTGATCATTTGATCATACAGGGAAACAGTAATGGATCTTATAATCGTATACAACACACTGACAGGAGGAACAAATGAAAGCTTTTGTTTTACTTGAGAGAAGGAAACAAATACAGTTGCAAGGTCAGCTTCAGCAGCGCTCACGGCAGCAACACGCAGCATCTTAGCCAACACCGCAGCCGGCCTGGCGCAGAGCTGCTCATTGCGCCACGGAGCGCAAGCCGGCCTGGCGCAGAGCTGCTCATTGCGCCACGGAGCGCAAGCCGGCCTGGCGCAGAGCTGCTTCTGCCAGTGGCTGGGAAAGCGACCGTCAAATAAAGTGCCAGACAGCCTGACAAACTAGACCTGAGGCACCAGGAACTGACAACAATGAAGATAAGCGGACCCTTTTTGTATAAGAGGAAGATATATCTAAGTTAGCCCACATTTTGTAGGTTTGCATACTAAGACCAAACCCCACAAAGCACATGGAAGTAGTCGGTTGGTAAATATCTGCTAATATCAATCTCGGTTATAGAGTGTGCTTTAAGGGCTGCATACACTGAAAGGGCTCCCCGATGTCATTTAAAAGTTTGCTTTAAAGCGCTTTTAGGCATGTAAGACTGCAGAGCCGATACGACCCAGAACACCCATTCGCCATCTGTTCATAAACCCCCCCCCGCCCCGACACTCTGCCGCGTCCACCCATCACCTGAGCCGAGAAGATGGACCGGGCTTACCTGAAGTGTCCCACATGTTCAGCTCGATCCTCTGCTTGTCGATCTCGAAGCTCGCCGTGTAGTTCTCGAACACCGTGGGCACGTAGTTCTGCAACACAGAGCCGCGCTGTTACACTGGCAAGCGGCGCACAGCAGACACATCGATAAAACATGGCCCTGCTGCTGTGCAATGCAACCGTTTCTTGTTTTTCTCAGATAGGATGTCCCAGACAGTGTCACATTATAGTGTATGGTGATCTGTGGTGTGGTTCTGCAAAGGGACATAACTGGGTCGGAAATGTGTCTTAACTTGCCAGGCTTCTTTCACGACGTTTCCAAGCGCTACATCGGGGCTCATTAAGATGACTTGACAATTGGTGTTTATGTTTTGGTGCGGCATCATAATGACTGTTTTGATTCCCCCCGCGCATTTGACCGCTTACTGTTATTACAGCTTTTCCGCTAAATACACCCCCCGTCTAGATAGATTGGCTGTCTTGCTTCTCGGGGTAATTTCTGAAACTTTAATGCCGGGCTATTCCTGGTGATGCCCGACGGCGCCCGCCTATCCTTCTACAATTGGGTTGCAATGGAAATCAACACATGAATAACTACCCCCTACTCTTGTACGCATGCACATATACATGTGTTACTGTGCGGAGTAATAGGAAACAAAGTTACCTCCGGGTAGCAGTCCTTTGCAAATACATGCAACAACGCCGTTTTCCCACATTGCGTGTCCCCGACCACTACAATCTTACAGCGGCTCATCTGGCTCTCCATGATGTTGCGTCTGTGCCGATTGATCCGGTATCTTCTCTTCATTTACAATCCGGTGGGTCTGGAGAGAAGCTGTAATATCCCCAAATATGCGTCGCTGCGCTGCTCGCTCTCTCTCTCTCTCTCTCTCTCTCTCTCTCTCTCTCTCTCTCTCTCTCTCTCTCGCTGCCGTGCCTTCTGCGCCCTGTTTCCCACGGTGCTCACTCAGTCTGCGGCATCTCCTTGTCTGAGCCCGGCGCTTGGTTTTGAGCAAGCCAAGTTTTCGATAGCCCTGCCTACGTGCCCACACGCCCAATGAGCAAGTATCTGCGATTATGCATGAGCTGCTGTGGCTCCGGTATCCAAAAAAAATAAATAAAAAAAATACATGCCATGATGCGTTTGGCTGGGTTGGTATTGCCAGCAGAAAGTGAGTTATTGCTTAGGCATTGCTATTGACACATACCAAACAAGTGTGTAGGAAGGGGATGTACAACAGATGTGTTTTGATGGAACCTGTGAGCAAGGGATGAAACCCGCAATTTAGAAAGAAAAGAACTGAAACGAAGAAGATACCTGTTTATTGACTATTATAATAACTATGTGCTTGTGTTCAGTTTACTCACTGACTTGTCTGACTGCGCACACATACACAAATAATGACATGTTCACGATTACGAAAATACATAGGTCTGTTTTATGTCATTATTATTATTATTTATTTATCAGCTGACGCCCTTATGCAGAGCGACTTACATAAAATAAGAGCATTACAGAAGTGCAATAATACAATACAGATCAAAGCATAATACAATTATATTAAGTGCATAGGAAAATATACAGTTAATACAAAATACAAGTCCTACATCCTAGATTGTAATAGCTAATAAGTGCAGACAAGATGTGAATTCATAGTTAAGAGTTAAGGGGAAGGGGGCATAGTTGAAATCAAAATAAACATTAGTACTAGCAATGTAAAAGCAAGCAGTAGGATGAAACGTTATATAAAGTGCAATTTTACAGGAGAGCTGAGCCACACAGGGGAACTGTCTTAACAGCTGAAACCAACATGCCCTGTAATAATTGCATTTCTATATAGACTACCTTGCATTTTGTAAGCATTGCCAAATCTGCAGTTTAAAATATTCAAATAAATGTAGATTTAACCAGGAGTATCTTGTACTAATTACATGCCTTTAATCTAAATAATTGCTCAAATGTACTGAACTGCAAGATGGATAGTATTGGGGGCTGATTGGCCAAAAAAAACAACTGTAGATTGTGTTAAACCTTTTTTTTTTCTGGATTGTTTTTGTTTTTTAGTTATCATGTAATGTATTATTATTATTATTATTATTATTATTATTATTATTATTATTATTATAGTGTTGTTGTTGTTGTTGTTGTTGTTGTTGTTATTGTATAGTTCAAAAGCTAAACCTTTTGCACAACAAACCAACCAGTGGGAACTTGGTATAGGAAAGAAAAGGCATCTGTTGAATGTGCAGTTTTGTCCTGAAACAGAGGAAGGCGGTGCAGATCTCGGCTCACCACAAGAGGGCGCTCCATCACCCGTAATAGCCAGAATACTCTAAAATACATGTTATTCCATTATGATGTTGAACTGCATACATGACCATTTAAACTCATATCTACAGTACTCTAACCTCCACCTCTGTGAAATGGCTGGGGTTAACACAGCACGCAAAAGGGGTTGTTGACAGCATTTCTGCATAACTTTCCAGATTCCCTAATTACTCATGGGCATTTACAAAAAAACGTGTTTCATATGCACCCATATAAACATACCCACCCACACATATGCTACATACGTTTTAGATAATAAAACATTTTCTAAATCACTTCTACATTGCACTGTTCAAAGAAGATCTCTTCTTCAGGCCCACACTGCCATCTTTCGCTAATACATGGCACTGCACCCCCAATGCCCCGCACCTGATCCCAGTTGCTGGCGTATCGTCTGAACAAAGACAGCCTTCTATTGTACAGTTGCTTTTATTGCAGATGTTAAAAACACACGTCTGTATACCCGCCACACAACCCAGTTCCGAGGCGATGCTGGCGGGGCCGTGCCTTGCACTGATTGCAATTCCTTCCTCACAGGACGCTTCTGCATCACATGAAAGCCTTTTCAGTTGACTGGCACTGCCTCCTGCCTGCCCCTGGGCACATGCGTTGCAAGTCAGCAGACATTTCAGAATATATATATATATATTTTTTTTATTATTATTATTATTATTTTTTCAGCATTTCAAATACATATTCATGTTTGCACTAAAGTTTCAAACATTTTGCAAAATATTACCGGATTGGAAAATGTCAGCAAGAGATCTGGGGCCCCATTACTTTTAACAGACCCCCAGAGGTCCAGCTCTTATATCTTAACTAGAGCCGCTGGGCTTCTTGTACTTTTACAAGAGACACTTTACTCTCCCCCTGAAGCACCTGTAATGTTAACAGAGCTTGTGGAGGAAGCTCTCATATTTCTATTGGAGTCCCTGTTCAGTTATTAGACACAGAATTATGCAGATTCATATACATGTGTAACGATTATGATCAATGTACAGTTTTATCTTTGTGTTACGTAATGAGTGTAAAGAGGAAGTGCCCTAATGCTGTAAATTGCATTGTTGTGCCAATAGGTGGCAGTATATTACAGCTGATTTCTGTTCTGCATATACACAGCGCAGCCAAATGCATTTAAACACAATGAACCTGGAAATTCAATACTCCCACTGTACTGATGAAGCACAGAAAGAGATTTTAATATGACTTTCAATCTGTCTTTATACGTCGTACTATGTTGCTGTCAATGACGGGCACTTCTGTGGTAATGTTTCCAACAATTCAGTGAGTCACCATGCAGATCTTCTGATACGTTAGCAAAAGAGCATCCAATTGTTCCTCTGCGTTTGGACAACAGAGGAAATGAAACTGGGACAACAGAGCAGCAGACTGTGCCCGTGCTGTTTTGGTCAAGGGAGCTACATCCTGGCCTCACATTTACTTTTTCCAGTGACCACTTCCTTCCTGCTGTAACTGCACATGACAACAGCCCCCACTTTTTAAAGAACAAGAGAGAGAGAAAACAGACGACTTCAGGGCCCATCCCAGTGCATGTTGCAGATTATTTACTGCAGCCTATAAATGTAAATATAAATATAAGTGTGTATATCAGTAGTAGCAGCACTATTTCCAAAGAGGTGTGTGATTTGCTTTGTCAGCAGTGCACTGCTAGGTAAATTCTCTGCAGACTATGCTTGGTTGGATATGGAAAAAAACAAAAAAAACCTGAATAAATATTACAGGGATCTGTCAAAATGCTCCTTAGATCTCTGCTTAAGTCTCACTTTCACCTCATATGGCCATTGGCAGAAACTCTGACTGAATGAAATTCATGCAGTGGCTCCATCACAATAAAGAAACAAAACACGGGCCAGAGCACACACATTGGAGTAAAGTGTACTTGAGGACACACTTCCTTAGTCATAGAGTTGTCAATGTTTGAAACTGCTTGACCGTGTTGTGGGAGCTGACTGACCAGCTTCCTTTACATTCGTTTGTCAAGTTCCTGGGGTGAATTACCTAAGAGCAACTTTACAAGGAACATGCACCCAAGAGCCTACATGTGTCTGTAACCGTGTTTATCTACTTCTGCCAAAACCACAGAGCTCTGGTCTTGTGTCTTGTAACAATTGTTGTTCTTCTGTCTTGGAAAAGTGTAAGCTTTCAACCACAACAAAAGTAACAGCCAAAAGCTTATTTTTTATTTTGTTTTTTCCTTCCCTGGGTAGGGAATAGGGAAGTTGGTGACAATGCAGCTTGTTCACATTAAAGACCCCATGTCTAATCACATGCTGGAATGCATAAACAACCTTTTCCTGTAGATCCCTCTCTACTCAATTCAGAAACTGTAAGACTGTGACCTTACATCTGTGGGAACACTGGGAGGGGAGATACAATGGGTGAAGATTGTGGATAAGCACTGTTACCAACAGGGTTTGTCTATTTAGATCTAATATTTACTACATTATTTTTATAATATGGCTTGTGTTGAGTCTTACAAGGAAAAAAAAAAGCAGTTTATGGATGTGCTGTCATGGACGAAGGGAATGAATGCAAGCTGACCTACTCAATGCGATTGCATCAGATTGCATTAAGATCACTAACTTCAGGAACATGTGAAATGCACTTAAGGGCTAAAATGAGTTTCAAAACCTCAAGCATCTGCAAAATGATCTTCAAGTAATAAACACTGCACTACATTTCCCTTGGCCTAAGTGTGACCACAAACTTTATAAGAACATAATAGCACTTAAGAAGAAAAAAAATATTGATAAATGTATATGTAAATGCTTTCTAGAGACCATAATGTATGTTAAAATGAAATGCATAGGTATTAAGCATTGTACATTCACGTCACTAAAAGTTTTTTTTCAACATATCAGCAAATAATTAAAAAAACACAGACATACAGGAAAACACCAACTGAAACTTCTTCTCTGTTTTTTTCTTTTTTTTAAACAGGTTAGAGATTTCGGAAGTCAGTAACAATGTGCCAAGTTGAAATGACAATTTATGACTGGAATTGAATAATTGTGTGTATAAACAGCCTTTTCCTGTGAGTCTTTCTCCACTATTGAAGAGGGAGGCTGTGACCTTGAATGCAATGCTAGTGAAAAAATAAAACATGGTAGAGTTTTGTTTAGTCCCTGCCTATGTAATGCTTTCACACTCCTTCATTCTTTGAAATTTAGATTTGTCTTTACATAACCTTCATCTGATGATCTGTATGGCCTTCGAAATTGTCTTCAGCCTTTCTATGTATGTATTTTCAATATGTGACTGATAACTCTCACCAGCAAGAGTGGCCATGGCTGTAGTGTATCAACAGAGTGAACACTATCAGGCTTGCAATCTATGACTGATGTTTCCAGGGTTGTGGGTCAATTCTAGCTTTTCCATTACGATTCCGTGTGTAATTCCAGTTCCAGTAGAGCCCATTTTGTCAATGGCAAAAAAAACAGAAATTGGAATTTGGAATGGGGTCTGAAAAATGGAATTGGAATTGTTCCCAAGCCTGGATGATTCCTTGTTTCAATTTCTCATTGATGCTGTAGAGTTGTGTGTTTCTCACATTTTTACAACAGGCCAACGCCATCGTAAGTCACTACACCAGTTCAAGGCATGGTCAGTGATGGCCCAGGTTGGTCTACTATAATAAAGTAGCCAGGTGGTGGAGATGGCTCCTTCTTGAGGAAACCTCCACCTATTTGTTATCTACCTTGCGTTCTCTCTTTATCTCCCAAACACACCTTAGAGGACGTGTTCTTTTCCATGCCGCAGGAAGATTGCATTTCTGATAGTTGTTCTCCTTCCAGTGGTCAAATTCACAGGAAAATAACATCCAATTTCCTCTGTTTGTTTCCCACTTCCTGCCCATTTAGGGAGACATATTCTTTTTTTTCTTTTTTTTTGGGCTCTGTTTGTTGAAAGCTGAAATCCGCCTCAAACCGTCTGTCTTAATGTTTCTCATCCTCATCTCATCAGATACAAAATGGCAGACATATTTATAGAACGACAGATTATTTCAATCACTGGCAGAGAATGGTTGCATTACTTCATATATATTAGTAGTATTGCATGGTGCCATGGAGTAAAATCCATAGAGACAATGGGAAAAAAAAAATCTGTTGCAAATTCTTAATGAAAGAAAACTGATTATTAGCTAGAATGTATCCAAACTGTGTGATTTAATTACATGTCTACTTCAGAAAAGTAATAATAATGATTCATTTAGCTGGTATTTTTATTTTTTTAGAAATGTACTCATACCTAAACATCAATTGTGTTTAATGAGGTCTGCCCTGTGCTGAGTCTAAACCATCTCTACATGACTTAAAATGCAAAATTAATTGTATCCTTAGAAACTGAGGATTTGCTGGTTATTGATACAAAGTGGTGGCTCTCCATCTAAAGGTGGGTATTCATTAGGATTGGCATTGATCAGTAACACTGCTTTAGTGTTACTCAGCACAGTCAGCAACCCAACAGTGCCTCGCATTGCAAATGAGTCATTGCCGCGGAAAAGTGCTGCCCTCTAGCGGTGTACTGTGAGGCGCATGGACGAGTTCCCACAGTTCACCCCGTTCCTCATTAGCGTTTCTAAATCATAAATGATTTCCCTCGCAGTTAACACTTTTAATGGAAAGCATGCATATGCCTTCATTTATGTGATGAATAATAAACAATATTAGACACGCAGCAGATGCATTCTTTCAGTGAACTTCACTCTGCAGCAACTGGGCACTGCAACACAATTATGGCAATTAACGACTTGCCCCACAAAAGCGAGAAACGTCACATCTGGGAGGCCAGGACCAAGTAGCCGGGTTGTAACGCACTGATAACGCTGTCGCAGCAGTGGAGTAGCCTGCGCCCGCCTCTATAAGATCCGCGGCGCTGCGTCCGCTCCCACACCCCCAGTCCGTGGTTTCGCTCTCGCCGCCTCGTCCCACTCGGGTTGCTCGGAGCGCACAGCTGTCAGCTTGTGGGAGCAGCTCCGCGGATCGGTCGCCTACTTCGGCTCACACTGTAGTCTAGAGTTGCAGGGCTCGGCTGAGGGGTTGCGTCCTAGCTTTGGTGCGTTTCTGTTCGGCTTCATAACCTTTTCTCTCCCCGGAGCCTGCGCTGAGACCTCTCTGCCATCCAATCCGCTTAATTTAGCATTTAATTTAATTTCCGTGCTGTGAATTTAGCGACGCAGATCTTTGAAGATGTCTGGAGAAGAAGCACCTGCTCAGCAGCCACAGAAGCCCGAAGAACAAAAGCAAGACCCCAAGCCAACCGAGGAGCCCAAGCCGGAGCCCCAGGCGGCGGCGGCGGCGGCGGACGCGGCGGCAGAGACGGCGCCCGAGAAAGCGCCCGAGGAAGACGTGGTCACCTACCGGTCCCTGGTGCTCTCCGGCTATGGGGGCTACGACAAAGTGAAGCTGCAGGTGAAGAAGGGGATGCCCAGCCCCAAAGCCGGGGAGGTGGTGGTGCGGGTCAAGGCTTGCGGCTTGAATTTTGCCGACTTGTTGGCCAGACAGGGTCTCTACGACCGGCTGCCCTCCCCGCCCTTCAGCCCCGGGATGGAGTGCTCGGGGGTCGTGGAGATCGTGGGGGAAGAAGTGACGGACAGAAAAGTAAGTTTGCGGGTCTCTTTGTTTGCAGAGATGCAGAAAAGCAGTGCAGGGCACACTTGGCTGTGTCTTGCAGGTTTCTTCATACTGCTGTGATAAAGGTGCATCTTTATTGATGCAGATTGCACCCCCCAATATTTCCAAATAGACCGAGTTCCCTATGGGCAAGGAAAACATAACGGTCACAAACCGAATATTTCCCTTTTAAGCTATTTTCACTATTTTCCCAGACTAAGCTTTTTTTTTTAGTATTTGTTAGATGATACTAGTTAAGTCTTACTAGTAATGAGCAACCCCACAATATCGTTTTATTTCTTTTGCTTATGACACTTATTACAAAGTCTCTCTTGCATTCATCTGAAAAAAGCAAAGTACTTTGATTGCACAGTTGTCTTTCAGGTATAGAAAACGTCGTTTTAAATTTGCATGCAAATAAAGACCTACATTAATTATTTTCATTGTTAATGCCCGAATTGAAACAACGTGCACGGTGATGGATGGGAGCTTAAGTTTAATTAAACCTTATCGCTGATTCGTATAGCCACCGCCCATGGTTTTTATCGGGCATAAACAATGTGCGTCGCTCTGCGCATGTCCGATCGACACCTCCAACTTGGAGTTATTTTGGCACTAAACGTAGACTGACGAGAAGCTGCAGTCTAATAATATCGAAGTGTCTTTTTCTTCAGGAAATGCTTTGCGAGTGCGGTTACTGCCATTTCGGTTCAGTGGGGGGGAAACATTGGCTGTTGAGAAATCCGCTACGTGCATTGTAAAGTTGCACCCTTAGAAAAGCTAACGGGCCACTGTGCTTTAAGGCGTCGATACATGTATCCGTGTGTCCACGCATTAGGATTGTGCTGTATTTTCTCTCCAGCCGGCAGTTTTGCAGAATAGGATGCGGAAAGTGATGGACGTGGGTTGCTGTAGGGATAGGTGACGAGAAGGGCGAGGCTCGTACTACTGAGATGTAGGGAAAATGTACATGAGACGCTTTCTTTTGTCGAGATCTATGAAATCTCTTCAATGCATGTAAAGTTAGACAAATGCATAATTGCAACCACTTCCGATTATCACTCGTGTGCTTTTGAACGAATAGTAATGTCGAATTATTGTTCATGCGGCATAAACACGTGAAGCAAAGGATGCCAGTATAGTATAGACCTTAATACTTTTTTTTTTCCCTTGCAAACAAACCTGTGCTAAACTGAGTGAAGGCTGTGTTAGTTATGCTGGAGATGCAGAACAGGAGAACGTTATATGAGCCGCTGGCCTTTTAAAATGCTTAATGTGAATTTATGTACACTATGCAATCATTTGGACCGCGAATAAATAACTTCATAAAGGATGACAAATGTTTTGGATGTGGAATGTGACGGATAATTATGACGGCATGTCGTAAAACAACGGGTGGGGTACGTGTAACGATTGTGTTGCCTCCTCGTCACCAGTCAAGTCGTGGTAGTTGTATCTCCCCAGTGATTAACAATGCTAACTGATGGTGGTTTTCTGCAACGCCTGAAAGTCTGGCATGGTCTGTAGCTGTGTCCCTGCATCGTTTCATCTCACCCCTCACAGCATGCATGCCAGTAGCATTGAAGGATCATATAGGCTGCAGATCCGTCTTTCTGGAATCGGTCCCATTGTTTATGATCAACCCCACCCAGTGCTGAATTCCCAATGATTTCCCAGTGACCAAGCATGCACTCAAGCAAACTCGGCCGGCTCGTTTTCTCTTCATGTGGCCGGATAATCCCAGACCTACAGTAATGCATGATGTCTGAGGGTGAAGATTAGTTTTGTGTGCTAAAGCCCACGCCGTTAAACGCCACCTTCCCTGGAAGCTACTTTCCCAGACGCTTCCTGAATGAATGGGCTGCTGCAGAAATGTCACTGCAGGGGCCACATGTGTCCAATAACCGATCTCGCCCCAAGGCGTTATGCGTGCAAATTCAATTTCTCGAGAAATGCAGGGCATCAAATGCAAATGAAGGGCGGCACTGTATCTGTATCATCCTGTGGACATTTGATGGGGGGTGGCTTGTGCGAGATCGTGTGCATTGGTCTTGCGCTCGCATTTGGGTGTGGGCAGTGATATTGAGACAAACTGCTGTTGAAAGGTTTTCGGTGATCGATGCAAATCAATGCTATTTTGTTCTCCATATCCGATTTATGTTTCGACCTTAACTTTCAGGTGTTTCTGGTATGTTTTTGGCGTCAGATCTTTAACCTCCAGCAGTAGGCCTTAAATGGTGTGAGCTTCTATTGATTCATTGCACTGGTTTTAATTAGCTTAACCGGTAAGCACTGCCATCTTTACCAGTGGTTTTCCATTTGGGGGTCAGTGCAGCTGTGATCCAAAAGGGGTCGCTGTGATGCGACGAGACAGGTTCCTATACTCGTTCAGGAGAACAATTTGACTGGAAGGCACTATTTGAATCGCTCTGCTTAATGTATCAGTGAATCTGATTTCTCTCTGAAAGGGGTTAAATCTGCTCTCTTATTAATTCCATCTGTTAGACTATGAGCTTTAAACAAATGATGCACACTTGTTAGTTGCATGATCTGTAATGCAAATGAATAGCTTAAATGCTGCAATGAGGCATGGCAGTGAGTGAGTTCTGCAGACTATACCATCTAACAAGAATATTTCCATTCAAACATTTTGCAGTGCACTTTTCATTGTAAAAAATGTACTCCTTAACAGTTAAGTACTGTACAATGGCTCCAGCTGCATTGTAACAGAACTTATGAAAAGCCCTATAAAGTATAATGTTTACAAAGAGGTAGGCGGTCTAAATCAACTGCTCCCCCTCCCCCCAAAATGTGTATATTGCTGCTATAATTTCTTTAGTTTGGTAACACCTTATTCCCTTTTGGATTTAATTAATCTATTTGCATACATTTAAATGGTTTGCAAGTTAAAATGAGTAATTTACGCAAGTTATTTCCATGTTTCAGAATACACACACTACTCTAGTTGTGTAACTAGGCCCAAGCTGACTTGACAACGTCTGAGCCAATCAGAGTTTGTCAATGTAATGCATTGTTTCAGTGCTGCTTCTGTGCCCGTGTCTGTGAGGGATGATACCTTGGCATTGTAGCTGGGAAAACCTGACCTGTGCCAAAACTCCTAAATGTATCTGGAGTCCTATCATAAGATACCCAAAGACATCCCTCCCTACACATACCAGAATAGGACAAGTGAATCGGTCGGCTTATTAGTGTCTGGCATGCATCCTGGATTCAAAGGAGATAATTGTGTTCTACTCAAGATGACTTTTTTTTTAAGAAGGAATTGCATGTATCAAATCAAACCAGGACAGAGTTGAGCTTTTCTTTAGTTTGCATAATTTGTTTCTTTTCAAATTAACAGAATGCTTGAGAACTAGAACTCTGACCTGACAGGGTTAAAATAGAATACTGGGCAAGATATCGTTGAAATGTATTTATGCATAGGGTAGGGGGTAGCGGTCATGTGTGAATTATTTCACACTTCGCATTTTCTATGTTGTCTGGAAAATATTTTCTATTGGATAAAGACCATTTGATGTTAAAATCCTAAAACTAACCTTGTGATCTCCACAACAACTATTACAAAAAAACAAGCTGAAGTTTCAAAATCCTGAGTTGCTTTATCTCATGATCTTGACCTAAGCAGTTTTTGTTTTTAGTTTTTCATTCTGTTCAAGCTAGGTCCATATGCTTTCAATTTACTCGCTCTGTCCCACATTGTCATTCTGGTATTTCCTTCCAAAATGTCTGCAGTGTTGCATTAAGTAGAGGACGCATTCCAGATATTTTTGTTTTCTGGGTTTAAACATTTCCCAGAAAATTGTTTTTTAAAGAAACTAGGTAAATTGTTCTAATTAGCAATATGTTTTGTCTTGCTGTCTTACCTGTTTTAATCAGTATTTCTTATTTGTATTGGTTTTCATGAAGGGGAAAAAATGTAAAGAATTTCTTAACCATTCCCAGCGACCGCTTGTGTAAAGACTTCTCAAAGCTGAAATAATTTGACTATGGGGAATCGGGAAGGCTTAAGAAAATCGATTGGAAATCAATAAATGTATTTTTAAATTTGTTTAAACCATATAATTGGAGTCCGGAGATCCCCTTCGAAAGCAAAAACACAAAAAAGAGATTCTGCAGCTGCCACACCTTGGTTTTGGACCAATGAATGATGTTGCTTTCAACGGGTTCATTCAATCTGCAGGCTTGGACTGATATGGTCTTTAATTGATCTTTACCATATCTAATTAAATATGCAAGGAAATGAAAAGCCCCTTGTCATGATGTGTAATGATCCAGAGAGCAGCCTAATTTGAGTGGATTGAAAGAGACTTTAATCTCTCCTTGACATTAATAACGGTGATGGGGCTTTCTCTCAGGAATGCATGTTTTGATGTTTAGAAGGTTTTGACTTTTGGCAGCTCTCCATGCAGCATGAGCCATCGGGGTAGGCTGCCTATTGTGTTATCCTCATAAGAAGGAAGCTGGAAAGCTTCAGTGTTGCGGCAGTGGAATAACTAGAAAACAGGAAGAGCTTTCCAAAACTGGGCCAAAGCTTTTTCCTGACTCCTTTCTGCTGCTCCTCCCTCTTCCTACAGTGGCCGGGAAGTTTATAAGTTGGTTTTCCTTTGGGATGAGCCTGCAGCTAGAGACTTCACCTCAGATGGATGTTGAGTTAACTGCTGTAAACCCCTCTTACTGTACTTTTAAATCAATTACTGTATTCTGATGACCCCTTTAAAGAGACGTTGAAAGTTCCAGTATTAGATGCACATCACTGCTTTTGAGGTCGGCCTTTATTGGCCACTTTTCTTCATAAATCCAAACTTTGGCAAAGGTAAAGCTGTGGTCTGTTGTTGGCTCCACTATTCATTTTCCATTTGTTGCTACATGGTCTCAAGTTCCTGTCCATCAGAAGTTGTTTAGAAGTCTTGGCATTGCAGAGACATTAGATTTATAACAAAATTAATAAAACTATGAAATGTAAACATTCTATACAAACATCCTTTTATAGCACTGGAAATGAATAGCAGTTTCGGTATTAATGTAAGCCCTCGTTCTAGTACTATAACGGAATCCTGGATAGTTTTAAACCTGGTGTAATAACAATCTCCACCCCTCTCTTAAATTGCCAAGTTTGGCTATTTAATAACAAATGAAGTGAGCTTTATTTTAGTTTCACTGTCTTAAAATGAATTGTATTCCTTTTGTTATACTCGATATGAAATGATGTGCTGCTTGATCAACTTTGTAGAATAGTACACAAAATGTTTTTATTTATATTAATAATCTCTTCCAGTACCTGAGGTAAATTAAGTTTTTGGTTCCAGAGGTTGGTGAGTGCCGAGTGTGGGAATTAAATCCACCAACTAAATTAATTTGTTGCAGCCTTCTGATTCTCTGTATGGCTCCTCTTAGGGCCAGATTTAGTTTTCATTGTGCTACTGTAAAATCATGACTGCCAGGCAAATGCAGGCTAGCAGTTAAATTTTAAAAATGAGAACAAAACAGAGCTGGCAGTTCAGAATATTAGTCTCTGTGGATCCATGAAGAATCTCGGCAATTCATTCTAGATTTGTAATATAGGCCTACATCACCTCTTGCATCAGATTCTATAGAGTTTTAATCATTTTAATTGTGATCACCCTCCTTTCCTTTTAACTCCTCTTTCCTATCTCTTGATAATCAATTGGCTATGGATTTTAAGGCAGATTCCATCCAGTTCTATTTTTCAGATCATTCTTCTCTGAGCCGTCTGTGGGGTCAGCTGCTCAGATTGCTTCTTCAGGGCTGATTTTGTGAAGGGTTTAGTAGGTTAGAAAAATATTTTTCAGACCCAGGTGTGTTTTGGAAACTGAAGGCTGTTTTCTGTTGGTTTCCCCTGTGGAGCTGAGTTACTGTGGTCACTCGATGGACTGCTCTGAAATGAGTCCCCTCAGTTCTGCGTGTCTTGGTTTCCAATCCTTGGTATTGATTTAATCCATTTTGACTTTTGAATCAATTTAATGCACATTAGACCTAATCAGAGTCTATACAAGATGCATGTTTTTTTTTGTCTGTTTGTGCAAGGACTTATGTTGACTTGTCATCCTAATCTGGTAACCATTAGCATTCTTTTTTTTTTTTGCCAGCATACAAAGATACCAGGGTAAATCCAGCATTGCTAGAGTGATACAGTCTTCTCATTCTTAAGGTCATTAATGCAATGGGCAATTGGACTCCTCTGTAGAGCAATTCCACAATATCACTCTTGGCAATCACAACATGTTTGATCTAGTCTATGCATCTGACATGGTGTCTTCCTCCTGTGTGGTTCCTCTGCATTACATGGCTGTTGTACCGTGATGAGGTGTTGAGGTTAGATGTATATCATAGCTGTCACTATGAAGAGACTATTTTTCCTCCATCTTGTAGCTTTTTAAGACACTCCTATGTGAAATAGCCATGCTGATACGAGTGCTGTAATGCACTACACCTGCTCTGAGTTTAGAAGTGAATGATCGAGTGTGCTGCTTCCTCTGCCCCTTCTCTGCAGGTCGGCGACAAGGTCATGGTCCTGAACAGGTCAGGCATGTGGCAGGAAGTGGTTGCTGTGCCTGCCAGCCACACCTTCATAATGCCCGAGGGGATGACCTTCGAGGAGGCAGCTGCCATCCCAGTGAACTACGTCACCGCCTATATGATGCTGTTTGACTTTGGCAACCTGAGGCCCAACCAGAGTGTCCTCATCCACATGGCAGCTGGTAAGCCCGAGACATCCCAAATGCTATAGTTAGAGGCTCAACAAAATTAAAAGTGGGCAAGGGGGGCACAAAGTTAAGTGACCTGACCGCCCAAGAACCTGAAATCGGCCATCAGAAGTGTAGCTAATACCTAAAGCAAAGGCCTCAAACTTGGTTTCAGCAGTGGTGCGTAACTGTGTATGGAGATGTCTCTAAACCAGGGGTCTCCAGTTTGGTGTGAAAACCAGAAGACACTGGCCCCTCCAGGAACCAACTATTGATTTACACCTATATAGCATTGCTCTGATCAATAGTTCTTAGGAAATGTTTTTCCATAATTTCCTCCTGTGCGTGTTTTCTACTTCTAACCTCTGAGCACTCTAGCTCAGAACATACATCCATGTTTTAGCATTCGGCAGTTCACATGCCTCTGACCCAAAACCACTACAGCTTGTCTGCTTGTCAGTCATGCTGGATGTGAGTAAAGCCAAAATAATTTGGCCAAAAAACAATCTGTGGTGCAGTCACATGCGCTGGGATTTTTTAAGATTAATGCAGGCCAAAGGAGGCGCTTTACAATTCCTGTGGCTGCTTGGAATGAAGCAAGGATTTGACTGCTGTAGTCTCTATCAGAGCAGTAGGTGATTGTGAAAGAGAACTCTTGAATGACATTCTAGAATTCCAGCATTCTACAAAGTCTTGTTTCTTGTTTGTTTTAAGGGGCTTGACATGTTTGTGCAGAGAGCAATCACAGCGGCCTCATTGTGAGCTGCCCCCTGTGTGGGTAGATGGGTGCCATGCCTCTCCAAGCTGCTGTGGCTGAGTGGGAGACTGGCGTATGAGCAGTATTTTGCCTGTGTGCCACTTATGTAAACATTTGATCAAGGCTAAGTGAAATATATGTACTTATTTTTTTACTTTTGCTAGATAATTTGAGGCAAGCAAAACCAATATTGTGTGTTAAAATGGGGGCACATATGCTTTTGATACTTCTAATGTGGAGAAGATAGCAATAACAATATGCTGCTGGAGTGCTGGTCTTAAAATCCATTGCCGGAAAGTAAATGTAAGTTTGGGATGTGCAGTAACCTTTAACTGGGGATAGTGATTTTGCTTGCAGTGTAAATCAGTCCAGCTAGGGTGCAAGTTGAAGAAAGAATGCATCTACTAAAATGTACTCTGTCAGGGTTTCCAATTTTGTTAAACTGTAAGTACACTGAGCAAACCAAAGTGTCAGATGGAAGTGATGCAGCTCTCTGACACTGTGGGCTGACTGCTGCCCTGCCCAGCCACAGGGGCTGTTCTTGAATTGCACCCACCCATTCCCCATTCGTGCTCAGCCAATTGCGCACCACCCCTTGGTGAACTGCAGTCCCAGTGAGCTAGTTGCACAGCCCCAATTCGATCAAGCAATCTCCAGGTTATAGGCTCCATCTGGTGAAAAGAATCCATCTGGGGAACACGTGAAGATAATCAAGTACTGTTCACGTGAAGATTATAGTGACTGAGGGTGAGAGTGAAGCTCAGGTCTCTGATTTTTAGAGATAACAGAGCTTGGGGGGGAAAAAACAGGGTAATGTAAAATAAAGAGCCTTGTTTAAAAATAAATCTATATATGGTCAAATGACTTTTAAATATCGCATGACTGTTCAAGGTTTTCTTGCAGTTCTGCACTCCTTTTAATAACACTGTTCACATGTACACACCCCCAGCTCTCCATACCTGTAGTGTATGTATCCAGCAAAGAGGTTCTGCATGTCTTTCTAAAAATCAGCACGGAGTTAAGTTGGGATGGGCACACTCAATTCCTGCAGTTTAATAAATCTAAAAAATATATAATAAAGAGCAGGTAGACAGGATTTTAAACTTAGCTTTCTATTTCTCTGCTATTGCTTCAGTTGGCTTTATTTAGGTCTAAGGGTTGGAATGTTGTTATTCCATTCAAAAACGTTGACCTACTTAAGGGTGTGTGGTTTGGGAATTTCTAAATTCATGTGAGATCTAGAGCAGTGACCATATTTGCAACAAGTGCCTCCCCAGTACTGCTAGCCATTTATTATGTCATAGACTCCAGGACTAGAGTCTGACACCACTGTACTATGGCGTATCTGTCTGTCTAAACATACTTTACAGCAAATTTAGTATTGATTTGACTGCGTTTGGTCTCTCTAGATGCATATTTATGATGCAAGCTAGGGTGAATTGACCACTCACAGAACATTGATTCTGCGGAGTATAGCATTTTATTTCTGGACAAACCTGGGAGGGCACAGGTTAAAATACATTTTTCTTTTGGTTAGGAAGGACAGTCATGCTTAATTCAGCATGTTTGCAATATGTGGTTGACTTTGCAAACTGCAGATTTTATGTATGAAGTGATAACGAGGCTTCTTCCAGAAGTAACCGTAACCTGTGACACTAAGGGTGGCTGTGCTGTTTACAGATTTACACCTTTTTGAAAAATAGACTGTGAACAACACTTTAGTGTTTTTTTTTTTGTGTGGTTTTATATATATATATATATATATATATATATATATATATATATATATATATATATATATATATATATATATATATATATATATATATATATATATATATATATATATATATATATATATATATATATATATATATATATATATAACATGCATTCTCCTTGTGCTTCAAACTGAAATGGATTCTCATCTGATCAATGTACCTTCTGTAAAGGATTTCCTTTACAAAAGCAGTTCAGGACTGCACCAATTTCTAAATGTGTATTTGTATTTAATGCACAAATATTTAACCGCTCGGACACCAGTAGTTGATGATGAATATATCGCATTTAGAAGAGATGCAAAATTGGTAGATTTTTCTGGTAGGTCTTTCAGCAGATGCACCCTCATATTTGTCTATTTATAAAGGTGTCATTTTTGTCTGCCTTTTTTTTTTTTTTTTTTTTTTCACCACACCATTCAAAAGCAGAAGTTCATCTTTTAGGCCAGTGATTTTTGTCAGGGCTGCATGGTCGGTGTGCAAGGGATCCTTTTTTTCCCCTTTAGCTCCCTGATTTGTCAAGCCATGGGCATGTTTAAAATATGGTTTCCATACAGAGTTAGTCACTCCTGCCCTGAACTGTGAAGCATGTGCTGGGTTTGTTTTGTATCATGCTCTATCATGCTTGCAAACACTATCTGCATTCACTAACAATTTTTATATATGGTGGCTTATCATTTTTGCTCTCTTGTGCTAATGGTATACCACATTCAAGCAAACATGCCAAATGGTTTTGAAGATTTTTTTTTTTTTTATCCAGATATAAACCTCTTGTTTGACTTAATCCAATTTCAATCATCCGATTTTGTGGGAAATTGTCTGTTGCTGATGCCCCTCGATTGTAGCGGTCCCCTCATGACCCACAGATCCCAGATGTTTTCTAAACGGATGGATTGTAAATCTTTGGAGAAAACTGGTTTCAGTCAGAGCTTGGAAGCACATGCTCTGGCAGTGCACGCCGAGGAGGCTTATTCTGAGCAAATGTGACCTCATTTGCCGGTTCCTGTGAGTCCCCCTCCTTGATAGATAGCTTGGGGTGGCCAAGTCTCAAAACCCACAGCACACAACGCACAACATGCTGTTCCAAGCCAGGTGCACCACTTACTCCCAGAGCACAAATATTCACACTCCCTTTACAAACGTATATGAGCAGCACCCTCTGTTGAGTGGTGGACAAAGAGAGCCAAGGGGTTATAAGCTATGGCTTTACTGATACAGTAATGAATGGACCACAAACACTCCCACTATTACACTAAATCTCCTACTTAACAATACTGTATTGTTTCTACATGCTTTCCTTTTCACAAGATGACGAGTGAAAAGGGCAACATCTGCATCCTTAATTACAAGTTCCAATCTGTGCTGCTGCCATGGTCATTTTTATTTTGTGGTATTTCTATATACTGTTTTCCTGAAGGAAAAAGGTGACTGTTGGAACCCCCACCCCTCCACACACACACACACGCACCGCTCTTCCTCCAACCTGTCCCTGAACCACTGCCAAGTTCAAGCTCTCGTTAATCCAGACTTGGCATTTTCTCGGCTCGCTGAAGTGAGATTTGCCGTTTGTAAATGCCATCCGGCCACAGTGAGACTGTTAGCAGCAAGCTTAATTTTTTGCACACCTGAGATGCGTTGAAGTCAGTGGGATCAGGTACTAACTGTAGCAAAGACAGATGTGAGGCATTTAAATCAAAGTATAAACCTGAGGTCTACATTGTATAATTTAGATTTTAAATGGGCGTTCTGAAAGTAGAATACTGTATTTATTGTACTGTAAATCATTTATTCACCCAGGAGTATTTTTGTCACCTGCAGGTAACTCCCCATGGCATCTTGCATAAAGCCACATGCCATTTCACTATCGTTTTGCCTCGGCTTTCAGTCCATTCTCAGTTAGGTGTAAATGAAAGGCATTGGCTGGCTTCAGAATACATTACCCCTCACAATAAAAGCAGTCTTGTAAGTCTCCACACTCTGGACTGCCCTCTGTTCCCTAAAGGCAGTTTTCCATGGTAGATGCACAACACCTATGCGTTGCCACTCAAAAGTCAATTGGAATATCTCCAAACCATACTTCAATAAATTCACCTTTTCTGATCTTCCATTTCACAGATGGAGACCTGTTAAATATGGAAGGAATTTTGTAAAGCCAGTTAAATGTTTGTGATCTACACTTAACACTGGAATTTTAAGGGTAAAACGTATGTCCTTTTGACCAGTCTTTAAATTGTATGCAACAGACTTACTGTAATTGGTTTTATTTTTGTTCCAAGAACACTACTAGATCAAATTGAGTTATTAATATTTCCAGTAGGAGTAGACGGTTTAGGGTGTAATTAAATGCAACACCAGTGTGGGTAAATTCTACAGAGCATTCGATAGCGCTGTCTGTTTTGTGACCTGCCCTTGGTATGTTATCTGCCGCTGGCTCTATACTGCACATAAGAGACTATGTAAAATTGTTGGTTTTAGAGCGTTTTATTTGGCTCAAAGATTCCTATCGACAAACTCCTTTTGAGTTCAAGTTTACAGACTCAAACACAGGCGTGCGCATTTGGAAGGCTGAAGAAGGCTAATTTTGAAGGCATGCCAAGCTCCATGCATAGGGGGTCTACTTCGAAATCGCAGGCCTGGACAGAGCATTGTGCTGAACAAAGCTATTCTGTTTAACAAGCCCTTCAAGGATTACAGCCAATATACCAGAAGAAATTAGAGAAACTAGACCGCATTGCTTGAACTATGCCATTGTCTTTCCCTATACGATTTCATCTGAATGTTGTTTTTCTGTGGGTTCATTCAACTCCAAAACGAGAGTTGCTGTTTTACATGGGAAGTCCAGGACTGACCTTTTGGCTGCCTTTTGTCTTTTTTTAAAGTATTTATTTTCTTAATTTAAAAGAATGTAGTTGTAGGTCCCATTTTGAGGGATTGAAAAGTATCCAATTGCATCTGCTCGAAATCCAAAGGACAAATCAAACGTATTGCCAGTGAGAAATGTCTGTATACCTGCTTCCTTCTTGGTTTTTCTGGAAGTTCTCAATGGCTATAAGAGGATGGGCACAGAAGTGGTGCGAGATGTTCTATGTTAGTGTTACTTTTTTTTTAAACTCATTCACATTGTATTCTTATATTTTGTAAGTCTGCTAAGAAATACACATTCAAGACTGTGGCCAAGAAAATGCAAACACAACTGGGAAAATGAGGAAACTCTTAGAAACTGACATGTATTTAGATGTTCCCTTGGATAGCCGTTTGACTTCTGATCGACCCAGGATCCTTCACTTAATGTAGAATTGCACAGTCTGCAGTGCTTACAGCTGCTTTTAGCGAGACCTCTGAGCACCTGGTTTAAGCTCCAATGTGACTTCCCATCTTACAGCTGCTGCCAATACCTCTTAATCATTAATTCAGCATCCCACTGATCTCCTGCTCATAATCCACTCTATCCTATCTGGGCTTCAACAAGTGTCTCTAATAACCGAACAGTCACATTTTCCAGGCCTACTTTCCCTGTGACTCACGCTGCCAGATTGGCTTTCTGCATTTCAATATTCATTCGCTCATCAGCCCCCAGCACAAGAGTAACATTTTGTGTTCCGTCTTCCTAAAAACGATACCACATGTCTCCCGGATTCATATTCAAAGCAGTCAGAGCCAGGAGGCTCAGAGATTGATTGTTCAATATTCACATCCACATAATATGATCATCTCGTTGAGCCCACCAGCCCGAGAGGTGAAGACCACATGCTTGTGCACCTGTAAAATGTGTGCTCTCGGGACATTTACTCCACACTGCAACTCAATGCAGTCCTCATATATCTTGTCAAAAGGAAGATTTATACTGTTCCCACTGATCACACTGTAAATGTCTGCCAAGCTACTGGGGTTTATTGAGGAAAATTTAGTTCCATCTAGCCATGTGCAAGCTTGGCCAATTGGTAAAATTTAGTCAAATTTGACCAATCTGTTTTGAACCAGTGGTCTGTGGAATATATAGTTATCAACCTTCGCTTTGAGCAGTGGTCTTGACTAGTTTTAGCCTAGGACATTTAGTGATGCTTGGTGACAAGTTGGAGACTTTCCTGGCTTTCACCAGTATCTCTCTCTACAGATGAATAATCTCTCCTGTGAAGAAAACCTAAAAAAAGCAGAACGGCTTTGTTTGCAGCTTCTGAAGTGTTATGAAATCCTAAATAAATAATAACGGCAACAGGGTGAGCAATTACAAGTTGCAACCGTCTCCACATTGAGTCATGAAATGAGGGAGGAGCTTTTTCGCTCTGCCGCACAGGGAACAGCAGCTGGTGTTTGTTCTGATTCATCCAGCAGGGTTTCTACTCGGGGAACAGCACCTGAAACTCCCTCATGTCTCTGCAGCAGAGAAAAATTGCAGCCTATACGTTCTTAGGAGAAGCACCAAAAGGACAATCGAGCATCATTCCAGAATTTTGGTACTGTCAGAATGGGAATCTATATTCCGCCTCAGGTTGTGTAGCTACTCGATACAAAAAGTTTAATCTCAATACTTGCATGGTAGTTGCTGACTTGTCCTGTCTCTTTTTTTCCCTTTAGAGATTCACAGTTAAAGATTTTGTAAGATTGATTAATGCAGAGATCTCCCTGAGGAGCTGCAGTCTAATGTCACTATTAAGGGAGAGAGGGGCATAATGCTCAACTTCCTTTCAGCTCTGGCCTGCCATCCAAAACTGCACTCGTTGAGATAGGTTTGTCACAACTGTTCTATTGCATGCAGTGCAGATAATTAACTATAGAATATATTTGTATTTTTTTTTTCATTTGGATATAAAAATTGTTACTCTTGGGTGGGGGGGAACTGCAGTGGCAATGGAAATGGTCTTCATCTGTCAGAAGTGCAGGATAAACTTGCTAATCCGCTAGTGGCTCCTTCAGCGTCCAAGTTGTTTTTAGGTTTGCTCCCTTAGCTGTCTGACCTTTCATTCGTTTGTTCTTTCATCCTATCCCAGATTCAGGTGTAGTCATAGACACTCGCAGAAGCTGAAACTCTTTTCTGGTCTGTTAGGGAATGTTATCTTTGGATAGATTTGCCTACTTTTCGTTTTTTATTTTTTTTGGCAGGGCTATTAAATTATAAACATATTAGAAAGTAGTCCGATGCCAGAGTTGTTTCACCTGCTCTTGCAGCACAGTGAGTGCATCAGTGTGTTTATGGAAACTATGAAATCGACATGCAATTTAGAAGTGCCAAATTATTTCAGAAGTAGAATGAAGAAGAGATACTTTTGTATTCTATTTGCAAAGCTCTGTTGAAAATTAAAGCTGACATCTGCTAATTTTCCCTCCTTAACAAATTAGATGAGATCAAACTGAAGCAAATTAAATCTCCCTAGAATAGGGTTAGCTGGGTGGAAATGTTTGTGGAAGGAATACATTCCTGCAGTTAATGGAGTCTCTTCAGTGTGGCATTTCACTCTGGTTAACATAGCGGATCTAATCATGGGTTAATTGGATCTGAAAGCATATTTTGTTTAGCTGAGTTTAGCATGGCAGATTGATACCGAGTTAAGCAGCAGTACATTTTCCAAACTTCAAGTTGTGCAGCACAGGGTCCTTTTGGTAGCCTTGTACAAGAGTCTTGTGATGTGTGTTTCACTGTAGCATGGGATCGGTGTGAAGAGTCCTCATGAATTCTCTTGAGCAACAAGGCCCTTATTGCACATCAACATGCATGATCTTCACTACCTACCCAGTAATGGCATCTGTGCATTTCTGTTGAGCGGTTTTTAATGGTAAAGCCACTTTCCCAAGAATGCAAATGCAAGACTTATAAAAGGGAGGAGTCCTTCCTCATCGGGATGCTTGTAGCTAAGTGATTCCCAGGATCTCATCCAACTGTTCCTTAAAATATCCTAGTGACTATGCTTTCGCATCACAGCTGTGTACTTCTGTTCCAGAAAAAAAAATCCTTCATTTATTTGCAGAGTGTATAAAAATTGCCAAAAAACAAAAGCGCAGCATTTATTATTTTTAATAGTGGACTTGCATTTCAATTGTAATGCATGCAGTATTCAATTTTCCGTATCCTTTTCATACTGTAGACAATCCCAAACTACATAACTTGTAAAAAAAAAAAAAAAAAAAGTGTGTATATAATATATATAATATACACTCACCTAAAGGATTATTAGGAACACCTGTTCAATTTCTCATTAATGCAATTATCTAACCAACCAATCACATGGCAGTTGCTTCAATGCATTTAGGGGTGTGGTCCTGGTCAAGACAATCTCCTGAACTCCAAACTGAATGTCTGAATGGGAAAGAAAGGTGATTTAAGCAATTTTGAGCGTGGCATGGTTGTTGGTGCCAGACGGGCCGGTCTGAGTATTTCACAATCTGCTCAGTTACTGGGATTTTCACGCACAACCATTTCTAGGGTTTACAAAGAATGGTGTGAAAAGGGAAAAACATCCAGTATGCGGCAGTCCTGTGGGCGAAAATGCCTTGTTGATGCTAGAGGTCAGAGGAGAATGGGCCGACTGATTCAAGCTGATAGAAGAGCAACTTTGACTGAAATAACCACTCGTTACAACCGAGGTATGCAGCAAAGCATTTGTGAAGCCACAACACGTACAACCTTGAGGCGGATGGGCTACAACAGCAGAAGACCCCACCGGGTACCACTCATCTCCACTACAAGTAGGAAAAAGAGGCTACAATTTGCACAAGCTCACCAAAATTGGACAGTTGAAGACTGGAAAAATGTTGCCTGGTCTGATGAGTCTCGATGTCTCAACAGAAATTCAGATGGTAGAGTCAGAATTTGGCGTAAACAGAATGAGAACATGGATCCATCATGCCTTGTTACCACTGTGCAGGCTGCTGGTGGAGGTGTAATGGTGTGGGGGATGTTTTCTTGGCACACTTTAGGCCCCTTAGTGCCAATTGGGCATCGTTTAAATGCCACGGCCTACCTGAGCATTGTTTCTGACCATGTCCATCCCTTTATGACCACCATGTACCCATCCTCTGATGGCTACTTCCAGCAGGATAATGCACCATGTCACAAAGGTCGAATCATTTCAAATTGGTTTCTTGAACATGACAATGAGTTCACTGTACTAAACTGGCCCCCACAGTCACCAGATCTCAACCCAATAGAGCATCTTTGGGATGTGGTGGAACGGGAGCTTCGTGCCCTGGATGTGCATCCCACAAATCTCCATCAACTGCAAGATGCTATCCTATCAATATGGGCCAACATTTCTAAAGAATGCTTTCAGCACCTGGTTGAATCAATGCCACGTAGAATTAAGGCAGTTCTGAAGGCGAAAGGGGGTCAAACACAGTATTAGTATGGTGTTCCTAATAATCCTTTAGGTGAGTGTATATTAAATGCTGTGTGGTGATAGCCCCGTTTCAGAGGAGGTGGGGTTTGAAGTGAACCTCCCCTCCTCTTCCGTTCACAGTAAGCTCCACAGTTGTGAGGAAGAGCTCATTTGTGGCCTGTTGCCATGGCAACAAGACATTCACAGGGCTTCTGTTTCTACTTTTGGCGATCTTTTAATTTCACAACTGTTGAAGGACGTGTTGCAGTTTATTCCTCGCAAAAGAAGAGAGCCAACTCACCTGACTCCTGATTCTCAAAACCACATTTAGAAAATGAAATGCAGCGAGCCACTGCCAGCTTCTGTTTTCACAGTTGGTTCAGGATGTCACCAGAGGCCTATGAAAACTGGGACAAAGCCTTGGAACAGTGGCCAGAAGGAACCGTTTATATCGACTGAATGTTAATGCTTTTATTATACTGTTACACTGGGATAAGCCCTCCCCCTCCATCTATCCCATACAATGCACTTTCTTTTAAACTATCCACTTACTGTTAATGTACATGCATTTGTGCATCAGCTCTGTGTATAAAAAGCGCTCGGAGTGACAAGCAATTTAAAGTAACTTCCGGAAGAGATGCAGTTAATCCTCGGCCAGTGTGTGTGGTGCAATTATGTGGTAGCCATTCCCTGCCAGCTTCCTGTAAACTGTATTTTCTCTTCCAAATTTGAATGGTATTTTTTTTTTTTTTTTTTACTCTCTCCATTCCCCTGCCCTCCTGTCTTTTTAGATTTTTGTATTCTCGCCCCCATACTACACATGAGTTAACCGCAAAACCAAGAGGCTCCCAATATAGCTATCTAGACCAATCTTCTGTACAGCTTAACAGTGAGACCACCGGCATTGCAATTTTATATTGACACCGATGCCAAATTTGACGCTCAACAGCTGTGACAATAGGGCATCTCTCCACTTTCGCCCTCATCAGTAATCAATGTGACGAATTACCGGCAGGTTGTTGAAGCAGTCATGTATGACGTTGGAGGGTTCAGAATCCCATCATTCTTTCTCAAAGGGAGGTTGCCCACTCTTTCCCAACAGACGCACTCGGAGGCGGAGGTGCACACACGCACAGATAGAGATGCACTCTGCAGGATGGCAGCTTCTCTTTGTCAAGATGTCCCCCAAATGCAACCTCTGTAACCAGCATTAGCATACTTAATTTTTTCTTCTTTATAAATATGTGCTTTCAGTAATGTTCCCTTTTACTACTTCTTTGGCCTTGGTTTCTATGGAAACCACAAACTTCTGAAGTGTATCCAAGGCAGTTTTTACAAAGCAAAAGACCAGTAGTTTGCCCCAGTAGGCCGCTGGTACCCAAATACTTTCCAGGAATGTGTGCATCGAGAGGCTTTTAATTGAAATTCTCCTACTGAACGTTTGTATACATGATGGGGAATGTGAGGACCTGTAAGGATTCAGTAGATATTGAAACTACTGAATAGGATCTGAATGTCAGTAGAGGATGGGATTATAAAGGTGTATGTTTGAGAGGTAAAATCAGAAACCACTTGTTCCCATACTTCTCTTTTCCTAACTAGTTGTTGGTCAAATGTTTAAGTCATTTATATTTGACAAAATGTTGATTTGTATGCATTTTTGTGGGGTTTTCAGCCGAGTTGCTTCTACTGAGAATCTCTGGGTAAACAGCTGTGAATTTTGTTTAGTTTAGTTTGGTGTCAGGAGCTGGTTAGAATGGTCACAGATATTTAGCTTGAAGGTTTTAGGGCACTGAACACCTAAAATTTGTTTCTTTTCTGACCAAATTTTTATGATGGAAAACTAACAAAGGGCAGATAATGAGATGTAGTTGAAGACCGGAAATTATTTGCTCTGCTTAGGTTGAATCTTCTGGTTTCTTCCCAAACCAATAGTATCCATTCCTTTTTTTTTTTTTTTTTTTTTTTAATATACATCTATGTCTAAGCTTAAACTGTTTTATCAACACTGAAGGTATATTACAGGTCACTACTATGAGACCTTTTTTGTGCTGGCCTTCCACAAAGCTGAAATGAGTCTTGGAGGTGTAAAATGTGTTTTGTTGAAGTTACGAAACTTTTTTCAACTCACTTCTGGTATTTCTCTTGACACCAATGGAGATCAAATTTGCATGTCAGATTGGCTTGAACAGTTTTAAGAAATTACAATTTTGCATTGCAGGTAGATCATGAAAAAAGGGCTTGCACTTGAACAGGGAATAAGCAGATTTTAAATGGTTATACATCATATTTTATATTTCTTTACAGATCTGTCTGGTATTACCACCTAGCAGATGAAAACTCATGGGACATCATACAATCATGAGAAGCTCACGGTGTAGGAAAGTCTCTTGTAGTCTGGGTTCAGGCCACTTAATTGACATGTTAACGCACGCTTGAAACGGATCACTCTGTGAAGGGGCCATTGCACACTATGGTTTCAGTTCCTGATGGCAGCTGAGGTGAAGGGCTAGTGATTCTATGAGGACGCTTACCTGCATGTGTGTGTCCCTCAGTTTCCCTCAGATCAGACCAGGATCCTACTGTACGTCAGCCTTCCTGCCTGTGTCTTGCCAGTGGGTAACGACATGGATACAATACGCCCAACTGTTCACTCTCCCTTCCTGTGTAAATACAGATAAATCAAGCATAGAAGGCTGTGTTCGGTTTCAAATAAAATGGCTATAAAAGGAGAAATGTGGTTGTCCAGTTGGAATTTTGAAAAATACGAGTTGCACAGATCCTGAGGTAGGGAGACAGAAAACTGAATCAGAGACTTGCTGCATACTGCTCTCTGAAATTATAAAATCCTGACGGGTCTCGCCCTGCTTCACCTTCACCTTCTTGTTTAAAAGGCATTTGTCCCAGCCAAGACTAGTCTGTGGAGGTGCCTGGCTTGTATTCAACAAACCGCTTGGGCATCACTAGAGCTAAGGGCACCTGCAACCGGGCACCTAAAGAAAATGTTCTTGGGTTATGACTTTGCTCTCATTTGGAACAAATGTTTAAATATCTAGTGCGTTAAGTGCCATCT
Organism: Amia ocellicauda; assembly: GCF_036373705.1. Classification (NCBI taxonomy): domain Eukaryota; kingdom Metazoa; phylum Chordata; class Actinopteri; order Amiiformes; family Amiidae; genus Amia; species Amia ocellicauda. The sequence continues at coordinate 23,790,304 of NC_089852.1, read as the reverse complement.
ATGTAATGTGCTTCCTCATGAGGTAAGGCCCAAATGATCGGGGGAGGGTTCCTCCCACTTCCCTCCAGTGTTCATATTTTCTTGTATGTTTCAGGTGGTGTGGGCATTGCTGCAACCCAGCTCTGCAAAACTGTGAAGGACGTGACCATCTTCGGCACCTCTTCTGCTAGCAAACACGAGACCATCAGCGAGGTGGGGGTCACCCATCCCATCGACTATCGCACCCGGGACTATGTGGACGAGATCCGTAAAATCAGCCCCAAAGGTAGGGCAGCAGCAAAGCTTTTCATTTGGGTGCTTCATAGAAGTCCTGGGGCTGGGGTTCACTCATCATGCATCACCCACTTCCTTTTACACCAGAGAGGAAACCTGAATTGACCGCTCCCACCCGTTCCACTTCCTTTTTTTTTAATGTTAGGGTTGCGTTATGAATAAGTGGCATTTGAAAGTTTCTTGCCCTTTATTTGAAACAATTTTATTCTACAATTAATTTAGTGTAGTAAATATCGTTCAGTTCAACAAAACCCTTCTATCAGTTCTAGTTTGTTGAACACCGATTTCAGCTGAGAAACTGTTGCATGTCTTTCATAATCCAGTTGACTGATCAAACTGAAGATGGGTTCTGTAAAGGTTTGAGTGCCACTCGATAGAAATCACTTGTGTACCAAGCCAAGGTTCAGTCAACTTTAGTTTGATTATGAATCAGTAGCCTTGAATTGTATATACTTCCTCTTCAAATGTGAAAAGAAATTGATCAGTGTTAAATTATAGAATTGTTTCAGATCAAGAGCAACTTTCAAAGCATTTTTGCTTCTTTAGCATTTGACCCACTTTTTTGGTCTCCAAATAGATTTTCAGTTTAAAATTACAGAGCTGTATTTAAGAGGCGGTGAAAACCCTTCTCTTCCTAGATTTCCATCCCCTTTTCAGTGAAGCTTCTAAAACTAATGTGATTTTGCCTATTAGAACATCCCCAGGTTAATGTGACATGAGAGTACACTATCTCACCCTTTGTTCCAGTTATCTGCCTCCCTCTGTGTAAAGCCTTTCCTTCCTCCCTCTCTTTCTAGGTCTGGATGTCATCCTGGACCCCTTGGGAGGATCAGACACCCACAAAGGCTTCAACTTGCTTCGGCCAATGGGCAAGCTCATTACCTACGGTGAGCCCAACTGTGTGCCTGCACTGATCTGGGTCCCTCTATGGTCAATGGGCTATATTTGATTTGCTGAATGGAATTGTTATGGAGCTTAATTTTACCATTAACTTTCGTCAAAATGTGATTCGTTCCCCACACTTCAAATCATATCACAAGTGGAAATCATAGTAGCAGAGCCACTGTACAAATGCCACAAAGATTTTCTGTAGTAAATGTTCATCAGAACCGTAACTCCTGAAGTCTTCTGGGAGTGTAGATGTTTAGGGAAGCCAGGTAGCCAGGTCTGGGCTGCTTTAAGTCCTGTAAATCAGCAAACGGACTATCTATGTGATCAGACTATAAGATTTTTTGTTTAGTTGTAGAGATGAATGAGAAGGGTAAGGCCAATTAGCAGCACTTATACGCGCACTATATCCATGCCTTATTGGATCACGTCACTGCGATAGTTAAGACTGTTCAAGTAGGCTGGCGAGGCATGCATGAAAAATGTAAGCTGTCCAAGGTTGTTGAAAATATCTTCTCCCCGTGCCAAATAAATCTACGTGCTCGTCAAGTTATCAGAAATATGCGCCCAGTAACAATTGGTGTTTTATAACTGCGAATGGAATGCATCTCAATGTAATATACTTGCCCCTCTTTTGGGCTGCCCGGACTGTGAGATCCCTTTGTGTAGCGGCCACAGGAACGGCAGTGTTCAGCTGCGGAGGAGAGAGAGAAGGAGCTCGGTTGTGACTCCAGACCTTGTCTCCCACACTCCTCGCATAAAGGAGAGATTGAGACAAGTGGGGCTCACACGAAGTCCGCAGAAAGAGACAATGAGGTCCCTTCTAAGGTTACAGCGATCTAATTTGTCACAGTTGGGCTTTGGGATTTTTCGCAGCTAAATGATAGTCCTGTAGATCTAATTTATATGTATTGAAGCAGGTCATAAGATATGATAAGAGATGGAGAGCGGTGTGCAGGACAATGTGAAGCAGAGCAGTCCCAAACAGATTGGGAGGAACTCTGCTCTTTGTGTTATGAAGGCCCTGAATGCAGATGATTTTGGTTTAAGCTATGGCAAAACTGAACAATGATGCCACATTTTGTCATTTCAATCTGGTAGGACGCTGTAGTATTAATACAAGTATTTATATTGGTACCCAGGGTGTACTTCTACTTTCATATTAGATAGTGTATTTTATATCCACAAACACTGTTTGACGTGCCCCTCTCCCACCAGGTGCTGCCAATGTGCTCACCGGTCAGAGGAAGAACCTGCTGGCAATGGCCAAGACCTGGTACAATCAGTTCTCCATCAACACCATGAGCCTGATGCATGCTAACAAGGCTGTGTGTGGCTATCACCTGGGCTACCTGGACAATGAGTTTGAGATGGTCACAGAAGTGGTGGCCAAGCTGCTGGACCTGTACAAGCAAGGGAAGATCAAGCCCAGGGTGGACTCCACCTATCACTTTGAGCAGGTAAGCCCAAAGCACAGTAGCATAGAAATGCCCTTATTTCCTAAGGCAGAACATGTGAACCCTTTAACTGCACTTTTGGCTTGTTTCGTCTGTTTTCTATTCGACTAACTGTGTAGGAGCGCCCCTCATGTTGGTACATTGTTTCAGTGAATGCGGGGCAGGCTGAACAAAACTCTAAACCTGAATTTTCTGAAATGGAATTCAAAAACCTACTTTCTAAACTGCATGACAGCCATAAAACAAATCAAGATCTAATAAAGACAATTCAGTTCAGTGCTCCATAAGCCTTTGTAACAAAGAGCACAAATGGGACAAAAAAACAGAAGACGGGTGTACTCTTTAGACCAGGGCTTTGAAGCCCTGCGAGAGAAGAAAAATGACTTCAGAATGTTAAACACTGTAGCACACTTATTTTAAAGTATTTTTTGATCTTTGTATTGAGCAATTTGAGGTATGCCTGGCTCTACATATGTGTAAAACAAAAATGAAAATTTGTTTAGTGAAAGAGAAATTACTAAATACATAAGTTGTTTTCAAAGCTGAAGCTTCCACTAACAGGTTTACCATAGAAGTAAATATGTACTTTCCCCAATGTCCCCCATTCAATCTTTTATAACTTTAAAGTATAAATTGTACACTGTACTTCATGTGCTCCTTGTCTGTCGAGCTGCAGAATTCCCTACATAAACAACAGATTTCAGGTCCTGGAATATGTGCGGGTGTCAGAGTTTGGACCTGTTCAGCGTGCGCGGCCTAATCTCGGTGCAGCTTCAGCTTTCATATTTGTGTACAGCCTGTGTCAGGTGGGACGCTGCACCATCCCCAGGTCAGGTGCAGGACAGCAGATGGAAAGGTCAAAGCAAAAAGGCTCAATTCGGTCTCGGGAGATTTTGGAGCAAGGCAGTACCGTTCACACCTGCCTTGTTTTCTAATTTCATGGCGGCTTCCTGAAGGATAATGCCATTGGATGTGAACTTGCACAGCCGAAAAGGCGGGCATTTCATTAACAATTACAACTATTTTGTTGAGTGACTTTCATGAAGAAATCGTACAACTGCACACTAAAAAAAAATTGACATCTTAAATCTGGAGTATGACCCATCTCTAGAAGTTTATGAAAAGCCAAATTTGAAAGATCAGAAATGGCGTGTCCTTCCCTGCTGTAGGAAGAGTATTCCTAGGCCCAGTTGAAGGCCTAATTCTCAAGTCTTATCCTTCATCTCTGACAACATGGAGGTCAAATTCAGTTCAGTATTACTCCAGTACAGAGCCCGGCCCGGTCCTGACTGATCTCCCCACAACTTCCAAAGCACGAGACCGAGCTGTCTCAGAACATCCAGTTTTAGGATGGTGGCCTTTCTTGCAAGCACTGCAGCTGTGGAATCTCTATCAAGACCATTCCACACTTCCAGGGGGAGGGTGGGGTTTCCAAATAGGTTTACTGCTTTACTGCTGACTCCCCATCTTATCAGTTTAAACTTTGTGTAGCATTAGTTTATAGCACAAAGGAGACTTGCTAACCTTGGTATCCTAAAAAATCAGCCCAGATAAAAATGGAAAATGCAAAGGATTGTATTTAGTGTCAACAATGCCTGTGCTGAATTAGGATTTCCTTGCTGTTCCATTTGAATTCAATGTAGCCGATTCAGAACCATGGTTTGAAGTGTTAGGATGTATTTTTATTCACTGTGTAGTAATAGTACATGCAGGGACGTGCCCAGGTCTGACAGAGCGAGGATTCAAATCAAAGCTCTCCACTTTGACCAGCGTCATTTGTACACATGACCTTTTCCCGTTGCCATGGAGTGCTCGGCCTACCTGACGCAGTATCGGTGGCAGGTTCGTTTAACCCGGTAATGTAGGCAACCGGAGTAAGCACAAGCTCCAAACCCCGTCTAACAGGGTAGGGAGAAGGGGAGTGGAGGAGGCAATAATGGCTAAGACATGAGCAAACGCGAACCGCATTGACACATTATTCATTACACCTTGTGCTCACGTCATGGCACTGCCTTCCCTCACAGCCCGGAAGTCGACATCCAGTAGATCTAAAACAATTAAAAATAAATACAATAAAAAAAAAAAAAAATCTACTGCATTTCCTGCCCAATATCTCAAACAAAGTCCTTGTATGCAAACCCTGTGATCAAGTTCCCATTGTTCAAATCAACTATGTAATACTTTTACACGTTGTACATCTACAACCTTATCATTGGTAGTAGTAGTATGGTAGTGGCAGTAGTATTAGTTTAAACACGCACACCTACAATGTTATTTATAGCTTGGCATGAAACTGAAGAATCAATTTCGACAAGCCTCCTTATCCCACTCCAAGAAAACCAGGGTAACGTGATGCTGCTGCAGTCTTGTGCTCCTCTCCACTTCAAGTTGCATTAGTGACTTAATAACCCTCCATTCCTCATCCCTACCTTGTACCGCTGCCCACATCAGAGACCGTGTGCGCAAGCAGTGTGTTTATTGTTGCTAAGAGACTCGCTACGTGCTGATATTGCTGTGGCGCTGGCTGTCGGGGGATCAGTGAAAGGTGTGTGCTTGGTGGTCTGTTTCTGAGTGGGGGCTGGAAGAGCGGGGGTGGGGGAGGTGATTGGCAGAGAATGGACTGTCAATTTGCCATGGACTGAAAATGTATTTGATTCAAGAGGTAGTGAAGCTTTTCTGATAAACACAGGGAGGTGATTGACTTGGAAACTATACATGTGGAATTTTTTAAAGGGGCACATCGAATTCCTCCAGTTACAACGTTGTCCTTTACTCTGGGCTCTTAACTGAAATCGGCAAATGCATTTCGACACCACTTCTGCCAGAAAGGTGTCGCAACCCCTTGGAAGGGAGATTTAGGCTTTGAAATGGTTCTGTGATGCTGGCATACCGCTGTGTGAATGTTGTACTTCACAGGCGTTTTCCCATATCATTAACGGTTTGTAAAGGACGATGGAATGCTATTACTCCCAATAACCCACCGCACAATCTATAGTGGGTAAAAAATCACACCTGGGAATCTGTAGAACAGTGTAACTTAAACATTTAAATGGATCCTAATTGCTTGAGTGAGGACTGAGGTTGCAAGGATTTTGTTTTTATTTGAAAAGTTCAAACTTTATGCCAGACAAAATGGCAATGTTTTAGGAGTTATTTTTGTTTAGTAAACGAGGAACTGTGTCTCAATGGGTAAAACGGAAAAAGAAAAAGTACACTTGGACCCACAGCTTCCTAAATTCAGGCTACGTATCTTGCCAAATGCATTTTTTGGTTAGTTGTTGCGTGTTTTGACAGCATGGGTCTGGGCACTGGTCAGCATCATGAGGAGACTTGACGAGCCTGATGCCTCACAAATACAAGGGTGTTTGTGTGTGGGTGGCCAGTCTGGTAGCACAATACCTTGATTTAATTATCAGGGAGTTATTGTAAATGGACATGAATAGTTAACTTCCACTGTTTTGAGGAGAATTTAAATTGCTTTGGATCTGGATCAAGTCCAGAACCATTTATTCCTGGTCAGATGCCTTTACCCAGGGCGATTTTGAAGTAAGTAGTCGCAAAAAGAAAACCATTCTTATCGCCACATTACAAATGAGAGCTATGAAGTCTTTTATCAGCATTTAGGAGTGCGCATGCTGAAATGTGCTTGCTATGAGCTGTGGCTTTTACAGGTGGGGTAAAAAAAAGATGGAAGTGGGGGAAGGAGTGTAACAATGCCATGACCAGAGGATCTGTAAATCTTACCTGCCTGCTCTGTGTCCCTCTCTCCCCTCTCCTTCCCTCCCTGTGCTTGTGCAGGTGGGCGATGCCATGAGGCGGATGCAGGAGAGGCATAACATTGGCAAAATCATCCTGCTTCCCGAGCCCAAGAAAGAAGAGCCCAAGAAAGAGGAAGAGAAGAAGGAGGAGCCCAAGAAGGAGGAGAATTAGGGCGGCATCCGGCAGGCCCTCAGCAGCCGTCTTCTGTGGCAGGGGTGGAAAAGCAGGCTCTGATTGCACAGCAGTCTGACATGCACCCAACCCCCCCCCCCCCCCCACTTCTCAACCCAGGCTTTACTGTGAGCCCCCCTGTATCCATCACCCAGAGTGCTACCCCTGCAGATCTGTCCCTCTCTGGTCTAGGATGCGTCTATTCTGAGCTCATAGTACAACCTGGGACTGCATGACTGCTCTGCAATGGATGCCTGTTTGCCCCCATGTCCCCCCAACCCCACACACACCCTTCTCCCTCCCTTGAAACGGCTGTGATTGAGTGTGAATTGATTCGATGATACGCTCAGACCCGCAAATAGACACTTAATACCACTGTCCCCCCACTAACCCAGAAATCGGTGTGCTTCATTGCCAAATCCAACTCTGACAGATCCTTATGAAATCTTTCCTTGTGGTTGTGGATGTGTTGATGTCAGTTTTCAGAGGTCTTAAAGGGAGCCAGTGGCAAAGGGTTTTGCTGCTTTAAAGAATAAGTGACATGCATGTAAACCTATTTAATAACCGTAGGGCACTGTTTTGCATGATGAGAATTCTTGTCCTTTACAGTATTCATTGTCCTTTATCACTGCAGACTGACAGTCAGGTTTGTGTCCAGGATTATTTTTGTATTTTGTTTTTCTCCATTAGATTCTAGTCTTGTAGCACAATTTTTTTTTTTTTTTTTTTTTCCTTTTTGTAAATGGGGGGGGGGGGGGAATTAGTCATTTCAGCAAAATGTGAGCATCTTTTGAGTTGCATGCTTTGAAACATTTGTTTTTCATGCTACACCATTGCACACTCCATTCCTGTTTTACCCCAGTTGATTGTATAATCTTGTCCAAATCCGTCCATTCACGGAGCGATCTGCATTTGCTACCAGTCTGGTTAGAAACCCAGAATGAATTTGCATCATTGCATTTGCACAGACGGCAGAGTAATGCTCTTCTTTTTAATCAGTATTTGAGAGATGAGCATCCAAGCCACAGCCATTCCAGTATCTAGCGGTAAATGCAAAATGAAAAAATAAAAATGTTAAAGCTGGTTAATGTATGTAGACCTGCAAGCATGTTGCCAAGATGATGAAGAGGCTATTGCTGACATTTCATCCTGTTATGAAAACAAATCTCTAATATGTGAGAGAAGGGGGGGGGGGGGGGGAATCTACTTTCATAACCTGCAGAATACCTCATTAGTCAAGTCACATTTAAGAGATTTACAATGCTTTGAGGTTTTTCTCGTATATCAAGCATTCCTTCTCTTATTTCATCACTCAAAGTACTGTGACTGTTTTATTTTGTCATTTGTGACCTGTGTGTGGGGGTGGGGGGCGATGAAAGTCAGTTCCTGGCAAGCAGTCTCTCTGCTCTCCTCCCCGCCCTCGCTCCCTCAAACGGGAGTTGGTCGGCATAGCAACAGGCGGCTGCAGTGTCAGAAACTGTAAAGCTCTCGATAGCCGTCATAACCAGATCATTAGGAGCTCTGAGCCTCTGTCTCCATCTCAGTCTCTCCAGCCAAGCCACAAGCATTGTTCCACATTCTCTTTTGTGCCAAAATGAGAAACGCTATTGCCAAAGCCTACTACTACAACAACAAAATAAACATGAATAAAAACAAATGTTCTGAAACCCAATCAAATTTGTGTCCAAGGTGCATGTTTCATTTAAAGTTGTGTGGGAATAGAGGGTTGGGGATGAGCATGTTACTGTCAATTTAAGTAATTGCCACACCCTTGGTTATAATTGGTTAGAAAGTAATTTTCCAAAATAAGAAGGTATTGGTCAAGGAAGTGGGATGGGGCTTTAAATATGTATTAGTTGGCCTCTGTCATCAACTGACACTGACTCGGATTCCCCAAAGGGCAGGACACTCCTGACCTTCTGCCTACCGCTGTTGAGTGGGTTCAAAGTCAGCCACTGTGTCTGTTTGCCTCCACCTTGCTGGTACGAAATTGAGCCATTTCGAAATTGGGGGAATTGGTGGTTGGTTAAAGATGACTGACTACTATCACTCATCCTCTTCTGTGTTCTGATACCTTCGTGCCACACACACATTACTTCATGACCTCTCTGCCTGTAGATGTTTCAGCATCTGTGTATTAAGACCTTGGGGAACCTTAAGTCTGGTAGCAAAAGCATCCAAGCATTTCATTCAGTGTTCCATTGAGTTTCGTTTTCTGTTGTGTTCATGGAGCTTTGTGCGAGGTGGCGGGTTTGGCTGTCTGTTTTCGGGTCCTGACTGGGTTAGCACTGGGTTAGCATTTTGACTAGCCTAGGTTGTGAGTTTATTTCTCTCAAGAAGAGAGGGAAGGGAAAAAAAATGCCTATTGTCTTAGTATGACTGGAAACATGTCCATTTGCAGTGTGTTGGTGTGCGAGTATGTGTGTGGGCTTTACTACACAGGGCTCAGGCAATTTAACACGACCACCCCCCCACCCCCATCATTGAACTTTCAACTCTTCTCGATTCTTGTTGGTCACGGCTTTGAGCGCCAATGACAAGTTCGACTTTGACCAGGAATTTCAAGCACTTGCACCTGTATATGACCATTAGTGGCATAGTATAGGGGTGTAAGGAAACCCACTTGTGGAGGTTAATCCGTAATTTGTCATTAAGATGCCATACCTATGCCTGTTAATGGTCAAATGCAAATTGCTAACTTCACAGTATTTTGAAACCTTTTACCCAAGCCTGCGAGACCCTCAAGTGCAATCAAGACTGCATTCAAATTCCTGTTTTAGTTTAGTTTTCTCCCGCCCCACTCCCCTGGTTTAAATTCCCTTTTCTTTTATTCATCTCCTGACCTTTCACCCTTCCAGTGAGCCAGATCCAATAGGAAGTGAGGGCACTGCAGACACTTATGATTCTATCGAATGGGACACCTCCTCAAGCTGTGATGGTGTTACAGACCCAAATTCCACAGCCGAGTCAGGCAGCACGTCGACCAGCTGTCTAACCATTAAACCACAGTGTGCTGCAATTGCTCTTGGAGTGTGTCAATTACTCTTGGGTTTTGGGAGGTGCTCATTATAAAATTTACCTCACTACACCCCCCCCCCCCCCCTTCCAACACACTAGTGCCCACTTGGTCTAGCTCCTCAGACCTGAGCCCTGCTGCCTGTGTTAGAACAGTTGGTATTGATATTTTTGCACTCTGCTTGCTGAACTTATTGCACTTACGAGTTTTTTTGTTTTGTTTTTCTTTTCTTTCTTTTTTTCGTAGCTGTGATGGTTTGTGTAGAAAATGTTGTTGGTGACAGAAGCTAAATTGAAGGATGGTGTACCTTTTTTTTTTTTTTAAGGGTTTAAAGTTCAAAGTTATTTACAGGGATCTGCTGCATTTAGTTGTTTTTTTCCTTTTGTGACCAAGTGTGCCAAATTCTAGAAATAACAAGGCTTTAGGTTTCCTTGCAAAAAGCCATGTAATGATTAACAGAACAATTAATCTGGGTTTATTTTTAAACATTTTTCTTTGCTTTATTTTATTATTATTATTAGTGTTCAAAATTCTTAGTATTACTCAAATATATTGCTCCTTTTCTCCACTACTGTCATGTGCCAAATATTATATTCACTCAGATGGCAGTTGTGAATGAGGTTTCTCTACAATCCGCTCCCCAGTTTTCTTTTGTGTTATCCTCTCTAAATACACAGGGTGGGTGATGGTGGTGGGAGAAAGACCAAGGTTTGAAACGCACCTGGTTTCTGTCATTACGCCATTAAATAAGAAGCAGCCTGTTCATTACCATGGAGAAATAAAATCAGGATAATCCCTAGTTACTGTATCCAAGACTGAAACCTCATTCCTGCCTCTAACTCCCAAATGTTTCATCTCAATCAGTGCGTATATGGTTGCATGTCTAGTGCAAAATCCTGGTAAAAACTAGCTTGGACTGAAATTTACAATCCAGACCAATCCCGATCAGATAGGCTGGCACAAAACTCACTATACAAGAAAATAAATGCATAAAATGGTTCTGTTTTGATGTGGACAAGGTTTTTATTATGAAGATGTGCCTCCCCTGACCTCTCTGCTGTCTTGCAGACATAACCTAAAACACACTCACTCATTTTGGAGGTTTAATATCTACATTACATTTTAAAAATCATAATACGGTTAAGACGCCTCTGGTTTATATTAAATGGCCACATAACACTTCAGTTGATGGGTATTCTGCAGTATTTTCTGGCAAATTTAGTTGTTGCATTAGTTGTTGCAAGAATTCAAACAAAAAGAAAGAAATGGCGAGAAGTAATCCATTTCTAATTGTCCTTCCTTACTCGCCTGAACACATGATCTATTCTGCCAGATGATATGTGCCATGCTTTTCTTGGGATGTTAACCACTTACAGTGAATTTTATATATTGCTGTGACTTGTGTGCTAGTTGCTTTTAAATTACAACGAATCAAACTCTGTGTATGTTGCAGCAGTGTTTCTGCAGTTTTTTGTGTTAATGTTAATGGCATATAGGTGTTATGAATCCAGATTTACTCAAGTTAGGCATTTTGCATGCCTTTGGCAGGGCAGGTAGTATCAGGTGGTTCAGTTTCCCATATCTGTTTTTGCTTAGAAGTCCACCTGTGTTTTTTTTATTTTGTTGGGTTTTTTTTTATACAGCTATTTTTCTGGGTATTTGAGTGTTTTGATTTTAGGGGAACTGTGATTTTTACCTTTGTTTAAGGCATTGAATTGTGATCAGAGGAGGCAGCCCTGACTGTGTAGAGGTGGGCTACAGTTTTTTTTTTATTCCAGTGTGTGGCCAGTTTGCAAAAAACACAAAACAAAACAAAAAAATACTTGCATACTGCATTCATTAAATGTCTCATTCAACTTCAGTGTCTTAAGGTACTTTGTGCAACAGACTTAAACTGAAGCGGAACTAATGGCTAAAATAAAATAAAAATTAGCTGTAACTTGTGTTGATAGTGGGGTTAACAAACATATCCAAACATCTTACCTTGTCTTAAAGTCATACCTGGGAATGTGGAAAATGTGTGTTAAACTGAATTCTGCAAGGTTTTCTACCTGGATCCAAAGAGTAATTTAATTGAATCTGATTGTTAACATTATTTTCACAATTCTTGCTTCAAGTATCAGGTGCCATTTTTTTCTGCAGTGGGGTAGCCTGTAATGCTTTTGGAATAGATACAGCAGAAACTTTAGTCTATCTAGCTCAGCCCAGATTGCAAATGTCAACAGCTGTGCAAAACATCTGCCTGCCCCTTGACCTTTAATCCAATAGTTTCTTCTACTCTAAGGACCTCATCCTTCAGGCATTTTCTAAATTGTATCTTAATACACTTTTTGAGTTTCCTTTCCTTTCACAGGACATTTACACAAAACTTGGCATTATATCCCTGATTTTTATTTATTTAATGAATTATATGATATTGCTACCAAAACTCAAACCCACTCATTTCAAAAAGTAGAAAGATTCCCCCCAATTGATGAAAGAAATTACGTGTAGCCTTTGGTAGAAATTAACCAGATATTCCAGTTGTTCTCTGTAGATATGTCATTAAGATGCAATGCGTAATTTTCTGTTAAAATCGCAGGAATTGTAATCACATGCAACTACATCGCTTAGACTTTCTTGAAGTTGCCGGTCATTAGTCCTTCAGCAACAGTACCTGCACGGTGCCTCGTTAGGACGGAGAGGTCCGCATTCCACACAGTTGACTGCTAATTAGCTCGCCTCTGCCTGCCTGATTAACCGACTGCAGTGTCTAGTGTGATGATTCTCCCGTTTGCTGAAAAGACAGCTGCCAGCTTTCAAATGAGTGCCTTGTTATTCAGTCTCCAATTGCCTTAGCTTTATGGCTACTCTCATAAACCCTTTTCTCACAACAGAATAAGCCTGGGTTGTTTCTCTCTCTATCTCTCTAAATGTTGCATTGAGTAGAGCTCACAGAAACAGATGAGAGCTGATATCCTGTACTTTGCCAGGCTTATACAGACTTTGAATGCTAGCATTGCTAGTATGGCGTTTCCCTGTCTCTACATTTTCAGAATGGTGAATACCGTCCCAAAACCTTTTGCAGCGGGCTGGTGCAGTTGTTCTCTATGAGCTTCTTATATGCTAAGGCAATTTGTTTACAAGGTATTCTAGTTCAAGGTGTTATGGTTCAAGTTGTGATTGAGATCAGAGACTGAGAACAGCTGGGTGAAGTTTGATAAGGCCAGTGGCAGTTAAAATCCAGCAAACTGCTTACCTGTGTCTTGTTTTTTCACCCATAGCTGCAGTTCAATGTGTTTTATATGACAGGAGCAAAAACAGAACTTTCCCTGAGTTTGTCGGAGTGATTCTTGTATGAGAAGTGTTGTTTATCCTCTTTCTTTGAGATGAATTACTGCTTTCAAAGTGCTGTTATATGCTTAATGAAAAAGGCTTGTCGGCTCGTGTTGTAAGTCAGTCGTGTTGCACAGCTAACAGTCAACAGGACAGTTTAAGACATTCCAATGTGGGGTTGTTTTTCATTGAAGGAAAAAAGCACTGACTTTTCAAATTAACTCAAATGTTTACATATAAAAGATCCGCTTCCCCCTTATTTCGGTAAAAAATAAAAAAATATAAATATTCTCAAGAAACCAGCAGGAACTGGAGGACTTATCCCGGGTCCTGGAGAGATGCAATCCAGCAAGTCTAATAAGTCATCTTTTATCGACATCATATACAGGCCTAGACCCAATTTAAGTCTTTGATCTATTTAGCCATGTATATGTTCAGTGAAATTATCGATGTCAGGGTGACCTGTAGAACCTGTTGGATTGTCGATCTTCAGGACCAGAGTTGGCTGCCTCAACTTTAGGTGGTCTGAATCGGACTGGGACTAAGAGCAGAGTGTTTTGGTGCTGCCTGTGGGTGTGAGGGGGAATGTTTGGAACATCTGCAGATCCTGAACAATGGAGAGAATTTTTCTGTTTCCCTCAGAGACAGTAATGGTTTTTCCAGCTATGTAAAGATTGGTCTTAAGGTCTAAAACAATCTGCTCATAAAGAACCACCGAGGGTTGAAATGAATCAAAAACATTCCAGCAATTTGTATGATTGTGGGACACAATGTTTTTTTTGTAAAGCCCTTCTTGAATTATCTGCACTGCAATGTAAGCATACTGACTGGGAAATATGTTTTTTCTCAGAGGTTTAAAATCAACAAGATGTGTATTTGAAGGGGAAAAAAAAAGAAAGAAAAGCCAAGTCTGAACTTTTCAATGTGCATTACTCTTTTGCGCTACTTTTGTATATAAAATAATTATTGATGAGATGTATTCTGATCTAGTGCCAGATCCAGGTTGATGTATTAGGACTTTCTACCAACTTTTTTTTTTTATTAGGGTTTGGGAAAAGAATAGGCCATTGCAAACTTCAGTTAGTTGTTATGTGGCCCATTGAGGTAACCTTTAACACAATGCCAAGCAAGATGAAAAGCTTTAAAATGAATCTGTCACATTGTTTTAGTTTACCACCCAGTCTCCCATGAAAGATTGTAGCAGAAGCCGGCTAGGACCATGCGCAGGGAAGTGAAAGAAATATCAGACGTACAATCCACATATTCAGACCTGTTTTCACTTATTCACCTTTGTGCAAGTGTATGGTTGCATTGACTCTACTTCCTGGCTTTGTGTTTCTTATTTTTCCTTTCTCTACAGATTATCTTAAAATATATAAATATACACACATGCACATTTGGTGTGAGGTAATTTCCTGTCAAAGGCTAAAAACAAATACATTGGCTATAATCGTTAAAAGCTCCATTAAAGTTGCGAATTTTTAATGGATTCTCGCCAGTGCTAGATCTCAGATGTAGACCTGCAAAAACTCTCCTTTACTGAGGTTTTTAAGAAACTACACCTTATGATTGCTAGAAGATATACATCAGGGAAAGGAAAAGATGGAGAAAACTGAACACAGAGTCAATGTGCTGGCAGTCGGGCCTGGCCAAACTTAGATGGGACATGGAAGTAAAGTTCTTGAATAAAAATCAAAAGCTTTTCTTTGGACACAATCTTTTATGTTTTGGGGAAAAGCTGTCGCAAAAGGATTCTATACTTGGTATCGTTTGACATTTAGCACCGGGGATTCACCTGTGGTACAATCTGGTGAATTCATCTTCATCTTTTATATGACCGCAAAAGGAGAATGTGTAGGAAAGTCTGGAAATTGTCCTTAATGTTACCAAAAATTGCTGTGCTTGGTTGAGTGTATGTCTGCTGCCTACTGTAGGTGGAACGTGCTGTGGCAATGTGTTTCCAATTGGGGAGGGGGTGAGTCAACATGCCATGTGTGATTTTGTTTAGTTTTTTCTTAATTTTTTTTAATTGGCATACTCTTGCTCATGTGCTCTCCTCTCACTGTGACTGGTCTGCGTTTAAGTCTGGAGCGCCAATGACAAGAGCGTACAGATGGCAGAACCACATAGTGTTGTTAATATGTGTGAAATGCTATTTAGCAAGATGGTTGTTTTGGGAATTATATTTCTGGGTTCTATTTCTCCATGCCCCCCCCACTCAGTACATTCTGGTTCTATTATTGCTGTTGGCTGACACAACAAGACAAAGTGAATTTGTTCCGAAGGTGCAGTTTATGTTCCTAACATCATGTGATGTTTTGAAACTGGTTCTGTTTTTGGATGGAGTTCACAGCTCACAGTCGAAAAGCCATCAAGCTGCAATGTCAGCCAGGTTATTGCCTACTAATGAAAGATACCATAGTCGTCTTCTCAATATTATCTAGTACTAGATAGTCTTTATTTCACCCGGTCTCTTTTGGGTTGTTGTAGTGCAATGTCACAAAGGAAATTTTTCAGTATTGTATGAGCTCATATCCTGTAGTTACAGTCCTTCCTTATTATATATTTTGTTGTTTTGTTTTTACAGACTGATGCTTCAAAAACAATAACATACTCTTTCTACTTTGTATTTAAACCCTTTGAAAAATGCTGCTTTTGTGCTTGCCTCTGGGTTGACCAAGTCGTGCCAATGCTATTTACATGAAATAGAACCTGTAATGCTTTTCTGCCTAATGTTACCATATGCCTTACGTGTTTTCCAAAATTAATAAAAAGCATAACAAAAAAAAAAATGTACATTTTCTTTCTTTTTTTAACTTGGACGTCTGGTTGGTTTTTTGGCCAGTGTATTCCTCCATAATTACTGTAAATTGTCCTTTAGCCCCACTCACCAGGTTTTTAAAGTTTTGAGAGATGGGGCCACACTCTTTGAACAAAAGCCGCAGTGTGCATCCAAGAGACCTTCAGTGCAATGATCATTCTAGAAATCCCCCCCTTCAGTTTACAGTTACAACCCACCCCCATATAATGAGTTCCAACTTTGTCAACATGCTTCACTGTTGAGTTAATCAGCACTAAGTTCCCAAAGTCCACTTTGTTCCTATGCGATAAAAAGTCCTCTGACGCTAATTCATTTTTAGCACGCGGTGGCCTTATTGACAAAATGCTGCTTGGCATCAAGGTCATTAAGCAAAATGTCAGCTTTTGTTGGCAATTGCCTTGACACCTGTGTGGCCTTTTTCCCCCATCGTAATCTGTACAGTATTATCATTGTTTCATCAGGCTAAAGATGCAGGTAAACAAGGTTGTGGTTTGTTTAAAGTACTTCCCCTATCTGCCCATTTGCCCCCTCAGTCCTGTCATCAGCTCCATGTCTGTTTCCCTCTGGTCCTCACAGCCCTGTGGTTGCATAGACTAGAACCGTGTTTCAAGGACTGATGGAGCCCGAGCCTGTCGATCTGCGGGAGCTGGGCTGCACAGAGACTTGGCACGGAGAGAAGCTGGAGCAGTTCCTTCGCAGCGCCCCAGAGTCCTGTAAACAGCTTATCTGATTCGTACAGTGTAAATGATTAACGGCGGGTACGATTCGACACACACACATACCTACTTTGAATAACCCTCCAATATCATAGGACTACTCTGGGGGTGTGGTGGGGTGAGGTTGGGGGGACATCATTATTAGAGCCAAACCGCTAATAATTTGGCAACTGACGTGTCATGACCGATATTTGTTAGGATACTGCAAAAGATTTAAACGACTAGTTTGTTACCAACCTGTATTATTAAATAAGAGTTGCTATAGAGTTAAATAAAGAGTGAACATTTGTCTATATTGATTGGTGCATGAAAATACCAAGGTAAAGTTATTAAACGTTATCCATCTATGAGCGTAGAGAAGGTGAGACGGGCCACAGAAGATTACTTTTTTCTTGCAACGTGAGCCCTTGGAGAAATTGGTGTGAGATGGAAGAATAAAACAGCAAAGCCCAGTTTCACACATTTATTTACAGGCTTTCATCACCTCTGATGAGTGGAAAGCATTCAGCAGGACACTTACAGAGGCAATTGAATGAGCGCAAGCAAAGCAATAGTACAGCAGCTCCAACACAAGCATCACCCCCACACTGAGCATGTCAAAGGGCCCTTGGGTGTTCATGGTTGCTTCTGTGAACTACACTCTCTTTTTTGGTTTGGTGAGAGTGCATGAGCAAACAGTTTGCTATGATAGCCAGCCTTAATTATTTTTTGGTCCGCAGAGATGGGTCATCTAAATTAACGCTCCTCTTGGAATCCCACTCATTTCAATAAATTGGCTGTAATGCCATTTATTAATACCAAACCACAGGAAGGCCTACCACTGATGATTAGATAATTATCTGTGAGTCACAACGCTTACTGATGCTGTAGGTAACGAAACCTGCAAATTACACAGTGGGGTTTAATCTTGAGACTGTTCCACCAATTATAAAAGCATTACAGTTCGGCAGCTAGAGCCTGGCAACACTTGAATCATTTTATTTACCATATAACAGGGTAACTAGCATTTGTTTAATTGTTTACTGCAATTTAGTGATGCATTTTGGTTCATATAATCTTAATTACAAAGATGTGCTTTTCCAAAGGTGGAGGTCTTCTGTATAGTGCAAGATTTGAGAGATACTTGGAGTCCGTACGGTGTCCGAGTTAACTACTGTGGAGGTGTTAGTTTAAAAATATGTGGCGAATTTTACATGGAAACACATTGGAAATGCTTGCCAGTCTGGAAACCGTGTCCATCAAAAAGGTACTCGAAGCAGTTTGAAATTGAACGACATTAGTTTCTCACACACATTTATCCTCAGTTCAATTCAGCCCACTGATTCACTGCATTGTTAAAGCTGGAAGAGCTCTCAGCATGCATCCTGATTAAGGATCGTTTTAGCTGAAAGATTGATGGGAATTAGATTGAGTTTTTCCTTTATTTCCAGAAGCTATTTAAAAATGTGCCAGCCTGTAATTGAATTAATAGCCAGTGGTATGGTTTGAGCAGCCCCTGGTGGAATTCTATGAATATGCACAAAAAATGGTGATTCATAATCCAAAAGCATATTATCAAAATACCAGGAATAAGTCAAATACAACCTGACTCTTTAAATTAGACTCTTTTAAAACTGTCTTGCAAGTTTCTCTTCGGGGCTCCGGGATATTTCCCCGAGTCATGCCTGGATCTACCCGTGCAGCAGGCCTCGCTCTTAACTTGTTTCATTCAATCCCAAGAGCCTTCAGCACTTCCGCTAAATGAATGAGATAATTGGCATCTGGATACCCATTCCTAGGAAGGAGGCAACAAGAGACAAGTTATCACAGACATCACAGTTACTGTACAGCTGTGGCACAGTGTTTGCCCATCCCTATACTCCCACACACACTTGAAGTATATAAATCTAAATCTAAGATGAAAGTCTATGTTTTTCAATGCTTAACCTTGGGGAGGGCCTGCAATTCAAGGTAGTTGTATAATAAAAAAACATCTGTTTAGACTCACTATCCCTTCTTAATCAGGTGCACAGACTTCAGTTTATATACGAAAAAAAAACTCGGACAAGGTCACTGTAACTTCCCATCAATAAAGTTGTCTTCATTTTGTTAGCAAACAAAAGAACAAAGAGAAGCCAAATACGGCTTTCAAGACATGTCTTTAGCTGGGTTTACAATCTGTAAAGTATGTCTAGTCCAACTTTGATTCCAAAATTATAATTAAGAAACATGAGGCATCCTTTTATTCCAAAAGCTAAGCTGTCTCTTGCTAGAAGTGCACTTTTTAATCATTTACAGCTGCTTTTGCATAATCAAGAGTAAATCTAGCCTCTGGAGCAAGACAAATTTCAAGAATCACCCGGTTAGTCAATGAGAGCGATGTTTATTCTCCCTTTCTTCTCAAGCACAGCTCAGCAAAGCGTTCTTTAATTATTTATAGCATAATTACATTGCGATTCAATATGATTTCTTTTGCTCTTCCGTGTCTCTGTTAAAATAAATGAAAATCTAGGGCTACTCTACGAGTCTCCTGATCTCAATCTCCGCTGAGGGAGAGGAGAGCAGCCAGTTGTCAGTACTCTGAAGTACACCCCACCCCCCCACTTCCTATTTTGTCTGGTCATGTAGCTGTGATTTATTCCTCAATCCCTGACTTAGACTCGGATGAAATATAGCAGTTACTGGCTGTGGAACCAGCAGAGTGCTGATGATGTTGCAACTCCTGATTACATCATGTGAGCTGCTAGAACGGCAGCCAAAACGAAATCCAGATACAGGATTTTGTGAGGCCTTCTCTCAGGATTTTTACTCTGTTTCTTTTTTTTTTGGGTGCAAGCAAATACATACATATGTGTGTGAAAAGATAGCGAGACACAGGTTTATATGTTTGTTGAGTGACTACAGTGAAAACGTATACAAAACACAACATTGTTAAACTGCATCTTTTCACGCAAATTATTAGGATTGCAGACAATAATTATATAAGGACTAAACCGGAACAAAGTGTGCATGATGGACTAAAGGCTTTCTTGTGCATAGTGTAATTTAATGTAATTTGCACTGTTAATATGCAGTGTGTTATAATGTTAGTACTAGATAACTGAGACATACAGATATTGGAAAAGAACTGGAAGAAAACTCTGTCTGTTATGGAGTTACGTGAGTGAGGTGAATAAGAAGTTGGGTGGCTCCCTTTGCCTGCAGCAACATGACTGTACTGGAAGTAGGGACATAATCCAGGTCCCAACCATGGATGTCATTTCTGAACTCTTTAAAGAGTTGGGTGCAGTTGGGTGTGTTGGGTGCACCCCTGCAGTTGGGTGTGTCCCCGAGTTTACTTACCCTGATTTTCCGCCTTCCAATTTGGTTTTATGAGGAATCATCTTTCCCCAAACCACTTTGTCCACTGCCTCCCCTGTTTTGATAGTGAAGGTCTGGCCCTGATTGAAGGCCTTTTTCAGCAATGGAAGCAGCTTATTAGCCTTTGCATTTAGTGGCAAATAGGCATGGAAAATCCCTCCTTTGAATGGCAAACCAGGGTGTGGGTGTACTTCCTTAAATTAATAAATACATAAAATGGTTGAGAGGTAAAGGGATCTCATGTTTTAAGAGATAATGGAACACAACATTAAATAGTGTGATATGTGAATATTTATTAAAGAAAAAAACTGCTCCTAAAAACTATGTTAGTTTGATTGCATGTGTGGCATTCTGAAAACATATGAACATTTAGAGAGTCAATCATTTTGATGTTCTAGCGGTTCCAGTTCCAGTGACTTATATTGCATATACCATAAAAGAAATATAATGATACAGGATGTTAAATTTGCCCACTACCACTTGGTCTTCAGATTAAGGAGTTCTTGGACAGTTCGAATTGGTGAATATATAATCTGAAAAAAACAGTTATCTAGACCTAGAGGATTGGCTTACCCCTTGAATGCCATCAGGGATCCTGTAAGTTATCTTCATGGTCATGTCTTTGGGGTATCCACTCAGGCTGGTCGACAGCTCAGTGAAGGTCATGGTCCCATTGAGGCCACCACTGGGTTTGGAGCAGACTCTGCAGGTAGCATGCATCTTCAGCTGGCAGTCATCGCAGAGGGACAGGCCGCATTTGGTCCGCAAGGCTTTACCCATGCTGCAACTCATGCAGGTCTGTGTAGACTCTGTATGGGCACGGGCATCCTGTTCTTTGCCAGTGTTTTGCAGGCGACTGTCGGCATCTGGTCCCTCCATATCCAGCCCTCTAGATAAGCCCTGGAAGTCTTTAGGGAGCTGCTGATCAAGGTTGGGACCTTTTATGTTGCCTAAATCCCCATCCTTGCCTTGGACTGCTGTTTTGTGTGAACTGTACAACCACGTAGGCAACGACTGTGGCCCACTGTCAATCCTATGCATCTCCGTCCGCCCTGGGAGGATATCAGAGCCCATCCTGTTATTATTCAAGGTTTTCGTGCTTACAAGGGTTTCGTTGTCCCCCTCTCCTCTCTCTGGATTCTGAGTCACGTTGAAGTCCTTCTGTAGAAAAAAATGTCCCTCATCTTTCTTTGTGAAGGCATCGTTCTTGCCCTTCAGAGGAAAACTGCTGTGGTCCTGGTGATGCTGCAGCTCCTGAGCCTCCAGAACCCTGTGCTCAGGCTGATATGCAGGATCCAGGATCTCCACCTGTGCCTCTGCGACTGTGCCATGTGATGGATATTCTGAGTGATCGGTCAAACAATGGAGGGTATGTGTTTTTTTGGTTTGGCTGAAACTTCCATTAGTGGAGCTGTATTTACTGGTTGTGGACTCCTGGTCCTTCAAATATTCACTTACTTTGGCCTGGCTGGAGTGCTCCTTGTGCTGAGGTTTGTCTGTCACAGATGAAAGAGAAGCAGCTGAAAGATAGCCCACAGTGGGAGATGCCTCAGTTCTATAACTTCCTGCACTAAATAATTCTGTCAGACAATCCGAAATCCTCAAACATAACTCTTTTGGGCCCATTACATAAACACTTCGATCAGCAGGGATCATTATAACTTTCTCATACTTTTCTCTCATTTCCTTGCAAAACATTGCCAAGGTTTCATCCTTCGAATCCTTAACACCCAATTGTGAAAAGGCAAGCTCTTGGGTGGTTAAATCGAATTCCACCATTGAATACAGTTTGTGTATCTCTTCCTTGCACTTGCTGACCTTCAGCGCTTCAGGCCCCTTAAGCGTAAGTTTTGTGCTATTTTCCATTGTAACATCCTTCACGTGAACCCCTGAGGTCAGATTTACAAGACGATTTTTATAGGCCTCTTTCATATAAAGCCATGTACGAGAGGGAACAATAATTTCTTCCACAAAGGTCTCTTCTTTTCTCGGGCTGCTGTTGGTGTTTCTATTCAGGTTGGCTGGGACTTCGTTGGAACTCGATGACTTCTTGTCTTCTCTGGATCCAATCCTTCCCGAGAAACTGTTGGCCCGACGCAAAGGTGACTTAAACTCGAATGCTTGTGAAGTACTGGCTAAAGCAGTGTCACTTGGCAAATTACCACCCCCTAAGAGATCCATATGGTGAAGGCTACTCGGCGATGCTGTAAACTGGATGGCCTTGATCGGGCCACTGGTTCTGGTCGGTGTGTTAGTTTGAAATGGCCTCCATTCTTTGATTCCACTGACTGTGGAGGACACCTCTTGTTTCTTAAACAGTACGTCTTCACTCGTCCGATCAGGGCCCTTCAGGTCTCTCATGAACAGATCGCCACTAGTGAAAGCCTGACTTCCCTTGGTGGTGAAATCTCTCGAGAGAAAATCTGCCGTGTTTATCCCAGGCCGGGTGAAGAGACTGTCCTCACTCGTCAGCTTGGTTTTCAACACAGGCTCTCTGCAGCTATCGAAATTGGCTGCCAGTTTATAGTCTTTGGCACCATCTGACTTACCAGAGCCAGCTGGCTTGAAAAGTTTGTCGTATTTAGAGTCCAGTGGGGTGCTGGCAGGAAAGAGTGGGTCCTTGAGACCAGATGGAGGATCATGATCAAATCTTCCCTGTTTTCCAATCTTGGGTCCCAGCTCTAGAAAGTATTGTTTGGCTTCTGAGACATCACTGGAGCTGCCTATGACATAAGTGTAGCTGTCATCCTCACTAAGAAGGATCTTGGGGAAACGGATCTGGAGGATTTCATAGGCTAGTTTGAGACTTCTCCCATCTAAGTCTCCTTTTGGTATCTGCTCCTTCCGCAGCTTGGTCTCATACTGCTGATAGAGCATCCCCAGGTCACAGTGAGCTTCTCGTAAGCCGTCCAGGCTTCCCAAATTTTCCGAACTGGCCTGTAAGAACAAGGTGGTCACATCCTTGCAGCAGATATCCACCACTTCCACTTTGTGCTTACAGAGGATCCGCTTGTATTCCTGCTCACAGTGTTTCTGGATGTACCTATAGGTATCCGAGTCCATAATCAAGGAGTAATCTTCCACACTGTTCATTGTTTGCCTTGCACTCTGCAGGTGCCCGTCTCCAGTACTGTGAGGGTAATCCTTTTTGTGATTCCCAGGGTCAAGGACTGTACTTTGTCCTGTCTTGGTCGCTTTCTTCCTCTCGGCCCTTCTTCCTTGGTCAGCCATTCCACTAACATCTGGACTCTTCTTGCTTGGCTTGGTACTGGCAAAGCCTTCACTCTCTGATGTCTCCAGAAAGCTCAGCACTTCATTGGCAAGGTCCTGAATTTCAGAGTAGCGGCCTTTGACAGTGCAGAGTTCCTCTCTCTGGTCAAAGCTGAACTGCACATCAGCAAAGTTCTTCTTCAGGTTCTTCATCACAGTTTTGCCAGCTGGCAGTCGCAGATAGTCTATGGTCATGGACATCCGCAAGAAGATCTGTGGATGTGGAGTGGAGCAAAAGACAAGTAAAAAAACATCAGTAGTTTTCTCTTTTTCATTCTTTCAATCCCATATTTTACTGCATTCATAGAGTTTTTTGTTTTGTTTTCTGCCATTATACATGCATACATCAAGACCAAACAATGATCTGGTCAACAAAGTAACCAAGGACAAGACCAGAGATTTGTTTTCATGCACAAGTACCAGAGTGTGGGTTGCTAGGATACAATTGCTGGTTCACCCAGGGCATTGCTTTAAGTAATGTTTAAGTATAATGGAAGAAGTGACTGTAAAAAAATATTAAATACTCAAAATCCTCCAAATGGATGAATTTCGGTGTATAAGTGGGTTTCCTTTCATATATCAAGTAACATCCTGCTATCCCAGACAACCTATGGCTTTGTGTTAATTTTCAATTTAATTGGATTTCTAAGGATAAAACAAAAGAGGAAAAAGAAGAAAAAATGTAAGTGTTCTGAGCTGAAGAACCAGCCATGAGAATATTCATTAGCCTCCCAGCAATCCACTATGAAAAGTCTTTTCAAAAGCTTTTTAAGCCTGTTTTTATATAAGTAGGAACAGTGTCTGAGAACCATTCAGGACACATATCCTAGGTCAGTGGTGCTCAGCAAGTGGCACAGCAAGGGACCTGCCAGACGTCCTAGAGACATTGCTAAGAGCCTTTGGACTTTAAAAAATAGGAGTCTTACCCCCCCCCCCTCCCCTCGAAAGAGGCATTTTTGAACCAACAGGACTGGTGAATCTTAAAAGTGACATCACAGCTGTTAGAATGCTTAGAATTCCAGCCTTACCTCATCTGGGTTGACTTCATTGCAGGGCAATCTCACACTCACTTCATACGTCCTGTCATCCACTGATATAAGGTGCTTCCCTTGCCTACAGACCCTCTGGGCCACTGCAGAAAGACACACACAAAGATCAAAAACACTGTAGAAAGAATCATTAAATGCCTAACAAACAGCACCAGGACATGGATGTGAGTTGTGCTTTTCTGGTTGTCGTTGCTCAATGCTATTGATGTTACACTTGCTGTCAGACTTGCCTTCACTCTCTTCAAAGGTGATCAGGGCAGTGGTGGGGGAGTCCTCTGGGAACGTGATGTCAGTTATTTCTCCCCCTCCATTCCGGATCCTTAAGAAGTGGATGGCCAGCTTGTCCGACAGGCGGTCCTCTGAAATGCCAGTGGGCAATCCCACCACCTGCACCGTCCTCCCTTCCTCTGTCATCTGCAAAACAGAGAACAGTTTATGTCACACTCACTGCTACTGTGAGGGAAGGAGCTAGCAAGAAACAAGATCCACTTTACTTTCCCTGTGGAAACAAATGCCCAATGCCACTAGCCTAAGATAAAATGTTTGTCCGTACATTGTCACAATCATGATGTTTTGTAATTTTCTGTAAAATGAGCATGGTGGTCATTTTTGTATATATTCTTCTAACTGACCAATAGGAAACGTGACTCCAGGCCACAACGTTGATGAGACACTCAAGCACACAGTGTCTGAATGAGAGGATGAGATGAGGATGAGAAAATACACCCAGTTTATCAAAGGAGAGCAGAATACATTTTTCTTATCATTGTTCTCCATCGAACTCTGTATTCATGTTTCAAGATCTAAGGTGTTTTGTTAAAATGATTAGATTTTCAAGCACTAAGCTTCAAAAATGGTCTCGCAGAAGATAGTGTTTGGATGGAATCGAAATTCACCATGACAAACCAGAACACAAACCATTATGGTAATCATACCGATGGCAACAGGAGGTATGGGCAACACTGCTCAGTCTTTCAAAAGCAAATGCATAGTGAATAATCTTTAACATTTAAAAAAACGGCTAATTATATTTTTAAGGACACATAACCTCCCACGCAACTCTGTTCTGAGGAGCTGACTACATCCTTCATAAATATTCATGAGCATCAAATCGGATTGAGCGTGAACGGTTTGTCAAGATGACATTCAAGCCACTTTGAATAAGTGACACGACCTAACACACGGCCCCTTTGTATTAATAATTATATAAATAAAAGAAAGGAAAGAAACAAAAAATGTAATGTGTATTCTAGTATTAATGGGGGGGGGGGGGATCAGAGACACGTGATTGACAAACTCAAGCTTCAAAAAGACACGTCTGTGTTTTATGTTTTATACAGACTAAAACAACAACACAAACGCATTATCAAGTTCATTTCACAAAAACAGAAATGAAAGAAAGAAGACAGACCCGCCCCAGTACATTAGAGAAAATGGCCAATTTACTGGTGTAATTCATTCTTAGCACATATGTCACGTTTGTTTGTTTTTCTCTCCATCTTGTTTCTTTTAATCCGAAATGATATTGTTTTCTTCGTCATACAGCACGATCTGTAAGAAAATTGCTCTGCTCCCAGTATTTCCATATAATACAGGGTGTTAGGATTACCAGGTGAACTGAGAGGAGATGGTTAGAAGCTTGAGATACCGGATTCTGATCATTATTAGATGTGGCAATAAGCACCGTTACAATGTATACTGCCACACTGGATAAGGCAGATTTCCTTTTTTTATTAGTAATAACATTCACCAATACAATCCACTTCCCAGATGTGAGCTTGGCGGAGAAATGTCACTCACAGTTTCGCGGAATCGCATAATCAGAATAACTGATGAGGTAAGCGCTGTTTTTTTTTTTTTTTTTTTTTTCAAGAGAAACAAAAAGATCAGTTTCATTATTTTAATTTAAGACCACATATAAGACACGGAAAACTACCGAGGCCAGGTAATGTAGCATCTGTATTAAACATGAGTGAATGGCGCCCCGATGTGGCTATGAGCGGTATCAAGGCATGCGTAGTTTTTAATTTACACTCAATTTCCTTTCAGAGCCACGCTTAAACACACCGGATATCCCCGTAATATATACAGTAAAATCCCCAAACATGTTACGTATTTGCAAAACATAACTACTGTTTAATAGCAGTACCATGTTAGGTAATATGATGCGATCTATAGATCTTATAGACTTATAAGTCATTAAAAACAGTAAACAATATGTTTGATGTTTACAGTGGATTCTATTCATGTTTTGAAAATACAAACATATTAATATAAAAAGGGTTATTTCAATTATTTTATTGAAAAGATGTTGGCTGTTATAATGTGTATTATTATACAGTATCTATAGCTACACCTGCTTGAATTTTTTTTCCAGTTTTTTCACTTATTTTCCATGTGCTTTAGAGTTTCTACACACAATACTCCACACTGGTAAGGATAAAAATAAATATAAACTGTATTGTGAATATATATATATATATATATATATATATATATATATATATATATATATATATATATATATATATATATATATACACATACATATATATATATATATACTGTAAAATAAAAAACTGAAATATCATAAAAGTCTCCACCTCTCTGAGTAAATACTTGGTGTAAGCACCTTTGGCAGCAATTAGGATACATCTCTACCAACTTTGCACAGCTGGATTTAGCAATATTTGACTATTCTTATTTACAAAAGTATTCAAGCTCGTTGAGCGTTGACAATCTAAATTTTTTGATTGGATTCAGGTCGGGGCTCTGACTTGGGCCACTAATGGACATTTACCTTTTTGTTTTGTCTGTGTGCTTCAGGTCATTGTCATGCTGAAAGATGAACTTCCAGCCCAGTTTTATCTTTCTAGCATAGAGCAGCAGGTTTATCTCAAGGACCTTTCTATACTTTGCTCCATTATTTTTCTCTTCTATCCTAAAATGTGCCATAGTCCCTGCCATTGAGAAACATCTCCATAACATGATGCTACCACCACCATGCTTTACAGTAGGAATGCTGTTCTTGTAGTGATGCGCTGTCTTGGGTTTGCGCCAAACATAACGCTTTGCATTAAGGCCAGAAACTTCCATTTTAGTTTAGCCCGACCACAAAATGTTTTGCCACTACAGAAATCTCCTGAGGCTTTTTGCATACTTCAAATGGGATTTTGATCAAATTTGAGTACCAAACAGGCCATAAAAGACTGTAGCTCTTGCATAGTTGCCATAGCCTTGGTAACCTCTCTTATCAGTCTCCTTCTTACTCAGTCATTCAGTTTGGAGGGACAGCCTGATTTAGGCCGGGTCTTGGTGGTGCCATATACCTTCCACTTCTGAATAATTTTGACAGTGCTTCAAGGGATATTCAAGGTATTTGATAATTGTTTTTATACCCATCCCCTGATCTGTGCCTTTCAACAACTTTATCCTTGGTGCTCATGGTTGAATCTTTGTTTTGAAATTCGTGACTCAGCAGAGAGAACCTACAGAAGCTGCTGAAATTATCCTGAATCAAGTGATCAATCACTAAAATTTAACACAGGTGGAGGACACTTAACTTGATTTGTAATTTTGAAGGTGACTGCTTAAACCTGAGATAATTTAGGATTGCTATTACAAGGGGGGTAGACACTTATCCAGCCAAGCTATTTCAGTTTTTATTTTTCATCAGTTTTGTAAAATATATATATATAATATTGTTTTCACTTGGATGTTGTGGGGTAGGATGTACAGATAAAGAGTCGGGGGGCACTGTAATGCATTGTAGTTCCAGGCTAAGGCAACAAAAAGTGATTTTTTATTTTTTATTATTGGGGTGTAGACTGTCTATAGAACTGTATATGCATGGCTACTTCGGTATTAGTTTAGTAGCTGCAAACCTGTTTAATTTTCTAAGCAAGTTGAATAATGAAATTACAGTACACCAGCACAGCAATCGCCATTGTAATAATCCTCAGTCCAAGTAGCCATGGATACTGATATGCTGCATCAACAAGGAAATGTTTTATAAAACCGTTAAAAACCCAAACAAAACAAACAAGCTGAATAATTATGTTGAGAACGTATACGTCGGTGTATTAAAATACACAATGCACAGAATCAGAGATGGATATTATATATACACTTCGCACACTTTAGACTGTGTCTATGCTTAGAACAGAAAGATATTACTATAAAAAAAATCTAAAACATATTTGACAGCAGGTCATTAAAGCTTTGTACATGTAGCCTTTCTGCGTTGCCCCACAACAAGGTTATCATCCAAATGCGATATTGTTTCCAGCTGCACTGACCGCAGGCTGCCCGGCGTTTGAGGACTCACAGATCATTACAGGGGATCCATGCAACAGAAATCATAAATCAAAACCGTAGTCTGCGGTCTATGCACGACTATTTATTGTTCACAATTATGTCACAATCGTAATGCAGTTTAGCCTAACTGTATTAACGGTTTTACTTTTTCATTTTCATGTCTGTGCATCGGGGTAATAGGCGTTCGATTATTTTGTAGGCATATATTTTTAAAATTGTAAGATATGAACACATATCATTATTATTTGTTCCGTATGTTATTTGCTTCTCTAATTCATAATGAATTCGTCGCCAATAAGGTGTGCAGATATCTGCCAAGACGCGGGTTTGCATGTTGACAAAAACAAGAAGTTGGAGGAAGTGGCGGGTCTGCTGGCCGGCGCCGCTAATGGCGCAGCTCCGTGCAGGGGTAGCGTGGCTTTGCGTCAGAAGCTCCGAGACAATGTGACGCTTTTTATTTTTGAAATGTTAACCTTACCTTGTATCCCCTTTGCAGAAGAACCCGAAGAAAACGCACTTACACGGGCATTTCAAGAAAAGGAAAGTGAAACTTTTTGTGCGTGTATATGCGCCTAGAATTGTTATTTTCTCGACCTGTAGGCGGCGCAACTAAACAAAGCCCTTGTTCCGTTTTAATGAGAACACCAATTCTGATCTAGAGGTGGTGTCCATCGTTTACTTGAGATAATCTTGTAAAATACACAAGAGTGGCCCATGCAAACACCAGCAATGACACTGAACACCAGCTACCTGGGTTTTTGCATCCATGCTATCTGTGTGACTAGTGTGTGTACGAATAACAAAGAAGGTCCTGGTTTGTTTTATTATTGTATTCTTTCTCTGTATTTGAGTGACATGCAGAGAGTACGATATGGTGAAGGATTTTCAATTTATTTTTCAATATAATGTTACATTACAGCACGTCTCGGAATATAAATCTTGAGCCGCCTGGGAAACAGCAGCCCTCTGTTTCGCAGACTATACGCTGGCACTGCGCATGACCTCCTGGAGACGCTGCTGCATCAGTGCGCATGTCCGTGCCTGCGCCGCTGCCTGAGCTGGAGTGAGTGGGAATGAGGGGATGCGTGCCGTGCACCTGAAGATAAGATTATTTTATATCATATGCATGTGCGCATACATATTTCTGTATATATGTGTATGCTGCATTGGTCGTGGAGACAGTTTGTTATGCGCCACACGTCGTTTATTAGCCAAGGGTCATTGACATCTAACCCTTGGTTTGCGAAATGTGCATTTAAAACCAAATCAGGCCAATAAGAATATTTTAATTATTATTAATGTATTAGGTAATTATATAAATTAATGTGAGATTTTCACAGCTACCCTCGTTTTTAAAAGCCACATCTGAAGCAGTTGCAATGTTTCAAACGTGAATTTACACAAAGGGTACTGCGCAGTTACACAATCAACCTGTCTTTCTGAGATTCATGTATTATAGTATTCTTTTTAATGTATATATCGACATCGTCTTTCTAGGCATCTTGGAAGCACACCATATACATCCCCATTCATACTGACAGACGGGTGTGGGTTAAATGTGCATGAACGGGTGCAAAGCCTCTGCCGAAGCCCCAGCCCAGCTCTGCAGTGAAATGACATTGCAGGATGCCCGCGACCTGCGTTGTGTCTAACTGCAGAAACACGCACAAGGACGGCGTTTCGCTATTCAGTTTTCCGAGATGCGCCCGGACGTGCAGCCTGTGGGCCCGCTTCGTGCGAGAGCTGCGGCCGGACTGGGCGGGACCCGGCACCCAGAGCCGGCTGTGCTCCGCGCACTTCACCGAGGGCGACTTCGAGCCGTCCTCCTTAACCAAGTTCAGACTGCGCTTCTCGGGCCGCTTGAGCCTTAAACCGGACAGCGTCCCGTCCGTCCACTCCCCCGCAGCGGGACCGCCTGCGAGAAGACACGGGAGACCTGCGCGGAAGAAAGGTCCGGTTTCCGCAGTAAGTTTAGTGTTTCTCAATGAATGGATTGAGTGTCTGTTTTTTTAATAGCATTCAATCATGTTCGTAATCATGAGAACCGAGCAACCATGTCAATTTCGATGATGATGTACAGAAGCCGGAGAAAGACTTTGTGTTACTTCGGAAATGAACTAAAGCTTATATATGTATTTATTTTGCAGCCAGGGACCAAGGCTGGCAGGGATCAGCTCAAAGGCAGAATTGAACACATTCGGGTAAAAGTCTGCCGGCCGCAAACGGTGCCCATGAAGTGGATTATTTCCGAGGACAGGAATATGATCAGTAAATGCGAGCCCAAACCCGACGGCACCGGCGCCCGGCTGCTGCGGCTCTGCCCGGCGGAGGAAGCGGGCTCAGAGACGGGAGGCGCCCGGGATTTCCCTCCCTTCCTCGAAGAAGGACAAACGCAGACCAGTGCAGGAGAAGCTGGTAATGAAAACTCAAATAATTAAATGTATCTAAGGATTTGAGTTGAGTGGTCAAAACCCCACCAGGCAAGGCCTCTCTGACTGGGGCTGCTTCACTGATTAGTGACCTCAAGGGCAGAACCTGGGTAGACGGTGGAATACACAATGCACACAAAGTGGAGGCTCTTGGCTTCAAAGAGATGTCTCACGCTTATCAAATTAGAGTCAAAGCAGCCAGATCCACCCACTAGGTGAAGAGGAAGGTGACGTGTAAGACACCTCTCTGTGAAAAGGATGGGCCCCCTTCACATGAGACTGGAACCTGAAGCACAGATTTCTGTGAGGCACCATTAGGGACACTAAAATGTATAGGTGACGTCAAAATATAAGTACTCCCACGTACTGTATTGCATATTAAGTCAAAGTGGTACGTAACTAACCTGTGTAATTCAGATTAAGTGCAAAGCGCTGGTTTGTCATGCATTTGCTTTCTATACATATGTATGGTTATGTACTGTAGCCTATACAATTAATATAGTTGTTAGATTATAGATTAAAAGCCAGCTAAAGCACAAGCTTCGCAACCCGTGTTTATAGTGTGCTGAGCATAAACCCACCGTCGTTATGGTATGATCTTTTGGTCTTGTCTTTGACCTAATTAAACCTACAACCATCTGAAAAAAGGTTATGCTTGGAATGGTCATGGCTTATTGAACAGTTGTCATTGTCTTTATAATGCTGGACAGATTAGTTTCTTCTCCTGTTACCAACTACAAGTGCATTGTCAGCTGTGTTTAATAAATGTATTATGGGCTTTATTTCAGGGTTGGATATGAGAGGGAAAAATGACAAACCTGCCTCCATGCCTGTAAAGAAACGCCGAACGTGGAGGGAGGAGAAGCGCTCTTTCCAGCAGCAGTGGGAGATGAAGTTTCTGGTGTTCCTGAAACTGGGCACCTGCGGACCAGAGCAGGTGGCCGTGTGTGCTCTCTGCCGGAAGGAGCTTCACCAGATCAAGTCATATTCCATGCAGCGTCACTATAGCACACACGCCGAGGAAGTGGAGAGCAACTACAAGAGCACCTTCGAGAGGCACATGCTCTTGAAAAGGGCCAAGAATGAGCACAACAGAGAGGCCCGGCACCCCGGAGAGTGCTCCCTGAGTGAGCCAGATCAATTTTGGATGACGGGCCTCAAGGTGGCGTTTGTGCTGGGGCAGCACGGACAGCCATTCAGCGAGGGGGAGTCGGTGAAGAGGATTGTCCTGGCGGTGGAGCCGGACAGCCACCTTTTCACTCTTGCCCCTTTAAGTGCAGAGGTGCTACAGGAACGGGCGGCAGACATTGTTGATTTCCTCCAAGACGAGATGGCGGAAAAGATCTCTCGGAGCCCTTTCTACAGCCTTTCAGTGAACGAAAGCCGGGATTGGACTGGGCACCCTCGGGTTGTAGTCGGGGTTCGATATTTGGACTATGACGTAGGCTGCTTCCAGGAACGGACCCTGTGCTTGGCCACTCTGTCCCGGAATTCTTGTGTGAAGGACGCCGTTCAAGCCGTCAAAGACCGCCTTTCTGAATGTCACCTCAGCTTAACAAATTTGTGTGGGCTGACGGTTGACGGGGCAGCTCTGTTGCAGAACAAACGCTCTGAGTTTCAGAGATGCTTTCAGGAAGGCTGTGCCCAGGAACTGTTTGTTTTTAGCTGTTGCACCCATCCGTGTCTCACCAACCGGGCTTCCGTGAAAACCATGAGTGACGTTGAATCTCTGATAAAAAGGGTCCTCTTTATTACATCAAGCGGCTGCCCAGATCGGTGGAAATTTGCCCAACTCTGGGAGAAGGGGGACCAATCAAACAGTGTGTTGCTGACCTGCAACCCAGTGCACTGGATCAGTATGAACGACAACGTGCAAAAGCTGTTTGAGCTCTGGGATGAGCTCACTGAAACACTGACAGACATTTCTCCCGATCTGCTCCAGGAGTTGCTGCAGCCGCAGACTTACGGTTGCCTCCTCTTCTTGAAGGAGTTTCTGCCTAAGGTCTCCTTCTTCCATCAGAATCTTCAGGATAGCCACTTGAACATATTTGATGCCATTGAACAGGTGAGTGCTTTTAGACTGGGCATTACTCAGATAGCTCTTAACCTCGATGACTCGCCTGTTTTGACTGAGTTTGCCCAGTTCCTCAAGAGCCAAGAAGCTAGCATGTCTAAGAAGATCTGCTTGACTGCCATTCACTATCTCAAAGTCCTGTCTAAGGACCTGGAGGACCGGTACCACGAAGCTGAGTTTTTGTGCCAGTACACCACATTCGTAACTGATCCCTTCTTGATTGCATCCAGCTCGTTTATCTCGGTGGAAAGTGTCTCCAGTGCCTTCCAAAAGCGATTGGCTACTTTTTTCTTGTTAAACCTCACTGATTTCCAATACTTTCTGCAGAAAATGCGTGACGACGAAGCGATGAAGGAGTACTTCCTTCAGCCTAATATCCAGCTGGAGAAGTTCTGGAGTAACATGCTGCAGTTTTCAGAGTACAAGATGCTGGCCAAAATCGCTCTGCTCTTCCTGGCTCTGTTCCCCACCGGCCTGCAGAGCGAGACCGTACTTGGTGCTCTTCATTCCCTGAGCAGCAAGCACCACGAGCCCCAGACAGAGGGGACTCGAGAAGTTGCTCTCTTACTTTCCCAGGAAACCCGCCAAGTAGAAAACTTTCCTTTCTGTGAAGTGCTGAACTTCTGCAAACATCGCCGTATGCTGAAATAAAAGTACAGTTTAGGCCATGCTAGGTTATGGAGAGAATCTGTTAATTATGAACTTAATTGCCTCCTAGTTCTCATTTTCTTGATTTTGTGTTTCCTGAAAAGGAGGAAGCTCATTGCAAGAAAAAGACAAAAAAGCAGAGGAGTGACTCGATATCTGCTGAATATTTATTATTTTATTTTGAAATCTGGTTACTCTTCCAAAGTCTGAGTCTTATCTGATTCATCCAGAAGTCTCGTTATAATCACACCAGTGAACTACACTTGCTCCTGAGCAGGATCCTGGATGCCACACATATTGTTGGCAAAATTTAAAAACAGCACCTCAGAGTTTCCTATTTATATACATACAAATGCTCGGGTATCAATGTTTTAAGCTTTTGTGTGATATACTAATGTTTTATTTAAAAACATGTTTTTCATTAATTTAAAGGTGCTAAACTAAAGGCAAATGTCCCAAATGCAATGCCTGTTCTTGTATTTAAGTTATGTATTCCTAAATGTATTAGTGATTAGTGCTTTCACCATAAAACATTACATGTATGTACATTTTATAATGTGTCTTGTAGATGGAGCCTTGGCTCAGTACAACTGTGCTCTCTTCCAAATTCCTTTTGATTTTGTGTTTTCTGAGAGGGGAAACCATGCTTATGGGATCTGTTATGATTTTTAAGCATATAATTCAAAGGCATGTCCTATTTTCTGTTTTTATTTATTTATTTTATTTTTAGATGCATTAAAACTGCAGAGAAATATTTTGAATTGATATTTTAATTTTATTTTGTTTTTTTGTATTGATTATTATTGTTACTTAGTCTTATTGATCTTTAAATCTGGAACATACCATATCTGCATAGTGTACATTAACAGTGGTAAAAATGTGTAAGTAAACCAAGTGTTTATTTGTTTGTAAGGGGAATAAAATTAACTGCCAGGGGAAAACATTTGTAACTATCCCTCCAACAATTTAATTTTCACAGCGATTTGTTACAAGAATTCAACCCAAATCATGAATAATCTTTTCGACAAATCTGCCTGGTTGCCATATTGAATCCCTTCCAACTGCAACTACTAGATGGCACTGCTGTCTGTGGTTTTAAAAATGCTTCCATACAAGTGTGCCTGAGACTGCCGGGTAATTGTGTTTAAGCGAGGAGCAAAGGCATTGTATCATTTTCCGAAAAGAAAGAAAAAACACAAATGAGCCAAACTGATGGCAGATAACGGTGATGTAAATCAGAAAGAATGTAACCAATAATTTCCAGTTAAGAGAAGTGGAATGCAATTGAATACTCATTTATTATTAAAAAGAGTGATTTAAGGCACACTGATTTGAATTTTAAGGAATGAAGAACAGCACCCAGTAAATCTTTAGCTGCGTGCTTCGTTTCAGTGAGTTCTATATGATCATCATTTATCCTTTAGTAACCTTGATTGGAATCGATACTGGCATATCATAATATCTTTGCATATCTCTAACTTATTCCGTAACTGTTTGGGAACTTGTTTTGTATGACTTATTTCCTCTCTGCTGATTTGGCTTTGATTGTTTGTCTCGCTGACCGTCTCAAAAATAAATAGATGCTGAGCAATATTCTTTTGCTTTTGTTTCTTAAAAAAACATAACCGGAAAAGACAAATTAATACATTTATAGGCCTTTCTTTTCTTTTCTTTTTTTCCTTTCCAGCAGCACTACCTTTGGATAATGCAAAGAGCAGCTGAGGGCTGCGCGTATACAGCTCTAAGCACCAGAAATGCAAAGTATCTGTTCCTCATCATCTTTGCAAACTAGCTTTGTGCAATTGCACTGCAGTCCTGATCATATTTAAAAAATAAATAAATACATTCACCGAAATTGAATGACATTCCACATTCTACGACACCCGTCAAAAGACATCCCCATCACTCAGGGTAAAATCTTACACAGATGCAATTGTTTATTTTTTGTCTCACGTGGAAGAGGTGACTGGAGTACGTTATTTTATCATATCGAAAATATCTTTATTTCTTTAGACTCTCAAGTATTTTTAATACGCTGACCAAAATATAGTAATGTATCTCAGAATCTCAGATCTGCAAAGCTTTGTTTGTTAATGTTTTAAACACGGCTGTAACTTCTTGTTATTAATCTCTGTATCTTTGGACATTTAAGAACCGGACAGATTTTGATCAGCAGTGTCTTGTCTTTACTGGGAATAGTCTCAACAGTACAGAGGGTGTCTGTCTGGGCCAGCCCACTGCCTGACACCAATTCATGTCAGATTAATCTAAAACCAAGACATGAATAAGAAATGATATCTGGCAAAATATTTTTTTTGTTCTTCTTTGTTTGTTTTTCAAACATTACATTGAGTTCTGGTCACAATGTTCTATAAAAAGGGAAATTGGACTTATTCCACAATGGAATGGGTGATGGCTATAGAAAGAGGCAACACTATCAATCTATTGAGGCTTAGGCATGCTGGAGACTTGATTAAAGTACTTACCATTAAATGTCATCAGTGCTTCTTTTGGCAGCAGCTTCTTTCAGTAGACAGGGACACTAATGAAAAGGGGAACTGGGTTTGATCTGATCTGATCAAAGGAAACTATTTATTTCACAAGAAGAACAGCTAATGTTTGGAATAGCCTCATGGTGATGGGGCTGAATGGCGATGCATAGGTAGGATGATGAAGAGTTACTAGAGAGAGGCACCATCTGTCATCATAGAGTGTTTTTATATTTGTGATTGTGTCATCTGGGAGTCTAGGATCTGACTGTTTCAATGTTCAACCTTCGTAAGTTTGTCATTCTCAAATCATAAATTGCGCTTAATGTACTTTGTCAGTGGTTTGTTTTTATGTTTGTTGTCCTAAAAAATGGTTCTGATTGCAGTATGGTCACCAGAAGGTTTATATTATATATATATATATTATATATTTTGAATCAGAAGATTTAAAAAGCAGGATTTCACACTTTTTTCGGGTGTGAAGCAAACAAGAACTTCCAATTATAATACTCCCCTGAAACTGCACACAATTTCTGAAGAAACACACTTTATGAACATATTTTAAATGTATTTATTTAGAATAACACAGCCAAAAGAAGCTCAGGAAGGATTAAATGATATGTGAAGGGAAGCATGGACATGTCAGTACCCATTTATGAGAAGTAGAAATGACAGTGATGCAAAATATATAAGGAAGAAGAAGCAAGGGTGAAAAACAGGCGGTCACTGCAGTGGGTTATAGTGGTCCTAGGAATCAAATTAATCTAACATTTTTCCGAACACGTAATGTAATTTGTTTTTCTTTAGGGTCAGTAGAAGAAATTACTGTATATTTTGCAGTGTATTATTATTATTATTATTATTTATTTATTAGCAGATGTCCTTGTCCAGGGCGACTTATAAAAAGTAGCAGTTGTTTTAACACAGTTGCCCTGGGTTTAGTTTTACAGCAAGAGAGAGGTTGCCAGTTTCCACTAAGAACTGTAGAAACCTGATGAGAGTTGAATTAGTGAGCTTCGATTGATTTGGGTGGATGAGTATCTGCGCCTTTCAGTACTCTTAGACTCCTCTTCCACTGAGGGATCCCGGAAAGCTAAAACTTAAGCTTCCTTTAGTACAGCGCCTGACGTGGCCATTCTGGCTCACCAGCCATAGAATACCCTGGTCATAAGACAGGCTCCTCATGGCCTCCACTGCATGCAGACGAATCCAGTAATCACCTTTGGGGTTGCTGGGGCTCGTACCATGCCTGCAGGAGAAATGAGAAAGGAGAAGGATTAGAGGTGCTCTACAGTCTGTGAAGGCCCTCTGCTGTGGCATTTTAAGTGTACCTCATTAAGTGGTTTCAGGTTAACTAACTGCCAGTGAGGAATGGGTCAAACAGATTGCCACGGCTTGTACCTTCGCATCACTCAGTACCTTGTTGCCCCCTTAGCATGGAAGGATTACTCATACTTTCATACGTACTTCTCTTAGCAACGTTTTAGACTTACATCATATTTGCCAAACGCAGAGGAATCAAATCAGAGTTTAAAAGAAGCTGCCTCCACAATAGATCCTTTACTGAAGAAAATATGCACCCAAGCACTGTCATGACATTCTGGTAACAGTAATTAAGTCATATAGTCCTGATTTACTGTACCTTTGGTAGACTGTGCCAGTGGTGCTCAGCCCAAAAACAGTGCCATCCGTGCCCACCTCCACTTTCATCATTTCTCCGCTCACAGTGAACAGATCGCCACTCCCACCACAGTTGTTTTCACTGACCCCTGTCCGTATGAAGACATTGCTGTCTTTGTTCACCCCCCAGCAGGAGTGCGGCCCACAGGAGTAGTATTTCATTTTCCCAGGGATTTTCGTCCAAGGAAGTTTGTGCATCTTTTGCTTAGTTGAACCCCTCTTGGTGTTCATGCAGAAGACGTTAGAGCAGACGTTGGCCCCTGTGACAAAATCAGTACCGCCAGCATCTATTTGCTGCAGATGTCCTGAAAGGGATGAAAACACTCTTCAGTCACTACCTTGTCTCAAAAGGTCCTTTTTGAGAAACATTGCAAGCATCATTAAACACTATTTGACTCATAAACTGGTGTTCTTAGAAGTTTAATTATACACTGATTAGCCACAACATTATGACCACTGACAGGTGAAGTGAATAACACTGATAATCTCGTTATCATGGCACCTGTCAGTGGGTGGGATATATTAGGCAGCAAGTGAACATTTTGTCCTCAAAGTTGATGTGTTAGAAGCAGGAAAAATGGGCAGCGTAAGGATCTGAGCGACTTTGACAAGGGCCAAATTGTGATGGCTAGACGACTGGGTCAGAACATCTCCAAAACTGCAGCTCTTGTGGGGTGTCCCCGGTCTGCAGTGGTCAGTACCTATCAAAAGTGGTCCAAGGAAGGAAAAGCACTGAACCGGTGACAGGGTCATGGGTGGCCAAGGCTCATTGATGCACGTGGGGAGTGAAGGCTGGCCCGTGTGGTCCGATCCAACAGACGAGCTACTGTAGCTCAAATTGCTGAAAAAGTTAATGCTGGTTCTGATAGAAAGGTGTCAGAACACACAGTGCATCGCAGTTTGTTGCGAATTGGGCTGCGTAGCCGCAGACCAGTCAGGGTGCCCATGCTGACCCCTGTCCACTGCCGAAAGCACCTACAATGGGCACGTGAGCATCAGAACTGGACCATGGAAGAAGGTGGCCTGGTCTGATGAATCACTAGTTCAAGGTGTTGACTTGGCCTCCAAATTCCCCAGATCTCAATCCAATTGAGCATCTGTGGGATGTGCTGGACAAACAAGTCTGATCCATGGAGGCCCCACCTCGGACTTAAAGGATCTGCTGCTAACGTCTTGGTGCCAGATACCACAGCACACCTTCAGAGGTCTAGTGGAGTCCATGCCTCGACAGCTCAGCGCTGTTTTGGTGGCAAAAGGGGGACCTGCACAATATTAGGCAGGTGGTCATAATGTTATGGCTGATCGGTGTATGTATAGCATACAAAATAGCTGCAGCCTAAGCATTGAAGGATAATAATTTGTCACTGGATATTTTAATTGGCAAAAGAAGCACTGTGGCTACATTGTAATTCAGTCTTGACTTAAACAATAAGGAGCCACATTTTGACTGAGTTGATTTTACAGAAAATGTCTGTATCTTTAGCGTCATGAACGACTGAGGAGTCTGCTCACAAGCTGAAGTGCCAGAAGAAGGTTTCTGATAGGGATTTCATAGTGACTCATCCAGTAAAAGCCTCCAGAGAAGGCTGAGCCTTTTATCCTGGGGCCAGTTGTACTAAACATATCCGATCCAGGATCTAGGCTGCAATCATGAGCCAAGTTGTATTGTACTAAATGGATCAGAGTTCAGCGGATCTCAAATTCTGATCGAACTCCTGTATTCATAAAAATTACTACAAGAACAATATTTAGGCTGCAAAACTCCTTTCTTATATATTCATAAATTCATCCCAAACCGGTGTTGTGTTAATCAAAAACTAGCCCAGCTGTGAAGTCAAAAGATATACAGCATACAAATAGATATATGCATTCTCACAGTAAAGGGATCCCTTTACTTACGATTGCTTTAAAATGTACAGCTGTCTTTATTTTTGAACTGCTGGGATTTATAGCACAATATGTTTTTTTTTTGTTATTATTTATTTTAGGAAAGCCAATCTAGTTTATGTTCTCCCCTATCAGGAAGCTATTTAAGATGTAACTATACACCACATAATATGGGTGAGGGACTGAAATAGCATACCTTTCACTGTGACCCATTTTTTATTCACCAGCTGATAGATCCTGTTGGTCGCGTCAACACCCCAGACTCCCCCCGGTCCGACAGTGATGTGTTTGAGCCGGCCTTCCACCGAGGACCAGCATCTGCCATTGTATTTTAAAATCTTGTTGTTGAACTGCAAGCCATACACTTTGCCTGCGCCTGCGTCAATCTGCATCAGGCGCTGCTCCAGCACACGACACAGAAAAACCTCTTTATCAGTGGGGTGACACCCTGGAAAGGAAGCAGGTTTCATTTATGTATGTATTTGGAATAATTTATTTCTTCCTTGCTAAAGAACAACACATCCTGTTGTAAATTGAAAACCTGCTTATCCAAATATGGCTTTTTCTAAAGTGAGATAGAGGACTTCCCAAATAAACAAGTTACAAACAAATCCTGTTAGTTGAACTTTGATTGCCTGCGCTAGGACCCACAGTCCTAGAAAGAGCCTTTTCATTTACTTGTAAATTTGCTTGTCCAGTAACCACAAGGACGCGCACAGAAAACTTTAAGCTCTGTCTACTTTTTTTCTGTTACGCTGGGAGAATCAATAGCAGGTCAGCAACAGTTGTTGCTTTTCTGATTGTTCGCCAGGTTGTCACAAAGAGAATGAGCTGCACCATTAGGGCAGCCTTCTGTGTGCAATTAGTTGAATGGTGTTGGTCATCTGCAACTTCACTTCCCTGCACAGCCAGAAGTCAACCCCCCTGAAGACTCTGTATAGGAAGTTGAAGAAAGTGTTTTGTGATAATTATATAATGTTTTATATTAATACTAGCATTAGAAGTAGTTTTGTATACAGACTGAGCAGATTAGATTTAGCAGGACAAGTAAAGGGTCAACAAGGTCGATTTGTTAGAAACTCCTGTCAGTAATGAAAGATTACACAGTGCTGAAATAGCCTACAGATGTCTGCTGTGAATTTGTTTATGACTTAATCGTTTCTCAAGATAGGTAGAAATTGTTTCTGTTAATGAGTGATTGACACTAGGTAAATGACGACCGTGGGATCGCATCTTCCTAGTGCACATCAAAGACAGACATCTGCTTTTTGTATCCATCACCTCTACACGGGAGGACAGATCATAAATGGACCCGGACCTATATCTTCTGATTGGATGAACGGCCATAAGATGTTACATCATTTTTCCTATAAAGCTGCACTCATGTTTGTAAACATTAAGTCTCACTGAAGGAATTATTCCTGACGTGGGGCTTCCGAGCGGCTCGATTAAAGTTCTATTTGCTTTATCTCCGCGACTTCTCCACTTATTTCCCACACGGTTCTACACCCCCACTCCTGTATCTTGGGCAGTCCCCTTTGAGCCCCAGGACTAACTGAACATGCTATTGGACAGTGTGCTAACCAATCAGATTACAATCTGATACAACAAGGTGATGAGCGTATAGGATATCTTTCTCATATGATGATGTGTTAGAGTTTGGGACTGCTGTTTTTTCCATGGTTTTTTCTTCTGTGAGACATTTTTGGAAGATTATCCAAGCAGTAGAGTTGATGTGCCAAGTTACAAAGTTGGGAGTGAACCAGGTAAAATGGCCCATGAGAATGAACCAGTAGGCCCCGTCTGTGTGTTAAATGGGCGGCAGACCTTCCAATATCAACAGAAGATGCATCCACAGTGCAAAAACTGAAGCATGCTCAGTCAGAGCCTGAGAGAAAAACAATTGCCAGAACTTATTTTCTATTGTGGGGGCTTTGTCCAAGTGGAATATTTCAGTTTGTGTTTTCTTAAAATTACTGTCTGCATTAATAGGAAAATAACACCTTAAAGGTCTTAATGCTAACCCTTTCTGACATAAGTGTGTTTCATTATAGTTATGTTTGAACATACCATATCTTTGTAGATATGTGATGCATGGCACCATAGATATTGATATATAGATAATTTCCCTGTATTTTGTAAAATGAATTTTTCAATTTTGTGGAGGATTTGAAATGATCTTGAACCATGAAATGGATGTGTATGTTCACTTTATTTCAAAAAGAGCAAGCAACTGTAATTATAATGATAACTATAACTGTGTCTATGCTGAAAGGAGATTACTTGCTTTTTAAAATTCTCATGTTTTTTTGTTTTTTTCCAAATAAAGTTAGGAGATAAGACTGAGATTGAGATTTTTAACAAAGAGAATCTGAAGTCAACTTTAAATGAAAGGAAGTAGAAAAGAAAATTTAATTAAAGTGGGACACATTGCAAGTCAAGGATCTGACACCAGTGACAGAAAATAAAGCTCA
The DNA here is from genome assembly GCF_036373705.1 of Amia ocellicauda. NCBI lineage: Eukaryota > Metazoa > Chordata > Actinopteri > Amiiformes > Amiidae > Amia > Amia ocellicauda. Next base: position 23,748,232 of record NC_089852.1, on the reverse strand, counting down.
TGGAACAGCTGGGAAAAATAATTAGCAATTAGCAGGTTTACATTGCTGATAATATACTGAGGTCAAAGACAGGTAGATCTGAAGAATCTCATTATATGAATATTCAGAACAGGATTGTTCACATGTCTGGTAACTAAGGCAAATAATCCAGAAACAATAGTGTTATATAACCACAAGAACTTAATACTGTCATTAACAAGCAAACTTAGATTTGAATTTCAGCTGCAACAAATAGTTGTCAGGCATCAAACACATGCAAATTAGCCATCTCTGTCTGGATTCTCCCTTGGGAGATATGTAAAACCTATTAAAACATAAGGAAACCAGCTTGTATGTGTGAGTGTGTGTGTATATATATATATATATATATATATATATATATATATACACACACACTCACACATATATATATACTCTCCATTGCACCTGTCTTCCTTTTGTTTTTAAATGTAATGTTATTTATGAGCCTCCAAAAAGGTGTCAAGTATAATCCATGCAAATGAGGAGGCATGAGTCACAGACATTGATCATGTACAGGACTCTTGGCACAGGCAAACTGAAAAAAATGAGCAAGGTAGATTATAACTCATTTTGTGGTTAAGAGGGAAAGTTTATAAGATCGCCTAATCTCTGGCGTGTTCCAAACTATTGTACTCCGATGACTAACCTATTGCTCTTTTTAAAAAAAAAATCCTTAATTGTATCTAGATCAAATCAAAATGTTACATTGTTATGATTTAATTTTAGTTTAGTTTTCTACCATCCTATTTCTCTAGCTCAACAAGAACATTTCGTAAACATGTAAAAATTAATAAAGGAAAAGGAAATAGGAAAACAGCATCAGTTGACAGTAATCAGCTGATCATATCAGCAACCTGACACTTTTTAAGAAAGACAGAAATACAAAAGGCATTGTAATTTGTGTCTGTGGCTATACACAACAGAACACTACAGCTTGAAGGCAAGCAAAATCCATCATCATGCCTCTGCATGCTCTGTGCTTCTCTTTGAATGCAGAAGCTGTACAGCATCCCAGATCATCTGTTGCATTTCTCAGAGCAAGTGAAGTGAAGGGCCATCTCCCTACCTCCAACCACTCCGACCTCATGAGCATCCCTCATCTCTTACCTACACTGCTGCTCATCAACAGGACTTGAAGAACAATGAAGATCCTCATACTGGCAGGCTACTGGCATGAAGGAGACGTGTCCAAAATGAAAACAGATCACCTGGGAGCTGTACAGGCAAGCTTGTCCCTTGCAGTCTGAAAGGACCTGATTCTATGGAAAATGTATGCCCCCCAAAGTGGGAGGATGAAATAAATACCTTCCCAATTTGCAAGGGAATACTGCTGTGGGGCAGCTCCATTGGATTTGCATTGAGGAAGGTGAGGGAGGAAATATTTCATCTGGTTTTGCAAGGGTGGAGGTTGCAGGTGTGGGGGGATGAAATTAATCTTTACATTGTCTACTGTAAATCTTTTCAGGATCATAAATAAAGAGCTAAACAGGTATATAGTTATCCCATTAAGTAATGGCACACACACTGCAAATCTAAACTCAACAAACTGGCCCTTGAAGTAAAAATCTGAGGTATTCTACATAGTGATAAAAGGGCAATTCTTTCAGGGAACCTATTTGAAACATAAACAACAGAACAGGAATACAATAATGATAAAACTGACTTTGAAAGAGATTCTTAAATTGTTTTTTCTTTCCTTATTTGAATAGTTAAACAAATTGATTTAGTCCAGATGATGATAAATAACGTTTTATTTATTTTCAGTTTATACAAAAAGGAAAGTACATTAATACTTTTATTGTGAAAGTCTTCTGAGCTACAACATGACATTCCTCTTTTCACATTTCTCTTTAAATGTTGTATAATTTCAATTTATAAAATGGAATATCTATTAAGATTTCTTTAATGATGCTACAGTATTATATAAATTGACCCCTAAATGTAAGATGTTTAGTGTAGTAATTTTAGTTTCTTACCAAAACTGGAAACTATAACTGCTGAAAAGAATTATATATATATATATATATATTAGTGACAATGTTTATGTTTTTTCCTCCACAGCTCTGTATGTCTCCATTTGACCAGGCTTAGCAATACAAACATTAAATGGCAATCATTCGGATGCCTGTTGACATTGGTTCATAGCATTTATGCACTTTTCTGTCTGTACTTTAGCATCTATACCGTTGGCCGGGGCAGCAAGAAATAGCTAATAATTTGGCTGTATAAAACAATTATGCTTAAAAGAATAAGAAATATACAAAATGACTTTTAAAAGCCTTATGAACCTAACTTCTTAAATTAGTCTTAGTTGTTTACTTCAGTACAGGGAGAACATTATCACATTTTTCAACATAATTTGATGTGTTTTTTTTGGTGAGAGGAACGGTCATTTCTAATGCACATCACAGATACCACATGTAAATTATCACAGAAGAATAAAGTGAAAATCAACCACCAAAGTAAACAAACAAGGTAGAGGCATGTTACAAGTCACATCACCTCAGTCTTGGTTTTGAAAAGGTTAATATTCATTACTGAGTTTGTTTATGGCAGTGAGGCTGCCTCGCTTTTAGCTCTTTGCCGTGAAACCTGTTTAGAACAATTCACTGTAAAGGGACTGAGTTGTTGGTTTGCAATAGACGCACTCAGAAATGTCAATTATCAGTTTCAATAGTGGAGGTGGCAGGTGAACATGGCAGAATTGTCAAGGTGGCACTGGGTGGCATGGCCTGATGATGACAAGGACCAAGGCCCAAAGCTTGTTTTAATCTTTGGCATTCCTCTGTCCTTGTCACATTTTCACTTTGTTTGCAGTAGAGCATTTGGTTATTGCAAAATCACCAACCCCCACCCCCCTCAAAATAAAAAAAACAAAACATATGCAGTATATGGAATTGAAATCATTTGTTTCTTTGAGCAACATGGACAACTTCAGACTCTAAATAATGCCAACCTACCCCCATCCCCCTTTTTCTTTTCATTGTCAATGTATCCCTTCAAGGATGAATGTCATTAGCTGTAATTATGCAAATCCCAGAGTTTTCTTCTTTTTTTTTCTTTTCACTTTGGTTATATTTCAACGTGGTGGCCATGTGCACACTTTAAGCCTTGCTCTGTACTTTTTTGGGTAAGCAGCCACAATGAGTTTTTACATTCCAGCTATAAGATATGTAGCAAAATTAAAATGTGTATTCACAGTGGCTCATTCCCCCTCCACCCTGGGTGCAGGTTGGACTATTACTTCTGAATATCTGCACAGAAGATGGTAAGGAACTCAGTTATTGCAGAGGAAAGGAGAAGGTGACTGCGGTTTAATAGAGAAGAAAAAATCTGCGAAAAGTTCGACCTATTTTGACCTTTACTTCTGAGTCATGTACCGAAATTGCTGCACCAGCTGACTTGGAATTGAGGTGCCTAAAATACACTGCTATTCCACTGCCGTCCACGAGACAGGACTGTAGTTCCAGAAGCAAAGCATACAGCCCTCTTATTTTTCCTGCTTGGTACTGCAGCACAGCTGTTAGACAGTAAAAAGCTCACATTTTTCATCATGATTTTCATGACTGACCACGGAGGACATCTGAACCATACACTCATACTGGCCCCCAGGTTCTGAGAGGGAGTCTTAACTAATTTGTGTTGCCCTCCATCCTCAGCCTGACTTCACTGTACACAGACTCGTGCTTCCTCTGTGCCCACAATACGTTGATGTAGACGGGGCCTTCTTGGTTGTCGGCCTCTGTTCCTGCAGAAGAGGCTGGTGAGCTGGTCCACACAGAGGAGTATATAATCTCTGCAGTCTAGGGATCACAAGAGCAGGTTATGGGCTTCTTAAAGAGAGCTCAGCTAGTTTGTAAATGTGTTTCCAAGGCAGTGAGACTCACCTGGGTGTGGTCAATCCGGTAATTCATAGGTTTTGAACCTGCTGCGGAAAAAAAAGAGAACACATATTGCGGGAGGTTCTGACAGTATGTTTTCATGCTGGTCACCTTTGCTCTTTCAAATCAAATGTATTTTCTGTCAAAATCTAAATTTATTTCACATCCTTTTCACATTTACGGGATGCTGTGTCCTCTCAACAAACCCTTAAAACATTCATTCATTGTTATCTAGGTGATTTTGTGCCATACAGCATTTGACTACACTAGACATTATTTGCAATTTTCTGTAACAACTTAAATATAACGATCACATTAGACTTTTGATTGGTATAATTAGAGTTAAAACAATCTAGTTGTGGGTGAACCAGATTATTCCTTTTGTGTAAAGAAGTTTCTTGTCCACCTGTCAATATACTCTGAGTTGATTTAACTTCCTTGACAAGTTGTAGGCATTCTGCTTCCAAGGTAACATACAGACTTTGACTAGGCTATGTCTTATCAAGTCTAAAAACCACTTGTTTCCACATGGAACTACGCTGGCACATATTAAGATGGCTTGATGCACCTGAAATGCTGCTGTTGCATCAGATACATTTGACTTACTTCTCCTGTGGATCACCAGAGCAACCAGCACTAACAAAGCAAAAATTGACACTCCAGTCACGACCAGAGCAGTGATTGTGTGGTCTTGCTGAGCTGTATGAGTTAAATCTGTAAGAGAAAAACGAGTTGTGTTCAGTGAAATCAAAGAGGTTTCAAAACTAGCTCTTGTATCTTCAAGAAAGGGTGTGTATTTTTTAGGATTCCCTATTTAAAAGTAAATAAATTGAATTATCATCAGGGAACAAGAACAACATCCCCAAAGAGAGAAGTAGCTAAAGGATTTGGTTGGTATATTGTGGGGGTAGATGGAAGTTATGCAGTTGGATGTCTTTAACTAGCTATGAATACAATTGGGAAAGCAGGGAAGTGGGCAAAAAGCTAACCATGGTTTCTGACCTTTGACCTGGAGATGAAACACCCTCTGAAAGTGGTCCAAACCATTGGTCCACTCACAGCGGTACCGGCCTGCCTGTGAAGGAGAAGGTGTCCACAGTGGCTGCTGGTACCTCCCAGAACCTTGTGTCTCATTAGGGCCCGGTTCTGTGTGGCAGCCTGATACTTCATCTAAGAGTTCCCCGCTGCACTGGGACCAGCTGCCCTCAAACCAGATCTTCAGAACTGGGTCCATGTGGGGCCCTCCTTGGCCTAGTCTGTACCACTTCACATCTGTAGGGGAGCTGACATTTAAGCTCGGCCAGTCGAAGAGGTCAGCAATGTTTGAGTTCAACCCGTGATCCACACAATCCGCAGATATGGGTTGAGTTACAGGAATCTCCACCAGCTCTGTAACAGACCAAACAAACAATTGGATTGACTCAGACAACATGGTTCACTTAATGACTAAAACAACATACAATATCAGGGGATGTGCAGTGCACTTTTTTCATTAAGGGATTCCTGTTCATCAAATTCTATCATTTCCATTCTAACTGGAAAAACTAGCCAATATGATAGATTATTTTATCTGTAGAAATAAAGAAAAAAATGTGTGCACTTCTCAATATGTTAAAAATGTAAAGCTAATGGGAAACTGAACTGAACCTCTGCTGGACAATCATCCAGCAGAGTTTACAAGTCTCCTCAGCTGACCACTTCCAGACAGTGTAATAAAGCATAAATTAGGAGCTGGGGTGGAATGAATATGTGATATGTGGCCCTCTAGGACTGTTGTCTTGCATCACTGGCCTGCTTTTACCTTCAACAGTGAGGGTGACCTGGCCATAGTGGCTGCCACTGGGGAAGATGGTGAAGATGCAGCTGTAATTGCCATTGTCCCTATTCCTGCAGCCTGTGATTGACAGAGAACTTAGCAAGGTGGAACCGTTGGTCAGGGACAGCCTGCCGCCCCAGTCTCCGGAGGGATAGCTGATGCCATAGTTGGGGTTGTAGACGGCTACTGGCTTTCCCCCTTGGTCCCAGGACACCTGCACTATCTGAGAGGGCAGCTCCATGTTGAGCAGGGTGCAGTTCAGGATGACGGTCTGTCCGCGGTACACCACTGCCTCCCTCTGGACTACCACATGTGGTGAGGAAGCCTCTAGTGCACAGAGACAGAAAACACATGTAGAATTAATTTGATTTTTGGTATATTCTTCCAGCTGAAAAAGCACACCAGAATTGCAGAAGACCTCATGTCCCAGAAATGTAATTAATTGCAAAAGCAGGAAGCTATGTGATGGAATATAGGAGCTTGTATGGTGCTAGCTGCAATACAAAAGTCCTAACCTGAGATCTTAACTTCTGTTGTGTGTCCCAACTACAGGTGTGAGTGGCAGGAAGTGAAAACCTCATCACTTAATTTAACTGAAACTCAGTTTGTGTTTTGTTGAACAATCTAAATCCCAGACATCTTCGTTTTAATATACTCGGGTCAGCTTATTTTAAATCAGGGGTGTCAGGAATACTCTGCTCTTTTTTATGTATAATTGTACCAATGTGTGGCATGCACTTCATTCAGTATCTGTGACATCCAGACCGATTAATCTTCACCATTAGACAAGCTGAACTTCCTTTTTTGGTGTAAAGTGAATCACACAGATCTAGACATTCAATAGTGGTAAATAACTGGGGCCTTTGTCTCTTCCCCAATCCTATTTTCAAAAGTTTCATACATCCAATAATTTGAGATTTTCTTTCTGCTTTTTTATTAATTTTTCCAAGAACCCATGGTTAGCCCTTCCCCCCCAGGAAATAAGTATTATCTTAAGTCTTCGTTTATACATTTTATACATGATTACATTTAATATTATTAATTACTAGTTTACTAGCCAACACCTCGGTCTCAGACATTTTGAAGTTAAGAATAAAGTTGGTGTAGTATTGATCTAATAGAGAAAGATACATACTAAAGGACTAATACAGTCCAAGATCAAAAAAGCAGCAATACTACTACAGTGAGGGAAAAAAGTATTTGATCCCCTGCTGATTTTGTACGTTTGCCCACTGACAAAGAAATGATCAGCCTATCATTTTAATGGTAGGTGTATTTTAACAGTGAGAGACAGAATAACAACAAAAAAATCCAGAAAAACGCATTTCAAAAAAGTTATAAATTGATTTGCATGTTAATGAGGGAAATAAGTATTTGATCCCCTATCAATCAGCAAGATTTCTGGCTCCCAGGTGTCTTTTATACAGGTAACGAGCTGAGATTAGGAGCACTCTCTTAAAGGGAGCGCTCCTAATCTCAGCTCGTTACCTGTATAAAAGACACCTGTCCACAGAAGCAACCAATCAATCAGATTCCAAACTCTCCACCATGGCCAAGACCAAAGAGCTGTCCAAGGATGTCAGGGACAAGATTGTAGACCTACACAAGGCTGGAATGGGCTACAAGACCATCGCCAAGCAGCTTGGTGAGAAGGTGACAACAGTTGGTGCGATTATTCGCAAATGGAAGAAACACAAAATAACTGTCAGTCTCCCTCGGTCTGGGGCTCCATGCAAGATCTCACCTCGTGGAGTTTCAATGATCATGAGAACAGTGAGGAATCAGCCCAGAACTACACGGGAGGATCTTGTTAATGATCTCAAGGCAGCTGGGACCATAGTCACCAAGAAAACAATTGGTAACACACTACGCCGTGAAGGACTGAAATCCTGCAGCGCCCGCAAGGCCCCCCTGCTCAAGAAAGCACATGTACAGGCCCGTCTGAAGTTTGCCAATGAACATCTGAATGATTCAGAGGAGAACTGGGTGAAAGTGTTGTGGTCAGATGAGACCAAAATCGAGCTCTTTGGCATCAACTCAACTCGCCGTGTTTGGAGGAGGAGGAATGACCCCTAGAACACCATCCCCACCATCAAACATGGAGGTGGAAACATTATGCTTTGGGGGTGTTTTTCTGCTAAGGGGACAGGACAACTGCACCGCATCAAAGGGACGATGGACGGGGCCATGTACCGTCAAATCTTGGGTGAGAACCTCCTTCCCTCAGCCAGGGCATTGAAAATGGGTCGTGGATGGGTATTCCAGCATGGCAATGACCCAAAACACACAGCCAAGGCAACAAAGGAGTGGCTCAAGAAGAAGCACATTAAGGTCCTGGAGTGGCCTAGCCAGTCTCCAGACCTTAATCCCATAGAAAATCTGTGGAGGGAGCTGAAGGTTCGAGTTGCCAAACGTCAGCCTTGAAACCTTAATGACTTGGAGAGGATCTGCAAAGAGGAGTGGGACAAAATCCCTCCTGAGATGTGTGCAAACCTGGTGGCCAACTACAAGAAACGTCTGACCTCTGTGATTGCCAACAAGGGTTTTGCCACCAAGTACTAAGTCAAAGGGGTCAAATACTTATTTCCCTCATTAACATGCAAATCAATTTATAACTTTTTTGAAATGCGTTTTTCTGGATTTTTTTGTTGTTATTCTGTCTCTCACTGTTAAAATACACCTACCATTTATAAAATAAATAGACTGATCATTTCTTTGTCAGTGGGCAAATGTACAAAATCAGCAGGGGATCAAATACTTTTTTCCCTCACTGTATAGAGTAATGTTGCATTTGGTCGATAACATAATAAGAAAAGGAGCCAGTCATCCACCTCGTTTTGTGTTGTGAAGTAAACACAGTGGTGCTGGTGGAAACCGTTGAAAGGCACAAAAGTAGAGTCAAGGATTTACAGCCGCAGTCTGAAAAGAGGAGGCACTAGAAGGGAGCAGCTCCAGTGGAAAGAGAATGAGAGGAAAGCACTATCAGGAAGCCAGCAGAAAAGATGAGTGAAAATACGAAAAATACCTTGGTGACGTACTTGTTGGGTTGCTAAACTCGTTTTTGGAGCCTACCAGCAGTTGGTTGAAATAAACTAAGGAGTTCCCCATTTACACTGCTGCGTATCAGACTTTGTGTTGCTCTCCTCTCCACAGTATTCAAGACTCAATGTATTATTTCTGGCGATAGTAGTTTTTCTATTAAAAGTACAGTGGGAGCTCGACTTGTTTCCTCCATTCTTGTTTTTCCAACTAACTAAAGCTTGGGCTGCACGGGAGTACTTATATTTTGATGCCACCTATCTGGTCTCGATTTCAGTGTACACAGTGCAAGTGTTTTCAGTGTAGAGAGTGCAAGGTTTGATGTTTTCAGTTTAGAGAGTGCAAGCATTTTTCAGTGATAGTGTCCCTAACGGCGCTTTGTACTATTGAATGGATCCTGAGAGATGAAAAAGACCTGGAAGAGGACCACATAGAAGATGGGAAGATTAAATCATACACTTTGCAGGTGTGACATGGAAAATAATATATATATGTGTGTGTGTGTGTTTGCAACATTCATTTAAAAATACTAGCTTTAAAATCTACGATAGTGATTATACTGTATGAGCAATGCGAGTTCTTAACAAACAAAATAGTAATGAATACTACTCATGTGTGCTTGATACAACAGTAATGTTAAAGTGTTCTGTTTAAGTACTATTCATATGGTGATATTATGTATAAATACTTACATTAGTTCATATAATATGTATTATGTTGCAAACAAATTAAGTTGCTGAATAAAGTATTTTTACCTAAAAAAACTAGTTGAACCATAATCATCTGCCTTATGCATTGGACCTACTAGTCTCCCAAAGAGTTAATAATATTATTAACTATTATAATCTATACCCTGATCTACCTATAACCTTGGAAGAATTGAACATTGTGGAGCACATATGACTGGGTAAATGCACCCTTAATTTTCAATATAACCTTACAAACATAGATAACAGCCACTACTTGACTTTCCTTTCTTCACACACTTTCACAAGGAACATAGTTTTCTGCGTTTCACATATCACACCAAAGTTACATTGCTGAAGACAACGATGGACCTGTCCAGGGGAAAAACAAAACAAGCACGGCATTTTCACACCATTCTCCTAAGCCATGGGGTCTGAAGTAAAACCAGTGTGACTTACCCACTGTCAGAGCACAGCAGAGGGACAGGAGGAGACAGATGGCCATGGTCAAACAGCTCAGCATTAGTCTCTCTATGAGTGGTCAGGCACTTTTCATAAAATCAGTCCTAGTTCTGCTTCCTATTTTGGCTGAGGTCAGCTGATTGAAGTTTCACTTCTACAGTTGCTAAAGAATGAATATGAAAGGGGGTAATTGTTAATATATCAGTAAATATTAAAGTTTAGTAGTGTTGTTGTTTTAGACTAGCACAATTCAGTTTTATACCTGTGTTTTTGCATTCTGCATTACACTGCGCCATCACACACCTGCTCAAAACTGCTGTCCTGGGTCCCACAGTCCCCTACCTTCGTTATGATCACTTAATGCCATAGCCTACTTTTATTTTGTTTTAAAGGCTCAGTGTTAGGAAGAGATTATGTTTGTTTTGTTGGTTTACACATAATTTACACAAGCAGGGAGGACTATGAATGGGTAAATCTGAGTTAGGAAAATTTGTCACCCTGTTTAATCATACTTGAAGATTTAACAAAGTCTTATTAGGGAGAAGCAGTATAATTTCTTCTGCCATTCAGATGCTATGCTAGTGTGGCCGCTGTGCAGCCAACAGTGCTATGCACATTTTAAATACCATCAACTACGAACAAACAAACTATTATCCTTTACAATATTTAGGCTGAAAAACTTTTCATATTATCTTGTGCTATAATATTATTATAAGGAAAGTAGAAAAGTCTCAAATTTCAATTGGAATAAAGACAATGTAAAGTTATTATTATTATTATTATTATTATTATTATTATTATTATTATTATTATTATTGATTCCCAGAAGAATATAAGTAAAGTGAAGATGCCAGGTGGTTTGCAATATCATTTACTTCTCATCAGCATATTTGAAATATATTTTTTTACACATTTTAAAACAGTTTTGACGCTCTCTGTCTTTCCAATGATGAAGCAGAACTGCTCACTTGGCAAGATTTCAGAAGAAAGTTGTGCGCATCACCGAACTGTGGCCCAAAGGACTCTGCACCCGTTTGCACCAATCAGCAGCCGCAGTACTGCTATGCCGGGTGCTAAGGCACAATACTGCAGCTTGAGCGGCAAGGAACGTTTCTGGTTGAACTTTTAAACTACAAATCCCAGGATCCTTCGCGGCGAAGTCTTACCAATCAGAGAAGGGGATGTTAAAAAACACCAGGCATGCGCTCTCAGTGAGCAAGTTCATGTGTTACGCAGCGCTGGTGGAGGTCATATTCTACTGTCTGAGAAAAGGTGAGTGAGGAACATGGGGTTTTAATCAAAACAAAATCACAACTTATTGGTGTTTACGAACCAATCCGACGCATATCTACCAGTTTCATGTATTATAGTGTAGTTAGATTGTGCTGCATTTGCAGACTTTATCACGAACTTAGCTATACAGCACTGTAATGCACGGTCGAGGAGGCTTAGCCATCGTAGCAACGTGCAACTCTTTATAACAACTGTAAGTACACTGTTCATGTTGTATAGCTTCGATTGGTTAATTAGCCTCGTTATTATTATCGATTTTAATTCTACGTATCCGTGTGTTTATGAATGGACTTAAGGTTTCCACTGCGAAGACTGTAGTAGCGCTGGACAAATGATATACCTTAGGCCAGATAGGGGGTGTGAATCCAGTTAACTTACACAACGGCTGTGATAGATGAGTGCAATTTGTATCCTTTCAAAAAAAATATGAAAAAATGAATTTGATTAAGAATGTATGGATGACAGTTAAGTGTCGCAGCACCCTTGGCACACGAATGACAATTGAACATGGCCTCATGTGGGCTGGATGGGAGCCTACACTGTTTGTATCTTGATTTCATGTAGCATATTTTAATGGTAGTTTCAGAGTTGACATGAGTGATTAATGTCATATACCTGTAACATAAAAGTAATATCTAATTACTCCTTATGTACATTATAACAGATTTTCACAAAACATCTAATTTGCTTGCATTTTAAGGAATCACCTATTAGCCTGTAGTCTACCTAATACACTGGGTAATTATATCACTAATTTTACAGTATTTTGAATACTATATTAAAATACACTTTTTTGTTTCTTCCAGTTTAAATTTACTTCGCCAGACAATGAAGCATATACTGTGTGAAAAAGATCTTAATTGTTTGTTTTAATAGGACACAGTTTATAAATTGTTGCCTTCTATATATAAACTATAGAGAAGTTAAAATGATAGTCTGCGGTTATAAACATTGCCATATATATATATCATTTTAACTTCTCTCGCATCCTAGGTCTCTCTCTCTCTCTCTCTCTCTCTCTCTCTCTCTCTCTCTCTCTCTCTCCCTATATATATATATGGAGAGGGAGGGAGAGAGAGAGGGAGATGGTTCATGTATTTTCTTGTCTCAAAGATGTAGTGAGCTAAATTCCCTTCAGATAATATATTAAAAATGTGACTCCTATTGCAAAGCCTAATACACCTAATACATACATAATAGAGATTACTGCTTTTACTTGTGGATCAGATGTGTAGGAGCTGACTGTGTTTTCCCCCCAGGGCTTCTGACAGACCAACATGGCAAAACTATTTGAAGCAATAGGCAAGCTTGGCCTGGGATTGGCTGTCGTCGGTGGGGTGGTCAACTCTGCCTTGTATAATGGTGAGTCTCGCAACAAGTGCTTTCTTCTTAAATGCATCAGATCTTCCCTGTGTGGGACCTCCAGTCGTCTTGTATTTTCGTCTTAATGACTGACTTGTTGTAGTGCAATCATACTTCTCCTAGTAATTGAATATAAATTAATCTTTTTAAATGTATTTAAGCACATATGCAGTATGGAGAAAAGGTGCATGTAAACACCATTTAGGCTATTTCTGTATTGTGTGAAGACATGTTGGAAGTACCTATAAAGTACATGGTATCCAGCAGCTCTCTATTCAGTAAACACGGTCAGGATGAGCGAGGACAGTGTGTTGTGAGTGACCGCACTGTGTGTTGCAGTGGACGCTGGGCACCGCGCTGTGATCTTTGACCGCTTCCGAGGCGTGCAGGACGTGGTGGTGGGAGAGGGCACACACTTTCTCGTTCCCTGGGTCCAGAAGCCAATCATCTTCGACTGCCGGTCTCGCCCCCGCAATGTGCCTGTGATCACAGGCAGCAAAGGTAACGCCCCCAGCTCCGTCCCGCCTGAACCACTGTATTTTGCAACAATTATTCACTCTGGATTGGAATTATTAACCGCACTGGGAAATTGGCACAAAAATGTTCCTTTTCCCCATCACCTTATTTATGGCTTTCTAAGTGTTCTTCAGATCCAAGCAGTTGAGAATCCAGCTTTTCGATCGACCGATCGATCTATCAAACAAACTCGACCCTGCTGCGCATGGCGTTGACACAGCAACCCTCACATGTCCTGAAGTAACCTCCCACTGTCCATCTGCTGCAGATCTCCAGAACGTGAACATCACCCTGAGGATCCTGTTCAGACCGGTCGCTGGCCAGCTGCCCCGCATCTTCACCAGCATCGGCGAGGACTACGATGAGAGGGTCCTGCCCTCCATCACCACTGAGGTCCTCAAGTCTGTGGTGGTAAGCGATAGCGTTGTTTCAGGTGGATGAAGGGACTACAATCAGGTGTTTGATCGACGCTGATGGGGTGGGCAGAGCTATGATTTAGACTGCTTCACCATCTCAGTGAATACATGGTGGAAATTATCTCAAAAGGACTTTGAAGTAGCATTTGTGCTGATGAATTTGAACCCTGGTCTGCAAGGAAGAAGAACGCTTTGGTTTTTGTGCATTAGCAGACTCCCCAGTTCCTCTTGATGCTCACTCTGAGGATTCTGTTAAGAGTTTTTGTTTGTCCCCACAGGCTCGGTTCGATGCTGGTGAGCTGATCACACAGAGAGAGCTGGTGTCACGGCAGGTCAGCGAGGACCTCACAGAGAGAGCCTCAACCTTCGGCCTGATCCTCGACGATGTCTCCCTGGTACGGTGAAACCCTGGTCCCGGAGGCATGCTGCTCTGGGGTTGGACTCCTCTTGTAATGCAGACAGTCAGGCATCCTTATTGATTACATGATGTATTGCCTGTAATGAAGCATAGAACAGCAGCACCATCTCTGTTATTGAATGTATACTGTGGAATTGTCTATTGAAAGCTTCAGTCCAAATGCACCGTACAGCTGCACCCATAAAAGATTAATTAGGTGCATTGTCAAGATTTCCAATTTGAAAGCCAAACAAGTAGGACTCTTAGAATACGATCCCGCTTCTTTTTGACATCTCCAAAAAATAAATCTTTTACCTTCAGCCCCATGGAGGTTTAAGATGATAGTGCTAAGAGGTATTTGCTTAAAACTGGACACCAGAGGGTGGTGAGGCTGTCTAGGTGGGTGGCAGGGCAGTGACAGGGATGCCTCTCTCCCCCACAGACTCACCTGACATTCGGGAAAGAGTTCACGGAGGCTGTGGAGATGAAGCAGGTGGCCCAGCAAGAGGCTGAACGGGCGCGGTTTGTCGTGGAGAAGGTGAGCTCTTCACTTCCAGCTATATAGTTTGTCCTTAGCAGTGTCATATTTTCTTGTGACTCTGCATTAATGCTGCCTAGCTTGGAGGTTTTACATCCTATTTATAGCCCTCCTGCACCTTTGATTGAAGGAGTCTGGCAGACCTTGGAAGAAAGTTTAAAGCAGGTCAATCTGTTGAATGCCCTGGTTAAGTCCTTGGCGATTTTAATATGGTGCTTATCCTCTTTGCCAACTTGAGCTGTTCGTAGTTCAGGAACAGGTCAATGTTGTTACACCACAGTGTCGAATTGTCTGTAATTTGGGAGAAACTCTCTGAGCCTGTGTCTGGAATAGCAAGCTCCCAGTGTTGTCTTTTTATTAAACTTCAGCTGGCATTAAGTTTTGTTCAGATTTACAGCTGAACCACTAAACAAGAAAGATTGCATAGAGGGACAATCACACTCAGTCTAATATATAATCTGTATTAGATATTAGATCATCTGTTATACTGTTATACAGATGGGTCAAACAATTCCAGGGCTTTAGCCAAGAACTAAGAACACATTAATGAGATTTAATCAAGGATTTACAATATCCTGAGAGAGGGGGGCTTCTCCTTCAGCCTGTATTGTGACTTTCCTCTCCTCTGAGGATTGCACTTTCATACCTTGCTGTCTTTTTTTGTTGAAGCTAAATACGGTGTACACATTTTTGGTTTTTGTATTAATTGCCAACCTTGGAGAAGACCTGCTGTGCTCCAGGATGGTTTTACACAAGTCTGATGCATTCTTGCTCACTATCAATTGACCTCCCCCCCCCATTTCTCCTCCTCCATCCCCCCCCCAGGCTGAGCAGCAGAAGCAGGCAACCATCATCTCAGCCGAGGGTGACTCCCAGGCCGCCCTGCTGATTGCCAACTCCCTGGCCACGGCGGGAGACGGGCTGGTGGAGCTGCGTAAACTCGAGGCCGCCGAGGACATTGTCTTCCAGCTGTCCCGCTCCCGCAACGTCACCTACCTGCCTTCCGGCCAGGGGACCCTGCTGCAGCTGCCCCAGTGAGAGGCCCAGCAACATCCTACCCCCCGCCCTGCCCTCCCCATCCCCTAGGGCCTGGTCTCCTCCTGCCACTCTTAGCACGGGACTGTCACCAATCCACCAGGCAGCACTTGGAGCCCAGGCCCCAAACCTCTGTGTCTGTGTGTAAACGTGTATGTGTGACAGGAAGGAAACGGGCACATCAGGGTGCTGGGTGAATTTGTTCCCTTGCCAAATAATTAATTTCTATTAGAGTTGCCTCCAAGGGTAAATTCTCCTTGAACTCAATTACTTGTACCTTGTTGTTTTTTGTTTTGGGGGATTTGGCAATTTGTTGATTTATAGTGCGGTGGTGTGGGTAGGTTTGCTAACTGTGTTTTGGGGAGAAATCCAGCACTTCAACTGTGTAGAACTGCCCTCTGTCTTGAGTTCACAGCCTAAGGTGACACCTGAACTCGAATGTTTTCTTTAAAAGGATGTTGAGGGCATATTTTCTTGGCCATGTACAATGTTATTCCGATAATGTCTTCTCACCTTCTATAAATAACCTTCCTTTTAAGATTGCTGTACAAAAATCTCAGCAGGTCAGTGTTTGCGATATTCATAGTCCCAACATCGGCTCAACTGCATAATAAACCCCCCCCCCCCGTTAACATTGTTCATCACATCTGGTTCAGTGCATTTCTTGTTCATGTGTCTTATCAGGCGCTTTCACAGGCTGCACTGTTGAACTATTTGAAAGCCACCCATTTTCAATAAAATGCTGTGAATATGAATAACTAACTGCATTTAACAGCCTATCTGAATCAACGGATGAATACAGATGCTAACAAAGGCTCTGTCAGTGTCACTCACTTCACCCCAAATTGCTCATTGAAGGTCACTGAAGGGATAATGGCTCTTTTGCTTGGAACTCATTCAGGGCAGGGGCATCCTTCTGTTGTCAACTGAAGGAATACATGTATACTCTCATTCCAGTAAACCTTCCAGCAGAGCTAATAAAATACCTGATTTGTACAAAGTTGTGAAGCTTCTCACTCAGTGAAATCATAGTTGTTGTTTTTTTTTTTTCTATATACCAGAATGTTTTTTTTTTTGTTTGTTTTCCCATCAGCTCAGGAGTCTGCAGGTGATTGGTGTTGCTTTCACATCTGGTATTTATATACATATACATATACACAGTGCCTTGTGAAAGTATTCACCCCCCTTGGCATTTTTCTTTCAATTTTTCCTTAATTCCAACCTTGAATTAAAATTGATTTTTTGGGGGTTTGTATCATTTGATTTACAGAACATGCCTACTACTTTGATGATGCAAAATATTTTGTATTGTGAAACAAACAAGAAATAAGACAAAAAAAACCTAAACTTGAGCATGCAAAACTATTCACCCCCCACCCCCCCAAGTCAAAACTTGGTAGAACCACCTTTTGCAGCAATTACAGCTGCAAGTCTCTTGGGGTACATCTCTATAAGCTTGGCACATCTAGCCACTGGAATTTATGACTGCTCTTCAAGGCAAAACTGCTCCAGCTCCTTCAAGTTGGATGGGTTCCGCTGGTGTACAGCAATCTTTAAGTCATAAACACAGATTCTCAATTGGATTGAGGTCTGGGCTTTGACTAGGCCATTCCAAGACATTTATAGGTTTCCCCTTAAACCACTCGAGTGTTGCTTTAGCAGTATGCTTAGTGTCATTGTCCTGCTGGAAGGTGAACCTCCATCCCAGTCTCAAATCTCTAGAAGACTGAAACAGGTTT
The DNA here is from genome assembly GCF_036373705.1 of Amia ocellicauda. Taxonomy (NCBI): domain Eukaryota; kingdom Metazoa; phylum Chordata; class Actinopteri; order Amiiformes; family Amiidae; genus Amia; species Amia ocellicauda. The sequence goes on along the minus strand of NC_089852.1, from coordinate 23,731,031 downwards.
TCCTCAAGAATTTCCCTGTATTTAGCACCATCCATCATTCCATCAATTCTGACCAGTTTCCCAGTCCCTGCCAATGAAAAACATCCCCACAGCATGATGCTGCTGCCACCACCATGCCTCACTGTGGGGATGGTGTTCTCGGGGTGTTGGATTTGTGCCAGACATAGTGTATTCCTTGATGGCCACAAAGCTCAATTTTAGTCTCATCTGAACAGAGTACCTTCTTCCATATGTTTGGAGAGTCTTTGGCAAAACAGAAAATGTGTTTGCTTATTTTTGCAATGGTTTTTTTCTAGCCACTCTTCACAAAGCCCAGCTCTGTGGAGTGTACGGCTTAAAGTGGTCCTATGGACAGATACTCCAGTCTCCGCTGTGGAGCTTTGCAGCTCCTTCAGGTTATCTTTGGTCTCTTTTTTTTACATTTCTGATTAATGTCCTCCTTGCCTGGTCTGTGAGTTTTGGTGGGCGGCCTTCTCTTGGCAGGTTTGTTGTGGTGCCATATTCCTTCAATTTTTTAATAATGGATTTAATGGTGCTCTGTGGGATGTTCAAAGTTTTCCTATTCTGTACTTCTCCACAACTTTGTCCCTGACCTGTTTGGAGAGCTCCTTGGTCTTCATGGTGCCGCTTGCTCAGTGGTGTTGCAGACTCTGGGGCCATTCAGAACAGGTGTATATATCATGTGACACTTAATTGCATACAGGTGGACTTTAACTAATTATGTGACTTCTGAAGGTAATTGGTTGCGCCAGATCTTATTTAGGGGCTTCATAGCAAAGGGGGTGAATTCATATGCATGCACCACTTTTCCGTTATTATTTTTCAGAAATTCTGAAAACAAGTAATTTTTTTCATTTCACTTCACCAATTCGGATTATTTTGTGTATGTCCATTACATGAAATCCAAATAAAAATCCATTTCAATTACAGGTTGTAATGCAACAAAATTGGAAAAATGCCAAGGGGGGTGAATACTTTCGCAAGGCACTGTATATTATATATAATGTGTAGATTATGAAGGATCTACACCCTCGTAGTTCTGTGTCTGTCTTTGGGAAAGCGGAACAGTTTGGGATGGTCCCCACTGTGATCAGACATTACCAACTTGAGGTAGGAGACCCTGATACTGTAGAATTTGATTTGGTTGTGGAAGAGTTCTGGGAAGGGGTTCTACTGAGGTGGATGTTTTTCTTTTGTAAAAGGTGAGTGTGAAGCTTTTATTCTAGAGATGTTCCAGTCCTCCAGGATCACTCAGCCTTCTGGTGTTCATGTCATTTGAAGATCTTTTAATTTGCTCAATGGGGTTGACATTATTACAGCTCTTGTCATACTTGGGATTCAAGAGGTGTATCCAGGGTCAAGTAAATGCCAGGATAATAACGGCTTAATTTGTCTAGTACATCAAGTAATTAGAGCATACCAGTGAGGCCTCTGTTGGCACACAAGCCAGGATCCCTTGAGTAGCTGTTTCACTTCCTCCTCTAGAATGCCTAAAATGCATAGGAAAAAAAAAAAAAGTAAATGGATCAGTCTAATCAACGAACACAATGAATGCACACTTGACTATTGGTCTTTGGTGCTTCAGGTTCCCAAATCCCAAATGTTAGTGTGAGGATTGTAGTCGAGGCCAAACTGGGGCAGAGATTTTGGCTGAGGGGGTTCACCTCAATTCACAAAAACTGTTTGCAAAGACAAACCACAAGGCCACCTGCTCATTTAGTTTCTGTGGGTCAAGTAAGGACCTGGTTAGAGTCGGTTTTGATTTTGAGGAAACCAAGCCACCTCGACTCCCGTCACTTGCCCTGAGGTACAACGTCACAGACTCCTAAACCTCAGACCTGACGAGCACAGTTATACCAACATGCTTTTACTATATTTCTGATGTGAAATCCTGAATCTTGATGGAAATGTTTTCTGAATATACCTAATATACAGACACAAGTATACAATGTTTCAAAGCTTGGTTTAGAGCTCAAAATTGAAAAATTGCCCTACTTTGTCATCAGGAATATCAATACCTATATGATATGTTACATGCACACACAGTAATGAATGTGAAATCATGCCTTCAGTAAGGATAGCTGATGATTTGGAGTAGTATGAGCTTAAACGTGGAGCCTTCCATCTTTAAATTGTACTTAAAAATACATGCAAAATACATTAATTGTAAGAGTACTATGTTAGATGCACTGTAAATGAATTCCTATATAAAGGAGTGGAGTTTGAAAGCAAAAGACTTGTCTGTGGTTCAATCCTCCACTTCCATTAACATCCAAATGCATTTCTATGTATATCCTGCTTTCATATTCCTGTATTTTTGCTGAGCATTTTATTCCATTCCTACCATGCAAGGGAAGATTATTTACACTCTAATCTCACAGCAAGTTTGAAGTCTGGCTATATTCCACAAAGGCATTCTACTTGTGAAGAAGAAGATATATATACACTCACCTAAAGGATTATTAGGAACACCTGTTCAATTTCTCATTAATGCAATTATCTAACCAACCAATCACATGGCAGTTGCTTCAATGCATTTAGGGGTGTGGTCCTGGTCAAGACAATCTCCTGAACTCCAAACTGAATGTCTGAATGGGAAAGAAAGGTGATTTAAGCAATTTTGAGTGTGGCATGGTTGTTGGTGCCAGACGGGCCGGTCTGAGTATTTCACAATCTGCTCAGTTACTGGGATTTTCACGCACAACCATTTCTAGGGTTTACAAAGAATGGTGTGAAAAGGGAAAAACATCCAGTATGCAGCAGTCCTGTGGGCGGAAATGCCTTGTTGATGCTAGAGGTCAGAGGAGAATGGGCCGACTGATTGAAGCTGATAGAAGAGCAACTTTGACTGAAATAACCACTCGTTACAACCGAGGTATGCAGCAAAGCATTTGTGAAGCCACAACACGTACAACCTTGAGGCGGATGGGCTACAACAGCAGAAGACCCCACCGGGTACCACTCATCTCCACTACAAATAGGAAAAAGAGGCTACAATTTGCACAAGCTCACCAAAATTGGACAGTTGAAGACTGGAAAAATGTTGCCTGGTCTGATGAGTCTCGATTTCTGTTGAGACATTCAGATGGTAGAGTCAGAATTTGGCGTAAACAGAATGAGAACATGGATCCATCATGCCTTGTTACCACTGTGCAGGCTGCTGGTGGTGGTGTAATGGTGTGGGGGATGTTTTCTTGGCACACTTTAGGCCCCTTAGTGCCAATTGGGCATCGTTTAAATGCCACGGCCTACCTGAGCATTGTTTCTGACCATGTCCATCCCTTTATGACCACCATGTACCCATCCTCTGATGGCTACTTCCAGCAGGATAATGCACCATGTCACAAAGGTCGAATCATTTCAAATTGGTTTCTTGAACATGACAATGAGTTCACTGTACTAAACTGGCCCCCACAGTCACCAGATCTCAACCCAATAGAGCATCTTTGGGATGTGGTGGAACGGGAGCTTCGTGCCCTGGATGTGCATCCCACAAATCTCCATCAACTGCAAGATGCTATCCTATCAATATGGGCCAACATTTCTAAAGAATGCTTTCAGCACCTTGTTGAATCAATGCCACGTAGAATTAAGGCAGTTCTGAAGGCGAAAGGGGGTCAAACACAGTATTAGTATGGTGTTCCTAATAATCCTTTAGGTGAGTGTATATATATAATTGTGCGTATGTGATAACTGCAGTTCAGTTCACTAATAATTATCTGTCATTGAGCATGAAAACTTAAGAAGTGTTTTGAGGTGTGTGTTTTCAGACATGGATCTGAGTGGAGGCCCACTGACGGTTCAGTTCAGGGTACTGGGAGAGCCGCATGTGAAGTGGCCTTGCAGGTTGATTTAATCTGTCTAGGGAAGAGAGGAAGGACATATATTTGGAGCGTTATGTTGTCAGAGACCTCCTGCACAAACAATCCATGTGCTCCTTGGCAGCAGGGATTGGAAACAAGCTGAAGGTTGGCTTTTCCACTGCCTTTATACTGTGAGTATGTATGAATGGTGCAGTTAAAGTTTCATAGATGGGGAGTTGTCAGGATTTGGGGTTAGAGAGAACTATATTCAACTCTGCTTCCCTGATTTTCTTTCCTCAATCCTTCTCCTCTGCCTGCTTCTGAAGTGCAAAGGTTTGCCTATATATCTTTTAAGTACACTTCATCCACTTCTAGGCATGTTGTTATTGCCAATGTGCTTTAAAGTGTGCAATGCCTCCACCTAGTGGCACTTGTGCCATACAGCATGTAGAGATTTTTATTTTCTATCTATATAAATATATTATACATGTGTACAGTCCCAGAAAATGGATTTGGGTTGATTACATGTTTGTCCGTGTTTCTGCTTGGTTGGCTGTTTCTGTTAGTCTCCTGTCTAGAGTCTGGGTTCTGTTTATAATTGACTGCCAATCTGAAAGCAAACAGGTATATAGACACCCAAGCCTGAAAGAGCGTGTTTTTTCTGAAAGCATACATTGGACTGGCAAAAGCAGAGGATTAGGCAGAAGTTGCCATATTTCCCATAATGCCTTTGCACATCAGTATATCATGGCTGGCACAGGCCTAGTCAAACACATATGGGTATGCCATTAAACCTATTTCCCAGGTTTCCCATGTGCATGAATATTGCAGCTTTGCATAAGCCACAGAGCAGCACCACACAACACTAACACTAACTCACCATTCATTTTGCTAGTGCTGTGTATGGTGGATCCAAAACCAAACCAATTCTCCTTCAACCTCGGGTGTAGGCTCGGGGATCTAGCTCTAGTATGGTTGTAAAACCGACAGTTTCCTGCTTTTTTAAGAGAATAAAATCCCCATCATTATTATTTTTACATCTGAAAGGAAAAAGCTTACTGGGCTCATTTTTGAGTTTGCATCACTCGAGTTCGTGTTTAGTTTCTTTCAGCTGTTGAACAGCGCTTGCGTGTTTAAACTGTCATTCTCGTCTCGGGGTTGAATTTGCTTTGCTTTTACGTAACGCACTCTGGGAAACTTGTGTAGCACCACCTAAATGTAGCTGCGTCTTGTATTGCTGCATTGTCAAGGGCTGTCATATCAGCACAAAGGGAAATGTATTTGTAACCAACAGAGAGGCGGTCTCCACCCTGGCAGGTGCACGGCATATTGGTTTCCTGCAGGATACAGGGCCCAGCATTGGGTGGTGACCATGTTTTTTATATACAGACCTTGACCCTGGGGCATCACATTAATTCATACCGGGCTTTAGTCTTCCCCGCCCTTTTCTGACAAATGTCCAGCCCAGCCTCTGGGCCTCTGTGCAGCCCTGGGAAAACTCCACCCCCCAGCCTCAGATCTCTCCGTTGCTGGCGCCTCGTGTTCGCTATGAAGGGCTCCTGCACACTCACTCTAGGATTTCCTGCCCCTCACCCGGCCCTGGCTGCACTGTCGAGATCAACAGCTCTTGCTTTCGAAGTGTACTGTATGCCTACCAACCCCAGAGACCACAGCTCTGCCTGGGAGCATGGCAGCCAGGGAGGAAACGGTTCAACTTCTGAAGCTGTCTTTGCTCACAAGTTGAGTCAAAAAGGTACTCGAGAATTTGACACTGAAGAAGAATTAAAAAAATAAAAGACTTCCACCTATTTCCACAGTTTTTGTACACAACCTGCAAATTGTACCTCAGCCATCCTTTAGACTCTTTATAACAGCAGTAAATCGCCCCTTATACAGTGGTTCTCAACACTGGTCCTGGAGGACCCCTATTCTGCTGGTTTTTGTTCCAACCAAGCTCTCAATTACTTAATTGATCCAAAATCACAGACTTTTAATTATATTAAACATTAGGGGTTTTAAGTTAATTATAAAATTGTATAAGGAACTTACTGTTTTATTAAGGAACCAACTTTTTATCTCTTACACAGTTTAAAAATAAAAATGTAAGCAAATTATTACTTAAATGTAGGGTTCAATTAAGTAATTTAAAGCTCAGTTGAAACAGAACCCAGTAGGGTAGGGGGTTCGCCAGGACCAGGGTTGGATCCCACCGCTCTATTATATAGCATCATACATGAAAACTAGCAAAACAAATCATAAACAAATCAGTTATTCATAACTGCAAACTCACGAGATTACAATAAATAACACTTGACAGCTTACACAATCAATCCTGTTCTGTTACCTCAGGTATGAATATCATTGAACAGGCAATAACAGTTGCTAACAAGATTATAAATGATGTGTATTTCCTGCAATGAGGGACAGGGGGAACTGTTGAGATGAGGTAAAATGTCATCCCCTCACACCCTCACCTTCAACCTCTGTGATATAATACATAGTCTTCTCAATATCCTTACAGATTTCCTTCACTCTGAAGGTGATTTTTAACTTTGTGCAGGAAGGCGCTGTGCTCATGCTGCTCTGATGCCTTTCACTGTGACCATGTATCATGTTTGTAGAGGCCTGGACAGCAGGTCATTGGAGTTCAAAGTCTATTGATGTTTGTCTCCTAACCTGAGTCATAAAAAAGATGCACCTGCCACAGGCCCTCTCTGCACCACAGACAGGAAGTTAACTTCTGCTTCCTGTTTATGTTTTTCTCAACACACACACACACACACACACACACACACACACACAAGTTGTTTTGGGCCCTGAGTGGCCACTTCACATAGCTCAAAACAAACCACTCATCTCAAAAAACAGACTTCGCCTTTTTGTGTGTGTACCAGTTCAAAGTAGCTGCCACCTCTGTCATTCGCAGCCCTGGTTACCACACTACCAGTCAGTATTGAATAGGACTTTGTTTGTCTGACACTGTTATTCTTATTAAGAAGATGATGGTTCCACAACTTTGATGATCAAACAACCCAGACTAAACGTGACCCTGGTAACTTCTGTCAACCAACACGTTTTCAATTTACAAGGTCCCTCTTCTGTCATATTTTTCTAATAAAGCCTCTCTCCCCCAACACAACCTACAAATGTCCTTGTTCACGTCCCACAATCTCAAATACACCTTGTTTGGAATCCTCTCGGTCAGCAGTATTTAGTTTCTGAACAGAATCAGAGAAAAAACATTTAACATATACATGTGGAATGATCTTTGTAAATGAGAAGCAACAGTAATACTGTGTTAAATTAATGATGAGATTAAAAGTTAGTTTGATTCACTAACATAGGTCCTAAATGTAGACCTATGTAACTGGTCTACTTCAATAGGAATATAGGTTTCAGATGTGAGCGAATAGGTTTTCCTCTTGTACCTTAAAACACTTCCCCTGTCCAAATTTTGTCACACAATGGGCTGGTTTCACAGACCCAGATTAGATGTTATTTTAGATAGGGGAGTCAAAAATTTGAGCTAATCAAGATCTTTGAAAATAGTTGTTTGACTTCCACCCTATTGTCACTTTTCCCTCAGACAGCATTGCTGTGTACAGACAACAACCTCATTACTATCTGGAGTGCATTCCTTTGTCCCCTGTGTAAAGGAGCAATACAAAGGTTATTGATAAAAATTGTGCCTGGTGTAGCAATCGAGGAGATCTGTAACATGTTATCACATCTCCATCTCAGCCCCCCCGTCTCTTTCAGAGGTGATCTCTAGGGACTTGGTGGTTGGTTTTGGCTCAAGGGCACTCCAATTTGAAGGGACACCCTTGATTCAGGTCAGCTATTTGATGAAATCTCTGTCCAAAACTGATTTACAGCCTACCAGACATAACATGCTATTTGCAGTAATCTGGTAAAGTCAGGTTGGCTGGGGGGGGGCTGGGATAATAATTATAATATTGTACTGTTTGTTTCACATTAATTATGAAGTCAGACTTGGATTCACCGTGCGATGGGAGCCCTTTAATATAATGTCCCTCTGAAACCTATTCTTCCCACATCTGCCCAACTGTTATGTCACAAATTCTAGTGTCTTTCCACCCCCTCCATGTCTAGTGACTGACTATATTTGTGAAGACATAATAAACTGACATTCAGTTAACTCGAACACTGACCTTCTCTCATGTGATTCACTTCCAAAAACATTCTATAGACAGGCATTGATGCATTGTGACAGTTCTGCATAGGGGGCTTCTTTCACAGGGGAATTTGTCTTCTGACTCTTATTGCGTGGACGAGGAAACATTTTTTTTGTGTGTTGTTTGTTCTGATTTATTCGGGGGCAGGAGGTAGGCATTACAGTTAAATATTGAAGTTCAATAGTGTTGTAGATTGATTGTGTGTTAAACATAGAGCTCAAATTCCTTTACAGTTCACTTGGAAAATGTCAGCTCTATTCAGCTGACCCTTTACATTGTCCCAATTCCTGTACTGTACTGTATATTCTGAGCTGGAATCCAAAAAGGCAACAAACAAACAAACAAACTTAGGAAAATAAAAAGGTTTATTTCAACAAACACCAAATAAACCCACCAGGAACGTATGCCTGAAACAACCAAACATGACCCATGAAACATCTCTCAATAGCCTCTCAGCTCTCTGATGAGACAGCCATGTGCTGCAGTCTCATGCTGGACAATCAGTCAATTAATCCTCCCAGACAGGCACATCTGAAAAGTCTCTGTGGCAGGGAAGCTCACACCGTCGTCACTCAAAAGTACTCAAAAGTACTCAAAAGTAGTCACACCCCTCATTTGAAAGCTATACTGGGTACACTTACAGTTTGTGAAACACCGCCTACAGAAAAATGCAAACATTCCAGATGAGTTAAGACAGGGTGGGTGGGTGGTTTGGTTTCAGAGGTTTCATTTTGGAATGCCACTCTTGTGAAATATATGGAGATATCATGAATAAATAAGTATAGTTTAATGGAGCTTTAAACACAAATTCAGGAAGAGGACAACCCTTGACTTCCACCTACCCAAGCATAAGTATCCAACAACAGATATAGCTTTCGGGCATTAATTTGCCTCCCTCCTCCACTCCAACCACCACCTCTGCAGCAACTCCTTGGCTCATTCCATATAGGGGGTCCCGATGGCCTTGTCTTCATGGCCAGGGCATTGTTTCCTCAGTCAAGCAAGTCTCGGCCAAAATAAGCTCTGTTGACCTTGTATTGCATACAACTATTGAGATTGTCCACACTGCTGAAATGGTCTGCGACACTACAAAACACAACAATGATATTGAAACGAAGGGTGAGAATACCTTCAGCTACAACTGTACATGCCGCGATTATTCAGCGTGTGCCTCTGTCAAGGAAACCAGTGGGCGCTCACATCCTTTTGATGTCTGTTAAACTCCTTTCACAGCACAGAGAGAGATATGGAGGGGTGATGGTGTATAGCATAGTTCTTGCAAATCAAAACCAAAAAGAAAAAAAGTGTCAGGGGTGCAGCTTTCGCATGGGGTTCTGTTGAATGTCAGTGCCCAGACGCCCCTCGCTGCACGCACGCGATGCAGAGCACTGATAAAATTCTTCTGAAAAACCTCCACGGTGAGAGGCGGGTGCATGCAGGCCGAGCAGCCAGCGTGAAACAGGAAGGATGTACCTTGGGGAGGCTGTGCGTACCTCTCGGAGCGAGCCGTAGATACAGAGTGACTGACGAGCATCGGGGTTATATTTAGTTTGTGGCTTTGATATAATTTGCATCATATGATCTGTGTACCAGTCCGTGAAAGTGCTGCTTTTGTTTTACAATGCCACCTGAGGACTGTATTGTGTGTAAGCAGCCTGTGCCCAGTCTAGGACTGATAAGCAAGGGTGACGGGGCTTTTTTGTCCACTCCGCCATCCTTAATATGGTACACACTGACAGACGTTTCATGACCTTAGCACATGAAACTGTATTAGTAGCCTGTGTGTGCATGACAAATAATTATTATAGTGCCAAGGTATTATTGTGTTTCATGCATCATGTTATTTTGCATATGTTTGTTTGTGTTTTTTTTGGGGGGGGTGGTGACTAAATGACTAAAGCAAACAGGGAGCACCCATTCGTTTTCTCTTTTTGAGGAGACTACATCGATTTCATTCCTCTGTGTGATGTTATTGGTCACGGAGATAGTCAACATTGAGATACACCAAGCACCTCGATGTATGTAATATGTCACAGGTTCGACTTTGGTCTGAAAATACCGCTGCAGTCCTTGTCATTCAAATCTGGAAAGTTCACCGTTGTTATAATATTCAGAAATGCAACCAAAACAATCTCAGTTTCTCTCACACCCCAAGATCTGGTACTAAATGACTGCACTTGGGCGCCAATAACCGACCAAACAGTTACTTCAGATGACTCAAAGCAAGCCCATGAATTAATGAGTTCGTTTTAATATTAACTCAACTTTTCTTTCCTGTTATTTATTTGTTTTGTTCTTTTGAGAGCATGCTGTTTTTTCACACTTCCGCCAAGGTGTGAGCTGATTCAAGTGACCTTGGTTCAGAAAACGAATCACTGTTAAAGGCAAGGCACTGAGAGAGGCTTCTGTTCAACACTGTGCAGATACTGAAACTTTTTAATGTCGGGTCATTTACTGCTACTGTCTTGGCTGAGAGGAATTAATAAGTCTAGTACAGGGATGACATTATATTTATATTGCTGCAGGCTTCTTCTAAATAGGTGTGTTAGCTAACATCAAATACATATATATCTATATAATTGCTTAATTTTGTCCTGCAATGGTTTTGCAATAGTTAAAAACTACTACATTTACCTGTTTACTAAAAGAAAAACACATCAAAGGCAGATAAAAAAAGCGTGTTTAGGCAGCACTATATATATAATTTCTTAATTTCATGTTAGTTATTGTTTGGTCTTGAACTGGCCAAATATCATGGCAACACAACATGTAATGAATTCACCTTTCAACTAATTTAATTTCTCTCAAAGAAAAACACATCAAGCGCTGATGTTGACAAGAAATCACTCAGCAGCAGCACCAATAGTGGTCTCAAGGAGAGCCTTTTTCTTGGTCTTTCTTTCCCTTCCTTATCTGATATCAAGCCATCTGAGGTATAATTCAGGCTGCAATTGAAGTTTGCTTGAGACAGCAGCGCTATGATGTCAGTACATGTGATCGATCTTGGGTTACAGCATGACATCAGTCCAGGTGAAATGGGAGGTTCGGCAGTGGCCCCCCCAGGCAGCCCATGACACGGATCTCAAATGCGATGGGAAGGAAAAGACATAAGAGATTGTGTCTTGGGTAGCCTTTCCATGCTCCTTGAGAGAGCAGCATCCCTAACCCGAGCTTTGAAAGAAAGTGAGATATCAGAGCATACATCTCCAACACTGGTTGCAGCGTATCAAGTTAATGTTATCAAGTCAATCATGCATCTATGGCATTCCAGGACCAGGAATCAATGAATTTGACAACAAGGAACAGGCACTAGTCCAGTTCTGTGAGCTTACATGGGCAGGGGGAGTCGATTTAATCTCCAGGTTTTTCAGTGAGATCACTGATGTTGGTTACAGTCTGATGGAGGGGAAGTGATGGAGCAAGGCAGAGAGGGCTGAGAAAAGGAGAGAAGTAGTTACTATTTTGGAGCGAGTGTGAGAGTGAAGGGAGAGTTGTAGAGAGAACAGAAAGGAGTGAAGTCAATTAGTTACTTTGGCTCTACTCATGCAGAACTCACTTAGTTAACAAAGTCAGATCCAAATTAATTTTCTTATCAAGCCATTCCCTTGTTCCTGACTGAGAGTTAATCTTCTTATACTCCTGCTGGTCCCTGAATATGGCTGATACTTTACCTCATGAAACCCAAGTTGTCTCTTTGCCTGATGAAAGCACCAGCTTTGTGGTTTCTGACTGCACTCTATTTTGTTATCCTAAAGAGAAATGGTAAAAACACAACAAATGCCTTCAGTAGTGACATCTTCATTAAAACAGGTGCCTAACAAATGTACAATTATTATTTTATTTTTAAAGGCTAAAATATCTTGAGTTATATTGCATTTTTAAGTTTTCTGCTGCAGTTTTTCAGATTTTGATGTGATTAAGCCCTTTAAGCATTTAGGTGTGTTTAATTTTTATTGGGCACTTATCTGCCATGATAATCAGACATTCTCCCAGCATGACAGAGATTTTTATTTTTTTGCGCATGCTGACAGATACCTGCACAATCCACACACCAACATACAGCCTAGCACGGTAAAGAAACTCATCCTGTCATTCAGTCAAGCTGTGAGCCAGCCATAGAGAGAATCTAACATTGCCTGAGATACAGATCAGTCAAGCTGTGGTCTGATTGTCTCAAGGTCAAATCATAGTCCAAGTAAACTCCCAGTGGACAGACATTTTATTCTCTGCCTTGCAGATTAGAAGTCGCCCAGACAAAGAGTTCCATAATCCCTTATTTTCCTATTGTGACTGGACTTCACGTGCTTGAGTGAGGGTAGGGGACTGTTCCAGTCCCCAAAAAAGTGTTCATGTGGGAGGTCCAAAAGAAAACATATAAATGTTGGCTAGGGGAAAAAAGGTAAACTTTCATTCTAACTAGTATGACTGGGTTTACAAATTTAACTTCTGATTCTACAAGAAAGACCTCTGTAATATTGTTTTATCTCTTCAGAGCTGTCCAACAATACATTTTCTTTGCTCTATGTATTAATATGCATAGAACACATTTGTGTTTGTTAATATGCATTAACAGTGTGCACTGCACTACATTAGTTTCTCGTTTGCTACCTAAGTGGGACCGTAAATAATGATTTTTTTTATGTGTTGCCTGCTAACTGAGCTGGGAAGGGCAGTAAAACATCAGCACTTTTTCCCTGTACTTTTGTCCTATTTCTCAACCTTCATTAAGACATTGAAAACATGGTCTGAATTGTTATAAGAGCAGTATGAATTCCCAGGCAAGGAAGGGCTGAGAAATATAGCAAGAAAGCTGTAGTCTGGTTGCTTGGGTGTGGAATTGCGAAAAAACAAAGGATGTCTACAGGGTCTGTTGACATTGATTAATGAGAGCAGTATCACCCGTGTATACAATGTGCATGGGAATTTCAGGGCTTTCTAAGAACTAACATGGATAAGTATGAGTGTGTGATTGATATCAGGATTAGTTTCTGTTTAGGATTAATCAATATGTTCTGGTTTAGTTTGTGTTCTTCATAACTGTACACCTGGCAAGGTGACTCATTACTTTTTAAAGCAAAGCTATCAAGTGTGTCAGATTGAGTTTGGTTATGAGAGCTATAGAGCAAGCAGTTACAGACCATTTTTGGCACTTGCTTTGACTAACTCATGTGAAGGAAGGTTTCAGTTCCACTGGATTTCAATACTCCCGTTGAAATCAAGACAATGTCAAAATTCAGTTAACGTATATGTTAAGATATATAAGTAAACCTATTGGTAAATGCTTAGAATAATTAGAATTGTGTCAGTTGCATCTAAAAAACAAGATAAAGTGTGATTTATTTCATAAAGATAAAGACCTAGCAAGGAATGATTACCAATTCCCTTAACCTGGGTCATAACATTTAGCCTACCCTTTGAGACTGATGGGAAACCACAAATTTCTCTTAATGAACAAAATCAAGTCATAGTTGTACTAGGAGTGGTTGCACATAATTCTCCCTTGGTAACGAAAGAAACCGAAGTTAAAAACTGAAATGCATGTGCCACACAGAGGTGTACAGTAACTAGAGATGTGCCATCTGTTACAGCCTCGCACATAATAGGCTGAGCAGACAGGCGCTCAACCTGTGAACTCGGCGAAGCTTTGACTTTGAATCGCCGGATCGCCTAGCAACGCTTTAAGTAACATTTGTATTTATTTTTCAAACAAAAAAAAAAAAAAAAAGGATTGAAGACTTTGATTAAAACCAAAAAAAATCCTGAGGTAAGAACTCGCCTTCCCGTGTTCAACAACATCAAGCTTGCGAACTGGTTTAGTAGAAATCTCGTTTTGAAGTGCATGCACGTTTTGTTCTCCATAAAAGACACTTTGAGAGGGTCTTGATTGAAAACCGCAATTAGCTTCGCTCTCCTCGGACCGTCTCTCTGCCAGATCCAGCGGGCTGACACTGTGGTCTGAATATCGGCGGAGAAGAGTCGGCGATATACGATTCCGCTCCTCCAGGATTGCAAATGCTCCGGGAAAAGGGGGTGGGAGGTTGAGGGTTGAGGGGAGGCAAGCATGCTTATATCGGGAGGAAAGAGGACGAGGAGGAATGTGCGCTCAGACGAGCCGGGAGACGGGGTTTGTATTGGGGGATAAGACTCGAAATGCACCGCTCCGGCAGCAGAGCTCAGACTGCGCGCAACATACAGGATAGTGCTCTCTCTGCTCACCGTCTTATATAAATGCCGACACATAAAGGAATAAGAAAGTAACTAGATTTAAAAGCTAGTTCAAAGGAGCATCTGAATTGTCGGTATTTGATCAACATCCGTTAGTTCTAACGTTGCGCAAGTGAGGGGGGAATAAATAGCTCTACGCTGATCTGGAGCACACTTTAAACTAACATCCTGGGTTGTTGATTTCGCATTTTACCCATAACAATCTTGTATATTAAAACAAAACAAACGAACGACTAGAGGGAAAGACTACAATCTAACGAGATGTAAAAGCAACCGAAATACCTACATTGTTTGTACACACACTCCGACCAGTAACGACTCAGCTTCCAAATTAATGATTTTACTGCTTTGTCCACACACACAATTACAGTCATTCAACAAGTGACCACACACACTAAATCTGCTATGAGAAGCATTCATTTGAGGCAGTGGTTCTCAAACCCGTCCTGGACTACCACCTATCCTGCTGGTTTTTGTTCCAACCGAGCTCCTACTTATATAATTGAGCCTTATATTGCATTTGTTAGTTCAATTAAGGAGTCAATTAATCAATTAAGAGCTTGGTTGGCACAAAACCCAGCAGGACCGGGGGTCCTCCAGGACTGGTTTGGGAACCCCTGATTTAAAGTAAGGGGTGGGGGGGATAATCAGAGATCAATGTAGATTATAGCAAGGGTTTTCAAACCGGTCCTGGAGTACCCCCTGCCCTGCAGGTGTATTCCAGCCTAAGTCTCAATTACTTAATTGAACGGTATATTGCTTTGTTATGTCAATTAAGGATTCAATTAAGCAATTAAGACCTCGGTTGGAACAAAAACCAACAGGGCAGGGGAGGGTACTCCAGGAGCACTTTGAAACATGTTGTGTTGTGTTGTGTGCATCCTTTAATTGCCTCTGTTTCAGTACCTTATTCTGGCAGTCGCATGGCACTATATCCCGCTTTCCTCTGCATTCCCAAGAATTGAGGGTTCAGATTCCCGCCCCCCCCCCCCCCAAAAAAAAAAAATCGTCTTGAGTGTAACCATCCGGCGTGTGATTTGATTGGAGGTGCAAAGAAATCATTATTATACCAGTGTCGCTACGTGGTGAAAAACAGTACGGGGAGTGTGTCATTCCTAATAATACTATTCCTAACGGTACATATATATGCATTAGTAGAGGAGGGGGGGCATGGGTTGACAATGCTGCTGTTCGAGGTTTTGCACGGTTCTTCACTCGACTTGAGCAAGATGGCTTGCTTTCGCTTTCAAATCCTGTTTTAGAGAGAGAGAAAAAAGAGAGACATGCGCGGGAGCGCGCTGCGCGCGCACGCCTTAGTCTGCCTTGGGGGTGCGCGCATATGCTCGTGCCCCGATTGCCCGGGCCGCTGTCTGGGGCGCGCGTACGCGCGCCCCAGACAGCGGCCCGGGCAATCGGGCACGGGCACGAGCACGGGACGGTGCGCGAAACCAGGCCGGCCACGTAGCGCTGCAGCCGAGAGAGAGAGAGAGAGAGAGAGAGAGAGAGAGAGAGGAGTCTGGGAGCCAAAGACTATAGGGTTTCGAAAACCGAAATCAGACCGAGCAGAAACACAACTGCGTATTTTAAAAAAAAGCACAACAACAACAACAACGACAAGAGGAGGCGAGCCGAGGTCTGTGTCAATGTGCGCCGGGTTTCCCTGTGCACGACTCGGTCTGCCTGACAGAGAATGGGGAGAGAGGGCGCTCTCGCCGTGGGTGAGTACGGGGAGCTACAAGTTTATTTATTTTTAAATTCACCAAGATGGCAAAAAAAAACACAACAAAGAGAGAGAAAGAGAGAGGGGGGAAAGGTGCTCCTGCGAAAAGGTAGTCATCCCGGTGGGGGCTGCGTCAGTCGGGTCCCAGTCCTGCGGTGCATGGGTGTATTTCAACTGTACTGTTTTTGTTTAGAAACGAGGGAAATCCCTGTAGCCCGGGTTTGAATGTGTGTATATATTTTAAATTCGCTTTTTTTTTTTTTCGGATGCACACACACACACACACTTGTGCAAGCCGACTCTTTCCAAATCTCAGTTTACCGGGATCTTAACCTGGGCGGTTCTGGGTTCAAAAAAAAAAAAGTGAAAGTGTAATCTGGGGAGAAATGCATGTGTAGAGACTGGTATGCAATCGTTATTTATTGTCGAAACGCCTTTTGACGGGAGGACGGGGCATGATGCGTTGTGTTGGTTGCATGTGTTGTGTATGTATTTTGCAAACTCTTTCTGGATTTCACTTCCACAGTTTCAAAAAAAAAAAAAAATGGCCTGGGTTTCAGATGTTTCCTTTTTTAACCCCTTCTTTGCGTCAAATTGCTCAAATTATTTGTGGACTTGTGCAAGTAGTGAGGGCGAATTGGGCAGGCTGTGCGATCACTTAGTACGTCCGCGGAGAAACGTCCATACACTTTTGTTTCTCAGTATGTTTTTGCATGCAGTAGACGATCGGGTTGTTTTTAGGCCTGTTTCTTTTCTTGCTCAAGTGATAACAGAGAAAGCTGGTTTAAAAAAAAAAAGGGAGATGGGGAATGTCCAGTGACGGCAGCAACCACTAGGCCACGATAGCCATGTCAAATGCGTCTGCAAAATGTAAACACAAATACTGCTTTGGGACGGGATCTTTTCATTTCGTAATTCGGGTCCAGTTTGGTAGATTTGGCTTGTAGTTGGCAGAGGACCACCTTTGCTGGATGAAGTTGCGAGTCGTGGTGTCTTTGCTGGCGGTGCCTCTCTCTCTGCTCCTCCGCCCGCTGATTCCCAGGCGCCTGTCACACTCGCACTGGAGCGCCCTGGTGTTCATGCAACTGGCGAGCACCTGGGCAGCACATAGCTTACTGCCCGTGAGGCTTTTACCTTTTATTAGTCTCTTCAGCCCGACCACAACCAGGACATAAAACGTGCATAGCTGCTATTTCCTCCATGCACAGGAATCTGTAGCACCAGGTTAATCTGATCGAGTTGGAGGTGCTGGATCACCATAGACGCGGGGCGCACATCGCTAGGCCACAACATCCAGCTAGTGCCAATCTGACATATATAGAGAGGACGACCTGGCTTTTGACAGATGTTTCCTTTTTATTCATTTTAACTGTGTATTGGGGGGAGAATTGTGTGTGTTGTGCGTCGCGCATACTTTTACGCATCTGTAAATAATACGATTTTATTGTATGAAGTGCACAGAGCTAATTGCGGCTTTGCTAGCTGTTTGAGCATAGATATCCTAATGAAATTTGACACATAGTTAAGTGCTACTTTTCTCGCTGACCACAGTGGTTTGACCTGTACATCAGACTGCTTTATAGTGTTGTACTACTGTTGTGCCAGTTTGACAATAAAAACTTATTAGTTCCCAAGGTTTCAACGAGGCGGAACTAGAATGGAGTTGCTTTGAGCTAAATCAATTTCTGCAGACAGTTTAAAAAATAAAAATGCATAAGCTGTTTTTATATGTGCCATAACTGCGTTGATTTCTAGTGCTCATTTAAGTATCATTGTCAAGCATCCTATTTTAAAGTCTTCAACCAAAAACCTTTTTGAGACTTATGTAGAAGTTAACTGCCCATATTTAAAATAATATAAACACTGTTTGTGTCCGGACTTACTCAAATATTCATTGAAGTACTACATTTCATTTTTCTATCATTTATGTATATTTGCATTTTATTTTTTTTAATCTGTGCAACCTTAATTATATATTTTTCTTAATATTAATTTTGATTTAGATTTTGTTCAAGCTAGGGACTGTGTTGCTGTATCACTTTTAACAGTTTGACAGGAGTAATGGTTAAATATTGAACAGCTTGATGAGGAGTCAGGACCACAGTTTAATGTTTCATCAGGACAATCTGGATATGCTGTAGTGCTCAAGCAGTTTCTGGTTGAATTTAAACTTGTTTCAGACTTAATACCCATGAAGAGAAATGAACCCTCCCAAAGTGTGACAGTTTGAGGTCTTATTAGTTTTGTGACTCTCACTTTTGTTCATTATAGTTAAGGACGTTCATGGTTTGCAAAAATAAATGACTGCTGCTGCTAATGAAAATAAATAAAATATTTACAAAATGTTTAACTTTTTTAAAATTGTTATAATAAGTAAATGAAAACCACATAGTTCTGGTGAATTATAGAGACATTTATTATTTCTGACTTCTGTCCACAGCTTTTTGGTTTGTAGGGTTTGATCTACATTATACATCCTGTAGAAGTGCAGAGCTGTTTTTGCATTCACGCCAAGCTATAAGTGACAAACAATATGTGCAGTTCTGAGAGACAGTGTTTCTGTTTTTTGTTTTAACCAAATGATGAACTTCTTAATTGATTATTGCCCTGAATTATTCTGAGTTTCCAGGGGTTTGAGGTATTCATTGATTGATCATTTAGAGAGACCTGTAAAAAGTGAAGGATTGTGGATATCCAGGAACACGGTTGATCACTGCTGGCTTGATTCATTTGTGTTTTTTTTTTTTTGTTTCGGCTGCAAATAAGTGGATATTACATTTTTACATTCCTAATTTTGAATATTTCCTGTAGATTTACTGGTAAAGGTAAAGAAAATCCATTCAGTGTTTTTCAATGTCATTGGTACAGTCTGCACAGCAGCAAGCCCGAGGTGCCTTGTATTGCCACGATGCAACAGTAGTCTTGCATGTTCCTTGAATGTAGACTGCATTAAATAACCAAGTGCTCGAGACCAGGAAATGTGCATAATCGCTGCAGTTAAGCCACAAATCAGTTCAATTAAGTTTCTGAAACCCGGAATGGACTGAGAATGTCTTAATATGTGCTGTTGACCTGAGTTTTCTCTCTTACAATGATGGCGTGTCACTTGCCCCAGTCTGGTGACCCTCTTCAGTATGTAGACATCTCTTCTGTGAGAGAATCTTATTCAGGTATCCTAAAATCGTGTTTTCTCTCTAAACGTTTCAGGTAATACTTATTTATTACTGTAATTAACAGTCTATTTTAAAGGTTGGTTTTTCTTTGTAGTTTTATTTAACTGAAATTATAGAGGTTTGAAAGGAGATGCTTTAGTGATGCTTTTTTCAGTTTATTTAGCATATTTCTGGAAGCCTACAAAATTTCACACTTCTGCCCCCAAATTCCCAGTGTTAGACTGAAAAAGTTACAAAGCTTTTATAGCCTGACATGAAACTATATAGTAGGAATATTCCCAGCTCAATTGCTGTAATTGGGTCAGGAACAATTGTAAATGTGAAAGACGAGAGGGTATAGTGCAGAAAAGAATGTGGTGTATGCTCCTTAATGGCAGTTTTTTGTGGTAAATGAGAACATATGGTGCATTTTTGCACGTCAGTACATACATAGTCTCTATTGTTATTTTTCAGCCAGGGCTACGTTTACTTATTTTTTTTCATGTCCTATATTGAGGGTAAATGTTGCAAGGAAACGTGTTTCTTAATTTAACTGCCAAGAACTTGTAAAAATAAAAAATCTTCAAAACAGAAGGTAAAATGTGTCTGGAATTGTGAACCTGCTGGAACAGATGCTTTCTAACATGTAAATCCCTTCTGTCTCTTTTTTGAATTCCCTGTATATTTCTCTTTAAATGTTGCCTTCTATTTGTACAAAGAAGCACCTCTGACCTGCTGGTAATGAAGGTTGTAGACATTTCCTTTCTGTGGTCTTTGGCGCTGTGTTCTGATGTATTTTTAACCCTATTGCCCCCATTTAACCCTTTATCAACCTTGTATGCTCTTCACACTTTGGTATTCTTAACCAAAAACGAGAGATTCAGTTGAAAGCCCTGACAAGGAGGAAGTGGTAGTTTTTTTTTCTTCCTCTTGGCATGACATATATGTCATAAAGGGATCCTGGCATTCAAAGCAGTGTTTTTCAAAGCACTGACTGAAACCTGCAAGTGTGTACGAACTCCAGGACTTCTACCTGGGAGAAGAGAGTTTTGTAGATTAGTGTGAAATGCTAGCCTTCAGTGCAGCAGATTCAAGACAGAACACTATTACACAGCACGGGCAATTACATCTGATTTGTGGGTTTGTTTCTGCATGGATAATGATAAAAAGTTTCTGTATGATTCATCATTGTCATCGTGCATTGAAATAGTAATGATGATGTGCCAAGAATACGCAATCTGGATTGATGTGGTCTTCATCGTGATCTTTCAGTTGTTGATTTATTTGTGTGTTCCACGTGGGTTGTTGGTTTCATTTGGATTATAAAGAGCAAATAAGCTTTCTTCCTCACGTGAGCACAATGTCTCTTCTGACAACGCACCCACAAAATATTTTTTTACACAGTAACTGTGTTGACAGTGTTTGTTTGTATGTGCGTTTCATTTTTAATAAACCAAATAACTGATTTATGCCACATTATTTATAATATATGTTTATAATATTATATGTATTTATCATAACCATCAGCCCATATTGATCCACTGCTGGATGAAGACCTCTCCAAGATGTTTCCACTTGCTATATAGATTTATATATATATGTACTGCTGAGTCCCCTACTTTATCTACAGCTGAAGCAGACCATGTGTGATTCTGGATCTGTGTTTGTAACTTTACACCATAGAACAGCAGCTCCACACTCCTATTCTGACATAACATTTGTAATCATTTAATTACTGTTCAGGACTAGCCACATCAAATGCAACTGCTACCCACTTCAAAGTTAACACTTTATAGCTGGTGCAATGAAATGTGACTCATTAATTTGAAGAGTAGAATTTGACTAACTGCACATTAGCAGACGGTTGCACAAGCATACACCAGACTCTACTTCTGAGGACTAATAGTGACCTAAACTTTGTCAATTGCTGTTTGTGGATTTATGTGCTGCTGAATTTCCCCTCCTTCAGTTACACCAGGTCTTGGCACCTTTACCTAGTTCCACTAATTTTGCGTGTCATTTTTGACACCTGGTTCCTTTGCCTTTACACTACAGGTTGGTGTTTTACAATTCCCCTTTCAAAACGTGTGTGTGCAGGTGAGAGGGGTCCCTCTGATTTCAAAGAGCTGCGCTGTTTAAAGAATGTGTCATATGTAGTCAGCGTAATTAGGCGTAATTAGAAAATGACAAGTAGATGTTTTTAAAAGGACAAAACCTTGACCTTGATTTAAAAAAGTTAAAGGTGGGCCTTTTTCTGCAATATCATTGACAATTAGGCCACACTCACTGTTGACTTTTAGCTAAAATCTGCAATGAAGCAGTAACCCTTGCGGGTGCAGTTTATTTTTAAACATACATGTTTAAACCTGTTCTTTTAGAAGCTTTCAGAGTGAGCAAATGGTAGAAAGTGCATGTGTGTGCAGCTCGCTGGTGCGAACAGGGTATTTAATGTTCTTCACAAACACTGGTGTGGGCAGCGTGTCACTCTAAGGGGAAATTATTGAAAGGTCTTTATGTTAAGCTGAAGTCCCTTAACACCGTTCTTTGTAAGTAAGAGAGCCCTCCAGGAATACACAACCTTAAGTCCTCAATTGCATTTTGAGGAAGTGCGTAAATGTCCCAACTCAGGTACTTGACTGAAGTGTTACCTGCAGCACCGGCACTGTTCACCGGGACCCTTTTCTACCAGCTGCAATGCAAGGTTGAGTCAAACTGCAGTTTATATAGAAACTGCTGCTCAGGCAGGATATTGGCCTTGTTCTGACTGTGACCTTTATGGGAATAGTCATGTCTTTTCTCACTCACCATATAGATACTCCCCCCCGACCACCATAATGAGCAGATGTAGTGTGTATTATTACTATTCCTATGCCTGTTGTTACTATCATTATCACTATTATAATTTCGTTTACTTGGCTAGCTAGTATGTTTGCTGGGCAGTAATTTGTCTACCCAGAGTAAATTAGTAAAATCCTTTTTGTTTGTGCAGCCTTACCTATTATTACACATTATATTAATAATATTGATACCACAAACCTAAAAGATGGCAGACTGGGCCTCACGTATTTTCTATATTCTATACACGCACCTATTCTACTTGAAAACAAGAGATGTTTTTCTTCTGTGCTAGTCAAATGTATACACACTGTGCAATCAAAGAGGAAAAACAAAAATCAAATGTTGTAGACCTGACCGAGTGGTTAAACCTTCCCTCTAACTTGTGGTGTGTGCTGACATGGAAAACCTGGACTTATTTTAGTTTTCTTTGTTGCCGGCACCACATGGTGTAGGAAGCTTTGCTGTTGTGTCCTGATACTTCAGAGATGTGTCTAGAAATAGAACCAGACGTGTGTTTTCTTCTAGTTTGCGCCCCAAAAACGCTGGTTATAATTGTATTGATTTCTTTGTGTCGTCTGTTTTATCTTAGTACAGCGATATGCACAATGCAGCCTATATGCCACTCCCACATGACGAAAGTACAAAGCTCTTGACCTGTGTGAGATTCTTGTCGGTTTGTTTTGGGTTGCATCACACTCATTTAGATAGTAAATTCCAGCACATGGTGTTTACTGTACATGTATGGGAGTTTGTCCTTTGAGGGAGGAAAACGTATATAAAATTCAGCTAGAGCCAGGGAGGGCAGAGTTTGTGTATTTTCAAAGATAATGCCTAATGGGAAGCTATTCTAAACCCCAGGTTGAGCTTCTTCCAAATCTGCCGGATGTGCTTTCTCAAAAAGACATAGGATCGTATGTGCTTTGTATAACATCTTAAGTTCTGCTCCGTCATATCAGTATGCTTTAATATGCAGATATATTATAATCTCAGTCCTCCTGAAATAGAAGAAAAATAATCCTTTCACCTGATAAAATGGGGAGAGTGAGGTGGGGGTGCGGAACAAAGATAGGATAAATGGCCTATATAATTATGGCTTTTAATATACAGTGAAAACCCGAGACTCCCGTGACATAGCAGTGATCCATTTCAAGTCTTGCAAATTACCGTCTCCGGTTCAATTTTACTGAAGCAATTACGCAGGCTTTATTTATTTATTTATTGGTGCCTCACCCATCTGTGTATGCAGATGTACTGCAAATGAGTGAAATGAGTTGGACAAATTCCGCAAATGCTGGTGTCTTCCAAAAAAGTTGTCTGAGGGTTTGTGAGATTACAGCTTGGGGTGATTTTGTTTTCTGTATATAGATCAACAATAATAATAAATGATAATACCTTGCATGTATATTTTGTATTAATCCATAAGGAACCAGGAACATGTGTCAGGTAGCAGAGGACTCCCACCCTTCCCACTGTAAAGTCTCATAATCAATATCTGCCTGTATCACTGGTTTAGGTATGAAGCCAAAAATAAATAAGACAGACAGAGGAAAACACTGTTAAATCTGCATTTGCATAAAAGCTGTGACAGGACCAGTGTTACATAAATTGCAAAGCATAAAGACTGAGCAGCTGCAGTGTAATATGTTTTTTGTCGTGTTGCCTGCAGCTGTCTCTCATACGCCCTGGGTTTGAATACTACCCTAATTGCTGTTTTTTTCTCCTTTCTTCTTTGAAACCAAACCATGCATTTGTTGGTTCAATTTTACTGCTGCAAAATGGAACCGTTTTCTTATTAACCCCCCCTCCAAAAAGAAAAATTGTGGTTACTCCTTCATAGTACAGCAATTAATTTGTATTTTTTAAAAATATTACATCTTTACCTCCCACGCACACTGCTCACCTACTCATATTTTTCTCCATGCAGAATTCTTTTTTAATTCTTTAAAAGGAAATCGCTGCACAGAGTTCTTTGAATTACTCATACCAGTAGTTTCAGATCAGCTTTCACCTGCCATTTGTGGTACACCTCTGACCCTCACACCAACGAATGTAAACCTCCCATTATTTTTCAGTTAGCAATTCAATTTATATGTCTGAAATAAGTATCTCCTCTTTTATGCACAGTAAGGAGGTTAGGGAGTGGAACCACGTGAGGTCTATTAAGTGAACACAGTCATGTACCCGCTGTGTCAGTGGCAAGTCAGGGGCTTGAATTGGCTGTTAACACAGTATTCCTTTAAGCATTGGACCATTTAACTGACAAAAAGGTGCAGGGTTTAAAAAAAAAATAGCAGTTTTAAATTAAATGGAAGGGAGCACATTCTTGTCAGTCTCTGCTCTTCATGTGTGGCGAAAACCCAGGGACTGCTCTCCTTATTGCTGACGATTATAGCTTGGCCAGTGCTATCAATATTTAATATGCATGAGTACCAGGACCATGCAAGACTACCTTAACATTTTCAGGTGCACAGTGAACAGGGTTTTCCAAATATTTGTCAGGGAGTGCATCAACTGCAGTTGTCTGAGTGCAATTGTTTATGCTTCAAAAGGTACTTTGTTGTGCCATTATTTCATATAGACGTGCATAAGATTCTCACTTGTGAAGCGGATGGGAGCGTCCGTAGTCGTCATTTTGGATGTGGTTTCCTTTAAACTGGTGCAAGAGCTCACACGATCCCGGACAGGATCACCTCACTGTGCATTCTGCGCCTTATCTGTTTCCCTGTATGATGTGGTAGAGTCTTCTTGGAAACTCTAGGAGGCAAACCTGATACAAGAGGTCAGGGGCTAATGGGTGTAAAGGTTACATAGGCAGAAACAGTGATTAAGCTTGTGCATAATTGGATAGCTCGTGACTGAGGCTACAACTGTGGACCTGTTTAGAGAACAATTCAGAACCCCTTCTTGCATACTTTTATAACTGTCGCCATCCTGTCAATTTATATTGAGTAGTAAAATCTGAAGTGAAGGAATTACAAAAGCATGCATGCTTGGTGATGTAATTTATTTCCAGTGGCAATGGCAGTGAGCAGTCCGTTTCAACTGGGCCGAAGAGCCATCTCATCCCTCTACAGCTCGGACACAGAAGCAATAGTTTTATCGATAGATTCATTTGAATGTATTTTTTAAGAAGTTAGATTGCATCACTCACCTTTGAATCCCTCGCACCAGAAAGCTTTGTCTGTACCAGGCCTTCACTGTTTTGCAGATCCGCTTGTAAAAGATTCCTTATCTTGTGCATCAGTGGTGTATACTTACTTACATTATATGGTGGTTTTCCAAATACACGCAGATGTCAAAATTTAGTGTACTGCGTTTTTCTGCTCTGCACATGTTGCTGGTCTGAGATCAGGAAGAATGTAAGTAGATGTGAATCGTTTTTTTTTTTCTTCTTCTTTATCTCTTGTACTTTTCCAACATGTTCGACTTGACGCCCATGTGGCTTTATTTGGATCTCTCCGTGCTAGGAGGCGAAGTGACACAGAGTGGGAAGGCTGCACAATGGCCTAGCGAAAACCAACCCCCTTTGCTGCGGCCGTCCCACTCTGTCACACTGAGCCACGCGGCAGGCGGCCGTCTCTCAATTGACATTTGTGGTGACGCGCTTCCAGCAGACATGCGGTTCGAGAGCCAAGTAGAAAAGAAAAGTTAAAAAAAAAAAAAAAGACAGAAAGAAAGAAACCTTGGCTCCAGTTCTAGCTGAACATGTGAAAGAGATTTTTGGTTTTGTGCTCAGAGCTTAAAGCAGGAAATCGGCATCAGCTGCAAAAATGTTAACAAAACCAAAGATGGACAGGCCTGTCACTGGAGAGGAAGTCGACTCAATGGGAGAAACATGTTGCGAGCCAGTTAGCGTGGGGAGTTAACACGAGTTGGGGTGGATTCTTGCAAGTGGTAAAAGCAAACAGTGTGGTCTGGTGGTTAGAGCCGAGTGCCAGTAGATGCCGGTTTGAAATCTCGGCCGAGTCCTCAGCTTCTGTAGAGTAGGTGAAAAGGCACAGAACGGGCGGGAGCAGTGAGCGCAGCCTCTTTCGAGACAGCGGTTGCAAATTGTGTGATTGTGTCTCTCCCCCTTGATTTGTGGATTGTGGGATGACTTATTGCTGTTGTCCTGACTGATAGGTGAACTGCCATGATCTGAAGTGGCAGGGAGGAAGAAGAGGCAGCCTGGGATTCTCTCTAATGCATAGAGCAGAAATACATGTTAGGACCACACAGAGAAGATGCACAGTTGCAGTTGCTCACGTAGGATTGAAACCTGTAGTTCAATGGTGTTTGTTTACTGAAATGCAGCCCACCCAAACAAGCTTGGGAATAGTTAACTGTTTTAGAGCTGTTTATAAAAAAATAGTGTGTTCCTGGTAGAAGATGTTTTTTTGTTATGATGCCATTAGTCTGCATTCCTTGACCTCCAGTCCTCAAGAACCACAATAATTGTTTTTTATTGCACCTGAAATCTTAATTGGCAAATATAATTATTTCCTTATTTGAAACCACATACCTCATTTCTGTTGTTCAAATCAGGTAATGATTTAAGGAGACCCATAAATTGGTGTGTGGCTCGAGGGTCACAGTTGAGGATGTCCAACTTAGAACAGTATAAGTTCAGTGGTTAAATTTCAGTTTACTGATATACATATAATTCTGTCCCAAACGTCAGTGACAACCACACTAGTAAATGGCACAGCTATTATTAATTTATTCAGCTTTTTAATTGTTGATATAAAACGTCTTCGAGAATGGATTTTTACAAAATGTTTTGTCACAAGTGTACCAACCCCCCAAAATAAAATTAAAAAATAGTACATATCACAAAGCCACTTAGAATAAGTCAATTCCATTATTAGGTGTTTTATATACTCAAGTCCCATAGGACTCAGAACAGCATGCTCAGGGCACGCTCTGGGTGAAATGCATCTTGTTTGTGATGTAAAGAATTCATAATTTGTAGCAGGCATTACAATAATGGTAGTCAATTCTACTTTATGTAAAGTGAAGAAAATATGTTTTGAATTTGACACTTCATCGATGGAATACATTCAAAAGGACCTGCAGTTTTGTCTAAGCTTTTACAAACTGACGTTTCTAAGATACCGATCTTAAAATCTGTGTGATTTTGGTTGCATCTTTTACGGTTTCATGAAATCGTTATACCTCACTGTAATCCAGTTGGTGGTGATAGTCAATACCATTTTGAATCAAATTAACCACATTTAAGGGCCTAGTGTTCAAATATGTGCACTATTCTATCAGCTGTAAACACTATCCACCTACTGTTAAAAATACTATTCTCCACCTGGATGTGAACATGCCAGAATAGGCAAAATCCTGTCTTTTCATCTGAAGTGTATATTGCTTTTTTATGCTGTTAATTACATTGTAGAATTAGTTGTGAATTTTTGTTTCAGTTATTTTAAAATGTATTGGCTGAAAGAACCGAAAGCTGCTTCCTGAAAACCCAGAAGAATTGCTGGCAGAGTGCAAGGCTCCTTCTTCATTAGATGATTTTGATAGGAGTGTGGGTTCAAACTCCGAAAATTATCACATGACCTATGTTCAATAAGCAATCCCAGACAGTGTCCTTTCCTTGAAACATTTATGTATTTTATTAATTACACAGAGGACCCTGTGCCTTCATCTTTCCAGAAAGCTGTAGACTGCTATAGTGGCCAGTTAAACATGCAGTACATATGGGGCTAGAGCAGTTTCCAAGTGCTTACACAGGGAGGTGGGGCAGGAAACAGGATAAGAATAAGGGATTCCTTCAGATATCTCTTTAAGAAATGTGGCTTTAGTATCCTTCAGAATTTCTCCATGTCCTGAAATTTTTATTTTTATTATTTTATGAATCATGAGGGATTCTACTTGCTGTGCCTGTTGTGTATAACCTTTACTGAGAGTCAAAAACAGAACCAAAGACGTGCACATGTGACCTGTAAGATGTGTCGGCAGGGCTGCCTGCTGATTTTCACGCTGTGCGTACGGACCACGGGAGCTGGAGTGTCAGCCCCAGGGGAGTCTGCTTCCACAGACCTGCAGTGCTGTGGTGAGCTGGCTATCCTCTCCCCGACTCCCATCTCACTTCAGCTCTGGTTAATATAGCCGTGGCTTAGGGGGGAACAGAGTACAGCTTAGTTTGAACCGTGCTGTATCTGGGTTGTATTTCCCCATCAGAGCAGTGACTGTGTGAGCCTGTCTTCAGACCTGTATCTTACTGTGTTTTGCTAGTATCTCAAGCAAAGCACGTCCAGAATCCTTCCATATTAAAATGAGCAGTCTGGACAGACCGATTACAAAGTGGAGCAGACACAAACACAACTCCATGTATCAGTTTGTCTCTGAGCAACATGCAGGGTCGGGTGTTCCTGTGATGATTGTTACATGGTCGTGTGAGTTTCATAGGAAAATTATTCCATACCAGTATGTATTTGTCAGTTGTTAATTTGCATACTGATAGTGTTCTCTAGCAATAAAGAAAACTACATTTTTCAGAACCGATTCAGTGGTACTTTGAAGTATTGTCATGATTACATAGTTTATTTATCGATTCATTTTAAGGTTTGCTACTTCTGCTGAAGTCTTTAAAGGGAGAACATTCTGGAAAATAATATAGCACAGCCATCTGATCTTTGCGGGTAAATATCACATGGCTGGTACATGTACTGCCTTCTCTTTGTGACAGGCACAATACATTTAAAAAAAAAAAACCTAACGGCTCCACCCTGTTCTCTCAGCTTTACACTTGTTAAAACTTCAAAGAATAATTTGGAATTCTTAGAAACCTGAAACCATGAATACCAATGAGTGGAAGGCCACAGGTTCATCGCAGGCTGCAACACACAAATGTGAATAACCTACACAAAATAATAGATATATTCTTTTGGACTCTGAGCCATTGGTACTGCTGGAACCTGTATTTTTCTGTCTCAATCAGCTGTGCTTGCAAACCCTGTGCATGAGCCAGGGACATTTGGCAGACAAAAAGAAGATGGGAGCTAATGCTTTCCCATAGATGAAAGCCAGAAAGGGGCTGGTGGCTGCTTCAAGGCAGGGCCTCTGTCCAAACTGATACAGACCAGGCAGGCTCACAGAATTTGGAAAATTGTGTATTCAGAGGTCTCAAGTCAGGTGAGCTTTGATTCCATGTGGAAGTTGAACAGCTTGCGTTAAATAAATCTCTTACTGTGCTCTCTACTATGTTTTTTTTTTCTCACTTTATGAAATTGCAGTGTTTTGTTCTGAAATGCCAGCTAAAAGCACCACATTACTGTATCCTCCACAGTAAAGTCTTGCAACCCAGAAGCACGCAGGGCAGCACTGATTACACAGACTGCAAGTTAAGCTTTTGTTTACTGCACCATATGAGAAGGCTGTCTGCAGTTCCTTTTCCCCCTGTTTCAATTGTGATCTTTAAGCTTTGAGGAAGCATAAGCAGACTAATACACACAAGAGCTGAGTTTTATTTTCCCCTGTTTAACAAGTGAATGAGTTAGGTACCCGCTCTCAGATTGCTCTTGGAAAAGTTGATCAGACATACCTTTAAAATGACATGAGGCATTGTACGCTACAGATTGAATAGAATTGTTCTGCTGAGAATAAAAGTGGAGCTTTTAAGTACTTGGTGGCCTGATGTTACAACATCCATTCATGAAACGGAGTGGGTCAGGACACCACTACGTTGTGATAAGGCCCGTTCACAGATACAAAGTGTGCGGCTCTTGTCAGGGGCGGCAGATTGTATTGCAGGTCTTCAGCTCTGAAGTGGAAATGAGAAGCGGTAATCCTGCTTAAACAAGTAGAGACTGTCCTGGTCTTTTGCACTAATGCACCATTTTAAACCAGCACTGTTATTTGAAATGCTGCATTTGAAGTTTCACTGGTTTTTATGGTTATAATATGTAAAACCTATAGTGCAGAAATGTGACTGGTGTTTTTAATTGCTGTGATTGTGCAGTTCCAGAATTTATTCTGATTTGTGTAACCTGTTCTCTGTTACAATAGAGAGCTCAAGCATCAAACTTCATTAACAAATTCACTTTTAACTGCTCACTGTGTTTCACTGTGACAAGTCTATAGTAGCAGAAAGAAATTATAAATAACCCAAACGGATAGCAAAATGTTATGTTGGGTGTGACAGTGAATGAAACATACCCAAACATTGCCGCAGCACGTACCTTTTAAAAATTGTTATATCCACGCAGGGTGCATTATATGGATCAGTAATATGGAGTCTCTCTAGCTTAGATATACTGTATATCTAATTATGTCTGTCTGAACAAGGTGACCTGTGTAATTGCATGGCTGAAAATCAGCTAAATATATTTGACAATATTCAACCACTATATTGCAGCAAGCAGAGTTGACTGCCAAGATGGTGGAGTTTTGATCTGTGGTACATAGAGGTCACGTGACTGCAGTAACTCTATTAAGATATCAAGGGAAACTACTATTATAATTTTTTGCCACTGATTAGCTGCGAACATAGTGTGAAATCATGTGTGAAAGGGTGCTTTCGGGTCTTTTGGGGGCACCTTTTCATTCTTTACAGTTGTGCTTGAATCTTGAGTGACTGGCCGTCGATCTAGTCACCAATCTGATTAATTATTATTTCATGCGGTTTTTGCAACAGTTTTATGGTTTCCATGCTCGGCTGCTCGTAATCGCTCAATCTGGCTGCATTCTGGACACTTCAATATCAAGCTCTGCAACTGCAGCATCTCTGATCTCTTTGCTAAGCTCTTCTATCAAGACGTTGCCTTTGCCAATACGATATGGGGGCTCTGTGCATTCATTGTGCCTGTTTAGATTGTTGCCTCAGAATCTCGCAGAGATTCCGCTGAAGACGTTCCTGTTTCCTGAATGTCTGGGCAGCTTCAGAGTTCTTTGTCAAGGGATTTGTGACAAAATTGAGGAACTGCTTTTATTACTCATGCATGTGTGACAGTGAGTATTTGCTCACACGTGAATGAAATCTGTGCACAAGGAAAGGGTAGGCTTAAAAATTGGTTTACCTGCTTTAAAAGTGGTAGCAATCACTGCAGCTGGCCTGGGATACATCCAATTAATGTGATTGACATTTTATGGTCAAACTATGGATGTTGGAGATAATTGCAGGTTTTAGGATGCTTAAGTGAACCACAATCTTATGTATCGGTTGTAAATCCTCAATTCTAACGGTATTTTTTGCTATCCGGTTTTCTATGCAGTTACCAGACTGCACAGTTTCTCACGCTGCTCTTAGCTCTCTTCCGTTGCCTTGGTCTTCAGGGCAGGGGCCCTTTCAGGCTTCTGTAGTCATCTCTGAAGTACAGAGTGGCTTTGAGGAAAAAAAAAAAAAATGAACTGAAACCACTCATTTCTGTAATTTGTTATTGACAGTTTCGTGAACACCTTTGCGTTGGTATTGAATGGGGGACAACCAGAACAACACAAACGCACAGGGAGGAAAGGGGGTGGGGGTCAGACACAAACTGAAATTCAAAATTACTGTTGTGTTTACAGAGGTGTGCCACATTCCAACCACAGTTGACAACTAGGCACACCTATATGGATCTTAATAATGCCATCTTTTAATAAACGCATATGCTGTCATAAGCCGTTTTTTTTTCCAGAATGACTTTATAAAATGAAGTCATCCACTGTCTACATTAAGGCTAGTAGGATTTTTAGCCTCGTATTTGAAGCAAATCAGATCTGATGCCATTTAGCTAATGCAAAAGGATAACTGTGCCTTGACCGGTGATCTAGATGCACTTTAAGTCTGAGTTGGTAACTGCTGCTGTAAACAGTGATGTTATTCGTAACGAGAGTCATAACTGTTCTGCGGTCGATTCTTCCTGTTCCTCTCCAAGCATTGTACAGAATCTGCCCAGATGCTCCAATCCACTTCATGCATACCTTAGGAAGTGAGGTATTTTAAGTCACCAAGCAACACAGGTTCTCATCCTTTCATTGACTTCACCAGGTCTCAGTTTCTCAGTAAGGCTTATTGATCATATATATATTTTTCCCCATCCTTATTTTTGGAATCACCGGTTATTAAGTAATCGAGGTGAGCAAATCAGACCCTTATTCCAGCACGCCGGAGGTGACGACACTGTGTAGACCTCTCTCCTGAAGCCAGAGCAGTCATGAGATCATCAACTCTGTCTGCTCCTAGTACAGGGTTAAGGGATCAGAAGGAAGCCATGAAGCACTTCCCACCGCAGAGTTGGATGGCAGCAGCGTGACTGTTATATGGGAAGCTGTGGAGCCCCAGGCCAACCACCAAACAGCAGCAGCGTTTGGCTAATTGTGGAGCCTCGGCAGTCTGCTAGATGTATGGACCATGCAACTCTGCAACGAGTGAAGGGCGGTTACCAGTTGGGTCTCTCGGTTGCCAGTCTGTAGTGATTGTCCAGTCATGTAGACTAGGTTGTGTTGCAGAAAGGTACCTGCTACAACTCAAGCCTGGTATAGAGCCTAGAGCACGAGAGCAGAAAGGCATTTTCACCTTTGAGAAAATGAAACCTTTATACAACGGTAAACTGGCTAAAATTGTAAATTAAGGGCTGTTTTGTTGCAAGTGGAGACGCAAATTACGTTGATAAAATGCACAAATGGCTTAAACATATTTAATTCAAGTCGGTATTTGATACCACCATAGTTTTTTTTTTTCTTCTTGTTTTTTTTCTGTATTTCCTGTTTAGATGATACAGATTATGAAGTGCAACTTAACGCTTCACCCGTTCTGCTTTTTCAGTTACAATTTGAAAGGGGTGCTTTCAGGTCATTCTGTAATCCACAGTTGTATCTGATGGGTTTGAATGTTATCATCCTTAATCAAGAGTATGACACATAATTTGACACTTGCCTCATTGGAATTTCTTCAGGGCACAACAGTAAGTGAAAACATTTTCAGCAATGTAGAGAATGTGTAATCAAATCCTACTTGCAGAGTTGATCAATTAAATCAAATATTTAAAGTTATTTTATTTGGTTACGTTGCCAGGAATCCCCCAAAATATAAATTCCTTCAGAATAGTCACAGCTCATAGGGTAAAATTTATCAAATAGATTTGCTACTAGATTGTATCAGGATTTAATTAAATTAGCCCTGTCCATTTCTGTAACATTACCTGTGCCCATTAAAATGGAGATATCTCTACTTGGCGGCAGTGAAGGATTTTTTTATGTTTTCCCCCCTCCTCCCCTAATCTTGGAAATTATGTCTGAAACTCACCTGACTGAATGAGTGCAAGGGCTGCTGTAACAGTGTAATCCAGACAGGACCGACATTCGGAATGGAAACTGCTATATACCGCATTCCAGCGGTTCAGCAGAGGCCACCTTCCCCTTGTGATCAATTCACTTAGGAATGGAGTTCAAAGACACCGTTGTATTAATTCAAATACAGTAGCTTTAACTGGGAAATTAAAAGGGATTTATATGTTTGTGTGATTTTTAGTTCTAAAATAGCTGTGGAGATGGACAGCTACAAAGTGGTAGATCTTTAATAAAAAAAAAAAAAAAAAAAAACTACACAGATCTGTGGAGTACAATTTCTACAGTGATTCATCAGTACAGTTTGAAGAAATACCTACAGGCTAGAGAAGCTAGAATTGATCTAGATAATGTACAAGGGGAGTGTCTTGTGTACCTACCAAGTATTAGTTTGTGAACCTACAGGACAAGAGGCATTGATCATATTTGCAATGCACCTGCTGCACTTTATATTCCCAGTGATGTTTGTCTCCTTACTTTAAACAATCTAATACCAAAACTAACTCACACAAAAAAGAGTTGATTTGAGGTTACCATGTTGGGTTTAACCATAAAAGCTCATTGTGATTCTGCTGCAGTAACGAATGGTAATGCTACTGGGGAAATGTATAACCACTCCTATAGCAGAGCTGTAAGTGAGTCATTTTGTGGTTTCAGGTGCCACTAGCTGCCGTTTTACACTGGAAGAGGTCTTGCACACAGAGAGAAGAGATCTTTGACTTTTTTGTCAGGGATCCTTTTTTCCCCACAGTGTCACTGTCTACCAAAACTTGCCACTTACTACTGTCATAAAGCCCAGAAAGTGAATTCTGTCCTGCTGAGTCAGAATATGTGGTTCTGCCAGCGAAAGAAGCCCCACTGAGAATTGTTGAAGAGCACGGAAATGTTATTAGGCAAATGTAGTTAAATATTTCTTTCCAAAGCCTGTCACTGATACAAGGGCAAGTTACAATTTCATTGCTCTGCTTTGTATTATGGCTTATGACTTTTAAAGAAAATTATACTGTGCTCAAGACATAAATAAACAAATTCCTGAGTATTAACCTGTAGCTATTAAAAATTAAAAATTAATTAAATTAAATTAAATACTCAAGTACAGTTAGAATGGATTTTTTGCCCAATTTTGTAGGGCAGATTAGTTAAGGATACAACATTACAGATTTCTCATGATTTCAGTTGTAAGACAGGTGTGAAGCAAGAGAAAGTGTTTGCACAAGTGTCTGACTATTTTCCTGAAAGTGTCCCGCTTTCGTGAATGGAATTACAAACTGAATTGTAAAGGAAAAACTGGAACTGACCCCAACCCTGGATGGAAGTAAGACTCCCATTGTGTTGCAGTGTGGGCTGATTCACATTCAAGTTGTGTAGGTTCATGTGTATGAAACATTTTTCAAGCTTGATGTATAATTTCGATTCATATCTGCATAGACAGACACAAGCAGCAAGAAGAACAATCTGTGCTCTTCTGCTTGGGCAATATAAATCTAAAGCCCTGACATTGTGCTGTGCAAGGGGAGTCTTGTATCCATCCCTGAATTAGTGTCACATATGGATGTCAGATTAAACATGCTTCTCATTTTAAAATCTTAGAAAGTCACAAATCTGCCTTCCCTGCATTCTTTCTGCCTCTGTCATTAAGTCTTGCGTTACTAGAAGTCCTTCTTATATTCTTTTGTTTTTGTTTTGTTTTTTGCTTTATAAGCAGGTTGGGTTTTTACAGCTGTATCAGCGATTCAGTCTGATTTTTTTTTTTTTTCTCCTCTCTCTCCACTGTTTTGATTTACCTATTATTTTGCATTATAAAATGGTCAGTAGCTTTTGCTTGTTTGCAAATCTTGTTCAGTGCACCGGTGACATTCGAAGTGAAAGCCTGTCTGTTTTACGAAGTGCAGGTGACTGGCGTGCTTTGAATTTGACATTGTTTGTTGTTGTAACAATTTTACTGTTAGATCTGAATTCAAATCAAGAACATGGTTTAAAAAAAAAAAAAGAGAGAAAAAAAAAGAAAACAAGAGCTTAGCAAGAGTGAATGCGGTGTGAAGGTATACAAACATCAGACTTGCGTGTGGTTTTTATAGAAATTTTTTCTGTGGTGAAGATTAGAAAGCACGTTGCAAAGATTGCAATCAACACCTTAGCTGGTTATTCATTTGCAGGATGCTGTCCTTTTGAAAATCTTTTTATTTTTTCTCTCTCTTCAGATCTTTGTGGCAAGTTGAGTTAGTAAATTTCATGCAGTTCTGATTTCTAACCTCTTTTTCTTCTCCTTTTAGATAAAGGTTTGCCGATGGCTGCTAAAACAAGAAGGATGGGTTTCTCAAGCTCCAACCAGCAATTAAGCTAAAATTACCTTTAAAAAAAAAAAAAAAAAAAAGGAAAAAAAAGTAAATGACAGATTTCCTACATGATGTCTCCTTTTTGCTGCTGCTAAATGTGCTGCTGCTAACCCCTTGAGGAATACAGTACAGTTCTACAAAAGCAAGAAAAAGAGAAGGACGAAATTAAACTTGCTATTCTGCTATGGACAAGATGGCCAGATGAAATAAAAAAAACTTTTTATCATTATTACTGTAGTATTCCTATTGAAACTCATGTAAGCCATTTTGCAGACTACTTTTTCCTGAGGTGCTGGAAGGAGGAGCAGTCTAGCTGTGTGTGTGTATGTGTGTGTGTCTGTAGGGGTGTGTGTGTGCGTGTGTTCCCATATCCCCCTTCCCCTCCCTGTTCACCCCATCCCACATGAAATCTTGCCAGAAGCCAAAAGAGGGGCTGGCGATACAGAGTGCTGCTGGCATGGCCCAGGAGGACAGCCGTAGGACGCAGGCCCCGCCGTCCTACTACCACACTGCCAACCAGGAGTTGGATCTGTCCACCAAGCTGTTCAAGCGGGAGGGTGGCGGAAAACCCTACTCAGTCCTGGTGGACAACAAGATGAGCAAGAGCCACTTGTCAGATCGCAGCGGGGAGCAGATCCAGGCACAGCAGCAGCCATACTACCGGGAGAGTGGGAAAAGTGGGCAGGAGGCAGCAGGCCAGCCAGCGACAGGAGATGGGGAGGGTTCTGAGGAGACAGAGGAGGAGGATGAGGAAGAAGAGGAGGAAGAAGAAGAAGAAGAAGAAGAGGAGGAGGAGGATGAGGAGGAGGATGAGACGGAAGACTCCTTCAAACGGGAGCAGATAATTGTGGAGGTGAACCTCAACAACCAGACGCTGAACGTCTCCAAGGGTGATAAGGGGGCGGCCTCGCAGTCAAAGAATGCCACTCCTGTCATCAAGTCCAGTAGCGAAGAGGAAGAAGAAGAAGAAGAGGAGGAGGAGGAGGAAGAAGAAGAGGAAGCCATCGAGAGCCCCGAAGAAGAGCAGGAAGAGGAGGAGGAGGATGAGGAGGAGATTGAGAGGCGGAAGGAGAAAGCCAAGAGATCCAGGAGGCCTGTTGCCGCTGCCACACAGCCTCCGCGCAAGACCAGGAAGGCGGCCATGGTGGCTGCTAGTGCTGTCACCTCCTGCGTGACCACCAGGGGCCGGCGGAAGAGTGCCGAGCCACCCAAGAGGAAGCGCAGGGCACCGCGAGAACCCAAGAGCTCCCCCAGTGGCGGTGGTCCCACCCACTCGGCCACTTCCTCCCCGTCCCCAGCATCCACGGTACCTGCCTCCTCGCAGAAAGGCAAGGGGGGCGGGGAGGAGAAGGAAACGCTAACCTGCGAGAAGTGTCCCCGTGTCTTCAACACCCGCTGGTACCTGGAAAAGCACATGAACGTCACCCACCGCCGCATGCAGATCTGCGATAAGTGCGGAAAGAAGTTCGTGCTGGAGAGTGAGCTGGCGCTGCACCAGCAGACAGACTGCGAGAAGAATATCCAGGTAAGGTCTGTTCATATCAGTGACACAAGTGGTTCCGATGTTCTGAGCTTTGAGCCACTGGGAGGGCTGAATTATTGGTCCATTATTATGGATTTCTTGAACTGTGATACACCCCCAAATCTTAAATTTCAATATGTGTGTTTCATATCACAAAAAAAAGAACATTCGTACATTCGTGCTCAAGATGCATGTATAAGCACTGAAGCAATGCTTTGCATCTTGTGCTCGAATATAAATAGCTAAGAGCTAAAGTAAACAGGAAGACAGGTTCACTGTCATATGCGTAAAGAACAGTCTGTAGCTAAATTATACAGAGATGCACACTACTCAAGTTGTGATTTTCAATGCCTAGGACTTGTGCCTATTAATAGATCGCATCACCAGGAGATTGATGGGCATTGCAAGATTACAATTAACAGTGACAGTGAAGAGAGGCTCTGATTGTATAAACAGGAGGGGGAGGGTCACCTGATATTCTGTTTTAGACCACGGTGCTTAAAGTTATATGGTAAAATGTTATGGACGAACTGCCAGTGTTATCGGAGACCTAAGTCAGCTTTATCTAATCCAGCAGATGGTGGCAATGGCAGCACTTGGAGGACGGTGTTAGAAGTCAGGTTTATTGTGCTTAGTGTAAAGATGAAGGCAACTGTTGGTTTTGGTTGGTGATAAAGATTTGCCAAGACTGGGCTCATCATTGCATAACATTCTCTTTTCATCCTAAATTTGAGGAGGGGGGGAAATATGAAATCCATATCAGAGGTAGCTAACTGAAATGAAAACCAGGATCTTAACCACTAATAATTAGCCTTCTTCCAAGCTTAGCATGTGAGCCATCACGTGCTTAAGACAACCCCTCACCCTGAGTTCCTTGTAAAGTGTTGAATTACAGGGCAGAACACTGCCACATATAGGTGAGCAGAGAAAGTTATGTGCTGATTTCAGCAGTTCTGAATAACTCCCTAAATACATTGTCCCTTATAGTTTTTAAATTGTCTACTTACTTTCCTTTTATGATGTAGATTACCTCTGCTTCTCTGGGTCTGGCCTGTCTGACTTTGATACTCAAGGTATTCCTGTGACAGATTAACTCCTATCACTTGTTTATGCTCTGTTATTATGCTCTGTTACCATAATGTAAATAGCAACAACTTATAAAATGCAATTGTGTTATTTATCTCACCCAATGTGTATCTTCGGTTTCTGCATTTGCACAAGATTACATCAATACAATTCGACACCTTTCACACAACCTGTTAACTTCTAGAATAGCTTGGTGAGTACACTCTCTAGAAACTGGGGAGAAAGCAGTGAATTGTCTTTGAACAGCCACTGGCTAGGGCATTTTTCTCAGCTTGTTTTCTCAGCTGTTATCTGTCATTTGAGTAAGAAATGTCTCTGGTTTAAGCATACTAATCACAGCCTTAAGAGCAGGTGGAGAGGATTTAATTGAACAATGTAACCAGGCAGCCCTGGATTTTTATTTGGCTCTCTTGATCTTGATATTTCAGTTTTAGTTGCAGGCAGCAAGGTGTGTTATATGCTTGAGATTTATCACAAGGAGGGAAGCCAGATCCTATTACAGTAACCAAAATCATATTGTTGCCCCCTGTGTGCTTACACACACACACACGCTTTGCATTTCAAGCAGGCCTATGTGTTCTGTCTATTTTGTAAGCAGGACAAGGCTGCATATTTGTATATGTGGCGTGTTCGTCATGGGCTCTGGACTGTTTGTATTAGTCTATTAAAATGCCTCAGACTCTAAAAAAGACTGCACTCAAAGGCAAATCCTCTCCACTCCACTCTCCAAACTAATGCCCCCATGGAAATCTACGCTAGGACAAGGTTATTACATTTCCACTTCTGTGCTGTCCATTTACTTTATTGTAACAATGAATTAGTCCCACATTCACATGGTTTTGGATAAATGGGTGCCTAAGTTTGGCAGAAAACAAAATCTTGTTTCTGGCAGCATTCACACTTCAGTTTGGCCTTCATCGCTTCTGTTTGGGCTGAATGGATCATGAGAGCTGGGACTCCACATTCCATATGAATACTCCTGCTCTATTCTCAGTACAGTTCACCGCTGTTTTACCCTGAAACACCAAGTAGCCATTAACATCCAGTTGTCCAAGATCTGCTAATCTCATCGATAGTGTCTAAGCATATTGCTCACAGATGGCACTACAAACTGAAGTTCACTTCTATTGTGCTAAAGCAGTGTCTGGTTCTAGAATAAAACATTCTTTTGAAAATCAGGGGTCGTTTTTGTTTTTCTTGCAGGAAGTTCAACATAGCATAAGTCGGACAGTTGCTCTAGAAAGACTGATAATGTCATTGACAACATATAGGTGTCCACACTGCTACATTTCACGGTCTTTATTTAGCCCTCAGTGTCTCGTGTCACCAGCGCAGGAGCTTATCTCCTACTGTGGGCTCTGCTTCCATAGCGGCAGGCTGCACATTTTCAGAGTAGATGGGGGTGGCTGCAGCATAGTGAGTAGGTGTGCGTTTGTGCCGTTCATGCAGGGAGGTATGCTTTTGAGCACCTTCGACACCTGAGAGGGGGTGGTTTTTGTGTGGGCCGGAAAGGCACGCGTCTAAATCAGGACATTTTCCATGTTACAGGATTACATTTCATGGCTTCTTAATATCACGACTGCAAAAAATAAAAAAGCTTTTTTGTATTTTTACTTCCCCCCACCGTGTCTGAAAATGGAATATTCTACAGAGAGAGAAAGCAGCCAAACACAATGACCTTATGCTTCCCTGTGCAGGGGGCGGGTTGTGCTGCCCATCACCATATTTCTGTTCATTGTGCAAGGAGCATGTAATTCTCTCTGAGCATCCGTGTGGCGCGGAGTGTCTGTGCAGAAGGTGCTCTGTGTAGCGAGAGTGTGTCCTCAGATGACTTCACACTCAGAGTCCCAGGCAGGCTTGGCTTTATCTACCAAAGCAAACTACAGCTTTAACGTGAATCTTGTTTTAATTCACACATATATATGTATTCAGATAGATACTGGTGGTTGTTTTTAGCTTTTGCCCAAGCTTTTGACACTTCGAACCAGGAAACCGTTTTTGTTTTTGCAGAATTTCCTTTTACTTTTTAATAAATGCCATTTCTTATTTTCTTGCTTATTTTTATACATGTCACGTTTTCCTTTCCAGCCCACAAATGAGAGAGGAGCACTGAACATGTCTAGCATCAGCTGCCAGACGCTCATTATTGCTCCGTTGACAGTTTTGTATTCAGCCGAAGTTGCTCAAGGACCCAAGGCATCAGAATTGACACCAGCCGCTCTCCACACAGCCCGAGCAGACCCCTCTGCACTGGGTATGGCTCTCAAAGGCAAATCGGTCCCATTTCACATGCTCTTAAAGACGGGGCATTTATAGTAATCTGTAATTGCTTCTGATGTTGTTTCCCTTAATTCATCACCAATTCAAAGTTAAAAAAAATGTAACTTTCACTTCAATTCTTTCAAGGTTCTGTTCCACAGATGAACAATAACTATTGGGATGCACTATGATCATTGAATGACCAAAACATATGATCGTTAAAAGTCTTTAAATGAAGCTGTGCGTTGTGCTAACATTAAGGAAGGAAAGAAAGCGAATACTGTTTTTAAATAATGAGCTGGTAATTCTCTAATGAAAGTTTAGACAATGAATCTTCTTTGTCTGTAAAGTATTCCTTCTGCCACTCTACCATTGCTCACTGCCAGTACCAGAACCCTGCAATAGAAGTTGATGCCAGAGACTGTTGTGTACTTGACAGCATGTATTCAGGTTATGCGGGCAGTAATTAAACTACAGTCCCTGGGTCCATAAGTGAAACTCTGCCACCTAGTGTTCCTGTAGTGCTTTTACAGTTGTGCTAGCTTGGACTCCGAGAAGGTGTTACCCATTAATCTCTTCATCCTCAGGCTCCTTGTGTAGACTAATCAAATGTGTGCACTAGGTGTGGGACATAAAAGGAAGTTTCTTTGTTTTGTAGGTTTTGAAAATCTCTTTTGCTGAGCTGCTATTGCTGCTTGGTATGGTTGCACACATCATAGGATACACCAATCTGGTTTCAAGTAACTACCCAGCTAACACACAATGTTGTCACAACATTGTAGCAATGTTGTGTGTTAGCTGGGTATGTATTGCATCACCTGGGTAAGCCGGCAAAAGTAGTATAATTAATAAGATGCAGCTATTGCTCTGTGCATTGCCTGTGATGCTCCTTATTCACTAGAGCACTACTGACATGTTGTGAGACTTAACAAGATGCAGCGCGGTGCCCTTGGCAGACTACAACATGGACTAATTTAGTGGAATAACAACCAGTGCAGAGGTTCACGCGGAACACGTTTAATAGGATATGCAGCAATTAAGCAAGGCATCCCATCAGCAGAATGATCTCATTACCTAGCGTGACAGAGAGCCTTCGAATAGATAAATACTCACCCCCCAAAAAAGTGCTCCCTCATACCAGAACAATTGTAAATATTTGCCGACACATGTGAATGAAACCGAAGCGATAGAGACCTGGCCCCTGAAATGGTTTCAGAAAGACAATGAAAATGAAATCAAAATATTATATTAAATAATGATTGGGATCTTTTAATCTCTCTGACCACAGTGTCACACTGAAACCCTGCGGTTAGGTAAAGCTTCTCCATTTCAGAGCTCTGTTGGTTTGTTAGCAGGGCAGCACTGGCGAGGGGCAGCCCCCAGCATCGACCTCCTTATCCTGTCAGAACACACCCTGACTGGTGAACTGGAACACCTTGCCTTAGTGTGACATTGCTACATAAATAAATACGGTTAAATTTATCGCACAACCCCCCCTCTGAGTGACTAATGATCAGCATTATTTGTTTGTTTACCGATAAATGCAAAACCACTGCTCCTTCACCATGATTCTTATGATGCAGGCCAGAACTCATGGTTTATTTTATTGGTTTGTTTGTTT
Source organism: Amia ocellicauda (assembly GCF_036373705.1). Lineage (NCBI taxonomy): Eukaryota > Metazoa > Chordata > Actinopteri > Amiiformes > Amiidae > Amia > Amia ocellicauda. Next base: position 23,689,011 of record NC_089852.1, on the reverse strand, counting down.
GACTGACACCTTCACCCTCCCATACAACACAATGTGGATTATAAAATGACCAACTACACAACAAATATGCAGTGCAAGGCAGAAAGATCTTGGATACGTCATAATTAGGAGAAAAACTACAGTTCCACGTACAGCAAGTGCAAGGCATCATCCAATGGAGGGCAGCACAGTCCGCAGAAAAGAGAGGAGCAACAGGCCAGCACAGGGAAGAGAGGGGCCTAGAGTAGGACAGGGGGACTTCAACAGTGTCGGCCCGGATTTTCAGCAGAGTAGATGGGGTATTCACGGTTCCCAGAAAAAAGGATTGAGAGGTCAGTAGTGGGAAAGGAAGGAGGACAAGGAAGAATGTTTAGCAGGCCCCAACACTGTATGCAAGTGTTTTTAATATCCATTTGTTTCTACACTCCCTATTCACAGCTTTGCTGAACATATGAAGGCTTGGTGGGCTGTCTCCATTCTCCAGCTAGACCTTTGTGTCACATATGTTTAATGCACACACATTTGTATTTAGTCTTTTCAGTGATGCTTTTGTGATGTTACAATGGCCTCGTTAGCAGAGAGAGAGTAGACAATTGTGTGGAGACATGGTTTTAAAAGTGCTTGTTTTTTCTGGAACCATACACACTACTGGCATCTTATGAGTGGGCTTCACACTTTAAAGTGTGGATGACCTCATTTTAATGTTGGATGGGGTGGGGGGGGTGGTTTGCTGCCCAATCCTGACCCCCACTGATGTCATCTACAGGTGTTCTTTGAAAATGAGAATCTGTTCTCCTTTGTCAGTTCAAAGATTAACATGTTTAACATTCTTGAATTGAATAATATGCAAAAAAAAATACATATATATATTTTGTGGAGTAAGTGTGAAAATATTTTTGTGGAAAGTAAAGAGGATTAGCATAAAGTTTATGGTTGCATTTACTGTGAATGCCTTCCTAGTTGGGATCTGCTTGTTTAGCTCAGTTTCTGAAACACTTGAAGAATCAGCTGTGGAGTCGATTAGCTATTAGTAAAGAGCACAATGGATTGAATGACCTCTCATTGGTATACTTTGTTCTTGACACAATTGTTTATTTTTATTGATTTGAGTGTAGTGCCCTTAAGATGCAGAAGAGGGCGCCAGATATTTACGAATACATTATTTGTCACGTCTGTCTGGGGGTCCCAATTTGGTCTTTTTAAAAATAACTGCAGGAGCCTTTTTTAAATATTTATGTTTATATTCTAAATCTCATGACTGACTAGCTTTTGTATAAGGACAGTATTGGAGACAGTGGTGACTTTCATAACCTTTTGTTCCTGTTCCTGCACTGTCAGCTGTGTGCTCGATTTTGCATACTTTAAACAATAGCTGCTTTCAGAAAAAAAGAGAGTGAATGTTGCCCTGGAGCAAGAAGCTTAGAAAAATTCACAAGTTAATGCTCCTATTCCATTGTTCTATATTTGCTTGTAATACAGATTTAATTGGGTCCCCTTCAAGCCAAATACACTAACAGTATCTTTCCCAATTCTTTGCTGACTATGTGCACTACCAAAGCACATCTCTTACCCACTGTCCAATTGTCAGCTTGCCACTGCGAAGACCGGGCCGAGAGAGTCCCGGTCCTCCTCTTTCAGCGAGAGAAGATCCACTTGGTATTGTGTGTGAAGTAGCAGCCTAACGCGTCCCCTTTGCTTCCTGGGTTGCAGTGCGTGTCCTGTAACAAGTCCTTCAAGAAGCTGTGGTCGTTGCACGAGCACATCAAGATTGTCCATGGCTACGCGGAGAAGAAGTTTGCCTGTGAGATCTGCGAGAAGAAGTTTTACACCATGGCCCATGTCCGAAAGCACATGGTCGGTAAGTTGATACTGAGGGGGGGTGGGGGAGTACTATGGGACAGATTCTGATAGCTTATTACAGTTTGGGGCAAATTGTTTTTGACACGTGTGGAAAACAAACATGAGGCATTACATTATTTTGGCTTGTTGTTAAGGGTAAAGGCCTGTAACAAGGAAGCTCCCCCGGTTCAATCTCTGTGCATCAGCCTGACAATGTAATTCAACCTCAGCCTCTGTCTGAAGCTCTTTAAATCAAGATCCTGGTCCTGAGAGATTCTGCAGCTTGTGACGAGGCTCTGAGATGTCTCGCTTCCTAGTCTCTGCAAACGTGCATACAATCTAGGTAAAGTATCTTGCTCAAGGGTTAGGCAGCAGTGTAGAGTACGGGTTAGGGTCATAGTTTCAATCCCAGGTGGGGGACACTGCTGTTGTACCCTTGAGCAAGGCACTCTACCTAGATTACTCCAGTAAAAACCCAGCTGTATGAACGGGTAATTGTATTAAAAAATAATAATAATCTGAGATTATATTAATTATAAGTCACCTTGGATAATAATACAATTTAAAAATGTAAGAGGAAAAAATGATAGCTAAATAATTATTTTGCTATAATCAGGTCCTGAAGCAAAGAGATTAATTTGAAAAATCGGTTGTCTTTGAATCGCGACCATATACACCGACCTCTAACCCAGATCACCTGTGAAGGCAGGTTGATTGGGTTTATCAGTGTGAAATTAATGGCATGATATGAGAGCCCTGGCTGACCTTTCTCTCCCATCCTGGCCCGGCCTGGCCTTGCTTCCCCAGCTCACACCAAGGACATGCCTTTCACCTGTGAGACGTGCGGGAAGTCCTTCAAGCGCAGCATGTCCCTGAAGGTGCACTCGCTGCAGCATTCGGGAGAGAAGCCCTTCAGGTGTGAGGTAGGTCCACAGCAGGGGCGGGGGCTGTCCACCAGGGGAACTAACTACCACTGCCCCGGATTGGGAATAACTTACTTTTACCTGCAAGTGGAGCTCTTGGGACTCGTACTTGTTGTATAGCAGCCCCATAGATGGGCATCGGTGAACACGCTACACCCGACACTGATATGGATAGTTGGGCTCGGGAGTCTGGGTAGTGAAGCTCCTCCACAGGGATTTAGTTATGCATGCGTGTACATTGCTTGAAACTGAGCCCCAGCTAGGATGGGGTTAGACCTTACAGAGCAACTGCACATTCTTGTTTTCTTTATTTATTTATGCATTTAGTTATTGTGACATACTAGGTGAAGAAAATAATGTATCTCCAGTTCATTGCTCAGTATCTTATTTTTCTAGTTCTAGTTCTATGTCAGACCCTGTAGTACTAGGTAACTTTGACCCTGATCAAATCAAAACCACGAACCAAGCAGCAAACCATTTCCACAAGGAGTCCTGTGATTCCAGTGGAGTTCTGCCATTAAATAGTTTACAGATACTGAGTTAATCCAGGATTCTTGATTTTTATACGTTTTATTGAATTTATTTTAAACCTGAACTTTGTATCTCTGGTATCTGGTATTTTTCTAGTTCATTAGAAACATAATGCAAACAAGGTCAATGCTGGCTCAGCTGAAATCACTATTCCACTAAAGAAAGTGGGGTGTGAAATGTAAGATTAGTTTGTACTGTAATGGTGTTGTGAAAAGTGGATTCAGGACACGTCTTGAGTAACTAGAGACTAAGTGGTAGGCTTTCGGGCAGTGGTAATGTTCGCTGGTTTTTAAGATGAATTGAAAGAAACCAAAGAATTGCGGCCACACAGATTTGCAACAACAAAAAGAGCCTCAGTTTGGGACTGTGGTGTTTGTGGGTCTCCTTGTCAGGTACAGGGTACTGGGGCTCATTGACTGGAATTCAGTGCTTTCATGTCTGAAGTCTTGAGATGATTATAAGACCTGCCCTGTAGTTTGACCAAATAAGCAAGTTCTTTCATATCGCTCCCAGTTGTAGCCGGATTTGGATTATTTGGCTTATACCGCATTAGAAATGGAAGCACGTTTGGAAAGGGGTTTATATTAGAGGAACCCTGGTGTTTAACCACTAAATGATCGTTGTCTGCACTTGTTCCCAGCTTAGTGAAGGTAGGGTTTAAGCTGTCACATTTAAAGGCCTAACCTGTTATTTTACAGTTTCTCTGTTGGAGAGCTTTCTATATGTTAAGAAAATTACACTTAATAATGAGGTGAAATATAAATAGCTATTTTTATAATTCTCTTACTTAAGGATTTCAGCTGCTTGTACATTTTAGAAGCTTTACAAAAGCTCAAAGTAATTTGGTAGAGAGGTACAGTTTTTTAAACTTGCCAATTACATGTTTTCATAAAATGAACTGATATCCTGTTTTTCTTGTGCTGTGCGCCTTTGTGACATGATTGTTATTGTCGACTTGACCACACACTCTGTCATCAATCTTCAGTCTCTGCTGCAGTGTTAGAAATTACAGCAGTTTCACTTTTTGTAAATTACAGGTTTCAAGTCATAATCTTACACACATACCAATTAAAGCTCTGTTTAATGTACAATAGAATATGTACACTCACTGATTTTCATACTTTTCTTTTAAAAATGGAAAGTATAGCAAAAATCCTTCATAATAAAAAGGAATAGAAGCTGTGAAAATAGTATGGTGTCTGAAATATTTTTTAAAGAGCAGGGGGTGGATCAACAGCAAAATACTTATACTATTTAATTTTTTTTTTTTTTTTTTTTTTTAATTCTCCATGCATTTCTTTGGCCAAACAAATGACAAACAAAATATATATGTGTGTGTGTTACACACCAAAAATATACAAAGATTTCTAGAGACTAGGAATATAATTTGACAAAACACTGTAATAGCAGAAAAACGTATCAAAATACATTCAAGCTTCTGTTTCTTTAGAGTCGAATCCATCTCGGTATTCGTTGCTTTGATATTTTTCTCTTTATCTTTTGGCAAAGCCAAATGCAAACAACATGTTAAGCATGCATGTTGATATCTCCATTCACCAACTCTCATCAGTATGTATCTCATGCTTGACATTTTTGGATTGGCCAAGAATGGACCGATAGTTTATTCAGAAACATGCCGAAATGTATACATTAACCATGATGCTTAGTAGGTCACGTGTCTGGTTTCTGATATAAACAAATCAGCCTCGATGACATCGGTTGGAAAATGTTTTATTGAGGTTTACCATTTCATGGATAATATTGGTCAAATAGCCAGTATTGAAGGTAAAATTATCACCTTTCCCGTCGAGCATGTAACTTCGCAAAGAAGCCTGCCTGACAGCCCTGGGCAGTTGGGTGGTCCCTTATGTCAGACCCTGTAGTACTAGGTAACTTTGACCCTGATCAAATCAAAACCACGAACCAAGCAGCAAACCATTTCCACAAGGAGTCCTGTGATTCCAGTGGAGTTCTGCCATTAAATAGTTTACAGATACTGAGTTAATCCAGGATTCTTGATTTTTATACGTTTTATTGAATTTATTTTAAACCTGAACTTTGTATCTCTGGTATCTTTCTTGCTGGCCTTGTTACCACCCTTCTTTCCTTCTCTCTCTCTCTTTCTCTCCCTTCTCACAGAACTGTGATGAGAGGTTTCAGTACAAGTACCAGCTTCGCTCTCACATGAGCATTCACATTGGACACAAGCAGTTCATGTGCCAGTGGTGCGGCAAGGACTTCAACATGAAGCAGTATTTCGACGAGCACATGAAGACGCACACTGGTAAGAGCCTCGTCCTGGGGTGTAATGCCCCGTTTCCACTAGCCATGTTTAGCTGCACGTCAGCGTGGCCATGCCGGGCAAGGGCGTTTCCACTAGGGCTTAGCTGCACCTCCACCTGTGCCCGAACTAGTTTCAGGAGGCACAGTTTCGTACATCATACCACCTGAGTCCCAAACTGGTCCGGGGCACGTACTGTGACGTCCCTTATGCAACGCCACTGCATTTGGAAATTGTAACTACAGTAATGGCGGCCACTCTCGAAGCGAGAGATGTGGTAGAAACTTTTCCAAAGAAGGAATATGTGTGTTTACCTTGGGGAAAATGATTAATCTGGAGCAGTATTTAATGCACGGTGGAATAGTGCCACACAGGATTAATTACTTGGAGCAGAAAGACATTTAAAAGTGTTTGAAAAGATCGCGAAAATCCTGCCAGAGAAAGGACTGCATCAGACTGCAATACAATGTGCCGTGACAAAATACATTCCTTTTTGTTATAAATGCACACAAACATGAAATATTCTTCCTAGATTTAAATTAAATGTCCCGATGTCTTGTAATTTCTCTCAAAATAATTGAAATGGCACGGTTTTTAGCTTTCCCCTGTTTACACTATCTTAAAACTATTAAAATGTTTAAAACAGAGGCTAGTTTTTATGTGATCAATTGCATGAAGAAGCGCATAGTTTAATGTTTGTAAGCCCTCATTATCGCTAACTATAAATTAATGGTAATCCAAGTACAGACACTTTACCGACTGCAGAAATACAAACCTTACAACCTTACAAAACTTAGCGATTAATAAAACTGATCCATTCATTACGGTGTCAAAGGTATTTTTTTAAAGGAATCCCATTTACAATAAAAGCTGATGCCCCGCGATGTTATTGATGTGACTTTTATTTTGCACATTGATCAAGCTGGATGTATACAGAGAAAACATGCCAACACGGAATTTGTGGAAAAACTGTTCAAGTAAGTTATGGATCCCAGAGTGTTGTAGCCGTATTTATACATGTATTAGTTTTTCTTGAAACTACATATATAGGCTGTGACTGTGACTGTCATACTGTATATTTCATGATCTAGATATGTAGTGGCTACACACGACAGATTTAAACCCACATGCACTGTATTTCATGCGCATTCTCCCACAGATAAATAATAAGGGAGAAAATCTAGGATACTTAAGCTATATTGTCAATGTTAATCGTATCATGATGCAGAGAGACGTGCTGCTCAACAAAATAATCTAGATGAAACGGGAAAAGATACATCGAAATTAACACTTACATTTCTAACAAACTGTCGTATTTTTAAGTGTCATTTGTTTTGTATATTGTTTCAATGTGTCCTGGTTTCTACTTTTGAATATCTTGTATAACTTATACTATAAGACTGTTAGATATCCTAAAAACGTTTCAGCCCAAAGTTTATTGCACTTTAATGTTAGAAGTATTTCAGCCTCCAGTTTAAAACACTAAATCCCAGAGTGCCGAGTGTCACAGACTGCGTTTTGACCTTTCATGTCTCACAGTCACTTCCTAGGGCAGCTGGACCTTATGACAATGAATGGAAATGCTGCCAGTCATAGTTTAGGTGTACAGTTACAGTACGGCCACACGGAGGTGCATCTAAATGTGGCCAGTGGAAACGGGGTATAAGACTGAATTGTCTCATCTGGGACATGTGCCTTGCCAGGATTCTCCCTGCCCTGGCGTACGAGGCCGGAGTGGGGCGAGCCTGGGTTGTATGTGCCCGTTGATCCAAAAGATCCCAAAATGTATTTGTGGAACTCGGAGGGTTAAAGAGGACCTCTCCCTTGGGCACAGACAGTCCACACTGCCAAAGCAAATCAGCTTCTTCTTTTTTCACGGAGTCCTAATAAGAGGGTGTTCAGTCTTGAAAATGCAGGCCTGTCTTCTTTTCTTTCCATCAGGCCTTAATTTAGCACAATGAGGTCCATCTGTAATTTACCAGATTTGCTTTTACTGGAGTTAATTGAAGGGACCAGTTTTTTGGCCTTTTTTCCAGCATTGCAGAATTCAGAAGTAGCCTGGTGATCTTTTAATTTGTGGTGGAAGACACACCCAGCCTTCCTCCATGCCATTTTAGTGGCCTGTGAGGAGACTCGCCCTCCTGGATTAAACACGAGTCCTGTTTCTTCTAGCCACGTCTGGGGTGGGGTGGGGTTGGGTTGGGTTGGGTGGGAGAGTGTGTTTGTGTGGGGGGGTCTCGATCTAATTAAGTACAGGCTTTTACGGGTGGTGGACTGTTTCAATACCGCCCAATGCAGCTGTAGAGAAAGATGAGGCAGCATTTCAACCAGAAAAAGGAGCCAGATGTCTAAATAAAGGTGTGTGGCTTTACTCCCCTGGAATAAATAGAAATCAAATGTATATTAAATCCACGTTGATCTGTGATTTATTATGGGATGTATTTGGACATGATATAACACTGCAAGCCTTTGCTAACACCACTATACCCAAATCACAAGTCAGCGTATGTGGGCAAACAATGCAAATCCTCATATTTGTGGTCACTATGCGCAATTCATGGTGTGCGATGTGTATTACAGTGTAGGTGTATTTACTGTGTGGACAGGCGGCAATTAAGTATTTTCAGTTAGTCAATAATATGACGCACCACTGCTGTGTTCCTTATGGGGAAAAAAATAAGTTGGATATCTGGGCTGGATTGTTCTTGATCGCTAATTGTTCTTGAACTAAAACTCTTTCGTATTTAAGCCAGGATTGTACATCATATTGAAGAGGTTATATTTGTGTTTTGTATAAATCATCTAAATACTTAACTGCTGTGTGAACCATGCAATACTAATCTGAGGAAGATCTCCCTTGATGAAGGAGGTGTCACTTTTCCCGTTTTGTTGCCAGACCATAAAACTGGAGGCGTGGAAATATTTTTTAAGACCCAGTTCCAGTGTAGCTTTAACTAGCTGACAGTTTCCATGTATTGCAGCTATTAATATTACATTGGAAAAAAGGAAGCAAAATAACTAATACTGGGAAAGAAGGAATAATAATCCTGATTCATACATAGCCAGAAAAGTTAGTAGGAGGCTCACTCTCCTCCCCATCTCTTGGTTTTAAGCGCTTCATGCTCCAGTATAATGAATACAGCTAAAATTAGCCAACCATCTCTCTCTCTCTCTCTCTCTCTCTCTCTCTCTCTCTCTCTCTCCTCCACTTGTCCCTGTTCTCCAGATTTCTGCAACTCTCATGCATTAACCCAGTCCTGGCCTGCCCGGTTTTGAGAGAGAAGCAGTGATTTAGTGATTAACACACTCTCTCTCTCTCTCTCTCTCTCTCTCTCTCTCTCTCTCTCTCTCTCTCTCTCTCTCTCTCTCTCTCTCAGGGGAGAAGCCGTTCATCTGTGAGATCTGTGGGAAGAGCTTCACCAGCCGGCCCAACATGAAGAGGCACCGGCGCACGCACACGGGGGAGAAGCCGTACCCCTGCGAGGTGTGCGGCCAGCGCTTCCGCTTCTCCAACATGCTAAAGGCTCACAAGGAGAAGTGCTTCCGGGTCACCAGCCCCGTCAACGTCCCCCCGGCCATGCCCCTGCCCCTCACCTCCTCCTCTGCCCCGGCACCGCCTCCCCCTACCGCCTCGTCCCCGTCGCCCGCCAGCCCCCCCACCGCCGCGCCCATGGGACTCAGTCCCGTCAGCTCGCTGCCCCCCCGGCCCCTGGGCCACCCTTTCTCCCACCTCCACCTGCACTCGCACCACCACCACCACCACCCCCCCCACCACCACCTCCCCGTGCCGCCCGTCTCCCACCTTCCGCCGCCCCCCGCACTCTTCAAAAGCGAGCCCCTGAACCACAGAGGCCACGGCGAGGACAGCTACATGCGCCACTTGGCCGACAAAAACACAGGCGCTCAGCAGCACCATTAAAACCTCGGGCGGCGGCATATTTGGTATACAGACAGACAGATAGAGAAATATATATATTATATATAATTGTGCGTCTATTTTTGGGGTGGGGGGGGTTGTTTTATTTTGTTAAACGTGTGTGGGTGTGTTGGTGTGTGAAAGCCTGCGTTGCCTGTAAGAAAAACAACAAAATATGCCAGCCAGCATCCCTGAACACCAGCCCGGTGGAGGGGGTGGGGGGTCTCTCTGTTTAGCAGTCACCCCCGCTGGCCTTTGGGACAGTGAGATGAAGAGGGGCCCTGCTATGCCACACGTGACCGCTTCCTCACAGACTGCTGCCACACTGCTGCGAATTTAGGTGGGTCTGCTAATTTGAGTCTGTGAGTCTTGAACTGGTGACTTTAGAGAGAAGCACTTGAGCAGCCGTCTCTTCGGAGAGAGAGACAGACACACACACACACACACACACACACACACACACACACACACACACACACACACACACACACACACACACACACACACACACACACACACACACACACACACACACACACACACACACAACACACACACACACACACACACACACACACACACACGAGGGCCAGGAGAGGAAGGAGAGTGTGACCGGTAGACCGTTCTGATGCTGGTTGGTTGTTTTTCTCAGAGCAGGCTATATGTGTGTACATACCGTATACACACACCAACACACTCGCATTACAGTATACAATGGATTCCTTTTTCAATCCAGAATCAGATCCTTCTGTTTCCCCAACCCCAATTTACTTTTTATTTTTGTTAGTTTGTGTCTTTGTTCTCTCCTGTATCTGTGAATTAACTTTGAATTCTGTCTGTAACAACAGCCACGTGTTTCTGCCCACTGTGAGTGTGTGTGTGTATGTGTGAGTGTACAAGGAAATATTAAGATCTCTTTTTGACATCTGCAAAACTCATTCATCAGCATGACAATGGTCAACTAACCAGGGAATAGGCACATCTGAGAACTTGGAACCAACTCCTTTTATAGTGTCCCCAGTGAAGTTCTCATGATATTTAACACAATCGCAAACAGAACATATGTAAAACACTAATGCACAGCTGAAGGTAAACACTGACATGTTGCAAAAACAAGCTTTTTCTTTGCTATTCGAACAGATGCAGACTGTTGCCAGGGGATACCCATTTAAGCACTTGAAATTAATGTCTAAAAATGTTTTTTTCCACGGAGCAGTAAATAGGACACTGGAACCTGATGCTTTTAATGCAAGAGGCTGTCAGTTTAGATTTCAAATGAAACTTCAACTTAATTTAAAAACCTTATTTTTTTTAATCAACGGCACCTGGAGCCCCCGTTCTGTCCCCAAGATGGACTAGAACTCGTTCACAAAATCTCGGCATTGAAGCTTCTACTGAACTATTTTGTCTACTGTATATGTACAGTACAATGAAAAGTGATAGAGTAACTGACCTTTTCTATTTGGCTTCTAGTGCAGTATTGTGGTAAATCCTTTGTGAGTGTATGAATGTCCCAGTATCCCTTCAAACTGACATTTCCATATATATATATATATATATATATATATATATATATATATATATATATATATAAAATAATGTGTATATATGTATATGTGTGCATACATACATACATATATATATATCATAACCATATAGGTTTAAATTCTCCCCTGGATTTATTTATATTTTTACTTAGTATTATTGCTTTGTGAAATAGCAGGATTGTTTTTTGTTTTGCATATTCATAACTTTATTCAGCATCAATATTTCACTAAGGTATGTTAGTTGAGATGTAATCTCATCCATAATTAATAAATTCCCAAGTCAATCTGTATATGATTTTTACATTAAAAGTTAAACGTTTTCTTGGATCCCACGAGCCTTAAAGTCCAGACTGTCCGTTCATTGGCTGCTTTTATTTGATGCTGCTTTTAAAACATTTTAAAAAGACCTATAGAGCCTGTTTCTGAATCAGTTAGATACTGCGTCAGAGCCAGTCTCTTTACAGACGGGTGAACGCTTGGCCTTGACAATTGGATCCTTTAATTTGGTCCATTGTAATTATGAAATATATATAATTATGTAGGTGCCATTTTCAGTTTTGTTTGTGTTCCCCATGCTCTGTTGGCATACTGAACCCCTCTCTGAATGAGGTTTCAATGATGGTCTTAAGTCTTGTCAATTTACACTAATTAGTTGTACCCTCTTTAGCAGTGATGTAGTGTGCCAGTTACCCGAATCGTTTGGTAGTGAATACTTTGGGCCGTGTGGTTGTCCTTAGATCTTCATGTCCCCACAGCAGTCAAGACAATAAAGCAACTCAGATGAAAGCAAATGGATTCAAAAAGCGTGTAACAGTAACCGTACCCTCGGCATAGGCACAGTAGCAGCTGGTGTTGCCCTATAGATTTTCACTGTTGTAAGAGCTTATGATCTATGTAAGGATCTACAAATAGCATGCTGTTATATAATTGCATCACTAGATTGCTGTTCACTGAAATATTTAATCGCTAAATATGTTACATTTGTTTTGTTTTTAAGTCGACTGTTATCAAATGGGATTGACTGATAGGCTGCACCACTGAAAGTGCTGCAGTATGACTGACACCTCACACTGAGCCCACAGACTCCCTCAGCAAAAAGTCCATATAAAACCAATTAAGCCTAACTACCTATTTCTTTTCTTTTTCTTTTTTTTTTTTTTTTTTTTTTTAAACTCATTAATATATTAACCTGTCTGATTACTGTGTAAAGTGAATTGGGGGCCGGGGGAGATATTTTCTGAGTTTCAAGCAGACAACCCAACCCATTGAGTGTATTGCCAATGCCCTGGTTAGTTTATGATGGTTTTCTTGTATCTTGCAACTCACATGTGCGCACACGCACGCACGCATGCACACACACACGCAAACACAGGCTGGCTATTTGTTACAGAAAGTGATATTTTTGATACTAGCATTAAACTGTAAAGATGGAGAGGACTTCTAACATCTTACCCAGTTTTTTTCTTTCTTTCGTTCAACATCTGCCTCTACTCAAGAAGAACAGCATTAAATACCAGAATAGGACAAAAATTGAATGCAACAATCTCCATTTGTTTTATTTTTTTCTCAAGACCAATTTATTTTCTTCCAATTTCATATCTGCAAATGAGTTATGCTTTTCGCCCTCTCAATCTGTCCTCTCCCTCTCTCTCTCATATCCCTTTTGTGTGGATATTAGGATAACTCGTTTACCAGTTTTAAAAAGCTCTTTTGAATGTGCAAAGACTGGACTTAAGCATTAAGTGTATCACTGTGTATCATTAAAAAAAAACAAAAAAACATTTTTAAAATAACTAAAATATTTTATAAAAAAAAAAAGAAAAGAAAAAAACTGTTGAATAAACAGCTAAGACTGCAATCACTTAGCTGTGCTTTGTACTTATGGAGCTTTATAAGAAAAGCAATGTATTGGTTTTATGTAGCTATCTAACGCACTCTACTTTTATCTACAAAATTAATTTAGTTTTTTTTGTATAGACCTATTTACTAGCATTGTTTTTTAAGTGAAATTTATTTTAAGAAGCGGTGTCTTTTTCCTCCTCTGTGTAGCTGGTCCTAAATTGTATAACAGATTTAAGAAAAGCAAATTATAATCCATTTGTTTTTTGTTTTTGTTATTTTGATGAAATGTTTTTCAGACCTTCACCCTGCACTGTTACACAGCTGACATCATTGTGTTTGTCATCCCCTGTATCTGATTTGCTCAGGAGTTTGTATTTGAGTACCACTTGCACAGAGTCTGTTGCAAGAGAGGCAGGCAGGCTAGGTCATTATGTTGCCAATCTCTTGTTTTTATGACACCAGTTAAGTAATTCCCAAGTCTGCTTGTTCTAAATTCTTGTGGAGGAGGGTAGTGATGAGGCCTGCGTGTGGAGAATTCCTCTGATTGTGGTTTATCCCTGCCCTATTGAGCTGTTTGGTGTCCACTAAAGGGGTGGGCAAGGAATTCTGGGAAAATCCTGATATTCTGCTCCACGGCAGGTGAATCTCAACTTTCCCATAACTTGAGAGATGCATATTTGTGGCACTTAAAATATCCCTTGGTGCCCTTTCCTAAAATCCCTCCCTCAAAACTAGAAATTCCCAGCGATCTGTATCTGTGTTAATAAAACAGACCCATGATAGCACTATCCCCTCTATTTCTCTCTGCAATACCTCAGGACAGGAGCTCAGTGTGGAGTAGTGGAAAGGATTTCCAGGAAATGAATTAGACTGTTTTCTGTTGGAGATCTCTCCCTTTACATCGGCTGTTATTGCTGCAGGTCGACGACAGGACCAGTGTGGGGGGAATGGGGAAATCTCTGAATGAATTCCTTGCCTTCTCCTGTGTTTTCAGTAATTGTCAGCTGATCAGGCTGCTCCCAGTGAAAGGCGGCATAAACTTAAAACCAAGCGTAGCACTTTTTCTCACCTTTTAAAGTACACCTAGTTGCTTTTAAGCTTAGCGATTTTAGCAATTATGTTTAAAAAAAAAAAAGTTTATATTGGCACTTTCCAGGTGTTCCTTAGCTCTTGTGTTTTCCTATTACGTCTTCTGAAGTATCCGTTCCTGCCTTGACTATTCTCAGTCGCGTTCCGACAAAAGTTTTAGCTTCTGTTAACACCTGGCATAGAAATGCAGTGGGGATGCATCTGACTGTTGTGTTTGGGTAAAATGCAGAGTATTCACCATTGGAGTTACCATTGGTGCACCGCTTATTTACTTACCCGCGTACACTTCCTGGAAGCAAGCTTCAATGCATTTTTTTTTTTCCCCTCACGTGATTTGCTGTAATATTTTATTTAGCCTTGCAAATAACCAGAAACAACCTCAAGCAGCAACGGTGGTGAAAATTAAATAAATCAACGCAGAAAACGGGTTAACAAGATAACAGACATCATAAACAGATTTTGAAAAATCCCTTTCTTCTGTATCAGGAGGTTAATTACATTGTCCGTCTTTGGATGTCTCTTAATAGCTGTTTTTATGTTAGAATGTGGGAGTGATTGCTAGCCTGACAAATAGTGCATGTTATGGGCAGCTGGAAAACACGACTCCGACTCAGTGGCAGAGGGGTGGGCTTTGAATTACGGTGGGAGTGGTGTCCAAATTGCTGCCCTTGGTTAATAGATGCCAGGTATACAGGAAAGCCACATCAGATATCTGACAAATGGAGAATACTCTGTACTGGTTTATGCTTAAACCCACTCTAAAACTACAGGTGGTCGGACCTCTAAGGAAAAGATCATTTTTGCAGACTGTTTCAACTCACCACTTTAGCAGGCCTGTTTTGCTCTAACTATGCCAGAAAAAACTAAATCCCACCCCTTGGGCTCAAGTCACTCTTGCCTTGTTATTGATTTCTTATTTTTCTTTTTTTTTGATGGAGCAAGAAGGTTATAACTGGTTGGAGGCAATGAGGTTGTTTTGCTATTCCTAATCTTGACCCCTTTAGACACAGTGCTGGTGCCACATACTTTTTTACCAGGTCTGCGTGGATTGTTATAGACTAAGCCAGTCCTTCACGGTTTCAAATACTGTCTGCGACCTACTTGAAACAATCAGTGTGTGGGTCAGAAAGGCAACTGACAGGATCAAATCCAGTATTTGTATTGTTTGTGTATGTGTTTTTTATATATAAAATATATACAGTACCATTTACACTAAATTATTTCTCACAGAAAAAAGTGACATAGTTTTATTAGGAAAAGCCTTTATTTTAAAGAATACAAGTACAGAATTCATGGGTGTACTAGGAAACAGGGCTGATTTACTCTCTTGAAGTTGTTCTTCCGTATGTTTTTATATCATGCCCCATGTTTGTATGCATTTTTAAAGCTGGCCGGGTTTCCATTCTGGTCGCACTGCAGAACTGCTGACAGGGCAGGCTTTAAAGTGGAGTGTTGCCGAAATGTAATCGGTTATCACTGTCTGTTTGTGTGCCACTACAGATGTTTTCTACTGCTTTTTAATTGCCAGTTGTCTGTAAGGGAGGGTTTTTGCTGCTGGACTACCACCCAACTCTTCCATGGCAGGACAAATCGCTGCTAACCTCATCCAAGCTCCAGCCATGTTTCCTGTGTCTTCGTGCGTGTGTGTGTGCAAGATTGTCACTGATGCATTCCAATGGTTGTGGAACGTTGGTTTCCTTTGCTGAAGTCATTGTGTGAATTAGAAGACCTGTTTTTTTTTGGTTTTTTTGGGCGGGGGGGCAGGTTGGTTCAGTTTTTTTTTTTTTTTTTTTTTTTTTCCCTAGGAAAAATCTCAAGCTGTGGAATAGAACTGTCAATTCTCTCTCTCGAACTGCTTGATTTAACAAGATGGCTGCTTAGCACAAAGTGTCAATCCAGATACAGAAAAGGGGTCAGGTCAAAACTGACAGGGCAGCCCCCGACATGTGCAGGAGATTGTGCTGCTCTTGTGTTTCTTCCACTTGGAGATTAACTTCGGCCAGACATTCTGTATGGAACAGTAAGCTGTGTGTTCTAGTTGTCTCAATTAATTGATCAGGATTGTATAGGTCAGGAGCTAAAGCGGTTGAATGTTGACCAGCTATTTCTGTGATATTTCTGTGT
Source organism: Amia ocellicauda (assembly GCF_036373705.1). Classification (NCBI taxonomy): domain Eukaryota; kingdom Metazoa; phylum Chordata; class Actinopteri; order Amiiformes; family Amiidae; genus Amia; species Amia ocellicauda. The sequence goes on along the minus strand of NC_089852.1, from coordinate 23,672,940 downwards.
AAGTCGAAATGGTTCCCAGTTACCTTCACATCATTTTCACATTCTTGTAGCCAGGAAGATTGTGGGCTAAGGTGGGTTTGTTGTTTTATATATCCACTGCATTTCATTTAATAAATTCATTATATATCTTACTATATTCTCCATGTGGTACCCTTGTTGCTTCTACTTTTATTTGCCAAGCTGACTTTTCCACTAAAAAAAAGTCAAGAGGGGGCCTATATTGCAGTTACACCAATTAATGCTCTTAGTGAATCCCCGATGGAGCCACCTTTGTCCAACCATAATTTCTTCCCTGCTGCTCTTCCTGTGGCTATTGGGAGGCTACACTGATGGAAGTTGGGTAAAGCTGCTTAATTAGCTGAACCAGAAGCGTTCTAAGGGGGACATACAATACAATACATTTGAGATCTACCCAGTGTACTATAGAATCATCTAGAAATGTAGTAATCACCAACTTTTCAGATGGTCTGTACTATCCCAATCTTATTATTATTATGACGATTATAATGTGTGCAAAATATTGAGTGCTGTTTATGTGGGGCCTCTCTGTAACATCAGAGAACCCACTTTTTTGCTTAATTGTTATGGCAAATACATTGTAATTACAATGCAACCACAATCCAATTTGCTCCCCAAGCTGTACCAGTTTTGTCATTCGATCAGAGAGCTGTTAAATATGTAGGGACTTGTTCCATGCATTTCAGCATCAGCTCGCCCAGTTCTGCAGGAAATAAGTGTCTGCCCTGCTTTTGTAATGCACAGTATCCAACCAGTCTGCTTCGAGTCACCTTTTTTTAGCGGATTGAATTGCAAGAAGCCCGTTCTTGTCTGATTGGTTACGAATTATTTAAAAACTGACAATACACAAGCTTGACTAACCTTCAATGCAACACCATCCACTCGCTGGCCACACTACAAGCATGTGAACTACTGAACAGTCAGTTGTTTTCTATAGACTATATACAAAAAATGTAACAAACTCTTTGCAGGGTAGTTCCATATTTTCTCTGGTGTCAGACGGCTTACTCAGCTGGTGATTTTTTTAATGATTTAATGAAGCAATGGTTACAGCCCTGATTTCTGTACTCTAGATCCTATTCCCTTCTCAATATTTGCACTGATGGATGCAGACTCCTCTTCGACACAGGTGTGTACAACGCAGGACAGCCTGGCAGGCATCACTGTAGATGTGCGAGTGAGGTCATGCTCCAGTCTTTTAGTGTGTCTTGGTCTTAAAGCGTTTGTGTTTGGGAACATTCAAGTACCTTCACCTGTAAATTCAAGCACTGCAAATCTAAATCCATCGAAAGGTGCAGTGCTATAATGGCAGACCATAGTGTTTGCAGGGTTAGATTTTAAATCTGATGCTTAACCCCCCCGGTTGTTTATACTGGCTGGCCCACAGAGCATTGTGAAGGTCACTTCTGATGCAGATGGTTGATATTTTAACAAAAGACAGATGAGAGGAGATCCGCAGACTCAGCACCTCCCTGCTGAACTGATGGCTTTTTAAAGCTGTTGTTGTGGTCGCTTCCCACGGATGGAGATGAGGAGATTTGCTCATTTTGATGTGGCTCGACTATATCACGCTCAGTTCTGCCCTTTCCTTAATTGATCTGTAGTTGGACAAACAAATCTGACGCTGGGACTCCATCTTTGACAGGGTTTCAGTGAAGCAGTGCAATGAGTAGACACAGTGGGTGATGCTGAAGAGGTGCACTATATAGAATATAGGGGTTTGCTTCTTTCTTGTGTCATAATTTGCTTTTTATGTTTCCACAAAGATTCAGTGATCAAAATCTATTCCATAGACATCAGAACCTTGGAGCTCTATTTCACACACTCATACAGGGTTAAAGGCTCAAGCATTTATTAAAGCTGTATCATGTGATGTAGGGTTAGGGATTATATATAATATATAGTGTGTGTATATATACATATGTGTATATATATGTGTGTGTGTGTGTATACATACATATATGTGTATATATACATAGGTGTGTGTGTGTGTATATATATATATATGTATATATATATATATATATATATATATATGTATATATATGTATGTATGTATATATATATATGTATATATATATATATGTATATGTATGTATGTATGTATATGTATGTATATATATATGTATGTATATATGTATATGTACAGTGAGGGAAAAAAGTATTTGATCCCCTGCTGATTTTGTACGTTTGCCCACTGACAAAGAAATGATCAGTCTATAATTTTAATGGTAGGTGTATTTTAACAGTGAGAGACAGAATAACAACAAACGCATTTCAAAAAACAAGACAAATGCCTTTTGTTCCTCTTAAATGAAATGGTTTTCATTATATGTTAATTCCAAAATTGACATATCTCTGCAATCTAGTCTTTCCTATCATACTTGCTGACTTTTTGGGGGATGAAAGACACGGTATAAATACAGGGTACTGTGTACCATCACATATAATTAAAAAGGTCATTGTGAAATGCCCACCATACAGCAAGAAATGACATATATACAGTGAGGGAAAAAAGTATTTGATCCCCTGCTGATTTTGTACGTTCGCCCACTGACAAAGAAATTATCAGTCTATTTATTTTATAAATGGTAGGTGTATTTTAACAGTGAGAGACAGAATAACAACAAAAAAATCCAGAAAAACGCATTTCAAAAAAGTTATAAATTGATTTGCATGTTAATGAGGGAAATAAGTATTTGACTCCTTCGACTTAGTACTTGGTGGCAAAACCCTTGTTGGCAATCACAGAGGTCAGACGTTTTTTGTAGTTGGCCACCAGGTTTGCACACATCTCAGGAGGGATTTTGTCCCACTCCTCTTTGCAGATCCTCTCCAAGTCATTAAGGTTTCGAGGCTGATGTTTGGCAACTTGAACCTTCAGCTCCCTCCACAGATTTTCTATGGGATTAAGGTCTGGAGACTGGCTAGGCCACTCCAGGACCTTAATGTGCTTCTTCTTGAGCCACACCTTTGTTGCCTTGGCTGTGTGTTTTGGGTCATTGTCATGCTGGAATACCCATCCACGACCCATTTTCAATGCCCTGGCTGAGGGAAGGAGGTTCTCACCCAAGATTTGACGGTACATGGCCCCGTCCATCGTCCCTTTGATGCGGTGCAGTTGTCCTGTCCCCTTAGCAGAAAAACACCCCCAAAGCATAATGTTTCCATGGTGTTTCCAGAGCTCGATTTGGGTCTCATCTGACCACAACACTTTCACCCAGTTCTCCTCTGAATCATTCAGATGTTCATTGGCAAACTTCAGATGGGCCTGTACATGTGCTTTCTTGAGCAGGGGGGCCTTGCGGGTGCTGCAGGATTTCAGTCCTTCACGGTGTAGTGTGTTACCAGTTGTTTTCTTAGTGACTATGGTCCCAGCTGCCTTGAGATCATTAACAAGATCCTCCCGTGTAGTTCTGGGCTGATTCCTCACTGTTCTCATGATCATTGAAACTCCACGAGGTGAGATCTTGCATGGAGCCCCAGACCGAGGGAGACTGACAGTTATTTTGTGTTTCTTCCATTTGCGAATAATCGCACCAACTGTTGTCATTTTCTCACCAAGCTGCTTGGCGATGGTCTTGTAGCCCATTCCAGCCTTGTGTAGGTCTACAGTCTTGTCCCTGACATCCTTGGACAGCTCTTTGGTCTTGGCCATTATGGAGAGTTTGGAATCTGATTGATTGATTGCTTCTGTGGACAGGTGTCTTTTATACAGGTAACGAGCTGAGATTAGGAGCACTCCCTTTAAGAGAGTGCTCCTAATCTCAGCTCGTTACCTGTATAAAAGACACCTGGAAGCCAGAAATCTTGCTGATTGATAGGGGATCAAAATACTCATTTCCCTCATTAACATGCAAATCAATTTATAACTTTTTTGAAATGAATTTTTCTGGATTTTTTTGTTGTAATTCTGTCTCTCACTGTTAAAATACACCTACCATTAAAATTATAGACTGATCATTTCTTTGTCAGTGGGCAAACGTACAAAATCAGCAGGGGATCAAATACTTTGTTCCCTCTCTGTGTGTGTATATATATATGTGGGGCGGACATGGCACCTGGGGCTCTATGTCTCTTGTGGCTACAGCAGTGGAGTAGGGTGAAGGAAGTGCAGGTTTATGTACAGTGAGCAGTGGACATAAAACAAAAGGATATACAAAACCCTAGCTCCTTCTTTGAACTAAAGGTGGAATATGTCCCTACTCTAAACATATAACGAATGGAACACTAACAAACCAGCAACCAAGCCATACCTGAAAATTGTGGTCAGTGTTTCGGTCCGCTTTTTCATAGTCATTAAAGGTGTCATCTTGCAGGGAGCAATGGCTTTCTGTTTTCTCTCTTTTCTCTGGGGCTCAAGAGAAGAAGACAGGTCCTGCCCTTCTGCTGTGTAGTCTCCCTCAGCCTGGCCATGGACCGCCTGACTGATACCAGGGGGCATCATCCCAGGCATTCTCTTGCTCCTGAACCTCCCATAGACACTCCACCCACTCATGGTCAAAGTCCCAGCAAAACTGACACAGTGGGGTGCCATCTTGTTCCAGTTGGGCCTGCTCCTCATACTAGGCCTTCTGGTGCAACTGAAACATCACGGTTTCAGTTGGTGCTGCACCCTCTCTTCTCTGGAATAACTCAATATTGTTGTGATTTTCTCCGTCATTAAAGATGATGGGGGATGGTGGGGGGGGGCACAGCATTGACCTGCATTTTTGTTTCGGAAGCTACAACTATAACAAACATTTCTCCACCACTGTGGCACCAGTGTAACATCCTGGGGTGTCCTCCCACAGCGACTCCTAATCTGGCCACAGCTCTTCTGTCCAGGGCACTTCTTCCTCCTTCCCAGGTAATGCCCCGACTAGCTCTGGTGGCTCAAAACCACCAGCGTGTGGTCCTGAAATAGTAGAACACAAAGATTCAAATAAGAGTCTTGCTCTCTGGCTCACAGTCAGTTCTGTCTTTGCTCTAGGTCTCTGCTTCTCTCATCCATGTGTGTGTGTGTATGTGTGCCTGTGTGTATATATATGTATGTATGTATATATATATATAATTTGCATGATCATGAACCCTTCAGTTATTTATGATTTGTAAATACAAACCACATAAACCCTGTCATGAGCAGCAGTACACTAGTCTGACACAGGTGAGGCTTCTGGGCCCGGCCAACTTATCTTGATAGACTAACTGGCACTACTAAGTCAACACTGGACTAGTCTCTTAATGTGTAGCTATGCGAGAGTGATTTGCTCCCAGTTCTAGCTCCTCGAGTCTGAATATTGTGCCTCGGGAGCCATTTCCTCTGCTTCTGTCATTCGTCTGTACAGGAAGTCTGTGTCCCCACATGTAATTACACCACTTGAAGAAAAAAAAATATATATATTCTTGGAGGTCATTTCAGTTGTATGGGTGGAGACGTGTACTATAGATGACCTGCCAGTTGTTGTGGGGGAATGTTTTGGTTTTCTTGAAGTAGTTTATATGTAGGCAGAAACTTGAGTCTGTAGCGTTGTTTGGTTTTGGAATTGCATCATTTGGAGAATGCAACGCTAAAGCAGTCCCAAACAGACTTGAGATCACTAGATCAGCGGTTGAGATAAAGACCTGTATAGGGAAGCTGCTCAGTTTACAAGGGCTGAGCCCTGTCCCACCATTCATTTGCATTTACTTTAGCCAGATGCAGATCAAGGGCTGTCAGGGGACTGGAGAGTGTCAAAGGGCACTTGGTGTTTCTGTCAAATGAGCCGTCGGACTTGTCTGGAAGGTTACTCTTGGATTATTTGCCAGTAGCTGCATAAGCAAAAAGTGACAGCACCCCACCCTTCCCAATGTCTGAAAACATTTTGCACATTCAGTCAATATAGTAAGACATGCTTTTTTCTGATTTGGAGGATAGTGTTTATGCATTCAAATGTTTTTTTATGTGTTTTATTTTTGAAATGGGGCAGAGGTGCACTTGAGAGACCCACTGGCAAATTGTGAAGCTCACCCCTTATACGCTTTCATATTGAAAAGCATGGCTGTCGCTGTGTTGGCATGTTTGTACGGTACGTGAGTGCACACCTGGTTTTGTTTGCAAGGGTTACATGACCCAAACAAATCAAGCCTTGCTCCTGAATGTGTGCGGCCCTCTTGGCTTCTCGCCCTTCTACAATGCGTGGTAGGAGAGCCTGCAATCTCCACAGCCACCAATGCAACACTTGCCTAGGAAAGCTTTCATTGCCTGTATTGAAAACTAAACTCAACCACACAAATGCATGTACTGTTTCTCAGGATTGTGCATCTCCCTACGGCAAACAATGCTACTCCATTAGAGTGAATGATGTGGTGGACGTTCTACCAGATTTTTTTAATTATTCCTTTTTTTAAGGTGCTGCTAAACTATCAGCAATTAAGCCCTGATGAAGCTGCAGTCCAGGTCCTGTATTAAATTCAGGTCTCCCTTTCATCCCATTTCTCCTGTATTAAAGGCTGTTTGCAGCTCTTGCGAGCCCTGCAGTGACACCAGAACCAGCTGAAATGGTTAAACCTGGCCAGAAATAGACTGGAAAAATGGGAAATTACATTTGCTTACTGGGACTTTGAGATCTATCCTGGCCTGTAGTGTGATCTGATCTCAGCTGCTTTGAGTCTTTATTTAGGAGCCAGGTATGTGCTTTGTGTCTGGAGCAGAATTCAGCTCTGAGTACTTGTCAGAGGGAGCAAAATGAAGGCCGACTGTAGCCCTTTGCATTTTTACCCTTTTAGTTGACCAGCTTGATTATTCGTGCTTTTTATTTTTTAATTTTTTTTTCAGTAGTGGACAGAGAGAAGTTTTTTCTTGCATTTTGATGCATTTTCCACTTTCTAGTTCTTGTTTGCCAAAGCTGACTTTGGAGATGAAAAAACTAAATGGAAGCAACTTTTATTTTTATTAAAAAAAAAAAAATGTTGTTTTTGTGGACTTAAAGCAGTGGTTTGGCACACTGATGTTTTCTCGTTGCTGCCAGGCAACAAGATGCTGTGCGGTTGTCCCATTGCCTGGCAGGACGAGCGAACAACAAAGCTGTTTCTGCGTCTGTGTGGAGAGAGCCACTCGCGTGTTCTCGGGTGGTTGCTTTCGGCCAAGCTACAGCAGTTCTCCAACATCATGAAAGAAAGAAAAAAAAAAAAAAAAACTGTGAGCAATCCTTGTCCTATCTCTTTTACTTTTATGTCGACCTTCTGCACTTTACTGCTGTGTGTATCAGACTTGTAAAAGGGGGGAAGGAAAACAAGAAAGGTCTTTAAGCTATTGTTCGGGATGGGGAGGGGAAGTGGGGAGGGGGAACCGATTCTCTAAGGATTGGGAAGATGACTAGATTTTGTTAAAAAAAAAAGTGTGGTGTGTGTGTATATATATGTATGTATATGTATATGTGTATATATATATATATATATATATTATACATACACTCACCTAAAGGATTATTAGGAACACCTGTTCAATTTCTCATTAATGCAATTATCTAACCAACCAATCACATGGCAGTTGCTTCAATGCATTTAGGGGTGTGGTCCTGGTCAAGACAATCTCCTGAACTCCAAACTGAATGTCTGAATGGGAAAGAAAGGTGATTTAAGCAATTTTGAGCGTGGCATGGTTGTTGGTGCCAGACGGGCCGGTCTGAGTATTTCACAATCAGCTCAGTTACTGGGATTTATACGCACAACCATTTCTAGGGTTAACAAAGAATGGTGTGAAAAGGGAAAAACATCCAGTATGCGGCAGTCCTGTGGGCGAAAATGCCTTGTTGATGCTAGAGGTCAGAGGAGAATGGGCCGACTGATTCAAGCTGATAGAAGAGCAACTTTGACTGAAATAACCACTCGTTACAACCGAGGTATGCAGCAAAGCATTTGTGAAGCCACAACACGTACAACCTTGAGGCGGATGGGCTACAACAGCAGAAGACCCCACCGGGTACCACTCATCTCCACTACAAATAGGAAAAAGAGGCTACAATTTGCACAAGCTCACCAAAATTGGACAGTTGAAGACTGGAAAAATGTTGCCTGGTCTGATGAGTCTCAATTTCTGTTGAGACATTCAGATGGTAGAGTCAGAATTTGGCGTAAACAGAATGAGAACATGGATCCATCATGCCTTGTTACCACTGTGCAGGCTGGTGGTGGTGGTGTAATGGTGTGGGGGATGTTTTCTTGGCACACTTTAGGCCCCTTAGTGCCAATTGGGCATCGTTTAAATGCCACGGCCTACCTGAGCATTGTTTCTGACCATGTCCATCCCTTTATGACCACCATGTACCCATCCTCTGATGGCTACTTCCAGCAGGATAATGCACCATGTCACAAAGGTCGAATCATTTCAAATTGGTTTCTTGAACATGACAATGAGTTCACTGTACTAAACTGGCCCCCACAGTCACCAGATCTCAACCCAATAGAGCATCTTTGGGATGTGGTGGAACGGGAGCTTCGTGCCCTGGATGTGCATCCCACAAATCTCCATCAACTGCAAGATGCTATCCTATCAATATGGGCCAACATTTCTAAAGAATGCTTTCAGCACCTTGTTGAATCAATGCCACGTAGAATTAAGGCAGTTCTGAAGGCGAAAGGGGATCAAACACAGTATTAGTATGGTGTTCCTAATAATCCTTTAGGTGAGTGTATATATATATATATATATGTGTGTATGTATATATATATACATATATATATATATATATATATATATATATATATACATACATATATTATACAAAAAGCAGATATGAAAGAATTGGCCATAATTTATATTGTATTTCAAGCATTTGTTTTGCAAACCATACAAATATTGTTGTTTACACAGACTTCAGTGCATTGTGTGGGACTCCTAGTAATAATCCACGGTCTCTCTCTGAGGAGACTCCGGTTTCCCTACTGGATAATAGATCTCTGTCTGTTCTAAATAACTCTGTTCACTCTCTCCCCTTCTATATTCGGGTTACTCAGTTCCTATGTAGGAGGGGCAGGGGGCTCAGACCTATATTTGGTCCCCCTTTTTAATGATGTATGGTTGAATTTCCTTTTCCTTGTTATTTAGAATGCACTTTCTACTAAATCAATGCTAGTTAAAATAAGAAAAAAAAATCTTATTTAAAGATTGTTTAAGAAAAAACTTTTTATGTATTTTTAACCACTCAATGTAGCATTGTGTATTTTATTCTCGTGATTATCTGGTACACATTGTGCAGCTTTATGATGTTTCGGAGGTGGAATAACGCTGGGCCTTTTTTTTTTATATAATGTATGTTAACAGACTTTATGCTAACTTTCAGAGTAAAAGACATAGCCATTATTATCACTCGTTGTGTGTTGTCGTCTTATTTGCTGCTTTTTCATCAGGCAAGACAACATTGTTGAGATCACCTGTAGTCGCCATTATGGTTTTATTGCCACTCTTTAGGGGGTGGGATTGAAGTTTAATTTGGTACCATGAGAAGCATTTTGATCATTCCCATCTCCAATCAGAAACGAACACAAAGTTTGTGAATAGTGTCACGGCAATTACATCATGAAGACATACCAAGAGACTGTTTTAATCCTCGTGAGACCATATCAAAACGGCATGACTGGTAGAATGTCTTTGCATTATTAACTGCGCATCTCAGCATCTGTATGAAATTGCTAAGGAGATCACAACATTTTTCTTTCCCCCAAAGATGTTCGTTTTCCTCCATCAAAGCACTTGAGCAGTCAGTCCACTGATAGCTTATCCCATGACTCTCGAAAACCCACTAAAATTTAGGTATCATTTGAGTCAAGAACCTTGGGGTGGGAGGGGAGGGGGTGATAAATAAAACAATAAATATACTGGAGATTAAACCCAGCTGAAACTCATTGAAACATACATTGATTTGCTCAATATGAACCGTTGTTAGGAAGAGAATAGATAACTGGCATCAGTCTGTAATGCTGATCCCACTATATAAAAAAAAAAAAATTAGTAAAGCACATTATAGTCAGATTTCAAAACCGATGACTCTTAAATCCTAAAATGCTGCCAAAGAGTGAATTATTGCACACTGTTTACATGCCAAAAAAAAAAATCTTTCATATAATTACAGTATCTGTGAACCTGGTTAACTTAACTGGTTTCTTCCAATATGACAATGTTTTACCTGCATAGTGAGTAGTATAGAGACTAGGATCAGCATTGCTCAATTTCTAACTTAATCCTGCTGAGGAGCACAGTTCTTGAGCTAATGTTTATAAAGGAGGAGTTGGACTCGTGTGTGTGTGTGTGTGTGTGTGTGTGTGTGTGTGTATATATTTCCTATGCTCAGATTAGAGCTCCTCATTCGCACACTTGAGTTTCTGAAAGCCTGATTCACAGGTGTCTACAGAATGAGAGAAAAACTCTCCAAGTGGCACTTCAGATAATTTTTTTTAATAAAATATTCATCCAAATCTTTGGATCTCTTTGGGCTTTTAAAGGGATTTTTTAATGAGCATTTGATAAAGAAGAAAAAAAAATACTTAAAACCATCAAAGGGGAGAGACAGACCACAAGATATTTTCTTATCTTCATTACACAATAATGAACATGGCTGGACTTTACACATCAATGCAAAAAAACAACAACAAAAAAACATGTTTTGTTTGTTTTCCCCTCTCTCTCTTCCGGTGTTACTGATTACAAAGACCTGCACGTGTGGACGGGCATTTAGCTGTGCTGTAAAAGCCTGTGCCAAGTAGCTCAGGCAAGGCTAGAGACTGATAAGAAAACAAAATTCTGTCTGATCTTGGTGCACCAAAAGTGCGTCCTATCTGCGCCTGCAGGTCTATAGAGTTTTCCAAGCCGGTATGGATCCTTAAACTTATTGCCCCATTTGCTGGGGACAACCATGTCTATTGGGATGTAGGGCATTGATAAGATTGATTGTGTATCCATTACCATAAATCTGGAACCAAAAAATAGTCTCAGTCTAGGACATTCACCCTGTCTCCTGGAAAACCTCAGAGAGCACTGTTATACAATGTGATGAAGCTGCAATACTCTTCTTACCGCTCCAGAAGCTATAGACTGCAAAGTGGGGCTCCAGACACCAATAGGTAAGTGCCCTAGTTTGGATTCATTTTTGCCATCTTCTAATGCAACGTGCTCACCCTGCAGTCCAAGCAGGGACTTTTAGCAGAAGAGCCACTGGGGAGCCCGGCCAAGATAAAGAGCTTCTATGTGCCCCTCCTTCTGTGTTCTGTCTAGCTGTCATGGGTTACTTATCAGAAGTACTGCACATAGCCTTCAGCCTGCTGTGTGTGTTGATATTCCTTGTGCCATGTCAGTGCTCCACTATGGGTGTGTAGCACGAGCTGGAATTTAAAAGGCCTGTCCACAGCCTGAGTGGGGGAAGCTTAAAAAGTTTTTTTTGTTTTTTTTTTAAATGAGAAACCCTTTCCATACAGGCCACTTTGAATATTTATGCAAACCTCTTATTTAACCCACCACCCAGTGTTAAATAAGCCTGTGGCTACTGCTCTGGGTGGAGCTGTCTGGCTTTTATCTTGAACACAGTTTGCACTGGTATTGTGTAAATAAATGCATATATATATATATATATCCCCACACACACATTCATATGTATGTATTGAATGTATATATATACACACACACACAATAGGGTGTAAACTGCTTGGCCTCCTTCCACATCTTCCAATTTAGCTTCAATGGCTGCCTATGCTTTAAAAAGTGGGACGCTAGCTATTAATTAAAGCCTGTCTGGAGCTCTGAAGTGGCTGGGGAAGCCACAAAGGAAATGTAGAGTCTGTCATCACCTTGGCTGCTTTTGTTCTGGATTGGAACTCCCTGCCGGGACAGGCTGTTGCAGCACAATGAGTGTGCGTGTGTTCTTTGAAGGTCCCTTGTAGGGTGGGTGGACTGAATCGCAGGCCATAACTCACAGATGAACCCAGGTCCAGTGATATCAAAAGTAGGTATCGCAAATGGTCAAGTTCAAGAGTACTAACAAATAAAAAAATAAAGTATTGTATATTGATTTATGGTGCTCTCCTTCACCTTTTAAGTCACTTTGGACAAAGGCATCTGCCAAATTAATATGGAATAAATAGGTTGCAATAGCTACTTCTGTCTCCAATTTTCACAGCCCTTAATACTGGCTGAATTGGTCCAAATAACCACATCCTCGGTTCCTGTAGGATTGTTATTTCTGATGACCCCTGAGTGACATTAACAGGACTGGCTTCTTTCTGAAACTCTTTGGAATTCTGTGCAAAATGCTGCTATATGATTTAAAGCAGTTGATGGATGGGTTAACCTGACTCATATTGTTAATAATGTGGTATATTTGTTTTCATAGAGCAAGTCTGAACGATACCATATCACAGAGGCTTATCACTGCAAAACATGCATTACGTATAATCTGCATCCACCTCTACCTCTACCCTACCCCCCTTCCCTCCTTTTATCTACCCAGATATCACGGCATAGGAGCCATAAACAAGATAGTTCGCTCCAAGGTCTCGGCAATCATCCGATGCAAGGCTGTTGTCTTTGTCATCTTCCGGACGGGAACATTCAGTCTCTGGTTCTTCGCGGTCAGGATCGCCGCACAATAAAACTCAAAAAACACGAGAGACGGGCGAGCCTGTGAGCGGCGACACGGGGTCCCTTTAAAGGCGCGGAGACGCGGCCCCCCATTGGCTGCCGGCCGCGGACGTCACACGGATGCCTGTCTCGGCTTGACAGCCCTTTAAATGGGCAGAGAGACGCCGACCCGGGCGGACAGAGCGCTCCTGTGCCGGGGCTGGCTGTGCGGGACTGGGGGCAGCGAGGGGATCCTTTAATGCCGGGACTGCACTACGGGACTCGCCTCTGTCTGTGGAGCCGGTGATGAGCTGCGATTGTGGGCTTGTGGCGGATTTCCAGTGCCGAGCCGGCTCCTGCGATTAACAGGGACAGCTTTCGGGAATGCCCTTTGCCCCGCAGATCGCCGGTACGGTATCCTTGCAGCAGTATTTGCATAATATACGAGCGGAGGTGTTAAGATCTGGGAAGTGTTACCACTATGTATATATTATTTAAAACTTGGCAAATTTGAGAACAGTTTTTTTTGTTTCTTAGCCTAAATGTCGAACATCATATTGTCTACGCTTGTGAATTCTACATTGCCATTTCATTTAAACTGTATATGAAGTAAAGGAGGGAAGCTGCAGTGGCAGTGCGGGGGAAGCGACACCGTGCGGGTTATTGCGTTTGTGTCGTTTTTATGTAACTGGTACCGCAGTGATATACGGTGTCCTTGGAGTGTCAGCCGCTGTAGGGACTATAGCCCGCTCAGCCTCTTTGCCGTACAAGTGCCGCTGCTCTGCGGAGAGATGTGTGCTAAAACACGGGATCGGATACACAGTTGTCACTTGTTTTTGCACTCGACAGATTAGCGGACCGCTACTGTACAGAGGGCTCGCCGGATCCAGGGCAAAAGCTCACTGTATAAATACAGACAGACAGACAGGTCAGTATGGTACACCCGACTGAACAGCAGCACCCGCAAACGTCAAGAGCACCATTGCACATTGCTACGTGCAGGTTATAATATTAAGATCCACCTATAACCTTAAAACGACCTTGTGCCTTTCACAGAAGCGTGTGTAAAACACGACACACTTGATCCGAAAGGGATGCATACGTGCGGCCGCAGACTCCACAGTGAACCGCAGAGCTGCCGTCTCCTCGCTCCGGAGAAGCGCAGCCGGCCACAGCCACGGGTGTCGCGCAGAGCACTTGGTTTCAAGCAATGCAGTCAGCTAGCACAGCAGCATTTTCCTGTAAGGGATTTTGATATTTGGCTGAGGCTTGGGGAAAATGTCTGGTGTATACATTTAAATTTGGAATCACCTTTGCGTGGTGGATGAGGTTGCTGTAGTGTGTGCTGTCCGTATATCCAGTCAAATCGCTGCATTGGCCCGCGTTTTGAAGCCGACACACTGCTCCTACATTTGAGTTTCGTTCCAGATATTGCAAGCTGAATGAACTTTGTTGTTATAAATATATATTTGTGTTATTCCCCACTTTAATTCTAAGCATGCAATGTGGTAAATAATGATCGATTTAAAAAGTTCAAGAGCTGGAAGGTGTCAAGAGCTCAAATGTGCACTGGACAGCCCATCCTGCCCCAAACCACAGACCTGGAGCCCATCTCTGCTTGTTCCTCTTTCTTGAGCAGCAGGGAGCGTCAGAACCCGAGGCATCTTTTGAATTCATGGCTTCCTTAAAAAGCGCTGGGATTTAACCCATCCGTTTCCTACATCGCAGACATGACCAATAAAGGTCTGCATACCATCTGTACCACTTAAGTTAGAGCTAGTATGGTGCGCTTAACATCCCTTCATTGTCGACCGTTAAAGGCTGGTTTATATCTTTTTCTGAAACATAAGATAGTTTACAGAGGAGAGGAGGCCATTCGACCCATCGTGCTCGTTTAGTGTCCATTGATAACTAAGTGATCCGAGGATACTATCCAGTCTATTGAAGATAGTTTATTTTTTGTGTTTTGAGGTGTTCTTTTGATACCCTTTGTTTTTATTTCAATCCTTTTCAGAAAAAAAAAGCAGCAACAAACAGTGCTTTGGTTTATGATGATGATGATGATGATGATGATGATTACTTTGGGGAGACAAACCTGTTAAAGGAACTGACTAATCACAAAAATATATAATATATAGTGAATATAGTCCACTGTACATTTTTCAGAACCCTGCTACTTGCTCTTCAAACTCAAATTCAGCAATTCACTTGCGATGCTGCCTTGTTAATATGTATTTCTTTATGATATTGCCATATAATCTGGTACCTTGGCATGGTGTATCCCACAGGGCCTAACGCTGACACCAGTATTGAAACCATGCACAATGAGGAGAAGTTACTGAAATGCACCATGTTTGAAGATTTTGATTTTAATATGGCTGGATACTGTGCTGGTGTTTACTATGGCTTTGTTGAACCAACGTAGTGCCAATTGAAAAACAAAGACTTAAAAGTAAATGCCAACACACACACACACACACACACACACACACACATCTTGAGGAACATATTTGTAAAGTCCTAAATAGTCCAGTCAGGGAGAGAAAGTGAGTGAGCGAGAAGGAGAGTGCTGTTTTCAGATGCCGCAAAGAGAAACAGTTAGGAGTAATTGGACGCCTTTACCATGCTGAATAAAGGGTGAAGTCCAAGTCATTTATTAGCGTGGCAGAGTGATTTATGACTGATGCACATCCGTGTAATCCGCAGAAAGTCCTTTAAAACAGCTCAATACCCTCAATCAGAGCGTTCTTTACAGCTCACTTCGGAACATGTTTATTACCCCACGCCCTGCTTCCCTCCGCCATTTGATTTACATTTTTCGTCAGAGTCATGGAAAGGGAAACCTGCCTCTGATTTTAGTATTCTCTCAAATTAGTTCCTGTTTTTCTCTCAGGGGAGACATTCGGTTACTAGATGAGCAGTAAAGCAGAAGGGCATCTAGCCAGCAGTAACATGAAATAAAAGTGAATACATTAATTGAACAGCTGTTCTTTTTGCAGTGTATTTTTGTTTTGCCTCTTGTGAAACACCTCAGCTGCTGTCTTGAAAAGCAAGTTGCAGGGCTTCATCTGATACTGTACTATATTTCCCTCAGTGTTGCTGTGGTTGTATGTGGTAGGTTTGTGGTTTGGAGGGGGGGCAGGGTTTGGCCCACTGCCATAACCTTTGACCCCTCTATAAGTGTTTTGTAAAGTCAGATTAATACAGGATGGTGCTCAGCATTCTCGGAGATGTGCATCACTAAGCCATCCACTTATTTTCTCTTTGAGTGTATTTCAATTAAATGCCACACAGGCATAACACACAGACACACACACATACATACATATATGCACAATACACTCTGTCAGGGTCTGTTCCACTAAAGACAGACGCTGAGCAGGAAAGAAACCGCTTTTGTTCTGTTGGAAGTGGGAAGGAATTAGTAGTACAATTTCTAATGCCCTGACTAAAGCGCCCACTGTTTTGAAACCATTACGTTGGGCACATTTCTGGCAGCACGGGACACTGCCAGTTGCACATGGATGATAAGCTGGATTTCAGTACATATGATTCTCCCTCCCACTGCCCAACTGAACAGTAATCTGTAGATGCCTTTCTATGCCAGAGCTGCCCCCTGTCTCCAGTCCTCACAGGCTAGATTATCTGCTCTGCCTGAACTCGGATAGAGAGATCTTTTTTAAATCTACAGCTCAGTTGTAGTTTTCAGATCCTAACCAGCTCATCACGTAACAAAATGGTCAGTATCAGGCTCGGGGGGAAAAATAGAGTTGGACTCTATTTGCAGCTCCTGTTACCCTTTTTGAAATCGAAGTGAACAGTCATGCTTTTATTTACAGGTCGGCTCCCCGGGACGTTCTTTTGTTTTGTGATATAACCTCAGCTCTCTATTACCTGACTGGTTCAATGGCGTGATCTTGGAAAATCGTACCAAAAATAATAATAATTTAAAGTTCTCATTAAGCAAATGAATAGTGAATTTAAACATTTAGTTAATGTGAGCGAGAACTTGAGACCAGAAGATGCTGGGACTGAGTGACCCAGTTTTAACTTTATGGGAAGATTCACACAGTAAGGATTATCATGAATTTTAAGATATTAGACATTAATTTTCTCACATTTTTTCACATGTTTTTGGTTAATAATTTCCTATTTAGGAGGAGAGATTATATCATAATGCAACATTTTGACAGTTCTCTAGAAGTGAAGAAGTGCAAACGCTGAGGAGTCTGTGATTGAATTGTTAAACATCCTTTTCTACATAGATCCATTTTAGCTTTTTAACTTTCTTCCAAGGAACTTTTTTGTTTTGTTTTTTCCTCCCCCAGTTGCATCTTTACTGGAAACTAAATAAATAAATAATAGGAAATGTTTAGCCTCACAATGACAAAAGGTGATGTATATGAGAGATATTTTAAAAGCAAAACCAAAGTGGCGAGAGACAAAAATTCCAGAGATGTGAGTCAACAGGAAACTGATGACTGTGGTCTCCCAGTATATTTGAATTATATATAGACAGAGACAGAGACAGAGACAGAGAGAAACTGCTTTAAATAAATTAATAATACACAGAGGCCTCCCATGCTAAAACAAAGCCTCTTTTGACCCAGAGAAAAGCGATAAATCAAAATAACACAGAGCACAAAACTGAGCACACCTGCATTCGTGACCTTAGTGTGGTGCTCACGCAGAAGACTGATATTGATACCGTGGGCATGAAAGGGTTAAGCGAAAGTCTGATTCCTAAACATTTTGTTTGCTCATTCTTTGTTCAGGTTTAATTAAATCCTACACAAAAGAAAGGGAACTGCACAAGGTGCGCCACCACAAAAAAGGTTCTTTCACCTTGATTCATATTCTCTATGCCTGACATTCATATGGGGTGGCACGCTAGGACAACCTTAAAGCATAACTGGGTATTCTGATTTGTTTTGTTTGTGTTTTCGTTTTTTCTCATGAAGTAAGGTAGACCAAGGACTCATTTCACACAATTTATTCCTTAAAAAGAACATTTTGTATAATGTTAACAATATACTTTCCTCTGATTTAAAGGTATAAACTGTGAATAAGAATTTAAAGTTTAACGATGAAACAAAACCATTGTGAGAACTGACAGTGTGTTCAAGGGGCAAATCCCAAATGTGATTGGACTGCACTGTGAGTCTTTTGTTGTCTGTCAAGCATCGGTTGTGTTCTAAAATTTATTTATATTTTTTACTTTTTCTTATTTCTTTTACTTTTTTTCCACTGTGGTCTCCCCCTTGCACTTCCGTTTCCCAGGTTGCTGTTTGCAGTAGACGCCTTGGTGTCCCTTACAGTCTGGAGAAAGTGGTGTGAAGGAAGGCAGGAGGAGGAGAGAAAAGAGAGAGAGCTTGGGGGCCATTTTTTTTTTTTTTTTTTAAGCTGCGCAGGTGGTAATAATGAGAGACTCTGTGTTTACATGCTGTTTTGTCCCCTCCCCTCCACCCCCAGGAGAAGAGGAGCCAGCTTCAGACATGGCGGCCCCACCTGACAAGAAGTTCCTGATCTTTTTTGACTTTGACGAGACCATCGTTGACGAGAGCAGTGACGATTCGGTGGTGCGGGCCGCCCCGGGGCAGGTGCTGCCCGGCTGGTTGAAAGAGACCTACCGTGAAGGGCACTACAATGAGTTCATGTGCCGAGTCCTGGCCTACATGGGCGAGCAGGGAGTGAGGGAGGAGGCCATCCGGGGGGTGATCGAAAAGATCCCTGTCTCACCCGGCATCCCGGCTGTCTTCCAGTTCCTCAAGGCTCACCAGGAGCTCTTCGAGATCGTGCTGGTGTCCGATGCCAATGTCTACTTTATAGAGGCCTGGCTGCGTGCAGTCGGTTGGCGCCCCCTCTTCCGCCGCATCATCAGTAACCCGGCCAGCTTCAACACCTGTGGTCACCTGGTACTCCAGCCCTTCCACACCCACTCCTGCCCCCGCTGCCCGGCCAACATGTGCAAGCGCAAGATCGTACGCGAGTACCTGGCGCAGCGGGCCGAGGAGCGAGGCGGTCGGCCCTTTGAGAGGGTCTTCTACGTTGGCGATGGTGCCAACGACTACTGCCCCTCCGTGGTCCTGGGCCCTGGGGACACCGCTTTCCCCCGCCGTGAGTATCCCATGCACAGGCACATCGTGGACATGCAACGCACACAGCCGGGCGTCTTCCAAGCCACCGTGGTGCCCTGGCAGAGTGGGGAGGACATTACGGCCTGCCTCAAGAAGCTGCTAGGCAGGTGAGCCTCAGGGGGAGGATGGGGCGACCCCCTCACACTCGCCCAGGGAGAGCCATGACCCGACCCCTCCCCCCACACCTGCCCATCCTGCCTGGCCTTCTGCCCCCGCTCATGCCTGTATACCACATAAAGACTGCCTTTGTCCCTTTGTTGCTTCATTGGCCCAAAATCATTCTAGACTGTTTAGAACTGACTGGTAAAGTCGACCAAAGTGTTTTATTTTTTGCACACATGCACGTACAGACCGATACACAAATCCTTTTACCAATTAAACTCAAAACAAAAAAAGAACTTTGAGATCAGTTCCCTGTTAAGTTATTGTCAATGAACTAGTTCTATGGTTTTTGTCGTTTTCGACAGTCTCTCTACATAAGCTTGCACCCAGTTTAGTTCCATACTTCCCTATAAACTCCCACCAATTGACAAAGTTCACAACTTTCTTTTGTAAAAGTTATACAAGGACAAGTTATTTTCTTGGGTAAAGTCAAACATGACTACCAGTGTTGAGGCCAGTAGAGTATTATCCAGCTACAGTAAAATAGCCAGTATAGTCTCTATGGATGTCTCTCCTAAAGTGGAGAAATCCTTTTGTTCTTGCCTGTAAAGGCTGCGCTGTATAGGACTAGACTGTTACAATCTTGAAAAGAGGCTTAAAAAAACTGTGTCAAGAAACTCAGATGTGATGTTCCAGGTGAGTCCGGTCTAAATGCAGTCTTGGGACTTTATAGTTTGCATCATGCTTTTTTTTTTAACGGAAAAGAATTTAGCACGATATTTTAACAAGACAAACAGATTAACAAAAACTCAGTTCTTCATGGTCTAGATATAATCAGGGTCAGCTTTCGAATTTATGACAGAATCTCTCGGGAGCATCACTAATAAGAAGCTAATCATTTTAATATATACTTAATATTTAATATACCTGATCTATAACATTTACAAACTAATTCTTGAAATTTAAGGTCAGCGGGCTATGTTTACAGAATAAAAACAAAATCATTACTTGCACGTCATTTCCTAGTTTGTTTATAAGACCCAGTACAGCTCTGTCCTTATCCGAGGTGTGAAACATGAAGTTATCAGCTATGCAAATGAGATTAGCACTAAATGACTCAAGGAAGCAAATCCTGAGAGGTAGAACATTGTCACATTCACACACAATGTACTGAACACAAAACACATCAGGGCTTGTGTTTATAAAGGCATTATGACACACTGGGCTTCAGATTTATGGACTTTATCCAAAAAGCAAGTATTATGTCAGTGTGCTGTGTGAAATGTGGCTTATCGTGGCAGACATTCAGGATAGTTTTATTTGTCTTGTACACAAACTGGGAAACAATTATAATTATTTAAATAAATCTATTTTCCTTTCATGTTACATCATATTACTTGAAGTTGAGAGTGTTACTCAATGGCAGGTCTGTTTCCCCCAAAGTGCAAAGTTCAGGATGTTTTATGTTACTGGGGTGCCTCACTCATAGGTGGTGTTTTCAAAACATTTCACACATCCTTGTCAGACACTCGCTGGGTCTGTAAGCAGTCATCTGACACAATACACTTCCTGTAGGTCTGTATTCTGATTGCTGTCATCTCTTGTTTTGCAAGAGAATCGAAATGATGACCGGCAAGACGTTGTTCCCCAGAGAATGACACATTTGCTTCCTTTTTCTTTCTCTGTTAGATATGTGCTTTAATAACAATGACTTTTAAAGCAGAAGGCAGCCCTGAAAAAACATGCCTAGTTTACAAAACCCTTTGTTCTGCCCTTTGTTACTACCAGGTTCAGATTAGTCTTTTCTCCAATTTGAATTCCAGACTCTCATCCCTGCTAAAGGGTTCTCTGTTGCAATATTTTTATTTTTATTTTTTTAAACATGCATTAACGTGGAAGACAGATACGTCACACAGTTAGTAGCCTTCTTGAGCTGCACAAAGAAAAATGCAATATATGGGCACTTAACCTGCAAAACTGCATATTGAGTCCTTGGCTCACCTTTATTGCAAGTATGTGACAATTTATTAGGATGACAGTTGCACACTCAAATCCTTCCTGTTGCCTTATTGCTTCATCTTAAAACCAAGATAAACAGTATGTAGTCCAGTGATAGATGTAATGAGCCTGAATTACACCTCACACTTTCAAATCAATTTGTGCATCCATTTACACCCATTCAGTTCAATCCCATATTCAGAGTTATTGACGCCTACTTAGAATCTCCAGTCCGGCGGTTTCTGCAATCTGTGTCTTTGCCAGAGCTGTTTTGAAGTGGAGGGGCCTGAGTTCAGGTTGTGTGTGTATGTGTGTGTGTGTCTGCAGTGCCACCTGCTGTCAAAAGAGGCTATAGCGTGATCAGACAAACCAAAGATTTGTGTCAGGTTGCGTTTGATCTTTGTTGCTCGTTTGTGTGTCCCACTGTGTGATCCTGTGGTCCTGTAACAGGAAGTTAGCAATGGGGCCAGTGCAGTTGGGATATCACAATTTGTGATGCTGTTTTTGGCTAGTTAGAGGACATGCCCAATTTGTACTGAGAGATGGTTGGTTCTTCCAGGAAGAAGGAGCCTACTGACATGTCCCACCACTTAATATGAAGACAATGTCTGGGCAGCCCCCTAAGGCTATAAATAACATTCCTGCTCAAGGTTGCTTCAGTTGTATGAAACTATTCCTATCTGGACAGGTTAGCCTCCACACTGTTTAAGAAGCCCTCCCACTCCATGACGTTAGAACAGATCTCTGCAGGGAAGCCACCAGAACCATTAACACATGCAAAGTACCCATATGGACTATGTGGATATGAAACTAGGAAGTGGTGCCATATTGGAATGAACAGGTCCGGCCTGCCGATAAAACACAAACACAAGCACGACCATGGCAGTTGTGTCATGCAGGGCCTGATGCAGACAGTCGTGCAGAAGGCCAACATTTAGGCAGGGGGTTCAGAGAAATTGTGGGAAAACAGAGTTCTGATTTAAAGGTGCTTACATTCCTCTACATTTTACTCTCCTCCTCCTCCATCATCCCCTTCTTCTTTATTATTATTATTATTGTTGTTATTATTATTATTATGTAATTTTAGCAGATGCCTTTATTTGAGGCGACTTAAAATGGCTGATGAACACTAGCTTACATAATCTGGCAGGACAAACTGTATACCTCACTGACTGAGACGGTGGTTCCGTCAAGGAAGACGTACAATATCTGGAAATCATTTTGTTTCAACACTTTGCAATTTTAATGAAATGTGTGAAGGTCTATGAAACTGTGCTGGGTTAGCTGTGAGTAGTGTGTACTGGGGGCTGGGGGGCACAGATCTCTCTTACCCCAGCATTGTGTGTAGCAATTGTTTTTTTTTTTTTGTATTTATTATAACTATATTTTTAAATACACATTGGGCAGCAGTGCATTCAGTAAAGACATTTTATTTATGGAAAGCTAGTTCTTTATAACACAGAATCTTGCTTTTGCATGGAAGGTTTTGGTGTTCTCACACCCATCAGCATGCTTCTAAAGGCATTTTACCAGAGTGAGAATCTGAATATTGCAATCCTTGTGAGATTTTATTGATAGTGAGGGAAAAAAGTATTTGATCCCCTGCTGATTTTGTACGTTTGCCCACTGACAAAGTAATGATCAGTCTATAATTTTAATGGTAGGTGTATTTTAACAGCGAGAGACAGAATAACAACACAAAAATCCAGAAAAACTTTATTTAAAAAAAAAAAAGTTATAAATTGATTTGCATGTTAATGAGGGAAATAAGTATTTGATCCCCTATCATTCAGCAAGATTTCTGGCTCCTAGGTGTCTTTTATACAGGTAACGAGCTGAGATTAGGAGCACTCTCTTAAAGGGAGCGCTCCTAATCTCAGCTCGTTACCTGTATAAAAGACACCTGTCCACAGAAGCAATCAATCAATCAGATTCCAAACTCTCCACCATGGCCAAGACCAAAGAGCTGTCCAAGGATGTCAGGGACAGGATTGTAGACCTACACAAGGCTGGAATGGGCTACAAGACCATCGCCAAGCAGCTTGGTGAGAAGGTGACAACAGTTGGTGCGATTATTCGCAAATGGAATAAACACGAAATAACTGTCAGTCTCCCTCGGTCTGGGGCTCCATGCAAGATCTCACCTCGTGGAGTTTCAATGATCATGAGAACGGTGAGGAATCAGCCCAGAACTACACGGGAGGATCTTGTTAATGATCTCAAGGCAGCTGGGACCATAGTCACCAAGATAACAATTGGTAACGCACTACACCGTGAAGGACTGAAATCCTGCAGCGCCCGCAAGGTCCCCCTGCTCAAGAAAGCACATGTACAGGCCCGTCTGAAGTTTGCCAATGAACATCTGAATGATTCAGAGGAGAACTGGGTGAAAGTGTTGTGGTCAGATGAGACCAAAATCGAGCTCTTTGGCATCAACTCAACTCACCGTGTTTGGAGGAGGAGGAATGACCCCAAGAACACCATCCCCACCGTCAAACATGGAGGTGGAAACTTTATGCTTTGGGGGTGTTTTTCTGCTAAGGGGACAGGACAACTGCACCGTATCAAAGGGACGATGGACGGGGCCATGTACCGTCAAATCTTGGGTGAGAACCTCCTTCCCTCAGCCAGGGCATTGAAAATGGGTCGTGGATGGGTATTCCAGCATGACAATGACCCAAAACACACAGCCAAGGCAACAAAGGAGTGGCTCAAGAAGAAGCACATTAAGGTCCTGGAGTGGCCTAGCCAGTCTCCAGACCTTAATCCCATAGAAAATGGAGGGAGCTGAAGGTTCGAGTTGCCAAACGTCAGCCTCGAAACCTTAATGACTTGGAGAGGATCTGCAAAGAGGAGTGGGACAAAATCCCTCCTGAGATGTGTGCAAACCTGGTGGCCAACTACAAGAAACGTCTGACCTCTGTGATTGCCAACAAGGGTTTTGCCACCAAGTACTAAGTCAAAGGGGTCAAATACTTATTTCCCTCATTAACATGCAAATCAATTTATAACTTTTTTTAAATGCATTTTTCTGGATTTTTTTGTTGTTATTCTGTCTCTCACTGTTAAAATACACCTACCATTTATAAAATAAATAGACTGATCATTTCTTTGTCAGTGGGCAAACGTACAAAATCAGCAGGGGATCAAATACTTTTTTCCCCTCACTGTATATATGTAATTTCTTGCTGTATGGTGGGCATTTCACAATGACCTTTTTAATTATATGTGATGGTACACAGTACCCTGTATTTATACCGTGCCTTTCATCCCCCAAAAAGTCAGCAAGTATGATAGGAAAGACTAGATTGCAGAGATATGTCAATTTTGGAATTAACATATAATGAAAACCATTTCATTTAAGAGGAACAAAAGGCATTTGTCTTGCTATTAAACATTTGTTAAAGATTTTTCACAGGAGGGGGAAATTCGTAAACTAAAGTCTGTAAAATGAATGCGAAGCTGTCTCAATGAGTTTGTCTCTATTCTTGTATGTTTCCTTTGTTTTTTATTTTATTTTTTGAATCCTTGGGTCTGTGAATTTTAGAAAAAAAAATGTTTGTACAATTGTTATGGCAATAATCTGTCACTGTTGGGCTGATTTCCTGTATGTGTATTCCTCTTCCCTGACAGTGTGTCTATGGCATGCTCCTTAGACTCCTATCTGTTCATCCAGAGTTTTTATCTTGTATGCAAGCATTTCTGTTTTTAAACACCTGTTCTATATGTATATTGGTCTTCACAGTGAAGGATGTATTTGGAATATAAAGCCATCAATAATAGAAAACAAGACAGTGTCTTGATTTTTGTGTTTGTTTTTATGTGTTATTCATGCTTCACTCATCATTAGAAATAAGTTTTGTATGCAGTTATTGATGTACATTTTTAATAATCTAAACCACAATCATTTCCATACATTGCAATATCCTGCTGTTACTTATCAGAAAGTTTATTTAATTGATCTTTATAGTAGGTACCATAATCCCATGCTGCAGAATTTAAGAAGCACAATCAATCACTGAATACACAAAACAAACAAACTATAAGATACTGGTAGATATTTTGCAAATATAGATGATAAACAGTGTAGCAAACATCTACGGTATGCTTTTTCAGAAGAAAATCATATTTAAATCTTATTTATATGAAAATGTGGATGTTCTACAATACATTCCACTAGGTCCCTCTGGTATACACTTAGGTCCATAAATATTTGGACAGTGACATAATTGTCATAATTTGTGGCTCTGTACGCTACCACAATGGATTTGAAAGGAAACGATTGAATATGTCCTTGACGTGTAGACTTTCATCTTTAATTTGAGAGTAGTTACATCCAAATTTGGGTGAATGGTGTAGGAATTACACCAATTTTTATATGTAGTCCCCCCAATTTTAGGGGCTCAAAAGTATTTGGACAAACTAACATAATCATGAACTAAATTGTGAGTTTCAATACTTGGTTGAAAATCCATTGCAGTCAATGACTGCCTGAAGTCTGGAACCCATAGACATCACCAGATGCTGGGTTTCTTCCCTGGTGATGCTCTGCCAGGCCTGTACTGCAGCTGTCTTTAGTTCCTGCTTTTTCTTGGGGCGTTTTGCCTTCAGTTTTACCTTCAGCAAGTGAAATGCTGCTCAATTGGATTCAGGTCAGGTGATTGACTTGGCCATTGCAGAACATTCCACTTCTTCACCTTAAAGTCTTGGGTTGCTTTCACAGTATGCTTCGGGTCACTGTCCATCTGCACTGCGAAGCGCCGTCCAATAAATTTTGAAGAATTTGGCTGAATCTGAGCAGATTATATATGCCTAAATACTTAAGAATTCATCCACAACATCAATCGATATAAGTGAACCAGTTTCCTTGGCAGCCATACATGCCCATGCCATAACACTACCTCCACCATGCTTGACAGATGAGGTGGTATGCTTCGGATCATGAGCAGTTCCCTTTGATCTTCATCTCATCTGTCCATAGGATGTTGTTCCAGAACTGTACAGGGTTCTTTAGATGTTTTTTGGCAAACTGTAATATGGTCTTCCTGTTTCCTGTTAACATCTTGTGGTAAACCCTCTGTATTTAATCTGGTGAAGTCTTCTCTTGATTGTTGACTTTGACACAGATACCTCCTGGAGGGTGTTCTTGATCTGGCCAAGTGTTGTGAAGGGTTTTTTCTTCACTAGAGAAATAATTCTTCTGTCATCCACCACAGTTGTTTTCCATGGTCTTCTAGGCCTTTGAGTGTTCCTGAGCTCACCAGTGCATTCTTTCTTTTTAAGAACGTACCAAATAGTTGATTTGACCACACCTGTTATTGCTATCTCTCTGATTGGTTTGTTTTGATTTCTAAGGCAAAACTGAAGGCAAAACACCCCAATAACAAGCAGGAACTAAAGGCAGCTGCAGTGCAGGTCTGGCAGAGCATCACCAGGGAAGAAACCCAGCATCTGGTGATGTCTATGGGTTCCAGACTTCAGGCAGTCATTGACTGCAAAGGATTCGCAACCAAGTATTGACACTCACAATTCAATTAATGATGTAACTACCCTCAAATTAAAGCTGAAAGTTGACAGTTAAAGCACATTTTGATTGTTTCCTTTCATATCCATTGTGGTGGTGTACAGAGCCAAAATGATGACAATTATGTCACTGTCCAAATATTTATGGACCTAACTGTATTTTACTACTATTAAGTTGTGTCTTTAATGGTGATTCAAAGCACAATAAAACTCACCATAGTGTTTTGGGTAGCGACATGCTATTACAAATTTGATATTAGGCTATTATAATTTACCATTTTTGCCACAAACTCCTATTATCTGAAATCAAAGCTTGGTTTTGCTTGAAAGCCTTACCTGCTTCCACTGCCACCCAATTCCCTACTCTATTGGATTTAGCAGTACATTTTGGGGAGGGGGGGGGTGGGGGTCTTGATTCAAGTCTTCAAAATCATGAAAGTTACTGACCATGTCAATCCAGAGGAGCTTTTCCAGATCAGCAGGGACACACAGACCTGGGGACACAAATGGAAATTGGGCATTTAAGACAGAAAACAAGAGACACTTCTTCACACAGAGAGTCGTCACAACCTGGAACAAACTCCCCAGCGATGTGGTTGAAGCTGACAATTTGGGAACATTTAAAAATAGACTGGATAGGATCCTTGGATCACTTAGTTATTAATGGACACCAAATGAGCACAATGGGTCGAATGGCCTAGTTTAATTTGTAAACTTCTTATTTCAGACAGTGGGCAGGTGGTTATTTTGATTTACATCCCCATGCCTCTAAGCTCTTAACTTTGTATTTCATGGGGAATTTTACACTTTGAAAGTCAATATTTGACTTGCGAGGCAGTTAGTGGTCCTTCACTATCCCGGAGACAATCAGTTGGTAATGTTCAACACAGAGCACCTATGCTATGGACACGCTAGACCCTAAGTGCATTTGGGGTTTCTTTCATAGAGAAGGTGGTGGCTCTGTCTGTTTGTTGATTATTATGGAGAGGAAACTTCTCAAAAGGTCGGGTGGCAGTATAACCCAACCCACTTCATATTAAATAATTATGATGGTAGAAGTTCATACTGATTGACATTGACTTGCATTCATATAAAATGATTACAATTATAATATAAAACACAACATACATTAAACATGGAGTTAGTTGCAGATACCTTTGTTTAACTAAAATGTACGTTGAAGAAGTGTTTCAAATCAGGCAACACAGAGGCAGCCCTAATCCGTGACGTTTGTTCTGCGCGGGGTCCTTTCACTCCGCACGGCGCATCGAGTGTGGAACGTAGGGGAACCGCGCCGTTGAAAACAGCCGCAGAAACACATTTACAAGGTGGATTAAATACAAGACTTAACCCGCAAAACACAGGTAAGATCATACCAATCTGCAAGAACGATGTAGTTACACCACAGTAGTATCGATTGCAGTACATATTCAGTAGAAAAAACTATACAAATGACTAAACCATGTAGAATTCCATAAATGTACATTAATATAATCCAAATGGCATTTTCTTTATCTTACCGTGGGCAACATTTTATAGAGGTTATCCCTAAATTAAAGTTGGTGATATATCAGGTTAGTCTAACTAGTGCTGCAGATTTAATACATTACTTAAGTTATGTTGTCCCACTGTCATAGTCATTGATACATTGGTCTTGTGAAGCACCAAATCGAGGAGATCTCTGGTTTTCTGACCTACAACATGGAGTAATAAGGTGGATCACAAGGTCTTGGTATTTAACATATAGTAGCATATCTTTAAATATTTCTCAGTGTTCTTAGTCATGCGTGACGCTTTTAAACCTACAATATTGCATGGCAGCCATAGTAATACTTAAAGGCTCAGAATTAAAGATGACACTTAAATTCGCTTTAAAACAGAACAGAAGTGTAAGGTAAACGAGAATTGGTTGGAAGGATTCCAGAAAGAGTTGGACAGTTCTACGACATTTTGTTTATTTACGTGTAAACCTCTGTCCTCAGACCCTTACAACATGGAGGCGGACTTGTATGATGAGTTTGGAAACTATATCGGGCCGGAGCT
Organism: Amia ocellicauda; assembly: GCF_036373705.1. Taxonomy (NCBI): domain Eukaryota; kingdom Metazoa; phylum Chordata; class Actinopteri; order Amiiformes; family Amiidae; genus Amia; species Amia ocellicauda. The sequence continues at coordinate 23,644,551 of NC_089852.1, read as the reverse complement.
GGACTCTGATGACGACGATGACCTGGACAGGGAAGACCGAGATGCAGATGAGGTAACGAGGAAATCTGTTTCTACAGCTCTGCCTTGAAATGGTTTCAGCTTTGTTCATTCCCAGATAAGTGTGTGTGGTAGAGGTCTTATGAAGAAACCTATTTTAAAATGCATGACATTTTTATCTGACCCCTTCACCATATCATCTCATTCACTGTGGGCCAGGAACTTCCAGTGTTTGGTCTGTCAGTTTCCAGGACAAACTCTTACACACTGCCACCTGTGCATCCAGGAAGAGTGTCTGTCCCTTTATGACTTGAGCTGCGTTACACCCTTTTGCATTGCTCCTCTGTCAGCTGCAGTGAGGTTGTTTTTGTGTTCACGCAGGCTGATGAGGATGATGAAGATGAGCCGGCTGACCCTGATGAAGAGACTCCCGGCATGGAGGTGGTTCTCCATGAGGATAAGAAGTACTACCCCACGGCGGAGGAGGTGTACGGGCCCGAGGTGGAGACCATTGTCCAGGAGGAGGACACCCAGCCACTCACAGGTCAGGTGCCACTGTCTTAGCCTGCGAGTGATGTATTGCAATGCTGCTCCTGCTGGACAAGTCTAAAAACTCAACATTCATTTACATGGCTTTAATGATGACATGTGAATTTCTTTTTTACGTTCTTTGGACTTAATCTAGAATCACCCCCACCCCCTGATTTGAGCATTTTATAATTGTTTTTTTTATAAACTAGCAATGAACTTGCAGGATTACTGTGCTCATGGGTTGCAGCAACAGCATTGTTGACCCAAGGAATGACAGTGTCTTTTCTCTTCCTACCCCAGAGCCCATTATTAAACCAGTCAAGACAAAGAAGTTCACACTGATGGAGCAGGAGCTGCCGTCCACCGTCTATGACATGGAGTGAGTAATCAGTACAATAAGGTCTTCATTCACAGCAATATGGACAATCCAGTTCTGTCTTCTTTAATGGGGATTAAGATTCAACCCCATTGGAGAGCCTGTATGTTCATTGAGTGCCAGTGTGGCCCCATCACCAGCCCATCAGTATGGTTTTGCTGAGGAAGGAAACTCTGCCTGTGGCTTTTACTGGGTACTCCTCTGAGCATCCTGATTCTAGCTCCCTCTTCAGTAGGCATTCTGTTCTTTCTCCCATTCAAAGATAATTGTTTGTTTTGTTTGTATATTTCTGACACTGTTGTGCTGCTAGAATGGCCGGACATTAAGTGTTGTCATAAAATACATTTATTCTGGGAGAAAACTATCTTTGGCGGTCTTCTGAAATTAATTGGGCATATGCCAAGCTCCTTTCAATTTAAGTGTGCATACTGCATATGCCTGCTTATGCCCTCTATTATACCACTGCCTGCAAGCCTATAAACACCATTCCCACCTTCTCTTGCAGGTTCTTGGCTGATCTGATGGACAGTCCCGAGCTGATTCGAAACGTCACCCTGTGTGGCCACCTGCACCACGGCAAGGTAGGCCCCCATTGCGATAGTGTGTGCCGAAAAAATAAGGAAAGGGTACAAGTCACAGAGTATGCAGTTGAATTATGCCGCAATGGGATTCATGTGTGACAACCTGCTCTGTTCCCCCTCAGACCTGCTTCGTGGACTGCCTGATCGAGCAGACCCACCCCGAGATCCGCAAGCGTGACGACATGGATGTGAGTCTGTGACTGGCTTTGCACTAGTTTTTATTTAGTGTCTTTTTTTGGGGGGTAATGACTGCAGAAATCTACAAAGTTCAGTGCCAGGCAATTCTTGTTTTTTGTTGATAATAAATTAACAGTTACACTGCCTATATTATTTTGTTCTTAAATTCATATCTCTTCACAAATGTTTGTCAAAGTCTCTCTAAATTAATCGTAATTAATTGTTTTGCAGCTGCGTTACACTGACATCCTTTTCACAGAGCAGGAGGTAAGGAAGAGAATCCAAAATACTTTTTTTTCCATGCATTATATTGACAAGTCCTTTAACGATTACAGAGAGGTAATTTAATTGTGTGAAAAATTTAAATACTGCATGGTATATTATTGTAATGTAGAATGTGTCTTTCTGGAATGCTATGGTAGTTATTTGATCTAAAAGTCTCGTACTAAAAGGTATATTTTTGTGTATCTCTAACATATTATTTAGTTATGTACTTATTGGAGATGGCTGTCTTACGCTATGACCCTATTGATCTTGTGTGTTGGTTTGTGTTTCACAGCGAGGAGTTGGCATCAAGAGTACCCCTGTCACTTTGGTCCTGCCAGACTCCAGGGGGAAATCTTACCTCTTTAACATCATGGACACACCAGGTATGTTTCCTGACTCCCTGAAAACGAGGGGAAGAGAGAATTTTATATGGGGGGGAGGGATTAAGCAGACTTTGAGTTAACTTGTTGATGATTATGTTATTGTCATGACAACCCTTTTGCCTATGCAGCCATCTATGGACTGTAATGTGTTTTTCTGCTTTCTAGGCCATGTGAACTTCTCCGATGAGGTGACGTCAGGAATCCGAATCTCTGACGGCATCGTGCTCTTCATCGACGCTGCTGAAGGGGTGAGTGGTCAAAGCCACGCTTCTTTTGATTGATGCACAACTTTAGGTTTACCAGCTGAGGCTGACTGAGATGCAGAACATGCAGTAGTTTTTGAGGAGAAACCTGCATGGGTTATGTGATTATGAGAGAGCAAGAGCACTCCTATTCTGGGAATCAGCTTCGATAGTTGTTGACATGTTGTGCACCTCTCGCTGGTCCCATGCTCCCCCTTCTCTGACATGTATCTCCGTGTCCTGTGTCGTAGGTCATGCTGAACACGGAGCGCCTGATCAAACACGCCGTGCAGGAGCGCCTGGCTGTCACCATCTGCATCAACAAGATCGACCGGCTCATTGTGGAGTTGAAGCTGCCGCCCACCGATGCCTACTACAAACTGAGGCACATCGTGGACGAGGTCAACGGCATGCTCAGGTACTACTGCCGCGACAGAGAGCTGAGCTAGTCACCTGACACAGAAGATCTAATCAAGTTTGTTGGTTTGTCTGTTTTTGCTGTGTGAGACACTTGTGCTGCTGAAATGGCCAGAGTCTAATGACACTTTCCCATCCCCTCTCCTCTCAGCATGTACAGCACCGATGAGAACCTGATCGTGTCTCCCCTGCTGGGCAATGTGTGTTTCGCCAGCTCTCAGTACAGCATCTGCTTCACTCTGGGCTCCTTCGCCAAGATCTACTCTGACACCTACGGTGAGCTGCTCCCTCCCTGCCTCAGTCACCCCCCCCCTAGTCCGCAGAGCTTGCAAAATTAAATATTGCCCATTTCTGAGATCGGCATCCCAAGAGATCAGTGTCTCAGCTTGACCGAAAGAAGTTATTCAAATTTAAAGCAATCTATAAAACCTAATTTGAGTCACCTAATGGATTGCATTCAAAGTGTTCATATAACAATTATTGTTTGTCCACTTTCTGAACTGTCAAAAAATGAACCCTGTCTCAGGCTTTTCAAATTCGTCACTGATTCCTTATCTCTCCTCTCCCTTTAGAAAAAAAAAAACAACTGTCTGTTTTGTTTCTTGAAACTTTATTTTGTTGTGTTAATGGGAATGTTTATTTATTTTTCTTATCATTTTGGCACACTGTGTTGATCTTCCATGTGCAGTAAGACTGTGTGTTTGGGCAGAGAAAAAGAGATGTTACTTTTAATTTTCAATTCCTATTCTCCATTATTTATTATTTTTTAGGCGACATTCACTACATGGAGTTTGCGAAGAGGCTCTGGGGAGACATTTACTTCAACCCCAAAACGTAAGTGAGACCACTGATGCCTAAATGTAAAAATGCCAGACATCTGGTGTAGCTGGGGTATTCCTCCAATGAGCTGTTAGAGAGAAGAGGTCTGTGCATTGAGCCTGTTTATTTGCATAATTTGTTTTTTGTACATTGACTTCTAATTCCTACCTTAATTTAAGAAGGATTATGGACAACTGCCCTCCAATCTCCTCTGGAGTTTTCAAAAGTCAAAGGTCAGATTATGGACCCTTTTCCCCACTTGAGATGGAGGCGGACTTTCTTTCAATCAAGGAAAACTATAACTGGGAGCAGTTATACCACTACTGGCTCTGATGCCATCAGTAGTCCTATATGTGACTGTGTGTTGATGCAATTACAGCACATAGGCAACTCATGACCCAGGGGAGAAGGATCAAGCCCATGCTCTGTGCTTTTGCTTCCTCTGACTCCTATGTTCTGCTCTTTCAGGAGAAAGTTTACCAAGAAAGCACCCAACAGCAACTCCCAGCGCAGCTTTGTTGAGTTTGTGCTCGAGCCGCTGTATAAGATCCTGTCTCAGGTAAGGGATCACTGTGGGGGATGTTATTTTATGTTCTTAGAATCTTGTGTTTCCGTAGTGGGATCTCAAAACTCCTGCTGAATAATTTTTCTTAAAAACATTAGTCCTGGGACAGTTCTTGGCTTACTTGGTACCTCTTTACATGGATTGAGCAAAAGGCTAGGTCTTTGAATCGGAGTGAGTGCTTTGCTGTGGATTCGTAGCTTATGAACTCAAGGCTGCTGTCGACTTCTTAGCACTGTGCCCAGGGAGTGGCAGCGGCGGGTCTCGCGGGCCTTCTTTTCTCACAGTTCTCTCTCTCAGGTGGTGGGAGACGTGGACACCTCGCTGCCCCGTGTGCTGGACGAGCTGGGCATCCACCTGACCAAGGAGGAGCTCAAGCTCAACATCCGACCCCTACTGCGCCTTGTCTGCAATCGCTTCTTCGGGGAATTCACAGGTACTGCAGGCCCACACCATTTTTTTATTTATTTAAATGCTATAAACTTTTTTTGTATACTTTAAGAAAATAAAACTATTCTCACAATTTCTCTTCCTGTGGTAGGTTTTGTGGACATGTGTGTGCAGCATATCTCTTCGCCGCAGGATGGAGCCAAAAACAAGATCGAGCACAGTTACACGGGGGGGCTGGACTCGGACCTGGCAGAGGTCATGGTGGAATGTGACCCAGATGTGAGTTGAATAGTGTGGAGAGGCTGTGCAAGTTTGCTGAAATTCATAAGAAATCTGCATATGCGTTACAAGTACAAACACATGTTTCTTGGCTGCTGCTATACTGTGCACAGAAAATCGTTTTTAATGCCTGGGTCTCTTTCAAGGGAGCAGGGAGATGCATCCTGATCAGTAAAAGGTTTCTCCCAGTGCCTGAAGAACTGTTAATCAATTTCCTGGCTAGATAAGCCAATAGTATTGACTTTCTGTCTCCAGCTGTACACAACAAAAACAAATAAAGATGTCCAAACCTGTAAATCCACTTAGTTAGTTAACCCAGTACTGAGACGCATTTTAAATCTTTCCTCAATGAGTCAACCTTACTCCAATTATTCTTGTATTGACTTTGGTTTTGGCGTTTCTTCTAAGTGATCTTGTGTTCAAGTTGTCTGTAATTGATCACAGATTATTTAATTAAGTTAACAGTATTAAATCCATAGACTCAAAACCATTATCTGATTATTTGTATTTTAGCAACTCTTTTCATAATAGCAATGCAGTTGACTAGAACCAAGAAATAAAACCTAAAATCCTGCCTATCTGAGTGCCTGTTCTCTCTCGCTAGATAACGCAAGCTTGCTTAATTGCAGATTAATGTACACATTTCTCATAACAGTGTTTCTGCAGCTCCACGACTCGACCCTCACATCTGTGAGTGCTCTGGGATCTATGGCTTATGGGGTGTGTCGTTTTGTGCATTTTCACAGGGCCCTCTCATGTGCCACACCACAAAGATGTACAGCACGGAGGACGGGGTGCAATTCCATGCTTTCGGGAGGGTGCTTAGTGGCACCATCCACGCGGGGCAGCCTGTGAAAGTGCTGGGGGAGAACTACACCCTGGAGGACGAGGAGGACTCTCAGATCTGCACTGTGGGCCGCCTCTGGATCTCTGTGGCCAGGTATGCACACTGCTGAGGGGTGATTCTGGCTTTGAGAGAAATTATCAGGGATTCCAAGTTCACTTCCAAAAGCTGTTCAATTCCAACCGTACCCTCTTGCCCCACAGGTACCAGATTGAGGTGAACCGGGTGCCCGCGGGGAACTGGTTGCTGATCGAGGGGTGCGACCAGCCCATTGTGAAGACGGCCACCATCACAGAGCCCCGTGGCAATGAAGAGGTGAGTGCCACCACATCCTGGAGTCACAGCTCTTCTGTGTGTTCCCGCTAAGCTCTGACTCTCTGTTGCTCCTCCTCTCAGGCTCAGATCTTCCGGCCTCTGAAGTTCAACACGGCCTCTGTGATTAAGATCGCTGTGGAGCCTGTCAACCCCTCGGAGCTGCCCAAAATGCTGGACGGACTCAGGAAAGTGAACAAGAGCTACCCCTCCCTCACCACTAAGGTACCTACCATACAACAAATGCTGCAGGACTGTAGTTATTCCTATTTTTATTTTTTGACCTCTACAATCTGACCACTATAACATAAGCACTGCTGGGATGTTGTGTGCTGTCTTGTCTTAGGTGGAGGAGTCCGGGGAGCACGTGATCCTGGGCACTGGGGAGCTGTACCTGGACTGCGTCATGCACGACCTGCGGAAGATGTACTCTGAGATTGACATCAAGGCAAGTGCCGCTCTCTATAATCCACACTCTGGGGAGGCGGTCTGGGCCTGTAAAATATTTGTGTTTGACACTGTGTGCCTGGTGGAGCAGAGTGCGATGCTCTTTTAAGATGTGAGACTGGGATCGAAGTGTTCAGGTGTGGAGCTTTCAAGATGGGAAGGGAAGGCATCTTCTGTGGAGACCACTTTCTAAAGCAATTATTCTTTTGAGTGATGTCTGATGGCTTTATAAATGTGAGGACTAAGATTAAATGTAGTATGATTGTGTTGTCCCTGTGGTGGGGGGGTCTGGTCCATACTGACCTTCGGATCTAATAGTGAGAAGTGTGAAGACTGGTGGAGTTAAGTAGGATTTCTCTCTGTGGCACAGGTGGCTGACCCCGTGGTGACCTTCTGCGAGACTGTGGTAGAAACCTCCTCCTTGAAGTGTTTTGCAGAAACGCCCAACAAAAAGTGAGTCTCTTCTGCCTTTGTGTACAGCTACTGGACAGGAAAGAAGCCTCCCTTGGCCCAACAGCTGGGTTTTATGAGCTGCAGATTCCTTGTGTTTAAGACATCAGTATATTTCATACATTATTTGGACTTGGTTTGAGATGATGATGGTCATTATTAACATCGATTCTTACTATGAATATATTTCTCAACTGTTCATTTATGCGTTTTGTTATTAACCCATAGGAACAAGATCACAATGATTGCCGAGCCTCTGGAGAAAGGCTTGGCTGAAGACATTGAGAACGAAGTGGTGCAGATCACATGGAACAGGTAAATGCGACGCAGAGGCTGCCAGCCACACGTTGGGCCTCTGGAAACTGCCCTTGGAACCCCTGACTTACGGGCTTCAATTCTCATGTCTGTGTGTTAGCCAGACAGAATTAACCTTAAAACTTGGCAGGGTGTAGTAGACACACTACCTTCACACTGCCTTCAATTGTAAAGTGGCGTTCTATGACTTTGAAAGCAAAAGTCTGTGTCACTGACATGAGAAGTCAATCAGAAACTTTGGACTCTGGGTATGTAAGCTGACTGTCCCCAATAGACAGAATTTTACATATCGAATATTGAAGCCTTGGATTTGAGGAAAGACCTTGCAGCATTTGACAAAATAGGTCAGATCTTGTCTGCTTCCAGCTTGAAAGTCTTGCCATGAAAGCTGAAAAGTTCAAAGTGTAATATTCTCTCACTGAAAGGTGTGGGAGGGCTTAGTTTACACACACGCACTGGCGGCAGGGGATTGGCTTATGATTGGATCAAAAGCAACTGACTAGGGAATAAGGTTAAACCTGGTCTACACTGTGTGACAAGTGTCCAATAAAAACAGCCTTTGGACCAAATGGTCATGTCTGAATGAATGCACCAATCATGGGCAGGTTATAAATCATGATCTGGTCTGGTTGTGTGAGGTGCCCTTACCTCTGAACAGCCTGCCCTGATGTGAAGTCCTGAATACCACTTGGTTTAAGGACTGTCAAAAGACATGTTGAATAGTGTAACCTGGACAGGCAGTAGGTCCTTCTTCTTACACCCTTGATGTGTTGTTCCCTCTCAAGGAAAAAGCTGGGAGAGTTTTTCCAGACCAAATACGACTGGGATCTTCTAGCTGCTCGATCCATCTGGGCATTTGGCCCAGACGCCACTGGCCCCAACATCCTTGTGGACGACACTCTCCCCTCAGAGGTGAGGCTGGGGCTCCAAGCCCAACTGAGAAGCAGTCTATAGAGCGCATCGTGACCAGCAGGCATTTGTGATTTTAACAGGTTGCCTTAATGTATCATATCTTTAAGTCATATCACACTCATGTCACTTTAAAGGGACCTTGTAAGGAAGGAGAGATGTGCACACATGTTCATTTGCATGTTAAAGGGGAGACGAGCTAAACCTGTTCAGTGGCGTTGATGTGTGTTAATCCCTGGGCAGGTGGACAAGGCGCTGCTGGGCTCTGTGAAGGACAGCATCGTGCAGGGCTTCCAATGGGGGACGAGGGAGGGCCCGCTGTGCGACGAGCGTGAGTTTTTATTTCATCAGACATTATGTAGCTGCCACCTTTTATCGCAGGTGACTTCAAAATCCACTACTACATTATAAACGTAAAAGATATAGTAATACCCTTCACAGTGATGGATTGAAAAAAAACATGCGTGAACTGGCATGGTTATGGCCAGTGTAGCAATGCATGGGATTCTTTGGGATGCTCTGGCATGGTTTGGTTTTGATTTGTGAAAGGACCCCTGTAATCTATGAAGACTGACCCAGTGTCTCCCATTCTGTCTGAATCTCTTACAGCCTGTTTGTTTGAAGCTGTTTTTTTTTCTGCTTGGTCTGCAACTGTGTGACGTGCCCGGCTCACTGTTTCTATCTCCGTCCCTCTCCCTCTCTCTAGCCATCCGCAATGTGAAGTTCAAGATCCTGGATGCAGTGATTGCGCAGGAGCCGCTGCATCGCGGAGGGGGACAGATCATTCCCACTGCCCGCCGAGTTGTTTACTCCGCCTTCCTCATGGTGAGAGCCAGCAACCCCGCACCACACACACACACACACACACACACACACACACATACACATCTATGCCTATTTTGCAGTCAGACCTCTTTGCAACTTGTCGTTGTAGTTCTGCAAGGTTCTAATCGATATATTTTGACACCAAGGGTTTTGATGCTTTGTGTGTAACTATCTCTCTCCTATCCAGGCCACCCCTCGTCTGATGGAGCCCTATTACTTTGTGGAAGTGCAGGCCCCGGCCGACTGTGTGTCTGCTGTCTACACTGTGCTGGCCCGCAGGAGGTAATTTATATTATTTCTTCAATCTCCCAATTCTGCAACTTCTTGAGTGTCTCATTATTATAGCGTTGGCCCAAGACAGGATTTATCCCCTAGTTGTGCACTATAGCTCAATTAACCTGCTGGTTGTGGTTCTCTCAGAGGTCATGTGACCCAGGACGCGCCCATCCCCGGCTCTCCCCTCTACACCATCAAGGCCTTCATTCCCGCCATTGACTCCTTCGGCTTCGAGACAGACCTGCGCACCCACACCCAGGGCCAAGCCTTCTCCCTGTCCGTCTTCCACCACTGGCAGGTAGGGCTCGCTATATACCGCTGCGCATAGAATAGGCTGCTGTTTAAGCAGGGTTTTATGGTCGTTGTTCACACACATTTTTGCCCAGGTAATTCATGCCACTTCATATGTCCAACGTGAATCAAACATGTGGATGGATATTTTGCTGCCCCCAGAAGGAGAAGAATCCCCAGTTAAGGAACTGAAGAGACATCAATCTAGGACGGTCATCTCCATCCCTGGTCCTTGGTGATGGCTTGTGTTTGAGCAAGTGCTTGAGCACTGTGTGGGAATGATAACCAGAAGACCTCTTAGTAGGACGTCCAAACCTGAGTTGTAGCCCCATGGCCTAGGATTGATGTGCAGTTGCATCATGACGTTGCATTGAGATTGATGGGCCTCGATGGCAACAGACCCCTGGCAGTAAGAGGTTAATTGCAGTGGCTGCTGACATGCGCATGTTTCTGAGAGCGTGTGCGCCCAGAATCCAGATGAAATGGAGTTGACGTGATCTTGTTTAAATGATGACGCTGTTTTGTGTCAGCAGGTTTGGTTGTGCGTTCCTGTTTGTGCTCATATGCGCTCCAGATTTTTTGTTTTCTCCTTGTCCCCTCTTCTGTAAGCACTTTACTTTCCCTGGTGTTAGCTCCCAGACTAGTGCTGCTTGCCTCGGGGCACTGGTGGCTGACAAAGTCCTCTCCCTCTCGCTCCTCTTGACCTGTGTGCCAGCGTGCCGAGCTGGCTCTGAGCTGACCCACACTGACACATTGCCTCGTCAGGCCTGTGCCACTCTCGATCCATTTTCCATTTAGGCTGAGGAATTCTGGGAACAGGCTTATGACTCTGTAACCGGCGAGCTGAAATTACAGCCTCCACACCTGGGGGCCTTTTACTTAGTGGGGTCACAGTGAAAGGTGAAGGTAATTTAATCAATCTGGCATGTAGTCATAAGATGCAATATACTGTGAACTCACTAAATAAACAAACAGCACTTCAACAAAACTGTGGAAATACACTTTTAAACCAAACCATCAACATACTTCATTAATGCATTGTTTATGTTGCAATTGACAGTTAGTTCAATCACTGCAATTAACAGCAATACATCTATGTATATAGTTAGTGAGAAATTAATAAAAAAGTGATCATAAAGTGATGATGTTATTTTTAAATTAATAAACACTATATACACCGATCAGCCATAACATTATGACCACCTGCCTAATATTGTGTAGGTCCCCCTTTTGCTGCCAAAACAGGCCCTGACCCATCGAGGCATGGACTCCACTAGACCTCTGAAGGTGTGCTGTGGTATCTGGCATCAAGACGTTAGCAGCAGATCCTTTAAGTCCTGTAAGTTGCGAGGTGGGGCCTCCATGGATCGGACTTGTTTGTCCAGCACATCCCACTGATGCTCGATTGGATTGAGATCTGGGGAATTTGGAGGCCAAGTCAACACCTTGAACTCGTGATTCATCAGATCAGGCCAGCATTCACTTTTTTAGCAATTTGAGCTACAGTAGCTCGTCTGTTGGATCGGACCACACGGGCCAGCCTTCGCTCCCCACGTGCATCAATGACTCTTGTCGACGGTTCACCGCTTTTCCTTCCTTGGACCACTTTTGATAGGTACTGACCACTGCAGACCAGGAACACCCCACAAGAGCCGCAGTTTTGGAGATGCTCTGACCCAGTCGTCTAGCCATCACAATTTGGCCCTTGTCAAAGTCGCTCAGATCCTTACGCTGCCCATTTTTCCTGCTTCTAACACATCAACTTTGAGGACAAAATGTTCACTTGCTGCCTAATATATCCCAACCACTGACAGGTGCCATGATAATGAGATTATCAGTGTTATTCACTTCACCTGTCAGTGGTCATAATGTTATGGCTGATCGGTGTATTTTTACTGAAAAAAAAAGATGCATAACCTGGTTTATTAGACACCATCTTTTGTAAACATGATTATGCAAATCAACCCGGTGACTATTGGAGACCGGCTGCTAGTTGAGACCTGGCGAGTATTGGAAGTTTTACAGTATATAAACATAAAATGTATATCCGTCACAAACAGTTGAAGTACTGTGCCCTCTAGTGGCGGTTATGCATACTGCACATTAATTTCACTTCAGTTTTCTACTCAATTATTTTCTGCTGGGTAGGGGAAGAGAAATTCAATAAAGACTGAACTCAGTGTTTTTGAAAGGGTACGCTGAATTAAAATAGTCTCTCGAAACACTCTACACTGATTGGGGATGTAAGTCCTCATTTTCCCCTCCACAGTAAGTGAATTAGTTTGGCGCTCTGCCCAGAGTGGAAAATTAGTCCCTCAGTGTTTTCTTCATGGAAAGAATGGTCTGTTGGGATATACAGGATATGAAAGTCATGGGTTACTGGATGCAGAGATTTGGGATACCAAGAACTGGACATCTGCACTTCAGAATCATCTGCGAGACCATAAGAATGGCAAGCAGTTCACACCATGAGGGATTGTTGGATCGCAGAATCCCTTTTTCTCTTTGACTGTTTTGGAGTTGAGATTGCTTCTTGACTGTGCCCAACCATGGGGGACCTCACAATTACTGACAACCTCTTTGAAGGTCCTAGTCAGCCAATGACGTGTCCCACATTTGAACTCCCCATTCCTGAACTACTGAACGGCACTAACCTGCAATCTGAGCACAGGTGCCAAACCTGTTGATCCCCTAAGTGGCACCTGAAGGCTGGAAACTGTTTTATAGCCAATATTAATAAGCCAAGGTATAAATGAGTCTTGAGGTGGCAGTAAGTAAATGGGATCAGTGCCAGGCTGAGATCACAAGATTTCTGCAGGCTACTTCCATTGTGTCATCGCACTGGCCTGCTTCACAGTTCTGCTGGGACGTGCAGAATGAGGCCCGGCACAGGTTCTCCTATCCTTGGAGTGTCCTGTCCAGTGTTGTTGAGCTAAATTAAGAAAACAATCGGAACAGGCAGTTTTATAGATGGTGGGTAGCTTTCATCCTTCACCCCCACACAAACGGGTCTTAAGTAAATACATATCATAAAAATAAATCTGTCAGCTATGGAATGTTAATTTGCTTTCAATCTTTAAAGTCTATTTCAGAGGTGCTTCTTGCCGTTACTATTCCTTGGTTGTTTTATTTCTTTCCAGTTGGTTTGCTTCTCCAGTTAACATTGTCATATATCAATGCCCAAACTGGCTTCACTGTAGCGAGTGATTTGAGAATGATTATGTGGGCAGTAATTATGGGTCTAATGTAATGGCAAATCATTACCGCCACAAAAATAATGAAATCGTTTAGAACGCATTTTAAAATGTTCCTGGTAAATGCATTTAAATTGCTTTAAGTACGCCCAAAAATCGACATTAATCTACTATAAGTTTCCCTAAAAAGCCTTGCAAGCAGCATCCCCAGTCCAGCAAGGGCACTGCAAAATCCATGACCAATTAGTAAATGAAATGAATGTCAATAAATGACTAACCATTGCCTACTTGGTGTGCTGTCAACTCAGCTCCATTTTTCTACATGATGAAGTGTCGAGGCCTAGTGTGAAATATGTAAATCAAAGCCATAATCCAGACAGCAGGATCTTTCAGTCACTTTGGGAAGTGGCATATTGAGCACAGAGGCTTGAACTTAATTCTGTTTACATTATTTTTAACCCTTCATTCATTACTAATTTTATCTAATTAATTTGTATTTACCAAATAATAATACTGATGTTAACACTCAAACAGTATGTGCCTGTAGTATTAGTTGAACATTTTGTCCTTGTTGGCTGTGTTAAGCGGGAAGTGTGTCAAAGACAATGTGAGAATGTGACATGACAGAGCGGCTGTGCTGTTGTACCCAGATCGTGCCCGGTGACCCCCTGGACAAGAGCATTGTGATCCGGCCCCTGGAGCCCCAGCCTGCCCCACACCTGGCCCGCGAGTTCATGATCAAGACACGCCGGCGCAAGGTGAGTGAGGCGGAGACGTACCCACACTGCTGCCTCCTGCACTGCCTATGGCCCAGTCTTCACTGTTCTCATACTGGTTGCAGCCATGCATTGAAATGTGAATTTGAGGATGGTGGGGTGCATATTTTCAGTATAATTGATCCTTTAAAGATGTGCGATGATGTGTCTGACTGTTGCCTGTGTCTTTCCCCAGGGGCTCAGCGAGGACGTCAGCATCAGCAAGTTCTTCGATGACCCTATGTTGTTGGAGCTGGCCAAGCAGGATGTGGTGCTCAACTATCCCATGTAGCCCTGGGGAGATGCGCCTCCTTCCGTGTCAGGACGTGCTTCAATCCATGCAGGGGAGTCTCTTTGAGAGCTGATTTCCTTCCTACTGAACAGCCAACCATGGGAACAATTTGGGGGCTATTCCCATGGGCTGTTTTGTTTTCTGATTTATAATTATTTTTATAAACCACAGAACACAAAACTTAAAAAACAAACAAAACAAAAAAAACTTCAAAATGTTCATCTGGTGTATCTCTTGTGACCTCTGCCTCCCATCTTTTCGGTTTGTAGTTTTTGTTTTCTAAATTTGAGCACCCTGGACAAGCTTTCAGTGCAGTGCAAAGTTAAATCTGTATTATTGATTTTGTTTTTTTCTTCATCCTTTAACTCGCAAAACAATTCTACAGAAAAGCCTTAGTCTTTTGTGAGTTTTATGAATTTTGATCCAGTGAGGTGCTCGATTGACTGACACCTATTAAGGACATTGAATTCACTTGAATAAGACCTGCTGCAGCTTCAATTGACAAATGTGATCTTCTAGTATTCTAGAAATGAGTTCACAGGTATGAAGCCTTTGCCAGTCCAGGCCCCCCATGAAGCCCTTTGGTCTTCTGCCCCCCCGATGTCAGCACAGTGGACAAGAGATGCCAGTTTTCTCTGCCTCTCTGTGGGTTGAGTGTCTTTCAACTGGTATGGCCCCTGCAAGCCATAATGAAAACCATCCGGGCAATAAATGATCAGTTTCTGATTTTTCTCTTTTATTTTGATGTTTGGAATTAAAATATTCAACATTAGATTTCTGTTCGGGAAATGCAGATTTTGCAAGAACCTACAGGAAGTAAAACTTGAAATGCTCTGCTCTGCAATGGGAGTCTGATTTGCTTTCCAGCAGAGACCCCCTTTAGCAGGCAAATCTGACCCCCACACAGGTTTACGGGCAGTGTGATTGTCTTGTGTTTTTTTTTTTTTTTTTTTTTATATATATATAAATGGACTCAAGATTTGTAGAAAAAGTTGGAAGCAGGCTTGGTGATATGCATTTTAATTAGGTATGGTTTATTGACATTCAAATGTGAATAAATAAAAGCTCAGCCTGTTCTTCAAATTTGTGTTTTGTTTCCCCCCCTCTTAACTTTCGGCCAAGTCCGATCAGTCCAAATTTACCTATAAATGAGTGTTGTACAATACAGATTATAGTCTGACCTCTAATGTGGCCAATTAAGTGTTCATCTTGGCCACGCAGTACATGGCTAGTGCGAACACTGTTTTTCTCACCGATGCAGCAGTAACCATCAGCGTAAGCCTTTGAGTGAATGATTGTTTTCTGCCATTTGTAACATGCTGGCGCTGCACAGACCTCAACCGGCCACACTTTTATGTGCAATTAGCCACATGTGGTGTTTAGACTTCAACTGCATGTCCCCATATACACATCTACAGTGAGGGGAAAAAAGTATTTGATCCCCTGCTGATTTTGTACGTTTGCCCACTGACAAAGAAATGATCAGTCTATAATTTTAATGGTAGTTGTATTTTAACAGTGAGAGACAGAATAACAACATAAAAATCCAGAAAAACACATTTCAAAAAAGTTATAAATTGATTTGCATGTTAATGAGTGAAATAAGTATTTGATCCCCTATCAATCAGCAAGATTTCTGGCTCCCAGGTGTCTTTTATACAGGTAACGAGCTGAGATTAGGAGCACTCTCTTAAAGGGAGCGCTCCTAATCTCAGCTCGTTACCTGTATAAAAGACACCTGTCCACAGAAGCAATCAATCAATCAGATTCCAAACTCTCCACCATGGCCAAGACCAAAGAGCTGTCCAAGGATGTCAGGGACAAGATTGTAGACCTACACAAGGCTGGAATGGGCTACAAGACCATCGCCAAGCAGCTTGGTGAGAAGGTGACAACAGTTGGTGTGATTATTCGCAAATGGAAGAAACACAAAATAACTGTCAGTCTCCCTCGGTCTGGGGCTCCATGCAAGATCTCACCTCGTGGAGTTTCAATGATCATGAGAACGGTGAGGAAACGGCCCAGAACTACACGGGAGGATCTTGTTAATGATCTCAAGGCAGCTGGGACCATAGTCACCAAGAAAACAATTGGTAACACACTACACCATGAAGGACTGAAATCCTGCAGCGCCCGCAAGGTCCCCCTGCTCCAGAAAGCACATGTACAGGCCCGTCTGAAGTTTGCCAATGAACATCTGAATGATTCAGAGGAGAACTGGGTGAAAGTGTTGTGGTCAGATGAGACCCAAATCGAGCTCTTTGGCATCAACTCAACTCGCTGTGTTTGGAGGAGGAGGAATGACCCCAAGAACACCATCCCCACCGTCAAACATGGAGGTAGAAACATTATGCTTTGGGGGTGTTTTTCTGCTAAGGGGACAGGACAACTGCACCGTATCAAAGGGACGATGGATGGGGCCATGTACCGTCAAATCTTGGGTGAGAACCTCCTTCCCTCAGCCAGGGCATTGAAAATGGGTCGTGGATGGGTATTCCAGCATGGCAATGACCCAAAACACACAGCCAAGGCAACAAAGGAGTGGCTCAAGAAGAAGCACATTAAGGTCCTGGAGTGGCCTAGCCAGTCTCCAGACCTTAATCCCATAGAAAATCTGTGGAGGCAGCTGAAGGTTCGAGTTGCCAAACGTCAGCCTCAAAACCTAATGACTTGGAGAGGATCTGCAAAGAGGAGTGGGACAAAATCCCTCCTGAGATGTGTGCAAACCTGGTGGCCAACTACAAGAAACGTCTGACCTCTGTGATTGCCAACAAGGGTTTTGCCACCAAGTACTAAGTCAAAGGGGTCAAATACTTATTTCCCTCATTAACATGCAAATCAATTTATAACTTTTTTTAAATGCATTTTTCTGGATTTTTTTGTTGTTATTCTGTCTCTCACTGTTAAAATACATCTACCATTAAAATTATAGACTGATCATTTCTTTGTCAGTGGGCAAACGTACAAAATCAGCAGGGGATCAAATACTTTTTTCCCCCCACTGTACCTCCTATCGCACAGGCATGATTCACATTCTGTGCCCAACCTTGCAAAGCACCTTGAAGGATGGGAGGAGGGGGGGCACAGGCAGTGTGTCAGAGTATACAGGGGTTCAGTCCTAGATTAAGAGGTGGTGGGGGAGGTGGGAAGAGTAGGAACCAGAGCCAGGATGTCCAGCAGGAGTTGTGGATTCAATTTGGGTTGGAGTAGGGGGGTTAGAGTGCGTGCTCCTCATTTGCTTACTGTTTATCTGTTGCCCGTGTGGCCCAGGGCAGCCATGCTGATCGCAGCAATGGAAGCAGATCTGAATGGAGCCTGGAGGTGTGAGCACAATCTGTGGATTTCTGCTATATATAGAAAGAGACAGTCCCTGCCAGACTCTGGCTGCTTGGCTGGGGATAGGCTTATTGTTCAGATTCTTCTTGAGCAGGGTCTTCTTCAATGGATAGGCCCACAATCCCCGATTACGATGGCTGGCGAAACCCTCTTGTACAGTCCTTAGTTTCTAGCAACTGAAAAGAAAAGCCGCCGTCCACACAGACTCCATTAGGGTCATTCAACTGCTGCCTTCATTTGATTTCCAAGAGTTTAAATGCTTCCTCAGTTTCAGTATTGTTTTACACTGATGGATTTGTAAATGTATAACAGTACACTGCAACGAACACATAGAGTGAGATATCATTTTGGATGTTGTGTATATGTATATACACAGAAATTATAATCTTTCACCATGATTTTCAGTTGAGCACATTTTCTACCAAGGTTGAAAAACACAAAAACCTCTGAGAACTTTAAGGGGTGTTGGTCTGGATATAGTCTTGTATGGGATCGTTTGTTTGACTGAGCCACCAGCACTGTTTTCTCAAGCATATAATTTTCCTCTGAGCTTCACTGCAGTACTAATGAGGCCTGATCCACCCATCGCCCCACATGTCTGACAAGGTCAAAAACCTAGGTGATTTGATTGCAGTACCAAGGGCAAGGGTGCCATATTGAATCATGCTAACTGTGCTACTGCCTAAGACAATGCCCATCTCGTGGGAGTTAATGAAAGAAGAAAAGGCCATGACTTTAAATTTGCTCACATAAGTAAGTTCACGGTCAGATCATATTGTTTAAGGGTTGCACTCTATTGAAGTTTGAGCCCTGTAGTGCAAAGCCTCCTGACAAAACAGGACTGTTCATTAGATGGAAGGGAAAAAGCCAAATAGAAGATGAATGCCTCTAGCAAGAAAAAAGTTCAAAAGTTGGAAATCATTTGTATAAGTTTTTGATCTAAATGGAGACTCTTTAAGTAGACCTTGGAGACAGAACACATTCTCATCTAGAGGGCTTTGTGCAGACAGATCTGCCTTTAAACTAATTTTACACACATGCATCTTCATTAAATGCATGCCACATTGATGTAAAGCTAGCCTTTCATCTAAAAGATCAGAATCGGACGATCGGAAACTTTAAAGTTCTTGGAGGTATTTACAGTCTAGTTTAGTTTGTTTTTTTCCCACTCAAAACACAAAATGCACAAAAAACGAACTGTCGGGAAAAGTAAATTTGAAAATAGGACTGTGCAAAAAATCTAGATGAATGCATTCCTCAGTTTATACATGAGGAATGAATAGCAGTCCCCCAGATCCATTGTCCAACAAAGGGGTATATAAGGCAATCTCAATTTGGTTTCAGTGCTTGTCTCTGGCAGTGGGATGTAAAATACCAGTTTATCCCAGTTTTATGGTGTCCCCATCCCAAACTGGCAACTTGTACCTGTGGGATTCACTGAATACATGGCTATACCTCAGCAAGATTAACGACTGCCCCTGCGACTCTTATTCAAACACAGTGCACAACCGCTGTCCCGTCAGCCGCTAATTGGAGTTGATTTTTCGGTGCCTCTGACAAGCACGACACCCAAGGTGGAGTAATTGTGCCGGGAAGGGCAGAGGATGCAGCGTTGGGTCATTTTGTGTCGCTGCCTAACAACAGGCCGCGGCTTTTACATTGGCTTACATAAATCAGTTCACTTGCATCATATAGTTGAAGGGTAGGCTGTAAATACAAGTTTGTATGTATTTATTTATGAACGCATTAATTAATTAATTAATTAAAAAAGTAGCCAAACAAAGCCAAAAAGATTGTTTAACAATGTCGGTATATTCTGAATATTATATAAAAAGATCTATATTAGTTTAAACTCGGGAAGGTGTTTCGATCCTCACTTTAAAACAGTACGAATTTAATCGGTTAACATACAGTATTTGTTTGTAATGTATTATCTGCTACATTTAGCACGCATTAATGCTTTTCTGCAAAAATTATTTTAATGAAAGTCTGCAAGGTTTAACTACAAATCGTGCTTTTTTTTTCTCCCCCATTTAAAAACAAATCGAATTGAACATATACTATATATATATATATATATATATATATATATATATATATATAGTTCGTTCAATATTTGTTTTCTTCTTTAAATTTAAATTTATTATTCCCCAAAGTAAATTGTCTGTCCTGGGCTACACTTGAAATATATTTGTAGCCTACACAAGCTAATTTTGATTATGAATAATTGAATAAAACCTCCCTGAGCACTTTTGTCAAACTTTTTGGAATGAATAACACTAATGCTATTTTTAGTGTTCAGTGAAGTACTTATTCATAGTTTTAAATATCATAATGTGACTGAAACGGTGCTGACAAATCCCTGGGTTTAAGATTTCGTCCGCTGTACCAGCAATGTCTTACACTCTCTCTCCCCGACTCGGGGTTTTAAATCATTATTCAGGAATTAGTCCTGTACGATCGGGTCCAGAATGAGTAATAAAAAACTGAAGGCGTTTTTATTATATATATATATATATGAGAGAGAGAGAGAGAGAGAGAGAGAGAGAGAGAGAGAGAGAGAGAGAGAGTCACTAACGTGTAGAGAAATGCATGAGCGGCGGGGGCGCGCTCTCCAGTCGTGTGCGCGCCTGGCTCCGTGTGTCCAGCCCGTCCTCCACAGCGGCGCCGCGGACCGGGACGCGGCTTGTTGCTGCACTTTCGGTGGGAGGAGAGGTCCTGTTGGGAGGGGGAAACCAGCCGGGTTCATACGGAGCAACTTCAGGCTTCCTGTGAGGATGGAGAGTGGGGGGCGCCGCGGCTCTGGGGGAGGCACTCGGAGTCAGGAGCCGAAGAGGAGGCAGCCCCGAAACACGGAGCCGTCCAGCCAGTGCAGAGCCGCGGAGAGAGACACACAGCAAGCCGACCACAGGGGATAAACACCGCGCCGGGGATCCCCCTCACACACCGGGCGAGCAGGAAGGAAACGCATGCGGACGGTTTGTTTTCTCCATGTGGGACCCAAACAGAACTGGATAGAACGAGACAAACCAGCATATTGAGTGCTAGCACTAAAAGACACTGAAGGACACTTGAAATTTGTATGTTTGGGGATTTTTTAGCTAACACGGAAAGCACAAGTTCAGACTGACAGCAGAGAGGCCGGGGAGAAACAGCCCGCCCCCGGCCAGCGCTGGAACTTAACGGCGCAGTGAGCGAGACTCCCGCTGGAGCGCCGGTAAGAATACTTTCATTTAAAAAAGGCTCCCGTTTCAGTGTCAGCGGGTGTATTTATGTATTGCTTTTTTATTTAGAAAGTCAAAACCAACTGCAAAAGGTTATTTAACTGAAGGGAAGTACAGTGGGTGAGGGCAGTGGTAACAATACAAATTGGGTTTCTTGACAGTAGGATCCTTAAATAAGTCAAACAACAGCGAAGTAAGGGAGAAGCAATGGAAAATGGTTTCTCACAGGTAAAACAATTCAGTTTACAATACCGACAGTAGTATGGGCACGAAACCACCCTGCAGAACAAGCCTCAGACGGATTCTCGTTATAAAGCATGCATCTGGCTCATATTATTGTGCCACTCAATACATATTAAATGCTTTGTATCTCTATGAATTACACCCCTGTGTATCTTCAACACAGCCAGCACTCCGTGCTCACAAACTTCTTTTTTGGCGCCCGCAAGCTTTGCCAATTGGACTCAGTCCTGCAGGGTAGAGTAGAGGCTGGAGCACAGCGGGATTGCACTGTGCGATTTACTATGCACGGTCATGCACGCCTTTTCTGGAGATACTGAACATATCGAGATCGACTATATATATATATACAATACAATACAGTCTGCTTTCGTACATAGAGTATGCCAGCAGTGCCCTGTGTGCGGGCAGCGAGGGGGAGCACTGGATGAGCGCCGGGGCAGGTTGCGGTCGCACGCCGGGCATGTGTGCGCTTTGTGTCCGCAGGTGCTGCGCGGTGAAGGCGAGCCTTGTCCTCACGCAAGCGGACCTGCTGTTTTTTGTGCCGTTATCATAGAGGGGATGTGTAGGATTGTTGCACCGTGCGCCGTACTGCAGTATGCTTATTCAAACCGGCTACAGTTTCTTTTGTTAGCTAAAGGGTCACCATAGATTTTAATATAATATATATTTACATGTATTGAATTGCATTTTATAATTCCTAAAATGCCTTATTTATTAATTTTAAATACGTTATGCATGGTATATTAAACGAGCTAATCGAGTACAGCCTGTTTAAGATTAAATCGCAGAATACAATTAAATGCACACACAATGTAGCCTATACATACATGTATACACACACAAAACTACACACTATAGGCTATAGAGACTAGTATATAACACTTTGAAGAAATGTGAAATTAAAAAAACGAGTAATAGGACATTGTACATTTTAATCATATTAACATCTTTGTTCACGTATGAGCTAATACATAATATGCATTTATAAAATCCATATATATATATATATATATATATGCATAATATATAGGCTATATTATAAATTATATATTATTATGTTTTTTCAATGAATAACCCTGTATTGCAATGCAGACAAAGAATGTGCTTTGTCTTTTGACAGTGGATAGCAAGGAAGGACACTGCTCACAACCTTATCCCTGCTAGAGCAATAAGTCAGTCTCAGATAGGATGTGAAGGCAAGGTCAGGCTTCCCTCATGCTAATGAGTCTATATTAGTATCTCTGAAGAATCTAATGATGAGACCTGTATTTTGCAGAATATGGATTAAACAATGCGTTTTGACATTGCAAAGTGCTTGGAAATTGTGAATATTGGGGGCTAAATTAATCCAGTAGTAAACCTGCAAGAACAGTTTCAACTTAAAGGATCAGTGTCAGGTTGAGTGTATATTCTGCTTGTAAGAGCAGTGTCAAAAGGGCTTCTCTTGCAAACATTTCCTGAAAAAATGCAGGCTTGCTGATGAAAAGCAGTCTGAAAAAAGGGGGGATTTGGTTTTCCATATTTATGAGACTTACCCTGTTTTTTCTTTTGATAAATCCCTGAAGGATAAGGAGTTAATATTCTGCACACCTCAAGCAGGCACTGTCGGCTCCTCAAGCTTCTTCAAAAGCTCAGCACCAAATTGAAGAACGGCAGCCAGGGTTAGTATTGATAAGTCAGCAGGTTGTAGGAAGGAATTAATGGAAAACGCAATTTTCACTGGATTGTGAAATTGGAATACGTTGACAGCTAATACACAGAAAAGTCATTGCATTCACTGACCCCAGTTTATCATTCTGAACTCCCAAATCAAATAATTTCTTTTATGTAGCTCAACTCTAAAGAATTAGCGCTCAGTTCATACACCAGCACTGCCCTGCTCCTAAATTAGTTACTACATTGGTGCACCTCCCTGTAACTGCTCACCCCCCTGGAATAGGCTCACAGTCCAGAGACCGACACCTGAGGATGAGAGAATTGAATTGGAGCAGCTGGCAGGCAGAAGATAAAGCAGATAACCCACACTTGACCGGCTCACGGAGGAGCTGTGTCTTTGTAACTGCATATCCTGTGGAGGATTCTATCACCTGTGCTTTCCCCCGTAAATCATTTAAATTGACTTGTTTGGCATCCAAAGGTTAATTTACAAACTTCGATGTGTCACAGGAGAGAAGGAGGGTGTGCGGTTATCTAAGCGAGACTGATCTTTTATAGCAGGGGAGCACACTGGCAACTGAAGGTCTCCTAGTGTCAATCCTCTTGAGCTCCTAACCGTATAATTGAACTAATTATTAGCCTAATTAGACCACTTATAAATCTTCATCACATCTGAAAGGTCCTATGTGTAGCCACTTGGGGACATTCGAATAAGCATTGCTAAAGTCTCAGTTGGCTTGTGTGTATGAAGATCCTGGGAATGTTATTTGTTTATTTTGCATTGCTTTTGTTTAATAGCTACCTGAATGTGTGTAGTAGACACGTGTGGGTTTGTCTTTATCTCCTGTCAAGCAATGCTTCTGTGAGGGCCAGGGTAATTATGCCCTTTATCTTAAGGGTGAGCACAATAAGCTAAATTGCATCTCAGTGTATCTTTTGTTTTAGGGTGGGTGAAAATCTATTTTGACAAAGAGACCTGCTCCATACAGTTTCACGCTTTCAGTTTGCCACACACTGAACAGTATCAGTGCATGTACAGAGCAAGTCAAAAAGCCAGTGGTTAATAAAACTAAGAAAATGTTTTAGGCAATTGCATAGCAACTGGGTGCCTTGGAGTGCTAGAATATGATCAGGTCGTTTTGGAATGTGCCTTGGTTTGTCAGCAGACGGGCGAGGTGTTTCGCTTGATCGCTTCGAGACTGCCCAGACACTGTGGGGTGGGCTTGTCTGCTCGTTTGGTAGCTCAGATGTGCATGTGCCAGCAGTTTTTGGCAGCGAGCTGTATTGTGTTTTCCTCCGGTCTGAGTGGTAAGCAACGCAAGGGGTCTGTGGAGGGGCTGACTGTTGTCAGCTCAGTTCTTGGAGACAAAGGAGGAGTTGAAATCGAGGCCGTGGCAGACAAAGCCTGGAGGATGGAGCAGGGTGGAGGGGGGGGCTTGGGGTTGGGAGGAGTGTCACAGTGTTAGCTCCTCAGGCCTGTGACAACACTCGCACACCTTCCTCATTTGGACCCCGGCGGGCGTGTTACTTCGCACGCATTTGACTTTACTGTGTCACATTCAATTGTGTTCTAACTCGTTTCTCCTTGTTTGGTGGAAATATAGTATATAATATAATGACCTATTTAATGGCAAGATTAAGAGTCAAGAAAAAAAATAGCGCAATTAAAGACAATCGGGAATAAATCGGAGAACCGGCATATCTTGGGGAGGGCCCAATTTGATGTGTTGGGGATGTGCGTTTTCTCACTTGTGTAGAATAATGCTATTCTTTCACAAATAGAGCATAGGGCTACATATCAAGCATGAACATGGCAGCCTCTAACACTCAGCATTTCAGGGCATTTATCATATTTTTCCACATAAAACATCTATTATCTATGCCAGATTTACAACATTCTTTTATGCATTTTTCCAACCTTAACAGTGCTGCACATGTGTTCAATCCCAATTATTAAACCAAACCAACATCAGTGTGATGCATTATTTACGCTTGGAGAGTTGACAGCTATAACACTGATTAGGACTGCTTGCAGCAGGCACTGTATTCTGTGTACAACAACAAGGCACTGCAGTTGTCAAAGGTCTAATATGTTGCAGTTGCAACACAGGCGAGGTTGATCTCAAGCAGATGAGATTGAAAATAGTCCCAATCTCTTGTAGCGACCGAGCATGGTCATTTTGAGAATTAAAGCCACTTCTGGGCACAGCGCAGAGCTGTCGACCATCAGATTTATAGCAGGTATCAGCATTTCAAAACTGCTTTCAATTTCATGTTGATACTTTACATATATCACAGATATTATTTTCAGTGCTATTCTTTTTCCACTGAAAATACACTCCTAGGGCCAGATTGAAATCGGAGACGTCATGTTGCGATAGCCATTACAAAGTGTAGCCATGGTAGGGCAATAACTCTTGATTTAATATACACTCTTGTCTGAGGGGAAGTGGGACTTATTTATCATGGAAACATAGGAGAGATAGGGCCAGGCTGACTCTACACCTCATCATTTTGGCGGGTAAAAAGGTGGATAATGCTAGTCGATTTCCTGTTAACGGCCATGCCAGTTCTCTGATTTGTGGAAGAAAGTGCTTTGGAGAAGCGCACAGAGACATTATTTCACCCCCCCTCCCCACCCTGTATTGCCAGAACTCTTACAAGTGTTTCAGAACTGGCTGAATACTGATGTTTCACTGATCACGCGATGCTTCTTTTATTGCCTCGTTTCTTTGTGATTAAATCAGACTTGATATTTGGGAAGGTTAGCCTACTTGGTCTTTGAACTCTGGGAATATTCCCTTCTATACGTCGGAAGCTTTTGAACTCAGTATTGCACGGTACGTGCATAAATCGTCAGTGGATCAAATGGTTGAAGAAAAGCCTCTCGAAGTGCTCAGGACTGTATATATATAAATCTATATATCGACACGGTCTCATGTTTAAAGAGGGACTGAGAAACCTTGCACTGTGATTGATGGGATAAACATCTCATGCTGCCTGCGAGGGTCCTAGCACAGCGGAAAGCTCATTGTAATAATACTGGTCTGAACTGTGCACATACACAACTCGTCTCAGCTGACTACTAATCCGTTTCACAACTTGTTTTTTAAGAGTATTGTTTTTATGTATGGATTTAAATAGGGTTATATTTTAGTAAGCGGTATATCTGCAATGGACGGGCAGGGTAATATTAGTAGGATAATTTACATTAGATGTAGCTTAACACCTTTAATTTATTGGCATTATATTAGTTTCATGTGTCTGCTTGCTATGCTATTCAGATTTTTTTAAATTTGTTACGGGGGCTTTAAAAAAAATAGAATATTCTATCAGAATATTTTGAGCTCTATGCCTCTATACTGCACTGCATACATTTATCAAATCCTTATCTGTAAATCCTTGAATTGAAATACACAATTAACACAGCTTGTTAATTTTATCAGACTTATAAACGAAATGAAAAAGGGTTTTCTACAAGAAAGAGTTGTTCACATTACATTACATTATTTGTCACTTAGGAGATGCTCTTATCCAGGGCAGCTTACATTTGTACCCATTTATACAGCTGGGCATTTTACTGGAACAATCTAAGTGAAGCTCAAGGGTACAACAGCACTGCCCCACCCGGGATTTGAACCCACAACCTACCAGTTAAGAGTTCAGAGCCCTAACCACTACTTCACAATGCTGCCGAAAACAATATATTTTATTAAACAAAACATTTTCCTTTTTTCCTTCTTTATAAGGGAGATCTTTATGCCTTGTGTATGTTTTTGTTTGTAGCTGGTTATATGGTATGGAGATCAGGAAATTACAATACATTTGTGTAAAACAGCTGTACTCTAATCTCAACATTCTGGTTTAAGTGGAGTGTGCAGGTTCTGCTCTGAAATAACCAGGACCTGAATTAAAGTCTTAAAACTAAAAAAGATCTGTTGTCCTTTCCAATCAAGGACTCGGTGTTCTTGGCTCACCGCTATCTTTGATTTAAGGCAAATTGTATAAGCATGTCAGCTCTCTGCCCCCCTCTCTGCAAAACATGACTGCAGAACAGAATTATTCACCTCATGTTTTGAAGGCTAAAATAGATACAGTTGACACTTTGGCACAAACTTTTCTTCAAGAACTACAGCCCCAACTCGCAAGTAACTGAACCCTTTTGTGGTGGGTTAAAGTCTCAATGTCTGTAAATGAAGAACGATGCACTTCATTGTACAGCATGTGGCTTTTTGCGAATCCCTGCTTAAACCATCTTCCTTGCTTTTTCAATTAACTGTCATTGGAATTCTCTCTTTTTAAATGAAATATTCCCCCATTTTAGAAACACCAATTGTTACTGAACTCTTCCCTTCTACTCTTCCCTTCCCATGAGGATGTTTGACCCAACAAGGTTCACTGTAAAACAAAGAGGCATCTCAATCCCTCCCCGTTCCCTTGACATTTGAGCGTGGATGCTAATTGTGTCTCCTACATAGGTCCTGCCTATAAGTCCTCCACACTTCTGGACAGAGTCTATCTTTTGACTTATCTGCTAATCATCTGCTTTGTAAGGATTCTTTAGCTTCCCTGTGTTTTGGATTATATATTCTGAACCATTCCTAGGCTGTGCTGTGATGCCAGAGGATCTTTCTTCCATTTCGTTACATTGCTGAAGTCTTTTGAAGAAAATTACAGAAGCGAGCTAGTAACCAAACGCTTCTGCCTCCTGACCTAAATCCTTGGTATTGACATTCATTTCATCTCTGTGAGCAGACATTGTGGGGAGTTCAGTCAGATGTACTTTCCACTCCTACATTAGATGAAATACTAAAGAAGACAGAATTCAGAATGTTCTGTTGTACTAATTGACTTGTTGTGCTTCTGACGTTATTAACCAATCATGGACGTGACTGTCAATATTTCACTGGTAATTTGTTATTTGAAATGTATTTAAATCCTATTCTGTTTTGGAAGTTCAGTGTTTTGGAGATGCTGGTGTTTGATTTGTGTGTCGTGTTTTTTTTAATGTTTTTAATGTTTGTTTCTATGAGGGGGAAAAAAAACGCTTCAGGGCAACTTTATCTGGCTGTGCAAGGCAAAGTTGTGAATGATTCCCAGCTCCAGGGAAAGTCAACGAGAATAACCGAGGGAAGTCAGAGAGGAATTAGCCACTTCCCCACTGGGAAAGTCACTGTACATTTTAGGGGTCTTATGTTGAACCAGAAACAAGACAGAGATTAAAATTGGCTGGTGTAATGAAACTAATCAGTGTTGGCAGGTCCTGTGCATTTCTACTGCGATCTTAGAATGAAGAAGGCTGAACAATGACAGTCGGGCAGCTTTCCTTTCTGCAGGCACTTCTTTCTTTAACCAAGTGACAAAGAGCTGCTCTTCTTTTACTAAGATCCCGCATTAGAATGTGATTGGGGATCATGTACTCAGCAAAGCCGACTGAAAATGAATGCAGTGTGCAAGTGAGCAGTTGTTCAGTGACGGGCTCACTAGGATGTGTGTTCAAGGGTTCAGTGATTACCAGTATGTAACTGCCAGGACTAATACTGCAGTGCAGAATTCATGTTTCCTATAGATTTCACCCCCCCGACAGCCTCTGGAATCCCAACTTTTATTTGGTTCATCACGAGCAGTCCAAATTCATTGTCAATTACAATGTTCGCACATACACAGTGTACAAGATCAAGTGAGATTTCCTTGATAAAACAGATGTGTGGAACTGTTACGACTTACAGCAGTTGTTACTACACAGGGTTCTCACATTGGGGAATTGCCAGGACTTCTGGATGCAGATGGGGTAGAAATATATTGCACACCCTGTAATGTTGTTAATAATCATGATTGATGGTCTGTACATGTGGATAATTTTGCATTAAAAAAACACAAACCGAGCAGAGTCTGTGTGGTACACGAGCCTCTGCAGACGAGTACGGGCGCCCCTGAGAAACGCAGCACTGGTGTGGAAGGAACGTTTGGAGAGTAGTGAACAGAAAAAAAGCCTGAGAATGATTAATACTTTGTAATCCATCTATTTGAATGTAATGGAAGAGTCAAATTCAATTTGAGTGCTTTAAATGGAAATTGTATTTGAGGTCTGTGAGTACATGGCTGCTCTTATTCCTTCACGTTTTACATCTTACACACTGATGTGAGAGGTTTTTCTTTGTTGTTTGTTGAGTAGTATTAGGATTATAATCCAAAAATCCAAAGAATGTATTTGCTTTCTAGTGCATAATTGTATCAGGAGTATATATAGTGTACATATCATATTTCTGTCACATGCTTGGAAAGCTGGACTGAACAATTTTATTCTATATATAAAACTGTTTACGGTATATTATAATTTTTGCCGCTTAATTTGGAATCAGAATTTCCTAATTTCTCAGAGCAGGCTCCAAAGCAGGAGTGTCCAGTTATCTTTTGGTTAGATGATTTGGATGCTGTTTGTGTGTGCTTAGAAATGATTTCTGCTGTGCAACTTGAAATCCTCATATATGGTATAGTTGAGGGTTTCAATAGGCAGGACTTGAGTGTCTCATTCGGCCCGTCTTTTGTTAATTAATTTGCGTTACAGTTCCTTATTCGTGTGCTTAAGTTATTGTTAACCGGGGAAATTAGAATCTTTAGAAGTGGAAGATATATGGCTTTAAACCTATTTTATCAGTGGTAATTGGTGCTTTCTGTCACAGCAATTGGAACCTCTCCATCTAGATTTAAATAAACAAAAACACAGACTTTCCAGATTTCACCACAGAGGAATCCGCATGTTCACCATGCTCATTCCGTCACATTTTCCATTCCAGAAGCATGGACGTCTATGGTAGGTTTATGCAGTAAGAGACAACGTATACAATTTGACTAGGCCAAGACCTCACATTGATCTAGACCTGTTGGAAGTTTCAGATCTCCCCTTTGGGCCTCTCTGATTATTCTCTTTACATCCATAAATCACAAAGAATGTCTGAATCATGAAATTAAAGTTATATATATTTTAAATAATTCTTAATGTGCAATGAAATACTTTTGGTTGTTAAGAAGTGACAATTAAAATGTAGTTTGATGTGCTAATTTTGGGAGAGCTGTGTTGGACCCTTACAGTGTACCCACTGAGAAATAGAAGATGGGCTTAAGATAGGTTTGAAAGTCTTTTTAATGAAAACAATGTGTAAAATGAAGGATGATATTTGTGGAAGAGCTAGGGATCTCTGGCTTTGCTCAGTCCGTTTTCACAGACATTGGACCCAGAGTAAACACAAAATACCATCTCCTCTACAGAGAGCAATATCAGCTTGTTCTAATTGGTTTCTAGTTGTAATTATCTTTTCGTTATCACATGTGCGGGATAGAGTCCCTGCCAAAAATGTTCAGACAACTAATGGCAAACGATTTAGTTGTTCCTCCACCATCAGATAGATCTGCTCCAGGTGACCCTCTTTGCTGTAATGGGATGCAGGCAACTTTAATTGAATAATAATGGAATAGAGTTGGAGTTTCTGCACTCAGTTGGCAGTGATAGAAAAGGGTTATATTTGCCATACAGATCGATTTGTTCAGAGATGGTTGATGAAGACGATGTATTTAAAATCACGTCTGGTGAACTGCACTGATTTCCTGCTATGTTTTTGGATATTATTTTGATAGCCGAAGAAAAACGGCCATCCAGTCACTGCCTGCACACTGACCTGATATACATTCCTTCTGTCTCCATTGAGTTACTTTGGGTTCACCAATTAAGTTTGCTCTCTAGATGTGAATGGCGTGTTACAGTTGTCTTGGCAGGCTGTGTCTTGTAGAACAGTTGGCCCTTCCTCAGTGAGCTGGGGGGGTGTTAGGATATGCAGCCAAATTAAGTCTTCCGTTATAATTTTTCAGCAGTGCTGTGTGGCACATTGAAGTGAACCGATGCCATCTGTGGTGGAGTTAAACGGTTTTCGCTCAGAGTCGCAGCAGTAGAGCCTAGTGCTGATTTGCTTCACCATGAGATGAAAGTAATGTTTGGCATGGTTTGCTGTCTATAGCCTAGTTTCTAATGCTGTGAATCACACACTGAGTCAGTGCCTGCGTATGGAGGATATCCTGACCTACAGCCTTCACTTCAGATAAGCTTGTAACCAAGTGTGCCCTTTCCTCAATGCAACACCACAAACGAAAAAGACTCCTTGCTTTGATGCTTTCCCTTTGTTCTTTGAAGACAAGGTGAAATGCATCCTTGTGCGTCCGCTTATTCTTTTTTTG
Organism: Amia ocellicauda; assembly: GCF_036373705.1. Classification (NCBI taxonomy): domain Eukaryota; kingdom Metazoa; phylum Chordata; class Actinopteri; order Amiiformes; family Amiidae; genus Amia; species Amia ocellicauda. The sequence continues at coordinate 23,613,932 of NC_089852.1, read as the reverse complement.
GCTTTTGATTAACTCTGCTTTCCCCCTAGATGTCCCCAAACCTTTCCTCTGCCTAGCTTTACATACAGATTGCCAATGGGCACACTCAGTGTTGGTCTGTCTCGCAGTGATCTGAGTGAATTCTCACACTTCTGAATATGAACTTCACACTCACTAGATCTGTATCTGCCTCACGGACAGAGTGGCATAGAGGAGTTCACGGCAGAATCACTCCGCCCCTCGTCTCTGCGCTACGTGAGAGGAGGAGACCTCTTGGTGGCACTGCCCAAGGGGCCCTCGCCATATTATAATCTTGTCAATAACAATGTGCTGCCGGTCCTCAATTTCCAAAAAGAACAATTATTGAAACTCTGAGGTGGACCAAAATGCAGCTTCCTGTTTCAAATCCTGAATGCCTCCAAATTGCACCATGGGGCAGGCTTTTCTATAACTCGATAGACCTCTAGAGAAGTACAGGGATTGGGCATTGTTTGCTAATCCAATTCCATGGGTGCACCGTCTCCATTTGACCAAAGACTTTTCATTAGGTGGCCGATTAACCTCTCTGATATTAGGAAGTGTTTTCAAAGCAAATGGAATCCATCTCATGGAAAAAAAAATGTTCCATGGAATTCTCCAATCTTTTGCTTTTTAGTGGGTGAAACTAGCAAGATTTTGTGAATCAAAGTGGCATGTTTAGATCTATGGATTCATTCTTGAAAAAAAATGCCTGTAAAATGTGAATTACAGTAGACTTCTGCTGTTGTCTCCTGTAAGATGTTTTGTTTTAATCATTTAATGTCAGCCCTAAGTGTAATCACTTATCTCCCTACGTGCTACACAATAGAGGACTGTATGGGTTTCTTCTCCCCCAATGATGGAAGTATACCAAAACAAGAACAACATTCCTAGTTTGCGCTGCAGTTTTGATTTCTTCTGCTAGGAGGAGTTGCCAACAGTGATGCTTAAGTCATGGGGACGTTGCTTAGAGATACTCAAGTTGTGTGTGAGCTGTCTTAAGGCTGGCTAAGATTACCCTGCAGGTAGTATGACACTAAGATGTCACAGGACCATCTCTTGAGGAGGCCATTTTTAGGTCTGATTTGAGGTTGGCTTATTTCTGACTGTAGTGTTTACACTGCCCTAAGACGTCATAGAGCCATCCTATAAGTGGCCAGTGTAAACACAGTATACATTCCCTTTCTAAGCTTTTTCTGAATTCTGCTGCTGCTGCTACTTTCCATTATTTGGACTGCAGGTTATACTGAGCTCTTCACACTATTCACACTGGGTTCGATTCAAATGAACTTGGTTAGGTTCGTTTGCTTTTCTTTGTATCAGTTTACTCACTGTTTCTTACAAAGTTCTTACAGTTCTGTTTTATTGCGGCCAGCTTGGGTGAAGTCCTCACAGACCCAGTCATTCAACTGCTCAAAAATAAGTCTATTAATTAGTTAAAAAGCCCTGTAGAAACCAAGCAAGAGAGAGAGGAGGTGTTAAGTGTTATATCCCATTGTGTAGACTTGACTACTGTATTGATCAACATAGTTATGTTTTGTTATTTTTTACATTTTCTGGGTCATAGATCAGTGGGGTATTGGAGCTAACTGCATACTCCAACACGAGCCCAGGCCTCCAACCTCCGTTTAAATATTTATTTAGATTCTGATAAAAACACAAAAACTACTTCCCCTCTACAGTTGCCTGGATATGATGAGGTTTTAATGTCTCAGCTTGACAAACACAGTGGCAGCGGTGGGGGGCGTCTGATCAAGTACCGGAAAAATGAAAAATGCCACTGGCTCCAGTCCCCCAGATGATTTATCATCTTAGACATGCAAATAAACAGTGTGAGGGGATTTATTTATTTATTTATTTATTTTCTTCAAATGCGACTCCTCCGGGACCAAACCCCCCCCCCCCCCTCTCTCCCTAAACTGTCTCGGGCATTTTCTGGTTCCTGCAGCAGCTCACTTAGATTGGTGTCTTTTAGGCATGCAATTCACAGGCATGAAATATTTTTTTTCTTTGCCTGCTTGAATAAATACATATCATACACAAAGCAGAGTATGGTAACGCTGTGCCTGGCTGAGCACATTGCGGATCTGCTAACACAAGGGTAGAGATAGTGTCTGCATGTTGCTGCTGTCACTCTCTTGCTGCAGAACACATCAGACACAGAACTGAGCTCCTGGCTGACAGCATAGCCACCACAAACACCGTCATCACGACAGGGGAGAAAATGTGTGCAGTGCTCTAAATCGTGAAATGCAATGCTCCCTGAAGTCACCAAGAACATGTCTGTATGTCCTGGACAGGGGACAGATCCGCAAAAGGTGATGGTTTGACTGCATGAACAGCAGAGACTATAACATTAAGCAGAGCATATGACAATTTCAGAGGAAGCATGTTGCACCTGATATAGCAGAGACACAGCTCGCATGGTCAAAAATGAGTAAATTTAAATTAGCAATACAGTTTGCAACCAGATCACTGTATCCGTTTCTGTGCTGAAAGATTGGGCAGAAGGTGAACAAAATGGCCACTATGTCGGACATTAAGGCGGCCGAACATCTTTTTTTTTTTTTTTTTTTTTTTTTTCTCTTTGAATCCACCGTAGAGTATCTCCATTTAACGATTCATGCTTGTATCATCGTGTGAACAAGACTGCTCTCCAGTATCGCTCCTGGGAGATTATGACCCATAACACAACACTCCAGCAGCAATAGCAGCTGACTTTTTCCTTGCTTAGGCTTAGGGTCCTCTGGAACCTAGAGGAACCCAGGGGAAGGCAGTCATGTTAATGAAGAGAGGCAAGTGCCGTTACTGACCTAGAGTGCCCTTACTGTACATCAGAAGGTGACGGGATGGAGTGGCGCTGTATGGAGGGTGGTATAAACTGGCCTTGTTTGTGTGCAATCAGATCTGTGTGTGCAGGGATACCTCGTGCCTATTATAACATCGCCAAGACGAACTGCGGTGGTGTGTGAGACTTTCAATTACTGGCTGAAGACCTAGAAAAGGCATAATAAAAAAGCTAATTCTTCTTAATTATTGCACTCCTGGGTAAGTGCCTCCCCTGATACAATTTTTGTCAACTGCATATTCATATTTTTGCCTGTCCTGTGGAAATATGACAGATTAATTTTCTTTACCCGCCAAAATTCTAAATTAAAATGTGATTTTTAAAAATGGAAAGGTTTGCCCAGAGTTCAGGCATACTGTTATGCCACGGTGACAGCTTCCTTCTGTCCTGCCTACAATATGTACATTGACAGCGGTGACCCCAGCATCATAAATCTGTTTTTTTTTTGTACATTTTCTGTGGAAGAGATGGGCGTACGTCTATATAGATCCCACACCCTCGTCCCCGGTGGAAGCATGATTAGTAGATTCCATTAAGGCCTGTCTGCTTCACCATTAAAGTCTCTTTGTCACTGCCTTGCCAGAATATCTTTTGCATGACCTCCTTTTGGACTCCCAACGGGAAAGGGGCTTTCCTGTGAGTAGGAGTGTGTGTGGAAAATGAATCAGTGTCTATTCCTGTTCTCTAATCTCCTGGGTTTGTGATTACCAGAATTTACAATGGTGTTTTTTTTTTTTTAATTTATTTCCTTATTATGAATCATTATTTATTCGAGGGGCATAAACAGAGGCTGCAATTTGTACCCTTTTCATTGACTGACAAGATTGCTTTGTTTCTGGGAAATGAGGCTTATAGGAGACAAAAAGCACAACAATCTGGGAACAGCCACATTGTTCTCAGTAGGGACTGAGAGGAAGGGCGTGAGGGATAGAAGCTGTGTTTGAATGAGAAGAGCTTCACAGCGGAGTGAACCAGTTAATTATCTTCCACACTCCGCTGCCCCTGTCAGATGGTGAGCTCTGGAGCAATGATAGAAGGTTCCATCATACATGAACATCAGAGAGCTTTTTCATGGACAAATGTCTTGTTTAAGCACCAGTGTCATCGGTTTTGTATTGTGCATGTACCTCCAGATCCTAAAGCATTCCTTAATTCTCTCCATTTATTCACTAGATTAAATTTCCGATTTATACACCCTGCACCTTTTGGACACTCGAAAATACAGTATCATTACATTTCACATGTTTTTCTCAATAACATCTAATAGGGTGAGGTTTTGCCTCATCAGTAGCATTCATTTCCCCTTTCTGAGCAGTAATGACACCCCATGGAAATGCCATGCTGTGTAGTGACAGATATTTCACACACTGCACCGCCCCCCCATCCCCCGTGCTGCAGATCACAGCATAGAAGGGTTTTTTGTATTTCTCCATGCCCCACAGTCAGGATTAACCAGTTTCTCAATTCTCAAGGTCAAGAATCCCTCCCCACAGGGGCTAGCTACTCTCATCACTCTAGTCTGCCTGCCTGTCAGCCAGCGCTGTCCTCTTGTCCAGCGCCTCACTCTGTCCACATACAACTACACCACAGTGGTCTTCCTTTTGCCCACAGCACATGTACATTCATTCCAGTAAGATCTGCTGGCTTCACAGTTTCCAAAATGGTGTATTTGCAGATTCATGGATTGCATGGATGGGAACAGCATTGCATTTTCTGGGTATAAATTGCACTAGTCTGCCACAAGCTTTGCCAGTGTTCCATGTTTTTATAAGTGGACAATGAAATTCTCACTGCAGCACTTCCACAGAAATATTTCATGAGCTTTTGAGAACATTGGAGATAGCTGGTGGGTTACTAGTTGTAAGAGCCTCTGTATGGCACTGAAATGCAAACAAACTTTGTTTTTTTTTATTTATTTATGGTTTATTTTTGTGGTTTTAGTACCCCCACTGTTGAACGATCAGCTCAGGTTCCCCACCTACACTGCGGCATGGCAGTGGGGAGATCAGCCACTGTCACTTTTTTGTTGCATGGCCAGAAAGACTTCATACCCATTGCGAATATTGGGACTGCAGCACAGCTTCCGGACCCAAAACATAATCTTTGTCAGTGCCATTTCCCAGCAATGCAAAGCACATGCTAACTGGCCTGCACACAAAGTAAGCCGGTTATGAGTTTGTGTCTAGTTTTTTCAGGTTAGTGTGGGAGTTTGGTATGGAGGCAGGTCAGGTGATCATCTGACTTGTAAAATAATCAGAAGGAGTGAGCCACTAAAGTTAAGACATGTAAAACCGGCTTAAAATCGCCAATCGGCAAGCCAGTGATGCCTGGTAACTGCGCTGTGCAAGCGGGAGGCTGAGTAACATGTTCTCAAAGAATGTCTCCATCTCGCTGCTCACCCTCCCACTTGGCATGTTGTGCTGCTGGCCGGTTACTCATTTGTTTACATTTACTATCCTCACTGCTGGAGCCTGCCAGAGCAACAAGTCCTTCAAATACCTACACATGATTTCATTAGAGGCAGCTGGGCCGAGGTTTATGAGTTCTACACTCATTTAAATGGCTGAAAAGTCAGCTGGCACATCAACTGGATGAGCAGCATGATAAAAACACAAAAGAAAACTCTTAGTAGTGTGTAGATTTTGTAAAAGTAAGCAGTTTTTTTTAGATTTAAAACTAAACTGTATTGGTGGTGAAAGGGCTGTATAACGTGTATGTTCTCTGGCACCATTCCACCGATCCCTGCACTGGCCAATAACTGCTTTGCCAAGCAGCCTGGACATTTTGGCAATGAGTGAATGAGGTTTCCTGTGACACTGACGACCGGCCCCTGGCCCAGACGTCATTACCCCTTCAGTGGTACAGATTCATCTAATGAAATTATTCTGTTTTGAAGCTGTGGGGCATACGTGCTTTCTTTTCCGAATTTGCCATTTCCTCAGTCATGACCTTTGCAACTCCATTAAACATATTAACGGATGTGGGCACTGATTGACTCTTGATATTTTCCATTCTCTAAATGGATTTTACAAAGGGGTTCGGCTTTCATCAGGACGATTGCTTTGCTTTATTAGCTGTTCCTGTTTTGTTTGGTTCAGACATTCCCTTGCGTTCTTCCACCTTCTAACGAAAGACAGGTGTTTGCTAGCCAGAAAGTGAGCATGATGCATCTCAGAGTGAATTCATCCTGCATTGTTTTCATTTCATGACCTGATCTTATCTGATTTTGTTTGTTTTTGAATGTCTGTTCTGTTTTCTTCTGTTGTTTTCATCACTTCAGCACTGAATCATCATTCTGACTCCTGGCAGGGCTCTGTCCTGTTGTCTGTTGTCACTGCAGATCATTGACTGTTAAAGAATAATACAGTTTCTTGTATTTATTTATTTATTTATTTATACCTGCTTACTACAACAAGAAACAATAACTGGTGCTGCATTTGTTTGGGCAACACCAACTGACATGGTTTGGAATTTTACAGTCAAGGCACAACACTGATCTTGCACTGGCACAATACTCCTTGATCTTGGTGCTCCAGCACAAAAAAGTTCACCCTGGCAGGAGCAATGCTCTCTAAGGCAATTCTGTATGATACTCCCTCCCTGACTAGTAAGATCAGGCCAGTGTTGTATTTACTGAATGTCCTAATCCAGTGTGTGTAGGGCTCAATCCAGATAGTTGTTAATCATGATGCTTACCAGACACATCATGGTCTGTGCCAAGAAAAGAAGAGTGAGCCACTGGGGATTCTATAAGATGAGGTTATTGCTGGATGAATGCAACTCCAACATATCATAAATCTGAGAAATGCTTACTTTCCAAACCAAGAATGCTGTAAAACAGCTCAGTATATTTTTCTGAGAAACAAATGTTACATATCTTTTAATTTGTAATGGCCAATTATTTTTTATTTTTTATTTTTTCTTCACCTAAGTCTCGGCTCATCGCTCATGTCCTCCAACCTCTACACGATGGAAGGTTGAGGAAGTACGTCTGGGATTGGTGGACCTCGAGCCACTCTTCATTTTACACACTGCAGGCTATACAGCCGGCATGGAACTGCAAACTTGCAGGCGCCCAGGTAGACGGTAGGGTAGCTCATTAGCGACGAGCTAAGGGAGACCCGGCTGTTTAAGCCCTCCAGAGCTCGGGGGGGGGGGCACTGAGCAATCCTGGTCATAATCGGCAAATTAAATGAGCTGGGATCAAACCAACAAACCTCAGCTCATAGGGATCAGTCTGCACCTTTACTGACTGAGCCAACTCCACTGTTTCCCCTGGGGGATGGTGCTAGTGGATCGTTTTTTCTGTGTTGTTCAAGGGGGATGGCTCATGAGCTTATAATGTGGATGAGATTATAATGGTAGGTGGAAAACTGTGCTCAGGAGGCACAAAAAATATATAATTTTAAATTATAGAAACCACACTTGCATGGGCCTGTTCTCTTGTCTTATCTGGAGAAATAAAACACGGTGCTGAGAAAGGTGCACCAAGGGACTATGGCTCTCTATGGCTCCCTTCATTAGAGAGGTTGTAATTGTATTCTGATACTGATCTGAAGTCTTCCCTTCCTGTATTATTTCACAATTACGCTATACTATCCCTGCCCCAGATTTTCTGAGCTGCTTTTTTTGTATGTGGTACTTGTAAATGTCTGGAGAAATGTTACTATTGTGAAATGTCTGGACTGGGGACTGGGGAGTCCCCTCACTTTTTCATAAATGCCACAATCATCTTGTCTAACCTTATTTACAAGCTTCTGTTTTTTGTTTTTTTTTCTCTTCAGTGCCCCAGTCCCGCCTTATGTTCCACAGTTAATTTACAAAACCCCAGTGTACTGAAAGGTACAAAGTATATTTTGAAAGAAATCTTAAAAAAAAAAAAAAAAGAATAGTGTGCTTTATAAGGCCTCTCTCACTGTGAGAGCAGTGGACTGTAATACAGTACATTAGCCTTCCTGCTATTGGTGATTATGTGGAAGACAGGCTGTCAATGGACTCTGAAGGGTGACTCAGACTTTTTGTTTCTTGGCTGAACACAGCACGGGAAACCTCCAGACAAGCTAGTTCTGGGGCGGGGGGCATGTGGAAGAGGCCAGCTAGGGGGGTTAAAGATGTGGGGGGGTGGGGTTTTTGGGGGGGCTCTTCATCTCTCTGGTGTCAGGCTGGCTCCCCAGGGCCTGTTGTTTCCAGCCAATGGTCAGGGAGCATGAAGCTCAATAACAAGAGCAGAGCTGCAGTTCAGGATAATGATGCTTTAGCAGCGATACAGGACAAGGAGGGAAGCGAGGGAACCAGGGGCTGTGTTATCCCAGCCAGAGTGCCAAGCGCTCAGTCAGAAGTAATGCACAGGGTGAAACTGAGAGCATGATTCGCGTCGGGAAGGGAGGAGACTGGCTGGGTGGTGATTCTGGTGAACTGGTTATCCAGACAGTGACCTTGGTAGTGGCAGCGCACTAGGTGTAAGGGACAGGGCTGGTGCAGAACTATGTCTCTTGGGTAAAGTAGTTTCTGTCTTAGTATATCACATGATGGTCACACTGGTGGGAAAAAAAAAAACCTTGCCCTTCTCCTTGCTGCCTGCCACTGTAGGCCTGGTGGGAGCCTAGGGACGAGAGGCCAGGCTTTCCCGTCACTGGAGCACACACCTCCATCCAGTTGACTGCTCACACTCCACTGCCCCAATCTTGACTCATTTGTGCAAAGATGTAGGCCAGCCTTTTTGTCCAAGAGAGTCTCATCAATGACAAGGCCACAAAAGCACCATAAAGACACTGACAGAGTAATGGTAATTTGGGGGTTGCTTGTGTATTGTGTACAGCACAGAACCCATGGCAATTTTCTTTTCATTCATTTTCATTTGCGTAATTGTCTGACTGATTAAATTAATAACCAATTTGTGTGTGTGTGTGTGTGTGTGTGTGTGTGTGTGTATATACACACACACACTATATTTGAAATTGATTATCCTCTAGTGGAAGAACCACTCAAAGGAAAAGAAACATTAGTGATTTATTGAATCTTTGAGAAACAGTGAACAGATGGATGCCTATGCATTTCGACCTACAAGAGCATTGTAAAGAAAAAGAATGGGCAATTCTCTTAAATCCATCTGATATAAATTAATCATTAGCGCCATCCTTATATATCCAATTAGCAATTATTCACTCTCACAATACAATAATTTCAACAAAGTGTGAACATTTCATTATTGTTAATAAAATGAGTTCCACATACAGTTAATTATCAATACAATATTCAATAAAATAAAAGTAAAATTAGAAAGTAAATTAGAAGATTTTTGAAGTAAAGACCTTTTAGTAATTGCTTGCTGTTTAAATCAAATGTTAGACAATTGTCAATTACTTCAAACATAATTTAATATATATACATTTTCATATTAAAGGACAAAATTTAGATCATCGTTAAGTTCCAGTGGTTATAATGTCTGTAATGCCAATATCCAATATGCCTCTCTCCTCAGTAGCAGATTGACCAGATTTCCATCCCTTTCAGGTATACTAATCTTCTCCAGACCTACAAAACCAAGCGAGTGTGGTGAAGATCCATGTCCAGCCTTTATATAGTGTTTGACTATAGAGTACTGATTTCTAATCGCTGTTTTCTAATCAAATTAAGTGGTCATTTTGTCTGTCCCACATAGACTAATCCGCAAGGACATGTCAGCATATAGATAATTAATAAAACCATTTATCTTAATTTTTCTGCCACAATGAGGGTGAGAGAGAGATTTCTTATTTTTGGTATTTGAACAATGTATACAATGGCCATTTAAAGTTACCATCAGGGGTTTTGGCAACCACATGCTTGTTTGGTTTGGGCTTAGTGAGTGTATCAATTTGTATAATAATATGTTTGAATTAATTGGCAATTGTCTAACATTTGATTTAAAGAGCAACCAATGGTCTTCACTACAAAAATCTTCTAATATACTTAAAATTGAATAATGTATTTATTATTAACTGTATGTGGAACTCGTTATATTAATAATGAAATGTTCACATTTTGTTGAAACTATTGTTTTGTGAGAGTGCATAATTGCTAATTGGATATATAAGGATGGCGCTAATCATAATTGATATCAGATGTATTTAAGAGACTCGCTCATTCTTTTTCCTTACGATGCTCTTAGGAAGACTAATATGTTGACACGTGTAAGCATCAATTTGTTCGCTATTTTTCAAATATTCAAGAATGTGTTTTTGACATCAATGATTGTTTGCTGTTTATAGATGGGAGTTGCTGTCTATCTTTTCCTTTGAGTGGTTCTTCCACTAGAGGATAATTATTAGTAGTTATTGTTAGTATGCTAATTCAGTTTGCTGACATGTGACATTCTTTGTGGGCTGTCCTGCTCCTTATACCAGGGTATTTCTCTCCATACTTTCCCCCATACACTGATCTTACTGTCATATGCACACAGAGCCTTCCTCTGTAGATTCCTTTGTAGAGAATGGCTTGGGATTGTGTTCTGGAACATCAGGCAGAATGTTCATCCTGCAGAGTTAATTCCCCACCACTGGTGAACTGTTGTGCCAGAATCCTGCTTCCACAAGATTGAGCCACGCTGCAGTATTTCCCATAAATATTTTACCCTATTTAAACATTGTGGTTGTAAACTGTATGTTGCCATCAGGATAGCAGATTGAACTGACATAAGGATCACGACAACTGGGCACATTGACTGCCAGCTCCCGAGGGACAGGACAGGACGGCACCCAGGCAATGGTGGATGTGTACGGTGTGCAGTCTGACTGTAATAGCTTTGTTTTGCCTCTAATGGCAAACGATAGTGTTTCTAATTGCAGATCGCTTTGCTGCAGATATGTGTAAACGGCAAGTCTGGAAATTGTATTTATTTATTTATTTATTTTTAATCAAGTTCAGAATCAGATTGGATCTTGTGTGTTTGTTTTTTCTTCTTTTTTTGTTCCTTTTGGTTTGCTTTCTGCAGAGGAATGTTATTGGTTTGTTTGCTGTGCGACTGTATGTGTGTGTGTACGTGTGTTTCCCAGAGAGACCGACTGAGGTCCTGGGAGAAGCCACACACTTCTCCCACCCCCCCCCCACCCCCACCCCCCCCCCACCCCCACCCCTGACCTGCTGACCCCACTCTGCCTCACGCTCGGTCTGTAGAGTGCAGCTCTGCTGTGCTCTGCAGTGGCCACCCAGTGGACAAAGCCTTGTCACACAGGGCCTGGGAACACACACGGCCGTATAAGGGCAGAAAGAATCCAGCTGCTGTGAGTTCATTGCCTTTATCCAAACACAGGCAGATTAAAGCGATGGGCCTTTTATTTATTTTTTCCAAAATAGTTCTTAATTCGTTTTTTTAATGTGTGGTTCTGGCTAAACACTCCCTTCTTCCCTCCCTGGATTTTTTTTTAGAACCTGGTAGCCGTTCTTTGTCTTTTTGTTTTTTAATAGCTCCTTTGAAGTCAAAAGAATGTTTAAATTGTGTGGAAGATGCATATGAAAAATATGGCAAATCTCAACACGTGTTTTATGAGAGCTGTGCAGAGACCCAGGACAGAGCACTCGTACAGTCTATTGGAGTAATAGATAGTTCTGCCAAAGTACAGGATGTCTTTTTCTTATAAAATTAGGGATTTGTATTTGATTATTATATCTGTTAAAAGACAGCTGAATTAGATCTCTCATGTTCCGGTTGTACATTTTTTGCATCATTCTTCAGTTTTCCTTTTTCCATTCTTCTTTATCCAGTGTGCTCTCGGAATAGAAATTCTAGGACCGCACATGGTTTTAAGTGTCCACATCATTTAAGTTCATTCTCAGACGACAAACGGGAAGTAAGACAGAAAGCGGTCCAGAATATTGCGATTTGCTGGTTTGAATTGCACTCAACGTGGATTAGAAGCAGAAAAAACAGAAATGGTCTCATAACATATTTGTCTCTGAACTTTTCCAGTTGCCCTTGTATGTGTGCGTATGGTTTTGTATATTTATTTTTATATATTTAGGCTGTGCTTGCTGTTAAGCCTGAACTGATTTCGGTTATATTAAGATTATTATTGATGTTTCCCAATGTTGTGTTTATTATTTTGGACAGAATGCAGTGCAGTGGGAATAGGGTCTAAACATCATTTGAGTATAGAGTGAGAGCCAACCGAAGAGACAGCTGTCTGCCCTAACATTTCTGTTGTATTCCCATACTGTTTAACATGACTTATTAATTACTCCACTTCACTTGTTTCACAATTGTTCATTTTTTGAATATCAATTACATTTATAAACGCAGGTTCTCCGTGGAGTAACTCCTTCAGTGCCGAACCACCAGTGTATGACCAAGACTGTATATTCAACCCACACCTTGTAAAAGTACTGTTTTCGTGACTGGAACAAATTATTGTTTAACAACTGTTCTCTTTGTTTTTCAGAGAGCTGGTTTCATGTGTGTTTTCTGTTTGTGGCACCTTGTCCCATGTCCCAGACATGTATATTGATTGCTTGAAAGGTTGTTTTACTTTATTCCCATTTCCGTTTTTTATTAGGCTTTTGTGGGAGCTTAAACACGAGCATAAACCTCTTAGATTAGCTATTATGTTGTAGTGCGTTGTGGCCAATAAATCTTTCTTTATTTAATAACGTGACCAGTACTTTTTCCATAGAGACAAACTGCATTCCCCTTAACCTGCAGATTGATCCGTTTTAGATTTTAGATTGGAGACGCAAACCAACAGCAGCTGTGGAGTATTTAAAGCTTTTAAATGTATTGTGAGCAAACAAAGTGAATGTTAAATGGCTTCTATGCCTCATCAGGACTGCTTGTATAAGAGCCTGCCGCATTAAAAACCTCAGATGTTCAGCAATGGGAGTATGATTGGTTGGCATGGTTTTATAAGTTTCTTATCCTTACAAGACCCATCATTATAACTATTATTCAGTTAGTGGTCGGGCGGTGCTTTTCTGTTTTTATTTTTGTTTGCAGGTCGTGTATGGTGGCTGAAAAGGTGCTAAAAATAGTGTTTTGGAATTTGGAATCTGATTGATTGATTGCTTCTGTGGACAGGTGTCTTTTATACAGGTAACGAGCTGAGATTAGGAGCACTCCCTTTAAGAGAGTGCCCCTAATCTCAGATGGTTACCTGTATAAAAGACATCTGGGAGCCAGAAATCTTGCTGATTGATAGGGGATCAAATACTTATTTCCCTCATTAACATGCAAATCAATTTATAACTTTTTTGAAATGCGTTTTTCTGGATTTGTTTGTTGTTATTCTGTCTCTCACTGCTAAAATACACCTACCATTAAAATTATAGACTGATCATTTCTTTGTCAGTTGGCAAATGTACAAAATCAGCAGGGGATCAAATACTTTTTTCCCCCACTGTGTGTGTGTGTGTGTGTGTGTGTGTGTGTGTGTGTGTGTGTGTGTGTGTGTGTGTGTATATATATATATATATATATATATATATATATATATATATATATATATATATATAATGTTTTTTAAACTGACTTTGTTGTAATGTGTTCGAGTGCCTGATTCAGTTTTTTTACCCTGAATTTCATGATAGTGTCCATGTTCACCAAAAGAACAGTATAGGCCTGACTGTTTGACCCCTACAGTGAGTGGGGTCCGGAGACTCTGTTATGCTGTGGAGGGCATTTTCCTGGCATGGTTTGGGTCCACTTGTCCCCTTCGAGAGAAGGGTCACTGCAAATCATTACAAAGGTATGAAGGTTGAAGTCCAGGTTGAAGTCCCTTCATGTTTCCTGCTGAGTATAGCGGTCTGTGGGTGCATTAGTAGCTTTAGCCATGTGTTGCTGAGTTTGTGGAATGCATATGTATTTAAGCCAACACCATTCAATAAAACAATAAAACCCTCCGCTCTGTTCAGAGATATCGATGGTTCCTAAAGTGTTCGTGATGCAGTCGAAACTCATGCCAATCGATGTCAGTAGTTTGAGTGGGATTAGGGAAGAGATGCATGCAGGGGGTTTATAGGACAGTGACGGCGAGAGTGACCCTGCCTGTCTGTGCAATCTCTCAACCTCATACCTTTCAGAATCCTAGAAGAGTTTGACCAAAGATCCCCCATCATAGTCTCCCCCAGGCAAACCAGCAGACTGACACTGAAGACACACACAAACAGGTCTATATGCATTTCTCAGTATGTCGTTTTCTTAGTGTGCTACAATGCTGTGCCTTAGTGCCTGACTTCCAGAGATGTTTCTGAGCTGCCTTTGGCCAGAACACACTGCATCAGTGTTGAGAGAAACGACTCTCTGACCTGCTGATCAGCTCGACGTCGGTGCAGTTATTAAAGCATCTATTCATCTGAGGGCATGAATACTGTACATCAGCTAGTGTGTGAATCTCCTCATTGTACCCAGTGTTCAAAGACAGATGAATATCTGGAATCGTTCTGAGCTTTTGTTCTGCATCTATTTAATTAGGAAACATGGTACATACATTTGATTGCCAGGAATAAGTGGGAAATAATGAATGTCAACAAATGCATTCTTTCTTGTGCTTGTGGAAATGTGGGTTTACCACAAGATTGACTGTGGTTTCTGTTGAATTTATCACAGAACTAACTTTTCTTTTCTGAACTTTGCAATTCTGTGCAACCTGTCTGCCTAGCTACCCCTTGCAGATTAATCGGTGCTCTATCCTACAGGCTATCCACAGCGTAGATGGCATTCCTGGGAATGCTTCTAAATTCCTGACTCCTTAAGGAATTCCACAAGGCAAGATACCAAGGTGTCCTTCAGGATATGTGGAGTAATCCTTTAAAATCCCCGAAATCCCCTGCAATTTCTATATAGATCCAGCAGGATTTCTGTGCATCTCCAGTGGGATCCAGTGGGAAGCAGTCATGCAGGATACTCTATTTGTGTGAGGGAGAGGCTCCCATTCAGACGGAAACACAAATGGATATTTTGCACAAAAAAAAAATTGGTCCGCTTGCCCTGGGTAGCGTGTGTCCCTCAATGTGGCAATGTGGAGAGGCTGAGCTGCAGTGGCAGTGTTAGGGCTTTGTAGAGCTGGTAGTGTGGCAGGCAGGGCGAATTGTAGGTCCCTCCAGCCCCGGGGGAGGGGGGTTGGTGGAGGGAGAACGGGGCAAGTTCAACCTTGAGAGAGGCAGCTGCCACAGCGCAGTAACCACTACAACGCATCCTCTGAGCACCACTTCCTGCTCCACAGTCAACAACACACAATGGGAGCCACCAGCCTGGGAATGGCACAGATCTAAACAAAAATTGAAGGAAGAGACAGTGATGCTGTACTATTGTATCTATATTAAAAAAAAAAAAAAAAAGAAAAAGGATTTGAAGCTATTATACTCAATTTATTTTTTTAGCAAGATGATTTGCTGTAATTAAGAGTGTTCAAGAAATTCAAAAGCTGCAGCTTCCCCTCTGGGCCATTGTCCCTGGGAGCTTGTCACCCTCCATATGATATAGCACCATCTGGAAAAAAAAAATCATATAAACAAGAATATAATTAGTATGCGATAAAATCCGTAAAACACGACTTAATGCTGTACCAGTGTTTGATGTTTCTTTTTCTCCCCTCATTGATGTGCATGCTCACCGAGCCTGTTTTTAATTAATTGTTGTTGTACCAGCTCTCATTACTTGTAGTACATGACTACAATCTCATGTTTTTCCTATGCAAAGAGAGCTGGAACTCATTTGTTTCAACCTTTGTTTTTGCTTTTTTTTTTTTTTGTCTGGTTTTGAAATCCAAAAAATACATTTCGCGTAGATGGGCAAAAACCGAACTGAAACCGATGCTGTGATTGCAGTGAATTCAGTGATGCATGCAGAAGCTGGCATGTCTACATCTTCTCTACAGTCTTTGTGTTTGCTATGCATAGCACAGCTAGTCTCTAAGTTAAGTCTAATCTCTTAGTTAGGGAACAAGACAGACGGAAAAAATATTTTATAAAAAGAGAGAATATAATAATTTAAGAAACACAACAGACTTGTCTTTTTCTGTTTGAGATCTTACAGTCCAGTGTTTTAGAAAACATTAAGTAGTTCCAGGTGTTCAGATTACTGTCCTGTTCTGTAAAATGTCCAGTAATGATGGCAATAAAGTATGCCATTCGACTCACTTGACAGGCCGTGGCCCTGCTGTGATACTCTCTGCTCCTGCTCCTGCTCCTGGGAAACAGTGACCCGTGTTTTATTCAGTCTCAATTCCTAATACTGCAGGACTCTGGCACTGCTTGTCGCCCTCAGATGTTACCCTGCCAAATGTGTTGATCTGTCTACTACCAGTTATGTTGTTGTGTTGGACCTCACCTGGGCAGTAAAGCCCTGGGCCTCCTATTTCCATTTCGTCCAGCTCGGAGTCATTCCTGTACCTTCAAAAACAGTTCTTGGGAGCACTTTGAGCCTCTGTGCACCCCCATACAATAGTGCACTTAAGTATTGAAAGTTCAGACCAGGGGTTCCCAATGTCTGATGATGGAGGGCCAATTTCCAGAGGTTGCATGGGATGGGGGGGGGGGCGCAGTATAAAATGAACCACAGATGAAAACTAAATTTGTCCCAAATCATACCTTTTTATGAACTTTAATTGTTTTATTATTTTCCCCCAAATTACATGCACAATTTGTAACAGAAAATGTTCAGAAACTGTAAAAATATAGTAACGATTCAGAAAGGGGTGGTTGAAGGTTGGCTTTGGGGGGCCGCACCAAACATCCTCAAGGGCCGCACTTTGGGAACCTCTGCTTTAGATACATTGTGAATGACTTGGGTGCACATATGCTAGTTCAAATCTGAAATTTAATTGAAGGCTTGCTTTCATTTTAATATCTCAGGTATGTAAGCTAATGTGTACGTCCTGCTAATATATATTTTTGTTCTTTACATGTCTTTGGTTTGTAAGGGTTCAAGAGTTTCTCAAACTGTATTTCCTGTCTTTTTGAAGCTCAGTGTAGATGTGGACAGCAACTTACCTAGAGTGCAACTCCATCTAGTGTCCACACCCACTACAGGCATTAAGCTAGACATCTCTGCCATGGTCATTGACGTGGGCTCAGTCTTATCCAGGAGCCAGACTGTGTTGTGCAGTGTGTACTGAATCAAGCAGAGTACATGCGGAAAACAGTACCAAAGGGGTGTGAACGTTTTAATATGAAGCACAAACAGAAAAGGCAGGTGTTTCGTAACCTGACTTGTTCCCACATGGCTGTTTTGATTTAACATTAACTTTGTGCCAGAGTGTTGTGACCTCAGATTAAACACCAGTTCCTGTTGCTTTTAATGCTTATAATCAAATGATCAAAAGGAAAGCCTGCTTTTCAGGTAGCAGAAACACAAAGTGGTTATGGGGCTGTCCGATGGGGATGTTTGGTGAGTGGGGTGCCCCTCCTGCCCGCTTTCCCTTCCTGCGCTCCACTCTCAATAGACTCGCATCTGGTTCCCACATGCGGCCCCTGCGCTGGGGCGGCCATCTCTGGGGCCTGGCCCTGTGTGGAGAGAGAGAGCGAGCGAGCGAGAGCAGCAGTGACCATGCTGTAGCAGCCGGCCTAGCCCTGTCACAAGCACTTTAATTAGCCCTCCCCTGCTGTTCCTTGGCTGGCTGATCTGTCCTTGATCTGCGTGAGTCACAGCTGGATGATGACCAGTGTTTCAAACCACTGCTGAGGCGCTTACTGATGCACACTGGGAGAACAAAATCTCTGTGCCTGGTGGATATTTATATATGTTTTTGTTGTTGTTCAACACACTTAACAATGGTAAATGTTGATATAGGAAATATATTTTCAGAAATAAATTCAAGTGGAAACTGATTGTTTAAAGGTCATGGTTACAAAAAGGGAGGAGGGGCATTGCTGTTCACTGCCCAAATCTGTCAGGGTCTCCTGGGCAGAGCAGCCCGACGCAGTGCCACAGGTCTCTGGGAGGCCATTGATTTACAGAGCAGGCACAGGCCATTATCGACTGCTGGGTGTGCTGTCACAGCTCATTGACACACACATGCAAATACACACTGAATCTGCCTTGGAGCTGCTCTCGGTGAAACCCTTTAACAGGAATTGAGCTTTTCTTAAATATACCTCAATAAACAATACAGCTTATGTTGAACTTTCTAGCATGTGTCACCAAGAAGAATCTTGTGATCAACTTCAGATTTACCCTCTGCACTGGTACCCATACAAATATATATTTGTTCTGAGAATTTACAGTCTTGCAGACTCAAGGGGAAAAAACACTGCCTTTGATTTACCATGAAGTGTCCAATGTTAAGTCACCTCCAGGACACAGCCATGGCTGAGTAGATCTTCTCCAGTAGATGTGTTTTTCATAGTTACTAATCTTTATAAATAAATAAATAAATATCTGTATGTGTGTGTGTGTGTGTGTGTATATATATATGTATATATATATATTGTGTGTATGTGTATATATATATGTGTGTGTGTATATACACTCACCTAAAGGATTATTAGGAACACCTGTTCAATTTCTCATTCATGCAATTATCTAACCAACCAATCACATGGCAGTTGCTTCAGTGCATTTAGGGGTGTGGTCCTTGTCAAGACAATCTCCTGAACTCCAAACTGAATGTCTGAATGGAAAAGAAAGGTGATTTAAGCAATTTTGAGCGTGGCATGGTTGTTGGTGCCAGACGGGCCGGTCTGAGTATTTCACAATCTGTTCAGTTACTGGGATTTACACGCACAACCATTTCTAGGGTTTACAAAGAATGGTGTGAAAAGGGAAAAAGATCCAGTATGCGGCAGTCCTGTGGGCGAAAATGCCTTGTTGATGCTAGAGGTCAGAGGAGAATGGGCCGACTGATTCAAGCTGATAGAAGAGCAACTTTGACTGAAATAACCACTCGTTACAACCGAGGTATGCAGCAAAGCATTTGTGAAGCCACAACACGTACAACCTTGAGGCGGATGGGCTACAACAGCAGAAGACCCCACCGGGTACCACTCATCTCCACTACAAATAGGAAAAAGAGGCTACAATTTGCACAAGCTCACCAAAATTGGACAGTTGAAAACTGGAAAAATGTTGCCTGGTCTGATGAGTCTCGATTTCTGTTGAGACATTCAGATGGTAGAGTCAGAATTTGGCGTAAACAGAATGAGAACATGGATCCATCATGCCTTGTTACCACTGTGCAGGCTGGTGGTGGTGGTGTAATGGTGTGGGGGATGTTTTCTTGGCACATTTTAGGCCCCTTAGTGCCAATTGGGCATCGTTTAAATGCCACGGCCTACCTGAGCATTGTTTCTGACCATGTCCATCCCTTTATGACCACCATGTACCCATCTTCTGATGGCTACTTCCAGCAGGATAATGCACCATGTCACAAAGGTCCAATCATTTCAAATTGGTTTCTTGAACATGACAATGAGTTCACTGTACTAAACTGGCCCCCACAGTCACCAGATCTCAACCCAATAGAGCATCTTTGGGATGTGGTGGAACGGGAGCTTCGTGCCCTGGATGTGCATCCCACAAATCTCCATCAACTGCAAGATGCTATCCTATCAATATGGGCCAACATTTCTAAAGAATGCTTTCAGCACCTTGTTGAATCAATGCCACGTAGAATTAAGGCAGTTCTGAAGGCGAAAGGGGCTCAAACACAGTATTAGTATGGTGTTCCTAATATATATATATATATGTGTGTGTGTGTGTGTGTGTGTTTTAGGCAGGTGTGAAAAAATGCTGTAATGTAAGAATGCTTTCAATAATAGACATGTTAATAGATTTATATTTATCAATTAACTAAATGCAAAGTGAGTGAACATAAGAAAAATCTAAATCAAATTCATATTTGGTGTGACCACTCTTTGCCTTCAAAACAGCATCAATTCTTCTAGGTACACTTGCACACAGTCAGAGATTTTGTAGGCATGTAGTCAGGTGTATGATTAAACAATTATACCAAACAGGTGCTAATGATCATCAGTTCAATATGTAGGTTGAAACACAATCATTAACTGAAACAGAAACAGCTGTGTAGGAGGAATAAAACTGGGTGAGGAACAGCCCAACTCAGCTAACAAGGTGAGGTTGCTGAAGACAGTTTACTGTCAAAAGTCATACACCATGGCAAGACTGAGCACAGCAACAAGACACAAGGTAGTTATACTGCATCAGCAAGGTCTCTAGCAGGCAGAAATTTCAAGGCAGACGGGTTTGCAAATGTGCTGTCCAAGCTCTTTTGAAGAAACACAAAGAAACGGGCAACGTTGAGGACCGTAGACGCAGTGGTCAACCAAGGAAACTTACTGCAGCAGATGAAAGACGCATCATGCTTACTTCACTTCGCAATCAGAAGTTTGCATGATTTGGTCAGAATTAATGGTCTCCTCAATGCTGAGAAGTACAGGCAGATTCTGATTGGCCCCAAAATTATTCTGCAGCATGACAACGACCCCAAACATACAGTGAAATTCATTAAGAACTATCTTCAGCGTTAAGAAGAACAAGGAGTCCTGGAAGTGATGGTATGGCCTCCAAAGAGCCCTGATCTCAACATCACCAAGTCTTTCTGGGATTACATGAAGAGAGAAGCAACTGAGGCTGCCTAAATCCACAGAAGAACTGTGGCAAGTTCTCAAAGATGTTTGGGCCAACCTACCTGCCGAGTTCCTTCAAAAACTGTGTGCAAGTGTGTGTGCATATACACCGATCAGCCATAACATTATGACCACTCACAGGTGAAGTGAATAACACTGATAATCTTGTTATCATGGCACTTGTCAGTGGTTGGGATATATTGGGCAGCAAGTGAACATTTTGTCCTCAAAGTTGATGTGTTAGAAGCAGGAAAAATGGGCAAGCGTAAGGATCTGAGCGACTTTGACAAGGGCCAAATTGTGATGGATAGATGACTGGGTCAGAGCATCTCCAAAACTGCAGCTCTTGTGGGGTGTTCCCGGTCTGCAGTGGTCAGTACCTATCAAAAGTGGTCCAAGGAAGGAAAAGCGGTGAACCGGCAACAGGGTCATGGGCGGCCAAGACTCGTTGATGCTCGTGGGGAGCGAAGGCTAACCTGTGTGGTCCGATCAAACAGACGAGCTACTGTAGCTCAAATTGCTGAACAAGTTTGGCCTCCAAATTCCCCAGATTTCAATCCAATCGAGCATCTGTGGGATGTGCTGGCCAAACAAGTCCGATCCACGGAGGCCCCACATCACAACTTACATGACTTAAAGGATCTGCTGCTAACATCTTGGTGCCAGATACCACAGCACACCTTCAGAGGTCTAGTGGAGTCCATGCCTCTACGGGTCGGGGCTGTTTTGGTGGCAAAAGGAGGACCTACACAATTTAAGGCAGGTGGCTGATCAGTGTGTATAATATATAATTATACACATACATTATACACACATACAGTTAGGTCCTTAAATATTTGGACAGTGACACAACTGTCATCATTTTGTCTCTGTACGCCACCACAATGGATTTGAAAGGAAACAATCAATATGTGGGTTAGTTGCATCCAAATTGGGTGAACGGTGTAGGAATTACACACATTTTTAATTGTGGGCTAAAAAGTATTTGGACAAACATAATCGTTAATTAAATTGTGAGTTTCAATACTTGGTTGCAAAACCTTTGCAGTCAATGACTGCCTGAAGTCTGGAACCCATAGACATCACCAGATGCTGGGTTTCAAAGTCAAAGTCAACAATCAAGAGAAGACTTCACCAGAGTAAATTGGTTCCTTTGTATTTATTGATGATGTGACTTTTGACAAAAGCAGCCGGTTGAATTCTGAATTTTTTAGGGCTATATTACCTGCTAAGATTCAGCCAAATACTTCAAAACTCATTGGACGGCGCTTCACAGGGTAAATGGACAATGACCCGAAGCATACTGCGAAAGCAACCCAAGATTTTTTTAAGCTGAAGAAGTGGAATGTTCTGCAATGGCCAAGTCAATCACTTGACCTGAATCCAGCTGAGCATGCATTTCACTTGCTGAAGGCAAAACGCCCCAAGAACAAACAGGAACTAAAGACAGCTGCAGTACAGGCCTGGCAGAGCATCACCAGGGAAGAAACCCAGCGTTGTTTTCTTTCAAATCCATTGTGGTGGCGTACAGAGCCAAAATGATGACAATTGTGTCACTGTCCAAATATTTATGGGCTTGACTGTATATAATTGTTACTACAATGACAATATATAATTTTCCTAGCCCTTGGCTATAAGCTTGAAAAATCATGATGGCTTTTCTGTTTTGAGTAGCGAAACAATTTTAGAGGTTATTGTTGCCCTCCAACCAGTGGCAAGCATCCAAGAATTCCCGACCTGCTGCTGGTCAATGTGGTAGGTCAGCGCGGCGTGGGGGGTGGGCCCTGAACGTTTTGTTTATTATTCTCCCGCTTTGCCTTGCGTGTAAGGTTTACCATCACAGCTGTTGCCTATGGGAATCTATTAGCTTCCTTATTTGCTCGATAGAACGTCTCTGCTTGCTTCTACTGCCAGAGCCGACGTGACAAGGGTAGGCATGGTCACTGCCGTGTTCCAGCACCCACCCGTTGGGAACGTCTAACTGAAGCTGAAGGTCCTTTGCCTTTGTTGTGCGGTGTCAGGCTTGGAATTCCCTGTTTCCTCAACTGTGAGAAATCGACTCCATTCAAGACTGTTCTCTCTCAAGAGCACTGAGGAGGAGATGCCAGCCTGTGGGTGTACCAGAGGAGTGGCCGAGCCTTTATTTTTTAAGCGTTGCTCTGTATGACAGTTACACCTTCCACTTTAGAAGGTCAAGATAGCAGACTGAGCCCAAACAAAGGCTTACAGTCTTCAGTAGTTTTGAAATGTGTGTGCCTGATATCTGCTCCCCCTTTCAGGATAGATCTGATGCACAGGAATGGGGCAGCAGATGAGTTCTGCATTAGATTAAAGTCCTAGCCTTTTTTCAACCGTTTGACACTCTCGTTGATAAACTGGCTTTGACCAATCACAATGTACCAATTACATGCAAGGTTTTACACAGCCCATTTGCACTTTCAGTCCTACTTGCCAACAGAAATATAACATGCAGGCAATACATAGTATGAACCATTTCTATTACAAGTTGTTCAGTTCATCTAATGATAAATTTAACTGGGTCTGACTAGGAACTCAAAAAACACAAAGTTTACTGTGATGCCTTGGGAACAGAAATGCTTAAGACCTTTGACTTTGAACTGCGACCTGATGTGGTCTTTACACACCCAAAAGGGATTTCCATTAATTGTGAATACACAGGATGGAGTGCCAATGTAGAATGAGGGTATTTATAGTTTTCTGTGACATTTTTGGAAAGAGGCCTCTGAACTGACAAAAGCAGCGATGATTTAATTAACGTCGATTTAACACGAGGACAGGATATTTCTTTAATGAGAGTGGCCTGTTTAGAAATTTCAGATTAAAAAAACAAACAAAACAAGTAAGACACTAAAATGTTGACTGTCTCTTGCATTACACCATTACATTGGTGCGATGGTTTATTAAAATAATCACTTGTACTGTCAGCAGTGAGAGCAGAGAGCAAGCTGACCTGTGGATGTATTTTCCACATTCATTGGCTGTTTTTTATGGACCTGCTTTGCACTTGTTTGGGACTACTCTATTTAAAATGACATTGGGTAGACCATGCCTAGTGCTAATTGTGACCTGTGAAATCAGACCTTTGTAGATAGTGCTTTCCTTTGTGTTTTCATCATTATAATGGGGGAATAGAAGGAGATGGTATTCCTGACACAGTATACAGCAGGTGTTGTCAGCAACTACTTGTTTCTTTTTGTAGATGTAATGGTTTAATTCCAAACACATTAGTCCACGTCAACTCAAGTCCCAGGTATGCTTAAATTCTTGTCAGAAGTGCTGGAGATTAGATTATTTAGATTATTCTTGGCATTCCCCCTGGCATCTTGGAACTGCAAATGCACAGAGCATTTTAAACTGAGAATGTCAGCCAGGTGAGCGGTGGCTGATCGCAGTGCTGTGGCTGATACTGACAAGTGTGCAGTGCGTCAGTCAGCTGTTCACAAGAGCCTGTGAGTGAAGACGCTGACAGGACAGGATTGATCATCCATGTTGTTTTTATGTAACCTCAGTGGGTTCTGTAGGGTCAGGCCTTTTCCAGGTTTATGAACAATAATACCAATAATAAAGTACGAGACTTGAAGTGTAAAACATGTTAAATATATATAATTTTATATACAACCACTCACAGCATTTGGGAGGTGACGTAAATATTTTAGGATGCTAATTTCGTAGTTACTAAAAAAGTTTAAATACAGTGTAAAAGCAGTAGCAAATCTTTTACCTCTGACCAAATCTTTTACCTCTGAGACTCCAAAGCCCTGCAAGAATTCAGCCTCAGTTCTGCAGCAGTGCACACTGGGCAAATGATCGGTGGACAGCATGGTGCTGAGATGAGCTCCCGAGTGGCCATGTGACGGCTGCTTTCTCTGTCCTGCCACTGCATGTCCTGGGCTGACCCTGGCTGTGCGTGCTCCTGTTTCTGGCTGGTTCTCTTGTACCCAGGCCTCCTCCAGCTGAGGACACTGTGTGAGCCAGGGGGGAGCAGTTTACTGTCCGCCTTCCCAGCAGGCTGCAGTGCTGGCTCGGGCAGGGAGCCTCGTCTGCCACCCACGGCCCCCAAGGGATAGCTCCTGCCCTGTCACTTGAGCCAGACACACTAACCCCCGCATTCAGCTGAGTCTTTTTACGCTAGGTTTGTTTTTTTAGGTACAAAAGTTCACATTTGGAAAAATAACTCCCCCTATATATAACCTCAATCTATTGCTGTTTTTTTATGAGCTACAGGCTGTGAAACAACTTCACCAATGAAGCAGAAAAAGACAATGGCAATACTTTTTATGTGTTAACTCCATGCATTGACCCAGCTTTTCAATCAGAACCAAGCTGACCCACACCAGCAAGCACAATTTACAGAGTGTCTGGCTTTTCATCAAGTCTTGCTTCGACCCAGTAGAATGCATTGGTTTGGCGAGTTGATGGAAGTTTTTTTTTTTCTTATTCTGTGCTGAATCTAAATGTATCCAAAATAAGAGAAGTGTGAAATATCTTGAGCTTGGTTTTGATAAAAATACAAGAAGATATTGCAGCTGGTAAAATGGAAAATGGATGAAGCAACTGTAGTCGGTCGGTCCGATGTATCATTCTGTAGTTTGTATTTCATTGTATTCCATTTCCTTGCTTGTTTCCTGCATGGATAGCTGATGGATATATAGGCTTCAGCTGCATGCATGTATTTAAGTATGTTGAGATTTGCCAGCAGCATTTGACAGGTAATAATTAGCCTATTTCCAAGGTTTTTCACTTACAATGTTTTATTGTTTTGTTTTTCCCATTGTGCAACAAATCAAATGCAGATGCAATGGGGTGTAGTAATGAATTTGCACATTACTGTAGTCAAATGAAAATGGTACTGTTCACTCTGCCGCTGTTTATTTGGTTATTTTAACAAAACTGATCAGTGCAAATCAGTCTGCATTTTAATTGTTCAAAACTCTTCTTTTTTTAAATTGAGGTAATCACATTTTAAAAAAAGTAAAAAATGTTAATATCCAGAACCAGGCTTTTTTCACTGCTGCGCAGACTACAGAGAACTGTGAAGCTAAGAATTTTCTCAGTATTCGAAACCCAGATCCAAAACCCTTTGGTAGACATGAATGTTATTTATTTTTAGTTCATTTTTGAGCTCCTTATCTGCACCACACGCTGTCTGTATAATGAAAATTGCTCATCTCAGTACTTTATACATAAGGCATAATACTTCAGACTTATTGAAGTGCAAACCTCATAAGTCATTTTTTCCATCCTGCGAACTGTTTCTTGACTAATAATCCCTAAAAGCGAGTCAAATTAACAAAAGAAGGAAAAGCTGGAAAAAAAAGCCATGATATCAGCATCACTGTAAGGTTTTTCTGACAGGCTGTTCAGTGTGTACACAAGCAGGATTTAATATCCTGTGAGAGGAGTGATTAAAGTGGAGTGTGAGACCGATAACGCAGACTTAGCCGTGTTTGATCTCATGTCTTGGGTTTTAAAATTAGTTATTCCCAAGGTATTTGCTGGCCCATGGGGGGGTAGTGGTGTAATGGGGGTCTGTGTGTAATTTCCCTGCCCATGTGCTGTTGCCCTGTGCAGGGGTGAATCATGCCAGGCTGAGGTCACTCACATGGCAGAGGCCTGGCAGGGCATGGTGCCACATCGCTGCCCAGAACCTGCCACTCTGAGAGCCCCCGCAGGACAGTGCAATGTGGAGACATGGGCCGGGGCCCAGAGCAGCCTGCAGGCGCCACACAGGCAAACTTTCTCATTCTCGGGTTACAGTCTCAGCACTTCTCCCATTGCTTGACATCCAACAGTTTCCAGAAACCCCTGCCTGCAGTCAGCTACAATCACTAACCCTGATTTATACATGATTTATATTCATCATGAATTATATATATATATATATATATATATATATATTAATCAATCAATCAATCAATCAATCAATTTTTATTTGTATAGCGCCCTTTGCAGGGTAGCCAGAGAGCGCTTTTACAGACTAGTAAACATCACAACAAATGTACAGCAAACAAAATAATACATACATAATACAATACATTAAATTAGACCTTTTAAACAGTTTACATAAAATAAAGTAAATGAACATTTAAATAAATAAACCATTTAGGCACAGAGGAGAGGAAAAACAAAAAACTCCTATGGATGGCATGTTAATATCATCTATAAGTATAGAAGTAAAGATTACTGTTATTATGTAAATGTTAGTATTGTTTTATGATGTTGCCGAGTTATTTCATTGTAAATTTGCTTTATGGCTGTACAAGGAGAAGCTGAAGACAACTTCTCAGCTGTTTACTACCATCTATTGTTACCATTTATATGTAAGGTTTTATTTTTTCAATACAATGTTGGTATAATAGTAATTGTAATAATAATTACTTCAGTGCAGTCATTCACAAACGGGAATCAGTAGTGAAATGCTGTGCAAGATGTGAGCAGGGAGCGAGGTTTCCCCGGCAGCCCCTCTCTCAGGACTGGTCCATTGACCTCTGCTGGCCACGCAGAGGAGAGGTGAGCTCTTCTGCTCCAGCACCCAGGTTAATTGTGGGTCCCTATGCCTCTGGCCCGGAGAGGAACACACCGCATTGAGCTTTTCCACTTCACTGCCTGGGCACATTTGCCCTGCTTGGAAAAACATCTAATTTAGAATAATTTTGCCCTAAATCTTCGCTGCAGCTCCTTCCTGTATGAAAAATGACAGCATAATTTTACATCTGGGCTGAGAAAAGACACGAGTTATCCGCCATTGATTAACTGTTTAAGTGGGAGATCACTAGAATGGGGCATTCATATTAATGACTAGCTGTTTCATGACTGGATTTGTTTAGAGCCACATGCGCCACAATTTTTCTTTATTTATTTATTTTGGGGGGGCAAGTTCTAGGTTAACATATGCGTGTATGTGTATAGCAAATATGGTGTAGATTACACTCTGGCAGAGTCCTCTGGTTGAAGCAAATGAGAAAAGTATGGAATTGTTTAGTTGTTTTTAATTCTGGTGAAAGATGCCAAATTGACGTCCTTTAAAAAATGTGTTTTCAATAATCTCTTGCCTCATAGCAAACTACATATTTGTATGACATGGGCATATTTTTTTCACTTGGCCAGAGTTATCTTCTGAGCTAGGGCAGATCATTTGTAGATTAAAACATTAAGCATGATGCTGTGTGTAATGGTCACTCTTTGAAAGTGATCTTAATCTTCACATTACACTTGAGTTGAAAAGTCTGATCTTTTGAAGCAGTTTCCTGCATGGTAAGGGAAGAAATATGTGAAAAAGAAAAAAAGACATTTTGGCTGGATAGTGAAAGTAGTCTTGTGTTCTGAGGAAAGCGAGAATGCAGGGCAGTGTTCATCTCGCCATTACTGCCTGCGTCCCAGATGTGTCTAGTGTGAGTGCACATTCTGCTCATTAGGCAATTGAGCTGGTTCTGTAAGGTAACTGGCAGCCGGGAGCTGCGGGCTCACCCTGTGGGCCTGGGCAGCTCGCTCCCACCTTCAGCATGGGCAATAACAGAGAGAGCGAGATAGAGACAGAGAGGGGCTGGGGGTGGTTGCTGAGAACACAGGATACGCATGTTAGACTCATTGATTAAGACTGGGACCAAAGCTTAGACGTTCAGGACACAATGGGGAAAAAGTTTGAGATAAAATACAAATACTTTTCTCACATGGCCTCCTCGTGCTTTTAGACATCTTCTGTGTCTTATTTTGTTTTCAAATCCAGTCATGGTGCTTCCAATGAAATTAGAGATAGTTTGCTTAAGTTCAAGGAGACTGTGGGGATTGTCTTTGCACACTGCACGGAGATGTTTGCAACTGTTGCCATAGCTGATGTGAGTGATTAAAAGTCTTTGTATTTATGTGCAGGATCCCTCTGATTTTTCTCCTCTAATGTATTGTTTCCATTATTTGTCTCTTTATAAAAAACATGTGTTTCTCAGCACAGCAGTGCCCACTTCCTGCATTTGTTGGTCCAGAATAGAAGATCTTTCTAAATATCCAAACCACCAGTCACTTCATGGAAACATAACTAGTTCATAAGATTGTTTATATATAAGTACAACATTTGAGGGCAATGCAGTGTGAGAATACATTTGATTTTGGACCCAGCTTACACTACCAACCAGTCCTTTTGTGTTTTAAGAAACTGCAAACCCTTGATACCTGCTGTGTTCAGATCCAGATAATTCTTATTTTTATTTATGCATATTGGTAAACATTTTAATTCATTTATTCAGTTGATTGCTGGATTGATTCCAAAAGGAACAGCACTTGAGTGCGGGACACTGAATGTGTTCACAATCAGTGACTGCCTTAGTGCGCTGAGAAAACAGTTGGGATTTTGATGCATTTCAGGGTGCAGTCTGTGGTCTGTAAACCATGCTCGGCTGTGTGATGTAATGCAGAAGACTGATTGAGGGTGTTGTGTGTTCTCTCTCTGTGTCCTGCAGGGTTGGTGAGTGAATCTATCTTCTGCCCAGGCTGCAGCACCCGCCACCATGAGCTGGAGCTTCCTGACGCGGCTGCTGGAGGAGATCCACAACCACTCCACCTTTGTGGGGAAACTGTGGCTGACGGTGCTCATCGTGTTCCGCATCGTGCTGACGGCCGTGGGAGGGGAGTCCATCTACTACGATGAACAGAGCAAGTTTGTGTGCAACTCGGGCCAGCCGGGCTGTGAGAACGTCTGCTATGACGCCTTTGCCCCGCTCTCCCACGTCCGCTTCTGGGTCTTCCAGATCATCCTGGTGGCCACCCCTTCTCTCATGTACCTGGGCTATGCTGCCAATAAGATTGCCCGGCTTGAGGAGAGCAAGGGCGTAGGGGGTGCTGGGGGAGGGTTCAGCTCCAGGAAGCCTCGGTCCAAGATGTTCTTCGGGAGGAGGCAGCACCGGGGCATCGAGGAGGCTGAGGACGACCATGAGGAGGACCCCATGATCTATGAGGTACCGGAGATGGAGAGCCGCAGCGAGGCCACGCCGCGGGGCAAGCCCAAGACGCGGCATGATGGCCGGCAGCGCATCAAGGAGGACGGGCTGATGAAGATCTATGTGCTGCAGCTGCTGGCCCGCACCCTCCTGGAGGTGGGCTTCCTGGCCGGGCAGTACGCTCTGTATGGCTTCGCGGTGCAGCCTGTGTACGTGTGCAACGGCAAGCCTTGCCCACACAGCGTGGACTGCTTCGTCTCGCGCCCCACCGAGAAGACCATCTTCCTGCTCATCATGTATGGTGTGACCGCCCTGTGCCTGACCCTAAATGTGTGGGAGATGTTGCACCTGGGCTTCGGCACCATCTGTGACATTTTGCGCACTAAACGGTGCCCGCCCGAGGAGGATGAGTACCAGCTGGGGTCAGTGGGAGCCACAGGCACAGGGACGGCGGTTGGGGAGGCCACCACAGGAGCCTATAGCAGCTACCCTTTCTCCTGGAATGCCCCCTCTGCGCCCCCCGGCTACAACATCGTGGTGAAACCCGAGCAGATCCAATACACTGACCTGAGCAATGCCAAGATGGCCTGCAAACAGAACAAGGCCAACATTGCACAGGAAGAGCAGCAGCAGTTTGGCAGCAACGAGGACAACTTTCCCACCGCCGACCCACGCAGCGCCCTGCAGAAAGAGATCCGTGAGGCCCAGGACCGGCTGGAGGCCGCCATTCAGGCCTACAACGAACAGCACCACAACAACAACAACCACCACGCCCACCACCACCAGAACATCCCCAGCGGACACAGGGACAAGAAGCACCGGGGCAGCTCCCGGCACGCCGCCAACAAGAGTGGGGGAGGCGGTGGGGGCGGCAGCAGCAGCAACAGCAGCAGCAGCAAATCGGCAGAGGGGAAGCCCTCAGTGTGGATCTAGCCCATCTGGTGGCTCTGTCGACTTGTGCTTCTCTCCACCTGGCCCAAGCTGGTGCCCCGGCGCTGTGGATTAGAGAATGGGGGATCCCTGAAACACAGGCAAAACAGTGTCGGGGGCTGGACATTAAAAATAGAGTGAAAGATTTGATGGACACATTGGTGATGCCCGTTTTCCCACTTGTTTAATACAGTTGTGATCATCTTTCTCATTCTCTGTTATTTCTGCTCTTATATTCCTTTTTTTCCCAACCAGTAACTTTGGGTTAAAGAGAAAAAAAGGACAACAAAATGCTCGGAATGCTGGAATCAAGTCTAAATTTAGTGAATCTCCAGTATCCATTCAAGCTCCACCAGTCACTTCTATAGTTACACTACAAGATGTCTGGATGGGCAGTAACCGCTGTAAGCTAATTGGCTAAAAATAGTCTGATGTAATTTGTCTTTAGGATAACAAGGAAGAGCTAAATTTCCTTTAAAGGAATGAATGCAATCCGAAACCTTATTTTTGCTATTTTATTTTTTCCCAGAACGTGTGCACTTCCTCGTTAGAAATGAGCAATGATTATTATAGCTCCAGTACAACTGATGTCTGAAACCAAAAGTCACGATCTGATCATTTTCCATATGTAGAGATAATGCTCATGAAAGCAGAAACAACAGGACCTCATCATTGACAATAGCAGAAAAAACACTGTACAGAATGATTAAGCTGCATATTAACAATGTATTGGACCTGTGAAAGATGACATTTAAAATTCAGAGAGTATACCTGTGACAAATCATAATTGAAGCAGGCAACTCTTTGTTCGGTTTTGTTTTTCACATTGGTTTCATTTTGCTGGAGATATCAGGTTTGGATTATTTTCTTTTCTGAATATTTTGTTCTCATATTTTTTAGTATATTTTTTTACTGTAATATGGGTACACATTGGGATCTTTTGTAATATGTTGACTGAAAAAAGGAAAAAAAAGGTTTTCTATTGTGCTGGGAAATATAATTTTAATATATATTGTCCCGGTGCTGTTAATATTGTTTAGTGGGGATTTGGAGAAGCTGCATTTCCATGAATGTGCCTTATATTAAACCAGAAGGGTTTGAGGTAGGGAATATAGAACTTAGAGCTTCTAAGTATTTCTCAAATAATATGCTTCCCTGCTCGAGATTCCCAAGCAGTCGTAACAACATTTTATTTCAACAAAGCCACGTTAACCAGAGAAGTGAAGTCTTAGCTAAATATTTTATGCTGCCACACTCGATTGCCTGTACTCAGGTTTGATATTGAATATCAAAAAGACTTTTTGCAGACTTTGTATTTCTTTTGTGATATAATTTCTTTATTATTGTTATACCACTTCTCTAGAGGGTGCTGTTTTTTCTCTGTGACATCTCATCTTTAAAATGGCAGGAGGGCTTCTACAGATTTTCAAAATCCATCCATCCAATCCATGCAAATTATAATCTTTAAGCAATTTTGAGCAAGCATCTTTAATTATTAGTAGGAATTAACTATGATTACTTGCTGGTGATCCGCAGTAATGCGATACACACTAAGCAAGGTTATTCCAAAACATGTGGAGGTAGCTTGGCTGGATAAAGCGAA
Source organism: Amia ocellicauda (assembly GCF_036373705.1). Taxonomy (NCBI): domain Eukaryota; kingdom Metazoa; phylum Chordata; class Actinopteri; order Amiiformes; family Amiidae; genus Amia; species Amia ocellicauda. Next base: position 23,582,050 of record NC_089852.1, on the reverse strand, counting down.
CATCCCTCAGTGAGGTGATGTAAAAACATGAAGACTGGATCCAGGGACGATCAAATATCTCCACTGATAATCGAACGGATTTGGTCAAACTAGTAGTGGTTACATTCCATTCTATTGTCTTGAATTTCCATTTAGAGGAGGTAAAACAATAAAGAATTCACAAAAAAAAATTCACCCCCACTTGGCTTTCTTCACAGCCTCCATTGGCCTTCAACAAATGTTGATATTTGACAGCCTGTGCATCTATTCACCCTGATTTGGTCTGGCAGCTCTAAATATGCAACCACAGTAATCCCCACTCCATTCAAGGTTTATTTAATTCCAATGCAGGGGCAGATTTTCCTATTGATTAATCCCAAAACCGCTCATAAAGAATCTGAATGTTTTTTAGATTACAAACCTAAATCAATTAGCCATATTTAGTTAATTATATATATATATATATATATATATATATATATATATATATATATATATATATATATATATATATATATATATAATAATAATAATAATAATAATAATATTGAGAGAGAGAGACCATAACAGAAATGGACTGCTCTCTGCAAAAACATTAAGAATCTCACCCCTGGAAGCATATCAGTCTGCTGTCTTCCAAAGCATTCAGAGGAATTGGCAGGTATTTTCTCAAGTTCTGTCTTGCTGCCCTTTTGTTTCTTTTTATTAATGGCTTGTTCAGATCGTATCATGTCATCAGTCTGGGAGTCTTTTTAAATCAGGGGGACCACCTACTGACAAAAAGGTGGTAGTGCGCCCATCCTCGCCACTCTCCCAGAAAAACAATGGCCAACTGGCCACTGAGACATTCCAAAGTTTGTCAAAGAATAAAAGTTAATTTGTGATTCGAAAGCGGAGCAGAGGAACCCTGACGTAACAGAAGTTGGGCGGACCTATTCTTCATTCCTTTCTGACATTTGAAAGGTACCAAAAAAAAAAAAAAAAAGCTGAGGCCCAAACTCTCGTGGTCTAGCTTTCCGCGTGGGATTTTCAGCGCCTCTCCTTGAAAGAATTGAAATCGTGCAAAATAGTTTGTGCCATCTTTCACCCCTGTTGCCGTGAAAATCAAAATCAAAATCGCAAGGAGTGCTGCAGGGGTCAGCACCCAGTGTCAGTAAACGCCTCTCAAACGTGACAGTTTACTATGCACATTCCTATGTTAATTAAGTTTGGAGCTTCAGTCATCAGTGTTAAATTATACATTTATTATATTTAATACTTCATAGTGTTTTGTTAGAAAAGGCTTTAGTGTTACATTCCAAAAAGGGTCTCGACCCGAGTTGCCCAGCAACAGAAAGACCAAACACTGTACTTGTGACAACTACATGCTTCTGTGCAGCACACTTGTCTGTTCAATTGCATTAGGAATACTGTAGCCATGAAAAGTACGTTTACATAAATATATAGAGAGGTGTGTTTCAGACCAGTCTTTTACGTTTGTCTGTATATAAAGTTTATACTACTTTTTTTGTTTATTTAAGAAACTACACTAGCTCGGTTGGTAAAGGATCAAATGTATTTCAAGTGTTAATACTTGGGAAAAGAAATGGGAGAACAACAGTGTTTTTTGTGGGATTTTATTGTATTGCAAGTATTGTTTTTTATTATCTACACAACAAATACAGAGATGCTGGAGTGCCACTGGGTAAACAGTCCTAGTTATTGAATCCACAAACTGGCATTCTGCGTTGGTATTCTTTAGGTTTCTAAGTTAGTTCTGAGCTCTGGACATGAGTGATGGTATTACATATATCAATGGGAGACTAAATACAATGTTTAACTGCCTCCTAATTTCTCCTTTGTGTTTTTCAAAAGGAAAACCAGCTACCTCCCTATTAGATCGTTCAGCTTCCATTGTGAGCTTGGGACTCCTAGTCTTCTGAGCTATCGAAGTCCTCAGAAATGTGTATCCATAGTCATGAAGTGTTTACTTCGGTTATACCTCAATAGTGCAGTAACAGGAAAAATACAAACTGTTAGGACCTTGCATATAGAACAAGTATTTAAACCTTGTTGGCTTTTAACATGTGCAGTACTTTTTTTACTTCCATAGACATGAGTATTTTACAGCTAAGATAATAATTTGTGGCTTGATAAATAGGTGAGACTTGTATGCCTTACCTGTGTTTTGTAATGCTTTTTATAGCAGACTTTAAATATAACAGCCTTTTGTTGTTTGATTGATTTTCTCTGTTCAGCATTTTACTGTCACAATTCAGTTTCGATGTCCAATCTATGCACGTGCACTGAGAAAATGTTACCACCAATAACACCCAATTCAGAGCTAGGGCTAAGAGCAAAACAACCTTTTTGTTTTCTATTTTATATAGAACATGCTAAAGCATAGATATATTTTTAGAGTTGCACACTGGATTGCAGATGTGCAGTTCCTTTACATGCTTGGTGGACAATTAAAGTGTGTTTCACTTCCCATGATCCTGTTTTATCTCTTTAGGATACAAGGGGTTGCCCTGAAGCAGACCTCTTCAATCTGCCATACGGATCATGTCATATTTCCAAGAAATGGTCAGCCAGTTCTAGGTAGGGAAAGCTAGTGATCCTATCTGGCATCACAGTAAAATCTATGTGAATTGCACTAGACCATCCAGTGGGTCGCAGGACTGAGCTGAAAGGAGAAAAAAAATAAGATGAAGGAATTGTTCTAAACTTATGATTACTACATCATCACAAAGCTTTAAGCATCTCTTCCTTTGTATTTTGTTCTTGTAGAGTGCTTTTTCAGTCAAAGGGTTTCCTTTAATTTTCTATGATCATTAAGGGCTCTGCGATAATAGACCAGCCAATATGCTGTGCAAGTATGTTTTTTTTTTTTTTTTATCTCTTTCAAGTTTCTATGCATTCCTGTTCAGAATTAATGCAGTGTTAAAGCACACAATGAAACAATGTTCCCTCAGTGCTTAATAGCAGCCACGCTGCTAAATGCTATAAGTTGTGCTTCTACTCCTTAGCGATAGATACACTTAATGGCCTTTAAAAAAAAAAAAAAAAAAAAAAAGTGTTCACGGAACATAAAGAATTCTTTCATTTACATTATATATGGGGTTGGGGTGCGTTTCCATGCTTGTTGTTGACTTTCCACACCTCATGCAGAAAATCTAAAGACCAAATGAAAAAATAGATCTGTATGTATTATCCAATATCTGTACACCACATCTGAACCAGATGTTGTTTTGGAGGAGATGCCAGAAAGCCCAGAAAGCTGGTTTGGCAAATCAGTTCAGGCTAGTTTGTTATTTTCTTGGACTAACACATGCTAGTATGCTGAGTATTTGTATTCTTATGTGAACAGTGTTGCATGCTCAGAGTTCTGTCAGAGAAGTGCAGTTTTGACTTATACTACTGTATGTCTAATGTAGAGCCTTCTGAAATGCATGTTAACAGTCGTGGGTGGTACAATATGTGAATTCCATTTCAACTTGGACAACAGAATTTACTCTATTAAAAAAAAAAGTCAGAAACCTTCATTTTATTGACACTGTGCCAAAGAAACTAATTAATGTATTGATTTGCTGCTCCGCAAAAACAACAGTCGGATCATTAGACTGCAGTAGTCTCATTAAACAGTGTTTACATTTTAGTTTGCAGGACAAAAATGAAACATCTGCATATCGTTTCGAGTCAATTGTCTGAGGATTTAAGGTCAATTTATGTCCGAGGGTGACGAAAAATATGAAGCAGCCAAAACCTCTATTTACCAGTTTTAAATGCAGACCAAGTTTTATCATCATAGTTTTTGCTAGATATGCTGTGGTAATTTAGACTGGGAGCCACAGAACAATTGAAAGTAACTGGCTTTCCTAGGACTCCAATACTATTAAAACCCTGATGACAAAAACATAAACATTCTTCATCACACATTCCTACTTGCTTTTTATCTTTCTTTGATCTTGATGCTAAGGAGTACAGCCATCTAGAAATTAATTTGGGTTGGTAACTGAATGGGAACCAGGGCAGCTGGCACACAGTCCTGGATGTAATAAGTTGCAATTTGATCCAAATGTGATTACAGGTTATTTATTAGTTGCTGAAGGAGAGAAAGAAAGCAAGAGGCATATAAAGGGGTTTTCCCATTTGTTCCAAGTTGGCAACGTTGAGTGCCTTGTTTTGTTTCAATGCCTGTTTCGATGTTTTTTTATAACAAATGTATATCTGTGAAACTGTACCTGAAAAGAGCTGTCACATGGCACGGGCTAGGCTGGTTTGCTTTCTAATGGAGGTCTTGGAAACTTCATTAAAACCTTAATTGAACTAATACTTGTATTAATTAGACTTTCTTAGTCACCGCAAAAAGGTTGGGCTGTGGAAAATTGTGCAACATCCGAAAAGCCAGCATTAAGGTCAAATTAAGCATATCGGGTTAATTAAGGGTGAAGATCGGTAAAGGGCAAATACACCCCAGACACAAGACCAAGAACAAGGTTCAACACCCCTGTCTGAGGCAACACACTAGATAGTCATGTAAGCCAGCTCTGTTCCACATGCCTTTGTGGTGCGCCAACAAGAAGGTGGGCTGCAGTTGTACAGCATGTACAGGAAGACAGGAATAGGGCCCAAGATAATGTAAAAACGTTGTGTAACAAAGTAGCTATCTAGATAGAGAGAGAGAGAAATGTCAGAACAATTACCTTTTTGGCTGCAGATACCTGCTGTTTTCCCTTCTGTTGCTGGTGTGAAGCAGTGCACCATGTCAAATTATGAAACACAATATTTTGGAGGGTGTTGTGTTTTCTCCAGGTTTTGGGGGCTTTGTGACCAGGAGCAAAAGGGGCAACCCCCACCCCAGCTTTCAAAGGGGCGATGCTAGTTCCTCCCAATAAAATGTTGAAGATAAACCTCCAAACCTAATCCAGATCCAGTATCTGTGTTTTTCTTATACAACACTGCTTTAAAAGAAGAATCTTCCTGCTGTTAAAATAATTCACAAAGGACATCTTCAAAATGTCTAATTGTGCTGCACTGCTAGAGACTTTCACATGAACAGTAGACTATTTCACTGTAAGTCATCAGGAGACAATCTGAGAGTCTGGATTGGACTGAAGACATGAAGATGGATGGACTGTGATACTGAGAAAAGTATATTTGCAGGTACTAACCAGTAAACCTGTATCAACTACCCTTCATGTCCTATTATCAGTCTTGTTTCATTAGTACATCTTGTTTTTGCTTGTTTTGTTTTTAATGAATATTCTGTAAATGAAAAAAAAAAAGTGGCAAGCTGGAATTTAGCCAGCTATACAAAGCTATCTTCCATTTTGTGGGGGAAACTGACCTTTTTTGTATGAAAATGTTCTTCAGATGCATGTTCAGAACTATTTTGATAAAATACAAGTAAATAAAGAATATCAGATTTCCTCTTGTTTAACTCTATGGCTTTTCTGTTGGTGTGGGTAATTGACTAAGAGCCTCAACTCATATTCCAATGACACAACCTACTAAATATGGTTAGGAAGTGGGCCTTTTGTTAAATAGGTATTTATTCTTCAACAGTGGAAGAGTTTTGACTGCTTACCACTGAGAAAATATAGAATAGTTAACTATTTTTTCTATTATTTTTATTTATTTATTTATTTATTTATTAGCAGACGCCCTTATCTAGGGTGACTTACAAAACATAAGAGTATTATAAAATTGCAATACAGTCTAGAATTTCAGATCACAGCATAGTACAAATTACAAGTTCAAAATTACATAAGTGCATAAAAGAAATATACAATTAATATAAGTCCTACATCCTAGATTTGTGAGCTAATTATTGCAGACAAGATGTGAAGTCCTAGTTAATAGCTCAGGAGAAAGAGACCTAGGGGTAAACAATATAAACAACACGAGTGCTAGCAATGTAAAAGCACGTTGTACAACGAAAACTAGATAAAGTGCAATTTAACAGCTGGGCCCCGCAGTGGAATAGCTTAGTGACAGGTACAGTGGGAATGGGTGTGTCTAGAGTAATCGCTGGAAGGTGGACAGGGGCTCTATACAAATAAACTAATATTGTTTAGCTGATGGAATAGTAATCAAACTGAATGCTCGACCAGTAACTATTGCATTTAGAAGATTCCATAGAAATAATGACAAATGTATCTTAAAGGTACATTTATAGCCATCCGTTTTGCAACTTGTGCAACAGAAAAACCGAAAATGTGACCCCTTGCACAGCTGGGATAAGATCCAGTCTTTTGTAATTGAATTAGTTATTCTACTATATACACGTGTATTGTGCTGAATTCCTTCTCTCTGTTTTCTCCATTCTTAACTGTACAGTGGTGTATTCATTGGAGATGGAGGAATTCTCTGACAAAGGAAAAAATAAATACCAGAATAAAAAACTGTAGCGAGATCAAATCAGAGCAAAATCTGTTGTTGTAAAATAGCTACGGGCGAACAGCTTCCACTCATCCGTGTATAAGCAGCGCAGAGCGGCGGCGGCCCATACACACCCCGCCGAGACAACCAGGCGAGAGCGGACTGCACTCCACCCTGCAATTAGTGTGTTATAATATTGTTTTCCTTATAAAAACAAACCAGCTCATCTTTCATCTTGTTTTAAATCTGTCAAATAATAGGGCTCTATGAAATTAGTCTCCTGTAGCTTGGAGAGCCAGTTCAACAAAGCCAGCCAGGTGTTTCCCATAATCGCAAATGTGTCCGTCTATGTATGTATTTCATAATTAATACGTTCATTTAATAGCATGATACTGTAATGGAATATGTCAGGGTTCATTAAATACATTAGTGTGTAATAATATTAGCTTGACGATTATTTTAGTTCTAGATAAACAGCTCTGCAAAAACTGTAGTGCACGTCAGCTAAAATAATTGACATGGTTATTAAATAGTATGTCTAAAATACAAGGAGGTACAATTAAACTCAAAATATCACCATTGTATCACCAGTAGTGGGCACTGTGTACCCGGCTTCAAGTGGCCCATCGTAAATAGAGAAAGATTCTGATCGATTCTTGTTGCGCAGATTTCGGGCAGCTCTGCGGAGATCTGCAGAATTCCGCCGATCCCATTGGTGGAGCAGCGCAGATCCGCGCAGATCCGTAGACGTCTGCGCTACACAAACGTGCCCTCTGTTTGTGTTGTTTTTGGATTTGCGAATTGTCCGCGCTGCCGAGCCGTAGCGGAGCTTTGCTGGATTTGCTTCATTGTTGGACGGAGCGGTTCCGCGGGCTGGATGAAGTTTTAAACTTTTCAGTATGGAAGCACAGTGACCGAAAGAACTGGATATATACATATATATATGTATATAATAAATAGCACTATAACCTAAGCCACCCTTCATTGATTCTAAGAAAGCGCTGTATACGTCACTGGGATCGGGTGAGTTTTTAAATTTATTTTGTAATGACGTAGGTGCTGCTGCGTCCAGTTACATTGGTTTAAAGTGTGTCGCCACGTTTGTTTGGTGGTTCAGTGTATTTGAAAATGCCATGTAAGTTTGGGTTATACTTCATTTTCATTAATTTATTTAGGTTTTCGTTTTGGAGGTTGACAGTCGGAAGTGAGGTAGAATTTAGATTAATCCCCAATGAAGTGGGGATTGTTATAGTTTGTATTGACTTCAATTTACTATCTACATCGAGTCAGAAAATACAAAACAGTGGCGACAATCATGTAGTGTTTAAAATATATTTGCATTTATATTGTATTAGTGTGTGTGCATATATATATTTGCATTATTGATCTATTTAAACAAACCAATGATGTTATGGTTATTTAACTTTTGAACGTGCCACCAATGGAAGCCATGTTTGTTCTGCATTTCTCTTATCCGGGTCTTTCTGTATTCTGAAACTATGAACTTGTTTATATCAGGACAACTCTAAAAACATGGTTTTGTCTGGTTAAATCTGCTATTGTTCATATTATTTTACCGCTTGTAAAACATTGTTTCCTTACACGTCAGACTAATCCAACATCGTTTCTTAATTTTATGATAAAACACCTTGTCAGTGTAAATACCATGTTCCTCGCTTCATCGTAGTATGTAGATATCATCTTCAATAGTAAATCGTCTTTACCAAAATGATGTAGATTTATTGCGAATTATATATCAACACTGGTCGTTTCCCTATTTTTCTTCCCTATGTTTCTGCTTTGTATTTAATTTAGCTGTATTCTGTATATATGTATGTAAACCCATAAACCCAATGGCAATAGGAAGTAACCCCCCTGGACTCTTCTAAATTTTGTTGTTATAACCTGAAATTTGTATTCATGTAAATGGGATTTTTTTCCCCCCCTTTAATTTATACAGCCTGATCCTATTCAACACTTTGAAGAGGCAAAAGTTTGTGAACTGTGAAACATAAGTTAAAAAAAAAAGCTGAAATGTTTTGGTTAGATAAGTATTCACCCCCCTGAGTCAATACTTGGTAGAACGGTGTTTTCTTCTGTTTGGCATTGCTTACAGCGCTGGGTCTTTTGGAGGGTGAGTCTCTCCCAGCATTCACCCATTCTGTTTGTTTTAACACCACAAAATGTGAAAGTCCAAGGGGGTGAATACTTCCTATCGCCCCTGTATACACTATCCTTTTCAGTGGGATGCGATTTGCCAGCCACTTAAAATAACAAATAATTTGCCTTGAATTAAGTTAATATAATTCTGTATGCAAGGGCTGCCTTCACGAAGGGTTTTGAAATGCGAATTGTTGTTTTAGTGCACAAGCATCACATCTGATTAATATATTGTGTATTCTTTGTGCCAGTTGTACTGAGACGAAGTCACACTGGGAGAGCCCAAAGACTCCCAGAAAGTGTTTTCTTCCATTTTTAAACATGATGCTAGCATGCTACCTCTATCATTGAAAAATGTACACCACCTTACTCAGTCAAGGGGCAGAAATTAATCTTGCCAGATAAACAATAATGTATATATATTTTTTGAACACATCCATTACTATTGCATAATTTGTCAAACTTTGTGATTTATATTTCGAAGTATGTTCATTACTTAGTTTCTTTTCTGTTTATCTAGAGCAGCCTCCTGAATTATGTTTTGGCCTAAGATAAGTAAAGGGTGAAGTGTTATTTCCATGACTACATACACAGGACCAAAGTTTCCATAGACTTGTATCGCTCTACGTGTGTGTGGTGGTGTGCCGTTCCAGGGGTCTGAGAACTCAGTGGCGTGTCTCCGTGCAGGGCAGCGCAGCAGGCAGGGAAGATGCAGCGAAGGGCGCGGGTGCAGCAGCTGGAGGCGGAGCTCTCCCGGGGGAGCCAGCCCTTGACGGGGAAATCCTTCTACCTGGACGTCCTGAAGAGTAAACACTCCACCCTGCTGGTGGAGGCCATTGGCCGCCTGGGAGGGGTAAGACAAAGCTTTGTTTCTTGCTCCTGGAGAACCTTCTTAAAATTGAATCACATTTAGATATCTCGTATATCATTTCAATTCCCAGATATCTGGCAGGTGAAGCTATTGAAACAAACAATTCTGTATGATATTTTTCATTGCATAATGTAATTCCCCACTACAATTTGTAACCTATTTTAAGTGTTGACATGTATAGGCTGAAGCAATTTGACTGAACAGGGCCAACAGCAGGGTAGTTGTACAAGAAAAGAAAGGGATAAGAAAATGGAGAGGGTGATGAGGTTTTGAGAAGCACTGTTCTAGGGCATGTACTGGAGGTGTGGTTGGTAGGGCTCTGAAATATAATGCACTGTATGAACTGCCTGGACACTTCAGAAGGACCTTTCTGTTTGCTTCCAAGTAAACATTGCTCACAACAAGAAAAGTTTATCCCAGAAATGTAATTCTCGTGGGAGACAGTTTTGGAAGGGAACGTCCAAACACAAGCAAATATACATATGTGAGATTTACTGCAAGATCTTGCCTCGCAAACAGAGGTGCCTGAGATCAAGACTGCAAATGTCATTGTTTTCGCAGGTCAATGAGGTTGTTTCTTAGGAGTTCTTCCTCAGTTCCCCCACATTCCCTTAATTCTCCTTCCTCCATTTTCCAGAGAATCGAAAGCTTCCTCAGTAAGGAGGTGAGCTACGTGGTGTCTGGGAGTAGAGAGGCCCGTCAGGACACAAGCGCCTGGCCCAGGGACGGGGAGGCGGGCGACGTGGCGGCCGGCTCCCCCAGCCCGTCGTGTAGGAGAGAGAGCCCAGCTGGTGGCAGCCAGCGCACTGCGGACACGGCGGTAAGGATCCCTGTCACACTGCTCAGTCCGTAGAGATGTTGCTTTGGAAGTCATGAATGCTCTCCCTTGGAAATCGTGGAATTCCTGTCTTAGGTGCTGAACTACATATAAATCACTGAACTAAATGGAGTAAAACCAGAACCAAATCCCTGACGTGTAACGAGGAATGCAAGACCAAGCACTCTGTCCGTGAAATGTAAAAATGTGCCTCAGTGGCCTGACCGCTCTCACCTCTCCCCCTCCCTCTGCGCATGTGTTTGCAGGTGTATGGCAGCCGGGGGAAGGCCTTGGTGGAGAAGGTGATGCGCAACAGTGTGAGTAACAATGGCAGAGGCTTTTGCTGTGGATTTGTACCTTGGGTGTTAAATAAGAGCCCTGTCCTTGTGAAAGTGCCATCCCAGTCTTCATATAAATGGCAAAAACAAATATTAATATGTGGGAATTGTATGTCTGGGAGTTGGGGGATAACAAAAACACTGGTATATATTGTCATTGAGAGTCCAGTATTATAATGTGATGGCAGTCTCTGTTCTATGGTTCTTCCCTATTTAAAGGGTGTTGTGGGTGTTGATTGTGCGTTTGTGTCCCTGTGCAGGAGCGCTGTGACGGGAGCAGTGTACTGGCCAACGCTCGCTCCTGGGGGGTGAAGATCCTCTATGTGGACGGTATCCTTTCCCTAGCAGCTGCACTTGCTGGAGGGGTGGGGGTAAAGATTGCAAAAGGCATTAGTTATAAACTGTGGTCCAAGATCTCCCTTACTGGCATCTCTCTGGTGTTTTTGAACAAAACTTAAATTGGTGATTATATGGGGGGGAAGAGTGCAGTAGTGTTCTGCATTGTGTGTAGTATGGCCCAATTGTATCTGCTTTCTGCTCTCCGTGGGGGCCGTCTGTGAGCGCACATGCCCTCTCTCTGCCTGCTCTCTGGTGTTTTTAAGCCGGTGCAGTGAGCTTGAAATGCCACTGGAGGGCACCACTGCTCTGTCGCTGTGAGAGAAGTGCAGGAACTTTGAGAAGAAATCTGTGTTGGGTGAAGAGCCTCAATCCTTAGAGCCAGTGACTAGAGAGAAGATTAATTTTGGTCATTACATTTTAAAATTGAGAGATCAGTTTGAATGCAAACCAAAAGCTTGTCAGGGTTTTGGTGCCTGCAAACCCTGTTTTAAAAGATCCAGTTCTCCAATTTTGTACCTTTAACTTTAAATCCAGATTTCCTGGCATACATTGAAAAGGTGTCTATGGAAAGCTCCCAAACCAAGAACAGGAAGCTGGAGGTAAGCTACTGTGTGCGTCTGCCTTTGTCACACAAGAGGAAGAATCCAGCATGTGATTATTTTTTGTCAATATATTTAGTTATGTATTAATTAGCAGAAACCCTTACCCAGGGTGTTTTACAGCAGTCAGAGCACTCATCAGCACAACATAGACAAATAGACCATATCAGTCCTTTTTGAAGAAAACTAAAATCAGTACAAGTCTTCATGGAGATGCTGTGCACAGTGGTCTAGGACAGGAGCAGTGGGCGCGTGGAGAATGTCAGTGTGGGAGGGATGTCACACCCTGCAAATGTTTCTGATCTGTAAGAGTTCAGCCTCAAGCTTTCAGGGCAAGATGCGAAGTGGTGATGAAAACAAACTTTGTTTCTGGCTGCAGGTATTGGGGGTTTGGGTTTCTTTGTCGGTGTTGTGGGGAAGTCTTTCTACAAGACAGGGTATTAGTGGTGAATGGGTCTGGTGTGTGCGCTCGCTTTGGTGCTCGCTGTAACAGGATGTCCCCTTTTTGTTCCACAGAAGAAGCCTGCAGCACCATCTACGAGCCGCGTTATGAAAGGTCAGACCATCCCATCCACTTGAAATGTGATGCTTGTAGTTTAAGGTGCTTCTATGATTTTATTTTGAGGGCGTGTGTTCAGTTTTTCCATAAGTTGTTTAGCGCTACCTTTTAGAGCTTTTTTGTGTCTTTTAAAATGTAAATGTACCGTACAGTTATGTAAGAGCAGTGCACTCGAGACTAGATTTTGCAGCTTCCTCTAGAATGGGCATTTGCAGTTGGAAGAAGTCCTGTGTGAATAGTGTGTTCTTGCAATAATCTGAAAACAACCCTTTTTATTGGACTTGTAGTTCTGTAGGATCAGAAGCAATATGAGTTCGATTTAAAAAAATATATATTATGGATCCATTCAGTAACAGGATTGTGAGAGACCTGTCGCTGAAATGCATTCCTGTGATTCTCTTTCCCAACAGCTGGAGCACTAAAGCAGCCCTTTGTGAAAATTGAGGACTCGAGCAGGTGAGTGGAGCGTCGGCGCAGGAAGGGTCGGCAGACAGAGGGTGATCTCATTTCAGTGCTGCTGTTCATGCAGCTGTAAAGCGCAATATTGACCTGGGCCGCAAGACAAACCTGGTATAAAACTGATTTGAGTTGCAGTGCATGAGATGTTACTCTATCAGCTGTTAGATCGTGAACTAGAATTATTGATTGCTAGAGCTGTCAAAAACAGGTTGTGAATTGACTCCAGAACAAGCCACTTCAGATAAGTTTATACACAAGCTGTCCTAACTCCACGTGGATGCGATGGGCAGGCAGACTTCTGATTCCTCTAAACTCGCATTGACCCTTGTTGTAAAGAAATTTGGCCACCCTGGGTGTAACAAGACTCGAATCCTGAGGTGAACCAATTCCTGAACTTGGCCAGTGGCCGGCTTTAAAGTTTAATCTGCAGCCGGGATCAGCAGATTCCGACAGCGATAGCCCAGTCGGGCAGCAGAAGGTGCAGTGTAAAGTATGCCTGCTTGTACAGGGCAGCTGGTAGGAAAGTGAAGGTAAAGTTTCATCGCACTCGCCATCTGTCATAGAGCGGTTAGTAAATTGCATCTTTTTTTAATGAGGAGCTGTGAAATATGGCTTAAAAGGGGGCTGAGGAGGGATGGGGGGGAACTGGATCTGAAACTTCTCACCCATGGGTCGCTGTGGTTGTTCCGGACGATAAACTGACAGGGTGTTATGGTGTGAAGATTTCTATGTGTTCTTATTGTTATGGAGCTGTGGAGCTTGCGCTTGGCTTCTTAACCCCCCCCCCCTTTCAACTCAGGGTTTTGTTTCACACAGCTCTTTCATTTTAATTGAATTTGGATAAGACTCCCATTAGAAAATGGAATACAAAAACCGGCAAGAAGATAATCCCTAGACTAGAATATCACCCTGAAGCCATGGGCTGAAGATGTACATCTCAAGCTTTTCACACTCAAGGTGGAGTGTCAGAAAAATTCATTAATTTATTTGTATCCTACATACAATGTAGTTTTTCAGTTGCACAAATGGAGAATTGGCTGTTTTGAATTTAATCAATAGGTTCTATTCCTTCTTTGTTTTTGGATTTGTTGGCCATTTGGGCTGACATTAGAAGACATCATTAATTCCTCAGGTCTTCATTTCACAGTGCAGGTTATTTTAGTATATTCTGTCATTGAAAGTAAGTAACACAGATCATGGTGGTGTTTTGTGTAGGCGATACAGGCCCTTGCACCAACAGTTTGCCAGCTTCCCTGACCTGGATTTCTCCAGAATCAGCAGATTCAGCCCATTTGAGCCTCCTGCCCCACAGCCTCCTGGGAAGGAGGAGGACAGAGTCAAGTAAGTGGTTTTGTGAGCTTTTTCACCCCCACCCCCGATATCTCTTTAGTAAGATCTAGTCCTTAATTCATTCAGCATATAATCCTATTTAAAATTCATATTCTTATGAGTGTGCTCAGCTACACTGTCCTCTCTCTCTCTCTCTCGCTCAGGGAGAAGAGTCTGGGGTTGCCCACCAGCGATGGGAAGCAGAAGCCTGGCGATCTCATGGCACCCCCCCTGGCAGTCCCCCCTGTACGAGCGAAGAAGAAGAACCAGGGCTTCTGTGAGTGCTGCCAGCAAGCCTTCAAGGAGGAAGACGAGGTGAGCTGGCACCCTGTGCTCCACTGGCACCTGTGCCACACGCGCTAGAGCAATTCTCCAACAGCTGCCATCCCTTCAGGCTGCGGGATCCGTTTCCTGTTCTGACAGGGTGGAGGTCGGCTCTTTAACAGGTTACTGCTTTGTGACACAGCAACAGACTTCATCCAAGTAGACTGCTTTTAAGTTTGCTCTAATTCTGTGGGCATCTACTGTGAGGGGGGATAAGGAGACTGAGGGGGATGTGATGGGACCTAATTTATTCAAGTCTTTAATGAATGCCTTTTATAAATGTCACCGTTTATATTTTATAAGTAAATTGCCTCAAACTTAAGCAGTGAGGGTCACAAAAGGTGTTGAAATAGCTGTGAGTTTTTCTCGAGAACCGACTAAGCAGTTTTAATGCTGCAAATCGCTGAGGCTGACGGAGCACCGCTGCTAATATGGCTTTGCTTGAGCGGATTACACCAATGGAGTGTTTGACTCTCCACGTCCCATCTCTAATCCGCTGAGAGCTGTGAATTAAAATTTCAGAATTCTTACTTTTCCATATGTTTAACTTATATATAGCTCTGGAAAAAATGTAGTTCAGAAATCAAGAGCTACAGTGAGGGGAAAAAGTATTTGATCCCCTGCTGATTTTGTACGTTTGCCCACTGACAAAGAAATGATCAGTCTATAATTTTAATGGTAGTTGTATTTTAACAGTGAGAGACAGAATAACAACAGAAAAATCCAGAAAAACGCATTTCAATAAAGTTATAAATTGATTTGCATGTTAATGAGGGAAATAAGTATTTGATCCTCTATCAATCAGCAAGATTTCTGGCTCCCAGGTGTCTTTTATACAGGTAACGAGCTGAGATTAGGAGCACTCCCTTTAAGAGAGTGCTCCTAATCTCAGCTCGTTACCTGTATAAAAGACACCTGTCCACAGAAGCAATCAATCAATCAGATTCCAAATTCTCCACCATGGCCAAGACCAAGAGCTTCGACTGACTGGTGGCAAAACCCTTGTTGGCAATCACAGAGGTCAGACATTTCTTGTAGTCGGCCACCAGGTTTGCACACATCTCAGGAGGGATTTTGTCCTCCTCTTTGCAGATCCTCTCCAAGTCATTAAGGTTTTGAGGCTGACGTTTGGCAACTCGAACCTTCAGCTCCCTCCACAGATTTTCTATGGGATTAAGGTGTGGAGACTGGCTAGGCCACTCCAGGACCTTAATGTGCTTCTTCTTGAACCACTCCTTTGTTGCCTTGGCTGTGTGTTTTGGGTCATTGTCATGCTGGAATACCCATCCAGGTTCTCACCCAAGATTTGACAGTACATGACCCCGTCCATTTCCCTTAGCAGAAAAACACCCCCAAAGCATAATGTTTCCACCTCCATGTTTGATGGTGGGGATGGTGTTCTTGGGGTCATTCCTCCTCCTCCAAACACGGCGAGTTGAGTTGATGCCAAAGAGCTCGATTTGGGTCTCATCTGACCACAACACTTTCACCCAGTTCTCCTCTGAATCATTCGGAAGTTCATTGGCAAACTTCAGACGGGCCTGTACATGTGATTTCTTGAGCAAGTGGCCTTGCGGGCGCTGCAGGATTTCAGTCCTTCACGGCGTAGTGCGTTACCAATTGTTTTCTTGGTGACTATGGTCCCAGCTGCCTTGAGATCATTAACAAGATCCTCCCGTGTAGTTCTGGGCTGATTCCTCACCGTTCTCATGATCATTGAAACTCCACGAGGTGAGATCTTGCATGGAGCCCCAGACCGAGGGAGACTGACAGTTATTTTGTGTTTCTTCCATTTGCGAATAATCGCACCAACTGTTGTCACCTTCTCGCCAAGCTGCTTGGCGATGGTCTTGTAGCCCATTCCAGCCTTGTGTAGGTCTACAATCTTGTCCCTGACATCCTTGGACAGCTCTTTGGTCTTGGCCATGGTGGAGAATTTGGAATCTGATTGATTGATTGCTTCTGTGGACAGGTGTCTTTTATACAGGTAACGAGCTGAGATTAGGAGCGCTCCCTTTAAGATCCCAGCTCGTTACCTGTATAAAAGACACCTGGGAGCCAGAAATCTTGCTGATTGATAGAGGATCAAATACTTATTTCCCTCATTAACATGCAAATCAATTTATAACTTTTTTGAAATGTGTTTTTCTGGATTTTTTTGTTGTTATTCTTTTTCTCACTGTTAAAATACACCTACCATAAAAATTATAGACTGATCATTTCTTTGTCAGTGGGCAAACATACAAATCAAATACTTTTTTCCCTCACTGTATGTGTATATATATATATATATATATATTTTTTTTTTTTTTTTTTTTTCTAGTCTAGTTTTCTCTCAGCACTTCAGTGCCCAGGGGAGAACATATAGTACCAGCCTGTCTCAGTCTGTATGAGGCCCTGCAGGAGTGTTTGTGGCCATTTTAATTACAGTGCTGCTCATTTAGATGTGTCTCTGTTTGTTGAAAATGGTCTGTTTCCCTTAGGGATATCATTGGGAATAAACTTAACATTTCCTTTGTTTTCTGGAACTGCTGGCTCCTAATATTCCTGTGAAGGAATCAAATGTTCTCGCCAGCTAATGGTTGCTTGTTTCATGAGGCTGTACCTGAATGCACTCCTCAACCCTTGACTCTGTGATTGTTTCCTTTGCAGCACCTCCAGTCAGAGCAGCACAGGCACTTTGTCCAGAGCTCCTCTCACTACAGTGTGGTGGACAGACTGATCTCTGAGATGAGCCCCGCATTTGTGGAGAGTCCACTCCCGGACAGCCGGCTGATGAGGTGAGGGCTCCCCGTCTTACATGCCGTCCCGGGTCTCCTGTCACCCTACGTGCACACTGCCCGCTTGCTGGCGCTACAAAGTGGCACGCTCCCATTAATTTCCAACGATAGCCAGCGAATCTCGGTGACAGGGGGCGGAGCTACGCTCAGAGATAAAATTTCCCAGTGGCAGTGACAGCTGAGAATTCAGAAATGTTCAGAAATGTTCAGAAACCAGCGAGCGTGCAGTGACAGAGTTTGGCTACTACCAATGGCAGGGCAGATGTTCTCTGCATCTTGAAGTCCCTTCTCTTTTCTACTCGCTAGCTTAAAACATGGATGAGAAACTTATTATTGTGGCGTCCGGTTTCCCCATTGTGTATGATGCGTCTCTGGCTTCAGACAGAGATATAATTCTAAAAATGGATGCATGAAGAATGTTTCAGAGATCGTTGGGATCATGGGTGAGTGATACATGCATAATGTAAAACAAAGTAAATTGCTATTTGAACATTGACAGATCATTGACTGGGCATCATGTTGATATGTAATACATTTTTAGTATTGGAGTCACACAAATAATAAATAGTTATTAATAATTGCGGAGACTGTTTCCCCTGTATTTTCAGGTAGTAGTGGAAACTATAACCATTGTACATCCCTACCTGTTATTGCACAAATAGGATGTTTAGACCACATGTGAATCAATGTGATATTAATGAGTAGAGCTGCTAAACCATTTTATTATGTGATAGCATTTTAGTTTCCAAGAGAATGTTTAGCCCCTCTATATGTAGAACTACACACAAACTATTATATTGATATTACATTCATAAAGCAATCTATATACTGTTTTTGTTTATAAAATATCATCCAAATGCAACTCCTGCAAAAGGGAATGGAATTCGCCCCACTGTTGGCGGTTTGCAAGATCCGGTGGACCCACATGGATCTTCGGCGGTGACTGCGATTTTCTCCGTAAATGCAGAACAGCAGTGAACACAAGTGCCTGTTTGCGGTCTATGGTGGAATAGGCAACCCATGTTTGACAAGATCCCACTATTAATAGACCAACAATTCCCTCCTAAATGTTTATTTTTTGCGTGAATGCACCCCATTTCTGCTTTAAGGTTTGCCATCATTTTACTGTTGACATAACAAAATAAAATGCTCGACTTCCTGGTTGTCTCTGGCATAAATTAGGAAGACATGCCCCCTCCTGAGCGGGCAGTGTGCACGCAAGGGAGGGCTCAGCAACAGCTCGCCAGAGATTGAGCGATTTGCGAGCTGAGCGAGTGGGCAGTGTGCACGTAGCTTCAGACGGCTGTTTGCACAGGAAGCAGGGACATCACTTCCTGTGGGGACGCAATGTCTTCAGGTTTTCATTGCTCATCCTTAATGACTCTTCAACTAAGTGGTGGCTTAATTTCAGTTTAACAAGAGTGGCCAGTTTTCCAGCCACACCCCTGGTGTAATGTACTGAACTGGGAGTTCTTTCCAGATTTATTGTGATTGCTTTTGGGTTTGCAGATCAAATTTGGTCTCAAAGAGTTTGTATGGCAAGAATGTTTAAATGCATTTCTCCCTTTGTGGTTGGCATTTTTATATTTGAATATATTCAAGATGGTCTAGACAACCTAAAAGACAATTTGTTTTTCAAGGTCCACCATCTACGATTTTACATGGAGCGGGACGTAGCTGAAACGTTTTCTTGTTCCCTGTCCAGGTCTGCCTCTCCACCAGCAGGCCCTGCTGAGATTTCCCTGGAGCTGGTACAGAACAACAGCGAGGTGGAGAAGGCCATCGAAGCCCTGCTGTCCCGACACAGCCCAGAACGGCCAGCGAAAAGCCCGGTTGCCATTCAGGACAGGAGCCCAGACCACTGCCCTTGGATCGCAGGCCAGCCCACACAGCTTGGTCAAACTGGGGGTTCGCCACCAACCAATGACTGCATTGCTGCTCTTGCCACCCCATGCACTGTGGAACCCAGTCTCCAGGAGGGTGACTCCGAGTGCCTGCTGCCGTCTCAGCCTGTGGATGGAGATCTCCTGAAACAGATGGGACAGCCAGCGGTCGAGGAACAAGCTGGAAGTGACTCCCGGGTCAGTGGCCTATCAAAGCCAGAGCCATTGGATCCACAGAAAGATGCTCTGCCTGTCATCTCTCCACCTCCAAAAATCAGGAAGCGTTATAGGTCGGTCAGTACAAGCCCCAGGGCTAAGAAGAGGCGGAGAACCATACTGGACCTCAGGTCAGACCCCACCTTTGGCTGCACGTCTGCCAGTGATCAATTGTACAGCAAGCCTCTTGATACATGCTTAGCACAGCCAGTGATGAAGGCTGCCCCAGGTCCCCAGCTTCAAGACCCTGTCAGTGGGTTACAGGAGATGGCTCTGTGTTCTGTGGTGGCTGAAACGGTACCCCTGGCAGAACTCTGTAACCACAGTGGTGTTCCAGCAAAATCCAGCCACTTGGAACAAGGTCATTTTGTGCATCTTTTCTCACCTGCTGAGAGCCAGCCTTTGGTAGATCAGTCCCAGAGCCCCCTGGAGGTGCAGAGCCCAGAACTGGCCATCCCCACTGCTCCCCAAGAGGATGCTGCAACAGACATCTCTCCGTGTTTTGGGCCCTTTCCTCCTGTGGTTATTAAAGAAGCTTGCCTTCCTCCTTTCCTGGCCCCTCTGGGTACCAGTCTTACCCAGCCTGCCTTTCTGGATCCAGGGCTGACCATGATGGGCATCTTAGAAGCTGGAGTCCCTAACACGAACCAACAGGAGGGCGTGTCTCCCGGCTCGAGTCCCTTTCTCGCTCCGCTGTGCCCCGCAGACCTATCCTCCTGTTGTCTTTCCAAGACGGATGAGGCTGTCGTCTCCACTGCTCCCCACTCGCAGTGTTTCCCCTCAGTGGGCATTGATGACAGCCTGCTGCCCACCGCCAGCTTCTCCTCAGAGTCGGACTGGGACTGCGGCCTGCTGTCTCGGCTGGAAGCTCCTCCAGCTCCCTGTGGGCAGAGCAACCTGGACCTGGATGTTCTGCGGCGGACGTGTGCCCGGGTGCAGGACAGCGGATACGAGTCACGGCTGTGCTCTGTGCTCCGTCCCAGCCCCGAGCAGGAGTGGGCGGCCGCTGGCGCCACCTCTCGCTGCAGCAACCAGACTGAGCCACTCCCCTTCAGAGCCCTGGAGCCCTGTCTTGAAGCCGGGCCTGTATGAACTTCCTGCCGTGTCTTTTCCAGATGTTTTTGCTGGAAAGCTGCGAGTTCAGAGTATTTCAGGATACCGGGTCGGAAGTCCCACAGAACAGTGTTGGGTGATTATTGCAGGTTTTAACGTACATGACCTCGAAACAAGCTCCGTCCTGTATTTATTTTAATTATTTTATCGTGGGGTTATGATATTGCTACTGACCAACCTGATTTTTATTATTTTTTTACCACTTTTTGCAGAACACAACATAATTAATAATACCTCTGATTTCATTTGCTGTCCTGAGCCATGCCATCAAAGTTGCTGCATTTTAGCTAGAACACAATTCGGCGATTCCACCTGATTTCACAAACCCTGTCGCCCCCTTTACAGAGGATTATGTCCACAATAATTTCAGTTCTGAAATTCCAAATGGGATGCGAGCTCTGATCACATTTCCATCAGCACTGCACTTCAGTGTTTCATACCAAACTGGAATAACTTTTTTAATCTGGTTACATGGCCCCTAAAATTTGTAATCACCGAAAGTGGCAGGCTGTGCAGAATTTGAATTATTAATTTATTTTCCACAATGATCTTACTGGAACCGAGAATATAAAAAACATGATGTGTATCTAGTGAAGACCGGCTTGAGTATGAATGATGAGTCACAAAGCAGATGGGTATATGTGATGTCAGGATCAGAGCGGCTAAGACTGTATTTTCAAAGAGATTCTCCTTCACTCCGCACCAGGGTCAGGCAGAAAGATCAAAGTGATTTTGTAAGGGGCAAGACAGCATTGCAGCTATTCCCCATAGAAGAGTCTGGAGCTTAATCTTTTCATCCAGACAGCCTCTTAAGTATACCTAGGATGGGAAGAGAAGGACTGTGGCCGCAGAGGAAATGCATGGGTCAGGCATGTTTAATGAACTGCATGTATTATGGGCCAGTCAAGCAGGAAACCTCTGAGAAATATTTCAGCTTGAAACCAAGATTGCATCACGGAGCCCCTACTGTGCCATGAGTGATCAGTCGCACTTGAACATTTATTAAGTTCCGATATTTTTTATTTGTGTTTGTTTGAACATAGTCTGTAGAAGAAGGTCACTGATGAGCCAGGTGATGTTGCATTCCCCTTTATTTGGACTCTTTTCTCCATTCAACAGATGCTTCAGGCACAACCTCAGCTTGAAGGAGCCAGATTGTGCATTATCTGATCTTGACTGAGGCCACAATTTCTCACTTTGAATCGCTACATCATTGGGGAAAATCTTTTGATACATTTTCGTTTTGGCTTCTTCCGCTTTTACTTCTGACTGGGAATGGGTTCTCTCAACTTAAAAAGTCTGATGTTTGCTCTGAATTACACCCGAGCATGTGTAGAACCAATTGAAGTATTTTTGCAGTCCCATTAGGACTTGTTCTGGTCTGTTCAAATAGCAAAGTTTTATGGTAAGCTCCTGATAAATTCACTTATTAATCCAATGTGTGGGTACCCGTGTGCGTGCAGTGTACTCCTTGCTTTAACCATTAGCCCAGTACAAGTTGTGTGCGTTTCCCCATTGAAGAGTGAATGTTCTATCACGTTATGTTCTTGTGCATAATTGTGGGAATAGAAGTTTAAAATCCTAAGTGTAATGGCATCTAAAATATCTGCATTCTGGAATGTAACATACCAGGTCAATTTAAAACTGGTGCTAACTGCTCACTGTTTTCCATGCTGTGGAAATCTTTCAAAATCTGCATTACTACTGTATGTTTAAACTCTTGATGTTCATGCCTTGCCTTGCCTTTAACTGGACTCCCACCAACCAAAATAAGGGAGATTGCCAGTTTGCACTGTTTTCATACTGGCAAGAACAGGAAATACTGGATTTGTTGTTGCATTAGGCTTTATATAATTGCTTTATGTATATAATGTATAGAACTGTAAATTATAGTGAGGTCTTTAAAAATATCTAAAATATTTTATAACACCAACTTCTACAAAGTTTTGCATTGTCTTGTTTGCTTATTTGGTCGAAATGAAAATAAATCTTTAATTAAATTTGAAACGTGTCTGAATTGTGTTTAGAGTAAGCAGGCACTCTGTGGTCCCCTCTGAGGCAGATAGTGGGTTTGCTGTAGCCAACCCTGTTGCTAGGCCTTTAGGTGTGATTTATTCATTTTTTGTAATCTTTATTTATTAATTTATGTATTTATGCTCACATGTATGAATGTCCTTTTGTATTACAGGTAGAACAGGCAATTTTGTATTTTTGTGCTTAGGATTCCTTCCTTTTGATTGTGGGCCAATTTTTTAATTGAATTATATATTTTGTGTTTTCCAGGAGTTATTACTCCTCAGAGCGTTACGTTTAGACTCTTATGAATCAAATAACTGCTGAGCAAAATTAATTACTTACCCCCCCCCCCCCACCACTGCTCCTAGAGTCCTTTGATAATTAAAATAATGATATTCAGAGCTTTGTAGTGTGGGGAAGGTGGCTGGTGGAGCCCTGTCTCAGAGCTTTTGCACCTTGTTTCCCTTGAACAGCCTCGGTTCTTCCAGCAGGGTTGTCCGATCTCGCACAGCCACCTCCAGACCTGGCCACCTGGTGAGCATGAGTCAGTGTGTTCCTGTGGAGTCCAGAGGAAGGGATGAATGGTGATTGCCCCCAGAGTGGCCTGTCCTTCCCAGGTACCCAGTAGCACATGGCTGAGACTACACTAGCTGCACTTCCTTCAATCAGTATCCCAGTACCTAATGCTTATGTGATGATGCTCGTAAGTACACAATTTCTCTGATTGGGGGACTTTCAACAGAATGTAATTATTTGCCATGTGGAAAGTGACATCAATGGATTATATTGGGTGGGTTACAATGAAGAGGAACATCTTTGTTCTACATATGTGCATTCATTTGAGTTTTAACAGCCTCGCCACATCCTTGATCAGAAACATTGCACTCTTAGAAAATAATTTAGAACACATGGGGCTATATATTTATTTGATTTTCAAATCCAGGCTTTATACAAGATTCTTGCTTGGTTTCCTTTAAATTCAGATTTTCTGTTTTTAAACTGTCTTGTGTACATGTTGGTTGTAGCCTAAAAAGAGTTCTTGTGAAATTTTAAAAAGCTTTTCAAATTCAACAAATGAAGAAGGGAAAAGAGTGTTGGTGCTTAAAAATAAACTAAAAACCCATGAATACATCAAGAGAAAGCAGTGCATTCAAGCAGCCTTTGAAGCAGTGAAGGCAGAAGCGAAGTGAAATACCTACTAACACGTCCCCTCAGCATAACCATGCATAGTACACATTACTAGGTGTAAAATAGAAACACTAAAGGCAAACCAAATTATACCACCAAACTCCAAACAAAAACACCCCATGACCCTGTCCCTGTCCTTGTCCTTGTCCTGGTGACTGGAGGTGAGCTGCCACCCAGAAACAAGGACATGATCTCAAAAAGGCCTTAATTAAAATGATGACGGAGAACTGTGCAATCATAATACAATCTGTAAAAAACAAAGAAAAGGTGGAGGCACATTCTTCCTATAGAAAATGAAGAAAATACCAATACCTCAACGGTCTTACCTCAATGTACCAAGACCAACGCCCACAAACCATGATCGTGCTCGGCTTCAGCAGAGAGTGTTGCTGCATTGTTCATTTCTGGCTAATTATCCACACCTGTACAATCATTAGCGGCAGTGTTAAGATACCATCAGTAACACGTTTGGCCTTCTATACCAATTTATATCCATTAGTAGCACCTGCTATTACATGATTTTTAAACTTGTAAATGTCAATATCTTCATTTTCAGTAAGCCTGTATTTTGCAATGTGTCCACTGCGACACCCTTTTCAGTCCCATATGACATGTTTTTGGTCGTGTCTAGTATTTTAGGGATGTGAATGACACTTTTCAATGTCCTGCATCTCATTCTATCTGTCTTTTACTTATTGGGCTTATATTTGTATATTAAAAGCCCTATCGCAACTATAATCTCTGGAGCTATTTCCACGATACAATCAATTATGAGTAGTTAAATATTTTTTATACAGAACTTTCTTGGCTGAGGTTAGATAGTACATTGGGGATCTTCATTCAATATAATATTAGGCATCATAGTAGTATACTCTGTAAGACCTTGAGGGGAAATCACCCTGTAACAAACTAATACGGTGAGGATAAGCATTGGGTTGATAGCAAATAAACAGACTAGCTATTCCACCCAAAATTGATTCGTAAAAATCTTGTTTTGCTTTATGAGAAGCTGTCTGTTGTTGTCTGTAACACAGTATTCTTGCATCATGTTCATTGGACTTGGAGACAGCAGCCCAAACAACAGAGGGAGCTGACGAGCAAGTTTGTGGCCCTGCCTATAGGTAAGCTCTAAGGAGAATTAAGTGGTATAGCTTAGTGGGTGGGTAGATTCATGAAAAATCCAGAGATCATTGTTGTGGTTAATATTGGGGGGGCGGAGCTGAGTGGAATTGGATTTATGTAAGCTGTGCTGCTGTGCGAGAAGCCTGTCTGACTGATGTCTGACTTGATGTGCCCTTCCCATTACAGTGCTCTGCTCTTGCAACCCAGTCTCACTAGGGAAACATCAACAGGCTAGCATTTGATCATTTATGCCAGCCAAAGCATAAATATAGCAATAGACAACTTTCCATGATTTCTTGATCCATCTCAAATCTTGTCCATTTTACTGCAACTGTACATCCTCAGTCTATCTCTCTGCTTTACAGCCTATACATTGTTATCAGCAGCACCGGTCTGTGTGACACTCCCCACTACAGAAGATTAGATTACAAGCATCTGATGATCCTTATTATTCTGTGGGTCACTATTTCAGCACTGTAGTCCTGTGACCACCTGCCAAAATCAATGAAGTGAAGTTCCCCCTCAGTTTTCTCCTGAACTGTTCCTTGAGTTTAAAGGTGCTGCTAAATGGAACAGGCAGGTTATTTAATACTGAAGGTATGGGATGCACTTTGTATGGTTACCTCATAGACATTGATTTTTCTAGCTGCAAAGGAGTTCCTTTAGTTTTGGGAAAGCTCTGCCATGCAGGTTGGTGCAATTCCCTTATCAAATTACACAGTGAGTCACAGGGTTTCAGAACTTGCCAGTGATGTGAAAA
Source organism: Amia ocellicauda (assembly GCF_036373705.1). Taxonomy (NCBI): domain Eukaryota; kingdom Metazoa; phylum Chordata; class Actinopteri; order Amiiformes; family Amiidae; genus Amia; species Amia ocellicauda. The sequence goes on along the minus strand of NC_089852.1, from coordinate 23,556,835 downwards.
ACTAAACAAAATATATAATGTATAAACTTTTACATCCCTATTTTATCATTGGCGTCCTTGGCACGTATATATATAAAACAAACCTGACTTTTGGCTCTCCAGCTTCAATTATTATTATTATTAATTCAATTTTAAACAATTACAAGTCTAGAGTGTTTCTAACAAAATTGTATAACCTCATCCCCATATGGTAAGAATTGGGAACGTGTTGGGGACTTTTTTAAATTATTAAATATAGAATCTCGTCTATTTTATAGAAAATCTTAACAGTTAAGTAATTAACAAAATACCAGTGTAAAAAAAAAAAATTATCTTAGGCAAATCCTAATTAAAGATTTAACTGAAATTAGTCCCCCGAACAGAAGTAATTATAAATGTCAACTTAATCCAGTTTGATTCCCAAGTCGTGTACCCTGACTTGTGCAAGTCTCTGTCGTACAATAGTTTTCAATTTATTTGACTGTCTTTAGCCTATTTGTATTCGACAAGAACAACAGATTCCCAATAAGTCCTTTTCCTCGAACTGAAGCAGCAGAACAATTGGCGTGTAGATGCTAATGTAACCGCGGGACAAACCTTGTGTCAGACTCAATTAAGAGTACTTATGTGTATAGTAATTACAACAAGTTTAAAAGCCACTGGGGGGGATTATGTTTGATCTGATAACATACCTGAAAACAGTAGCGTCATTCGCATTTGCACAACCCAATCTCGAACATGCGATAACGCTCCCCCTGCATAGCACACAGCTGGTCATTTCTACCATTTTCACTGACACTGCTATCGTTTCCTCATGTTTGTTGTCTTTTTTAAGACTCGTTAATGTACCTAACAGACCAATATTTTGACACTGCAATTTGCAGCAACTTGTTTTAAGAGGGCAGACTTGCATTGAAGACAATCTAGTGGGCAATTAATAATGCATCCGCCTTGTGGTTAACACCGTCGCCTTTCTTTTCGACTCAAACCGTATCATTTATTGATTGTAATCACCATTTACCGGCGTGCCTTCATGTGGTGGTTTATTATGCAACTTCAACTTATTTGTGACCGGGTATCCCGCTCCCCAATTATTCGCAGATGTGACACCTGAAGCTGACTGGTTTCCAGGGAATGTGCTGGTGTTCAGTCAGGGGGTGCCCTACCCCCTGACTGAACACCAGCACATCCCCTGAGCTGCCCTTTGTACTATAGACTACTTCCCCCTCCATGTTCAGAGTAAACCAGGTATTGGAATAAGATCGAATTCGCCCGCACCAATCAATGAGTGAATTTCCATTCGAGAACACTTGAATTCGAGAACGCGAAATAAGCAATAACAATAAACAAAAACAATACTCCTCTTTTTGCCTCCCTCCTCATTACAAGTTAATGCCACCCCCACTTTACACGCAGACTGGCGGGGAGAGCCGTCCCAGTCTTGCCCGGGGATGATGCAGGTGTTTCTAGCAGGCAGATCTGCAGGGAGACGGGGAGGGAGGGTTTTGAATACCCCACGTGTTCTTGCCGCCGCAGACTAGAAGGGCTGCCTTTTCCTTTTTCTTTTTTTTTCTCCAGCACTAGCAATCCCCGCAGAAGCAGGAAGGACAGACTGCAAGCGGTCACTGCCAAATTCACGTTATACAATACATCCCGAGATCCCCCTTTCCCCCATTGATATTTTTGCCTTTTTTTTGTTGTGGTATTTTTTAAAATTATTTTCTTGAGGATTCCACCGAACATAACCAAAAAAAAAAAAAAAAACACCCTTGTGAAAAAAGGGGGAACAATAAAGGTGTATTCTATTTTTTTGTATCCTCAGCTGCCATCCTCTGTTCATCATCTGGGTTTCTTGCGCTTTTTTTTCCCTCGCACTACATACTAAAGGAGGGGACTATGTGGACAACATGATTGCATTGCGGTGCTTGGTTTTTGCTGCAGTGAGTTCACGGTTGACAGTGACAGGTAAGGAATAATAAAAAAAATAATAAATAATAAAAGCTTTTCAGTGCAACTTTTTGTTTCAGACGTTTGCTTTTCTGCAGCAGTAATCACTTCCCCTATTCCAATAGGATTGGTTTTTAGCTTAGCGCTGTGTTTTACCTAGTCATTTGGATTGGATTTTTTTTTTTTTGGTAAGAAGCCGATGCGGTATTTGCTGCATCGACAGAATTTTCCTGCAGCGCATCTGGGTAGGTTTCTGGTGATGTGCAGGGCTCCGCAAGAGACGGGGGGGAATACAAAATCTGCATGTTTTGCGTGGCTTGCGTTTTCTGCCCGAATTATATATTTATTACTTGACAACGGCAACTTGATTAATGTTTTTTTTCTTTCTGATCGTGCTTTAAAGGGGTGAGCAGCACCGCTATGCACGATGCAGTTGTGCGGGACTGGGGGACGCCAGGCGAGCGCTGGGAGAGGAGTCAGTCTGCGGAAGAGATCACCCAGCCCAAAAGACTGCTGCAGCAGATCAATTCGGAACACGAAATAAAACACGGGCATTTGGACACCAGGGTTAGAAACGACACCCAGGGCACACGTGTGAGTATTTGTCCATGAAGCCGAGCATAGGCAAAGCAGGGCGACAAACCAGCGATGAAGCACATGAGACGAAAACGTGTTCAATAGTAAGAATGCCGTGGCGATACCTATCACACCCTTGGCACAAGAATAATGGAGATGCTGTTTCAAAGCAGATTTTTTGTCACCAAAAACACACACACACACGAGGACGGTGTAATGTGGAGATACTGAGATGTGGGTGGCTGTGTGAGGAGGCAGATGCATCCGATTATGTAGAACGGTTGCGTGTTTTGTTTGTTCTAGAACCCCCCCCCCCCACACACACACACACACTAAATCCAGCTCTTCCCTCTTTGTAATTTACGTGGGAATCTTACCCCCAGTGCCAACCTAACCTTGCTTCCACCACCCACTCCCTCTGTCCCGCTCTTCTCCCACGCAAAAGGCTCCGGATCCACTAGGGAGCTGAAATGCAGCGGGGACGCGCTGTGAGAAACCTCCCGGGGGTCTGCGCTGCGTGGCTGACCGTGGGGGGAAAAACGCGAAGCTTGTGTGTCGGGCTTGAAAGCTGGCATCCACCTGCTTGTAGCATATACTGTTGCTTGTTTATTACTCGGAAAACGAAAGCGGGCATTATTTATCCATGCATTGTTGAGACGGGGAATCCCCCTCCCCCACCCGAAAAAATGTAAATAAAGTTATATTCTGGTTGATCCTTCCAAAGGATCACAGGCAAGGCATTGCTTGTGAAAGTTTGCCCTGATCGAGGTGTATTGTAATTGTGTTTTCCTGTGGCTAGTCCGGATGCAGAGAGCCAGAATAGAGACGCATCCGAGGGGCTGGGCAGAATCTGGGGTGCTGCAATGGCTTTCATGGGTGAGGTCTGAGGACCATTGGATCTTCTCAACCGTACGTTCTAGGCGTGGAATTTGGCTGTGAAAATGGGAAACAATTAAATGCAAAAGGAACAGACAGTTCTATAGAGGAGTGAATAATATTTCCCCCCCCCCCCCCCCCCCCCCCTACAGTTGGGAATTGCACCTGTGTTTAGGGTTAACAACATGGAAGGCAATGAAAAGCTCCTTGATTTAACCAAGAGAGGAACTTTCTTCTCAATCCAGATAGCACCATGGGAGAATTGATCTGAGCCTGGCCAAACAGATGCCACACTGTATCTAGAATGTAAATCTCTTCCCCATATCCTGGGCAGTGTGGTGTCTGTCTGTTTGAGTGGTCTAGCTTAAAACCCCCAAATGGCATGTCAAGCTTTTTGAAGTGAAACCAGTTTTCTTTTGTAGAAGAGAACTAAATAAATCTCATCCTTATATAAAAAAATAATAATAATGATGAATATATACCTATGAAGGTTCTTTTAAATATTCTGGTGGTTTTCCATCACCAGGTCTATAAGGCTATAGTTTCTGGATCCTGAAATACTTACTGGATGTGGTATTATGTGCAGATCCTCATTTTCTGAAAGTAACTGGAAACCGTTAAATGTGCTAACCTAGTTGGAGACGAGTTAGAGAAGGCAGAAATGTGAAGTCTTAATTATTTCTTCCCTAAGAAGAATATTTTGGGGAAAATCTTTGAATAAGCAGGTAGGGAATGAAAGAACTGCACAAGTTGCCATTGCATTTCTCCAGGCATTCAAAGCGGAGTCCCCAGATCTTGGCTGTGAGTGCTTGTTGCTGGGTTCTTATTTCGTACACCTCAAATCCTTCCCACTGCAGGATTTCACGTCCAGGTGCTCCATTATTTAATTGATGGTTAACAAATTCACCTCAGTAATTAAAAGAGGTGTGTGTTGCAGAGGACTGTACAGGGCAGATAAACCTTCCCTGTTGATACACTTTGGGGGCCTAAGACTGTGATTTATGCACCAAGAAGGCTTTTATACAGATTTGTATGAAGCTTTTCATTTCTTGGCTAGAAAATCTTTTTTTTTTTTTTTTTTTTTTTTTTTTAACTAAATTATAGTGCTTATTTAGAAAAAAAAAAAAAAGCTTGCAGAAACAATGATCTCAAGGTGATCTAGTCCAATGTAAAGGTCTACTGAGCATTATTTCGTAATAAAAGCAATCCATATTAATACTAACTTGTATATTGCCTCTAGACTTGCTATAGTGTCTGATGTCTAAATGATTGAAAGGTCACATCTAGTAGTCTGTGCGAGGTGTCTGCATTTCATCACACTTGGAATGCACTCCATCCCGTATTAAGCTTGATTGCACTGTGGGGATAGGGAGTTTTGTCAGATGCCAGGGGTGGTGATGCCTTCTGAGGGTGACCTCACACTTTTCCCTTACATAGACTGCTTGGATCAACTGGATCAGACCACTTACATGATTCAAAATGTATTGAATATCTATAATCTCCTGCTTTATTTATTTTTTTCCCCACTCATTCAGTTTCCTGTGATGTTTCCCGAGCGATGTATTGGCATCAAAAGGGGACCACACGGCACGGTAACCCTTGGTTACATAGCACTTAAGAAACAGATGGGCAGTGTATTAAATAACATTTCTGCCTATGCAGGTCAGTGCAAAACAAGGAAACCAGTCTGAAATATCCAGTAATTGGAGTTGTCTTATATAAGCACTTGGAAATGTGAAAGGGATCAAACATTTTAGCAAGGGGAGTCTTCTATGCTTCCTCAATTTTACTACTGTGCTGAACATCAGGCATTGGGATATACTGATCAATCCTCCTATTGCATAGAGGTACTGTGAGCTGTGTGTGCTCTAGTCTGGGCATAGTCTGCATAGAATAGCAATTAGGTACTGTGCTGTACTTAACAATATGTGTAATAGCCTTTTTTGTACCTATTGAGAAGGTGATATAAGCAATAGGTAGTTGACACTAGTAGCTTCAGGTCATTTTGCTATAGGTAATGGCTACTTTAATGTCCTTTCTTTAACAGACAGATACCCCCCCTCCCCCACTTGCGCTTCATTTCAACATTGCCCTTGTTTCTATACATCCACATGATATCCTAGACTAGACTGACTAAAAGTGCAGTGGGAGCCCAATATGACCCACAAGCAGTTCTTCTATATAAAGTGACCGCTGCCGCCCGATCGAGTTTCACACCTCTCCATCTCCTCTCATCGCCTGCACTATAAATACCACCTGTCCGTCAAATGTCTTTCTCGCGTCCCCTGAACCTGGTCTCTGTGCCTCCGACATCCGGCCTCTGAGAAGGAGAGAAAACCGCAGTGCTTCTTCTCGGGGAAAAATGAACACTGACAGAGACGGGTGACTTTCTTCACCTTGTCGCAAAATGTTGATTTAAAAATCTAAAAACCCTGACCGAAAATGCAGCATGCAAAAACATCTCACTGTTGTTCGGTCAAATAGCAGAATCAATATGAGAACATGAACATGAACTACATAACTACATAAACATGCAGCAGTGTTTATCATGTTAAATTTAAGAAGGAAACCACACCCAAAATCCCCTCTTTTATAAGCATTTCACAATCCTCACCCTCCAGCAGGGTATTCTGAAGTGTACAGTGCTTCTATCCTCATTCTTTCACAGCGAGAAACAAATGAACTTAGTTTTTTAAATTTTTGTATATGTCCCTTCGATTCTCCGCATTCCGTGCTTTGGATGTGTGAGAGAAATTTCCTCTGATGAAGAAGAGAACGATGATGAAGTGACTTACCAGCCCTTTGTCAGGGTCAGGCTCAAGTGACTGCAGTTTGCAGGAGGCAGCAGCAGCAGCGGCAGTGCGATCCAAACCGGTGCTTGCCTCTGTACCAGATGATTAATGCAACCCCATTACAGAATAGGTCTTAATGAAGTCCCTGGCACTGCACTCTGAGTGGTGCTTTCTAGGGGGACTTAGTGGCACTGCAGTGCAGTAGCCAGCATCTGCAGTGGTGAACACTGAGTGAAATTAACATTGTGCATGTTTCTTGACCTCGGTTTAGATTCAAAGTGGGATGCAAACTTCATATGGGGGAGTGTGTTCTTGTGTACACGGGTTAATCGCAGGATCTACACGCTCCCCTGCAGCAGCATGTAAATGGCAAAGGAGTTAAAACAGTGAGATGTCTTGTCAGTCCATTTGGGGGTTAAAGCAAGAGCAATAGTGTGAGTTAACCCAGTGTGTTGTGTGGAAAATAATGATTGCAAAACAAAATGTATGAATAGGTCATGGAAAGGAGCCCAATTATGGGCATAGATACCCTGGGAAAGACTGGTGTGCATTTAATACTTACTGACTAGTGCACCCAACAAAGGAGGAGGTGGGGGACGGGTGGAAGGCAGGGGAGAATGATTCGCCCTGTGATAATGCATTTCAGATGCACTCCAGAAATAAATGGATTTCTGCAGATGCATTTTTAATGGGAGGAAAGCAGCAGTACGCAGACTGCAGGATGCCTTTGCACAAAAAGGAAATTAAATTTGAATGGGTTAACTGTGCATTGCTATGGTGGCATCCGTTCTGTTATACACTCTGCCTAATTGCATCAAATTGCCTGGCCATCTGCTCACCGCGTTAGGGAAAGCATTCCGGATTATACCAAATCGTCCCGAGTTTCAAACTGCAACCAGCACATTCATTTCACTGCTGCGCTGCAGAGACTCAAGTCACCAGATCATTTAATTATGTCCTGTATGTAAAGTGTCAGGGCAAATTATTCAACAGGATAATGATTGAAAAAGGTTTAAAACCAAAGCTGTGATCAAAAGTACAAATGCTCACCAGTCCAACATGTAGTGTGAGTGTGTGATCAAATTAATAGCATCTTTGTGGTCAGCTATGAATCTTTACAATGCATTTATTCGGTCTTCCCTGGAACTGAAAAGGAAAGCTGCACCAGTTCTCTGACATACAATATTCTTCTAATAAAACGTGCAATTTACAAATCTAGGATTCAACCAGTCAGGTCACTCTGGACTAAGTTCAGGATCTGCTCTAAAGGTCATTTAGAGGGAGAGTAATGGTCTGGTTTTGCTCACCCTATTTTAGCTCTCCATCCCTAACTGTCTGCTCTTCAGTGCATGAGACATGATATGTGTGTTGGGTTATGGTATGCAGGCAGGGAGTACAGAGCCAAATTAGAGAGTGCAAGCTGGAGTGATAAATTCAGTCATTTACCCTGACAATTGGACTTCAGATTAGCAATATGGTCACTGGTGTAGGCCTACCCTTGTAGGATATAAAGATCATATTTACAGCTTTCTTGTTGTAAATGAAAACTCCTAACCTCCATATGCAAACCTGTTCATTTAGCTCTGTCCCTCCAGTCTCTAACAGTAGGTATGCGATCATGGACACAGTGCAGCGTAAAGCACGTTTCACCCACTACCACCGTACCATCCGCATATCATCCGCCCATTATTCCTGCTGCTGGTACAGTTTCCATGGTAATGAAGTGATTTAAATCAGAGTCTTGATCAGAGTTAGATAATAAAAGCAGTAAGTGAAGACTGTTGGTTTATTTATTTATTTAAGTACATTCTTCCTTTCACCCCTCCATTAATGCCTCAGCTCAGAATAGCTAATTGCTATTCTACACAGCACCCTCTGAGATGGAGTTGTTAATCCAGTATTTGTTTTGTCTGTCCCTCTGAATTGGAACAGAAAAATCAGAACTGGAGGGACAACTGGAGAAAGGCTTGTACACATTTACAAGGAGAGCAGCCAACCCTGTCTTTTTTTTGTCCCTCACTGCAATCCTACAGCAGAAACAGCTTAAAGAGCAAGTAGCAGAGACTGAAAAAGGTCATGTGCCCCACTGTTGTGACCTTTGACCTCTTTTGGACCACTGGTGGGCAACAGGGATTTCTGCTCTTTGTTCTGCCTCAACTGCCAATTACTTAATAGAACCATTTATTTGATGAATTTAACATGTTAAGTATTGTGTCCGAGGAGGTAGGCATATAAAAATACTGACCTCCAGGAGCAAACTATCCCGTCACTGTTATGTATGAATGATTTAAGAAATTCAAGTGACTGGCGTTGTTCATTGTCACGGTCCACATCCTTGAATTGGTAAGTATTAACAATGCTTGATATCAAAGAGAACAAAGGCCTGTGCTCATGTGTCCCTTTTTAATTATTTTCCTACATCAAAGAGTTCCTCAGTTGTGTGGGATTGGGCATGAGGGCGTGCTGTACTCTACACTTTGAGTACACATACACATGCATGAGAGAAGTCAAATTGGATTGAAAAAGTGGTCAACTAAAGAAAACAAAAGGAATAAAAATCCAGCCAGGTTGTTTTTATGTGACCACTCTGCCCTCTCTCTTTCTTGCAGCCTGTTCACCTCGCTCAAGCCAACTTCCTGGTGGAGGCCTTCGGTACCTTCTTCATCCTAGACCTGGAGTTAAACCAGTAAGTACATCTGCAAAGCTTGTTACTGTCATTCGTCGCATTAAGGCAAAAATCTTGTCCGAGAGTTGTGTTCATTTGGTAGTGTGTTCTGAGGTCATAGCTTAGCTTTCAAAGATCATAGGTTGGAAATGATTGATTGAATTTGATTATAGATTGATACATTAGGTCCATTGCCATTATGTGTGTAGTTACTATGATTATGCAATATAGACCCCTGTATTGCTGGCTGAGAGCAGTGTCCTGCACATGAGTCCTCTCTCGTATGATTTCACTCAGCTGGTTGTGCTCTGAGCCTTCAGAACAAAAAGCAGATGATATCTCGGAGGTGTTAGTCTCGGAGGACCCTTGCATGTACTCTTCATCGCTTTTTGGTGGGTTGTTGCGGTGAGCTCAGTTCACTGGGCTGAGGCTTTTCAATCGGGAGGATAATTGGAGATTGAAGAGGAACAAGATCTGTTTATCCATACAACAAAGCAGGAGACAGCCCCTCCCAACTGCTTCACTGTACCATCATGTATGCCCCACCAGCCCGGGTCCGTAGTCTTGCTCTCTCACACTCACCCCTCCACCACGCGCTCTCTATACCCCCACTCCCTCACCGGCTCACTTCCCTTCTTAGTCCCTGTCTTCCCGGGGGACCACAGAGAGCTCTTGCGTTGCTGCATTATTTATTGTACTAAAAACATAGCATCCCTCTCTCCGTAATGAGCACAGGACTGAGAGGACTGGAACATAAGAGGGGTGGGGGGGAGAAAAAGAAAAAAAGGATTAGTGAAATCTATCCGGCACCCCCAGCTTCCTTTACTGGCTTTACTAAGCTAGAAGTCTGTGCTGATCTATGAAGTTGTTGTTGCAGAGTCTGGGTTGGGCCTGACCTGTACTATTGGACCTAACATGTGTGGCACTATCAGTCTCTCTCCCAGCCAGGGCAGAGGAAGGAGCTTTTCCCATTTAGAAATGAAAACAAACAAAAAGCCTGAAAGCAGAGGATAGTTCTAACACAGTGACTTTTTGCCACCATCCAATCAGTGAAGGAGCTGTTTGAGCTCAAGTGGAGACTTGTCAGACTCTTTAACTGCAGTGCTTTGGCTCGGCTCCTGTCTTGGAGGCCCATTCTCCTGCCGACTGCGTCCTGAGAAAGACGGACAGTTGGTTTCCCCTTGCATGTTTGGGGGCCCAAACTGTCTGTGTCAGTAGTCTACAGGGTATGATATTGTTACTGGAAATGTTAGCTTTTGACTGTGACACATTCCAATTGTTAGTGGCTAGGAGGAGGAGGAAGAGGTGGGGGAGGGGGAAATGGGCATTTATAGATCTCAGAGCTGAACTCCCCTGCGAAAGACATGAATGTTTTAAAGATGAGTCCATTAGTGGCTTTTTTCTTTCTTTGAGACTTGCTGCATGAAATGAGATTCGGTTGAGTGATTGTGCTGCAAACTGAGAGTAGAGATCCAGTCTGCCTAACAGGAGGTAGAGACACACGCACACGCACACACACACACAATGGGCCATCAGACATAGTCTAGATGGTTTTGCTGTGCTTTAATCATAGTTCAGTTCAGTTAAATCCTAACCTCATTTGACAATTTGATAAATGTTAACATTTGATGAAAAACGTATTACATTAATTTAGCATTCCCTGTCCCTCTGATCTGTAGCCCCGTGACCTGAATTGTGATTGGTTGATTTAATATTATCTGCTTGTCAATATTCTCTCCTTGTCATTTTAATACAACAATGCATTTTACCATACAACATCATCCAATACAGCTGGCAAATATACTGGCATGAATATAGGGATTTTGCATTGAAGAGATCAGATAGGATTAGTCAGTGAACTTCTCCAGAACTGTCAATGTCTCTTCATACTGAACTTGAGATTTCAATCTTTTGAGCTTTTATAGCATGACTTAATTATGCTAGTGCCTTTTTGTCAGCCCAGTGGAAATGATAGTATTCCCAGCTGTCTGTGTGTGAGAGAGAGAGAGAACGAGCTGGTACTAGCTGGCATTCAGCTATCAGCTGCACATCACTTGTGATCTCATTGAAGTGTTAGTGCACAGTTAAAGGCACAGTCCAAGTATTTGGAGTGTGCTGATACTCTTTGACTGTTTTTTAGCATGTGTTGGGTTCCCAGGGGCCACACAAACCAAAACAAAAATATTCTTTAATTGATAACTTGTCTTGCAGGAAGAATGCTAAAGTAGTCCTTCCTCGGTTAGCTAGCATAGTAGAAGGAGTGTTGATGCCATCACGTCTGGCCCCGCTATAGGGCTCTACTGAGCCCCACAGTCCTCAATTAACCCCGGGGCTGCCTACCCCAGGGTACTTGTATGTTGCCGTGTTTTGAACCAGGCAGGTACGCCTTAAGACGACTGACAGATGAAAAAACATGATTTACTTTTTCTCCACTTTGCAGTAATCTTCTGTCTTCGAAATACGTGGAAAGGCATTTTGACAAGGATGGGAAGCCCACGCAGACCACGGTAAGACTGGTGATTTAGATGTGGGTTTCATCCACTTGGTAACTTCTACTGTAGAGCCTGTTTGTTGTTGTGAGTGATGGGAGAATGGAATTATCTCCAGGTAGACAGTCCTGATGAATAAAGAACTGCGAGAGTTGAAGGTCTGTTGTTCTTCCAGGTGGATTTTTGTTTGTGTGTTCCTGTACATAATTTATGTCCAATTCTGTGCCTCAGTGAGACATTATTTTGACAATGCCACGACTTGCCAGTGTACAGGAGTTAAGGAATTATAACCAGGCCTGAGAGGAGAGTCCTGGTTTTGTGCCAAACTCAGAGAGAGAATGCGAGCTTAACTGAGGCATGTAGATGACACAAAGTGTTTAGTGTTTACCATGTGTTTAGCGTGGTAGAATGGATGCTTTGTTCAATGCATTTCCAAAGACAGTGTCCTGATAAGGGGCAGGGTGAGATGGCCTCTCTGGCACTCGGAAGCAGATGTCAATAGCAGCTTCCCGGACAGTGATGAATCCTTCAGTCAGAGCTATCGATTTTAAGTAAAAAAAAAAAAAAAAAAAAAAAAAAAATCTTTATTGCTTTTCCTGCTAATATGTTTACAATTATAGCAGGTGAGAGATTTGCACATTTAGCAAAAAAGCATAGCTTTCATGTTACTATGGGGGTACATTTTAAAAGCAGCCAGAAAGTGAAGTCTGGACTTGTGAATTAGGTCCCGTGCCTGTGAATGCTTAGTTCTTGACTAGCTTGAAAGGCACCTCAAGAAAACACAGAATACAGACAATTTGCATTAGCTCCAGGTGCAGAGTGGCACTGATTCCTGTACAGAACTCAGCCATCTTCACAAAAACATCTGCTCCTTCTAGCGCCCTGAGTTTATTAGCTATACTTTAACAACTACACTTCTCCTATAAGTACAGCAAAGTTTGTCACAACCCAAATTCATTACAATTATGAATCCACTTACTTTCAAAGCTTTGAAAATTTTTCCAGGGGAGCCCCTGCCTTCAAAAGTTGGCAAATGGAGACTGAGCTGCTTCGAGGGGTCTGTTCCCTTCCATTTTTCCGGGCTTTGGGAACTGAATTGACAGTGGATTTGGGTAGACCTATGACTATGAATAAAATTAATTTATGAAAAATGTATATTTGTGGTCATATGAAAATACAGTACACTCCCAGAGGACAGGGGAGATGCATTTGGTTGTGGTGCAATTACATCAAAAAGTTCAAGGGGTAATCTTTTAAATATGTATTTGTTTGTTAGATTTATTGATTTTAGAATTACAAAATATTTGTGAAAATACTCTATTAACATGCAATTCTTTAACACAAAAATTGGCTATGGATTTTCCTTAAAAAGCTGTCCAGGACTCTGGAGTCTGGAAAAAGGCTTGAATGTATATTTGAGAAAAGGGCAAGCACCCCGAGTTCAGTGTCCTATTCATATCTATTTTATTTTTTAATATATTATATATTAATTTTTTAAGTATAAACTCTCCGGCAATGATGAAAGCAGGGACAATGACTTTTAATGAGTACAAACTCGCCAGGGGAAGGGCAGACATCTGGGCTGTCTCCACATTCCTGGCCTTCTCCCCGTTGGGGCAGTAATGCGGCACCCTTCAGTCCTCACACAGGCCTGTCGAGAGCCGGCTGCACCGCTCTCCCTTCATACCTCATGAGTTATTTATTGGTGGTGCTGGGTCAGTTCACCCCGCTGCTGCTGCAGGCGGAGCACCACAAGGAACAGAAAGCTGCTGCGGCATAAATATTTCAAATAAATGTAGGATTATTCAAATAAGAGCTACTGTTCGGTCTTTTGTTCCTCGGGGTGTGTGGCTTCCCTAGCGCTTGTTTCGTGTCAATTGTAAAGAGGTGGCCTTGTTACACAGCTGTGCCCTGCGTTTCGAACTCGCCTCGTCTAAATGGGCAATATGCAGCGGCACAGGCAGGCAACACTGCTGTCTTTAACCAGTGGGACGCTTTACGTATCAGTGGCAAACTGGGTTAGCATGCTGGACTGATGTGCAGCCACAGCTGGACCTTCTACCCCAAAATCTTTTTAACGCCAGATGGCACTGTTCACTATGGGGTAGAATATGATTTGACAGCTTTGAGACCTAACTCTTTGACATGGACTTAAAGGTTTGTAAAGGTGTGCAGGAGTATTTTACTCTGGTTGAATTTTCTTGTTTAGACAGTAGCAAAATCTGGTTATTGATTTTATGAATGCACCTTAAATTGTCAAGTACCTTTCATCACAAACGATACAAACTTCAAAAGTGGTGATTTAACACTGTGAGTTACCTCACACACATCTGTGCAGACTGAGGGGTGCTCTGCGATGCTGTACTACCCCCCCTCGGCCACCGCTCCTGGCCCCAGCCAATCAGTAGGCAGTTCCCATGGCAACTGGTAGAGGCGCATCCCTGCCCATTTCGACCCAGTCCTGTCACTCACTGGAGGAAAGTGCAGAATCTTCAAAGTGGGGTGTGGGATTTTATAAGGGAAGCAATTAAGTGCTTGCAGGCAGAGGATCTGTCAGTATTCGCAGGCAGTCAGATCTCTACTGTTCAAGGTTTCTGGCTGGCAGTGATTAAGGCTGGCTCTTTCATTCAGCTCGACCGTGTTCTGCTCGCTGTTCGCTTCATGGTGCACATACTCAAAAGAAAATGCTTTGTTCTGTGCTGCATTGCACATTTGTGTCTGGTGCAATTAACCAGCCAAATTGAATGTAACTTTTGGAGAGTTGCGTAAGGGAAGAAGTAGGATGTGAAAGGAACAGTGTGACAGCAGATTGCCCTGATGCGTATTCTTTATTCCTTGGAAAGCATCTGTTGACATTTTTTATTTCTGTTAAACCCAACACCAAATCTCCTCCTGACTGGAATCTGACATTATCACGAGGCCACTGCAATGGAGTCTAGCCTTCTTTTCGGTCTTCCCTTTTTCTTTTCTTTTTTCTGTCTTCAAATTTCCATGGCAATGAATTGCCCTGTGATGCCACAGCGTGCTCTTCCCTTTCATGTGCTGCCAACCTTTACTGGGTCACCTGACCACGGCAATCACAAGATTCACCTCTAGACAGGAGGCTGAGCATTTGCTTACGGTCCCTAAGCCCCCGTTGCAGTGTTGTGTGACGGCCCCTAGCAGGCCTGTGCAGTCAATGCAGAGCGATTATGTAATATCTGCAGTCTTCTGGGAGCTGGCAGCTGCCAGCGATGGACTGTGAGCACAGCCAGCCGGCCTGCACACTGACCTCCGCACACAGGGCTTCCCTTGATCTGAGATTCAGACTGCCAGGGTTTTTACCGCTGCCTCGTAAGCAAGCCCAGCTTAACAGAGGTGCAGGAGCGGGAGAAAACTAAATTGTGATGCAGATTTAATCAGTTAATTGACATTTTATTTTATTCTGGCTCCATATTTATGCATTCTGTTAATACATATACTTATCTCTACATTAACTACAAACTGACCGACGTGTCAGAGAGACCTGTCCAGACAGGTTAATCAATAAATACGATATATTAATGGCAGGTTGTCATTGACATATATTCATTGGTTTAATATGATCAATTATTCCGGATAAAAACTATAAATACAAGGAGGAGGAAGGGCAGAAGAGATGAGAAGACGAGTGAAGGCAGAAGATGTGACGCAGTGTAAAGTCAAGGTTAACGGCTGTCCTCTGGTGTTTGGTTCATCGTGTGCCGATGTAGAAGGCGGTATCAGGCAGTGCTTTCGCTGATACAGCACTCGTTGACCTAATCTGCAAAGCAGGCTGGATAACCTGAATCCTGATGCAGGGTGATGTCAAGCGATGTGCATTTAACTCTGAAACGAGTGTTTGGAATGATGCTCAGGGCAGACTGGACTAGGCTATGTGACGTTCTTGGGCTTCAAAGAGGACATCGCGAGGTTCCCCAAAATACAAGATGATTCCATGCCAAGTGCTGCGTCAAATGCCAATAGGGGTGATGGTGCACGTCTTCTCAAGCAGCTCCCTTGTGTTCGTGCAGGGCAGAGGTGTCCTGGGAGGTTGCCTGTCAACAGTGTGAAGACCCACACTTATGACACGAGAAGCAGACCCAGCGAAAGCTCAGTGGAGGCTGGCTGACAACACTGACCCAACCCTGGCCCAAACCATTAGGTAGCAGAGAAATGTCCCACACAAACTCCTTCACCAAGGAGTATTTCACTGTAGGCTCCTACTGGCTGGCTCCTTGTGCTTACTCTAGAAGGTGTCAGGAAATAGATTTCTGCTCTAAGTAGAAACTCACAGCCATGCAGGCGCTCTCAACGTCTATGTGTGTGGGGGTGGGGGCCCCTGCTTGTAGAAATTGATGGGGCACATTTAAGCAGAAAATAATTACATTAGCACCGGAGAGTGGAAACCTGATAGTGATCTGCAGACCGCATCTAAGGATTAATCTGATTTCCTCTCATCTGATTTATTTATTTATTATTTAAGGTAGAGGAATTGCATTTCCTTGCTAAGGCATGTGGACAGCCCTGCAGTCTTTCATTGGGATTTTACTGGGATTTTGACATTTTACTCTTCTTGTACCAGCCAGCTCATGCAGCAAACTTAGAAAAAGAACCATAAACTTTTTTATTTCAGTAGAAACTTTGCGGTTATCTTCCAGGCTTTTAGGTTTATTTGACAAATGCCGGGCTGATTAAAGATTTGGGGTTTAAAATATAAATCTCCCATAAAACTGGTCACTTTTTTTCATATGAGTCTGTCACCTACCTTTGAAGGGACCACCAACATTATGAAGTTGTAGGGCTCTTTATAACGAGCTTGTAAGCTAGAACATTTAAATTATAAATCCAGAACTTACGTCAGCTTGATTTTGAGGCTCAGATAGCACCCAAACACATTCATTGCTTGGCTGCAGCCAGGGCCAGTGTTATGTCTTTGCTTGTAATGTAGCTTAAAGCGCACAGACTTCGAGACTAAAATGAAACCTTGTCCGGAAACTGAAATGGTAAACCCTAACGCACACGAGGGGCAATTTTCTGTAAACTGGCCCCTGACTAATCTCACTTCGGCATCTTTTTTCGATCAATAAGTAATAAGAGTGTAATGCAGGAGTCTGTTTTTTGGCTGTTAATGTGAAACATTGTATTCTGTTTCAGGGTGCATTATAGTGTTGCATGAGACGATCGCCAATATAATCACTTCTATTCCCCACGGCTACAACAAAATCCACAGGCTTTCTGGAAAAGGCCTTTGAGGCCTTTGGTTACAAACTACGGGGAGGTCCTTAACAACTGCCTTGATTTTGTAATTACACTTATGATCCAGTACCAGGCACTTGCAAAGCAGTACTTCCATCAGCAAAATCCTGCTTGGGACATGACTATTCATCTACTCTTATCTCTGTATTCTTGTGCTGTGGGGATCGCAGTGCTGTAAGAGGCAGATGACCAGTCAGTGCTCATTATAGAGGACTGTGTATGGTGTCTTCATCCCTCTAGTGTTGGTATGAGAAAGCCAAAGCCAAGTTAAGTTATGTTCACAAATCCTTAAAAGTGAATTTTGAAAAGGTTTAAGGAAACAAAACAAGTAGTAGTTTTGAGAGTCTAGCCCTGGTCTAAGAAAGTGTATGTGCTCTGCCTCAGTGTCCTATGTTTGTTGCAGGGCGGCGAGCACTGTTATTATCATGGGCACGTCAGGGGCCTGCCGGGCTCCTTTGCAGCAATATCCACCTGCCACGGCCTCCAGTGAGTATCACCACAGAGACAGAGTCCCCTCCGCCTCAACCAGATCAACACTGAGACACTGACACCCTTCTACAAACAGATCAGCACTCAATCACATCCACCTCAACACTAACACCCACACAACATTACAGCTACTTCAGCACTGACACCACCACACCACCATATAAACATCAACCCCCCCAAGAATGACATTGACTCTGAGTCACTGACAACTCGATTGATCAATGACAGCGGCACTGAAACCTTGACAACAGCCACATTCTCTACACACATATACTCTACATGCCCATGGGGGGATGTTGACCCCACACACACCCACACAGACACACACACAAAATCTTTCTGCTGGCTGTATCCCAGTTTCCCTTAGTGCTCATTATGAAGCAGTGGGGCTTTATGTGTGAATCCATTAAAGACTGACTGACTGTGAATTTGCACAGGGGTCTTGAGGAATCAGGATCTCTCAACCTCAGGGTCAAACTGAAAGTCCCCTCCAGCCCATTGCAGCCCCGCCCCCCAACACCACTACCACTGTGTATTTTTCCCCAAAGTCTCCCTGGAGAAATCAAGAAAGAGCCAATACACCGGTCTTTATCAGGGAGATTTACATACCTCTCAGACTGAGGGGTTTCAAAGTCACATTCAACAAAGCAGTTAAGAAACTACAATATATTGGCTCATTCCTTGAGGCACAAATATCAAATTGCTCACCACATGTTATAACAGCTGTTTAACTGACATATCTGTAATTTTCCTTTCTCTACTTAACAGCCTACAAATGCTTCTTTTAACAGAAGAAGGTTAAAGTCTCTCTTTTTAAGATGGCGGCTGTAATGCTCGGTTCAAGTTGGGGGAAGGGTTTGCACCTCTGTTATGAACTTTGACCCCTTACAGCAGGACGATTTTAAAAATACAGTGCTTGTTTGGATTTACCCATGTCACCGAGCTATAGTTGCTTATAGAACACCCACAATACTTGAATCTTATTATTATTATACAGCCAACAGTACCAAGGCAAAGTCTTGGATGTAAATACTCGTGAAAGAGTCAAGGTATAGATTGTAAAAGACAATAAAACATAGCTGAGCAGCTCTCCAAAGATCAATTATCAGAATGGTCATACTCTTTAGCTGCACATAATTAAGCCTATTATTATTATTATTATTATTATTATTATTATTATTACCTGTTCCCAAATCCAAACCTACCTGGTGGGGTTAAGTCGTCTGCTCCTCAGTTCCCATCTTGTGTCTCTCCTGCTGCCTGTGTAGAATGAACCAATCTGTACTAAACTGAACTGACAGCCCCTCACTCCTCTTTCTCCCCAGTGGCATGTTCTCAGATGGGGTCTTCTCCTACGGGATTGAGCCCGTGTCTGATGACAGGATGGAGGTAAGTGATCGCCTTCTCAGTGCTGCAGTGAAAGAATCCCAAGCTCACAAAGGCTTTTCCTGCATTTCCCCACTGCTGCCTCTCACCTCCTGCATTGCACCACCAGCCCCCCCCCACCCCCCTCTCTCTTCCCCCCCCCCCCCTCTCTCTCTCTCTCTCTCTCTCTCTGTACTCTGTCTCTGTACTGGTTCACCTTAAGTTTTTCAGAAGTGCTTTGGGGCTGGTGGGAGGGAAGGCAGGGATTTAATAGAAGTGGAAAAATTAGTCTGGGGGGGAAATAACTGAAATAAAAAAAAGGATTGATTGACACCTGCAGAGTCCCAGCTTATCTCCTGTTTTGATAATGATGGCTCCAAAATACTCAGGCCTTCTCTGTGAATCTCAAGTGTCTGTGTTTTTTTTTTAATAGTCTAGTAGTCAAAGTGCAAACTGTCATAGTATACTAGGCTAGTCCAGGCCAGCAATCAGTGGGACAATGACAGCCCTTAGGTCACTGGCAACATGCTAACTGTAGTAACTGCGCTGCCTCAGTGTCTGTGTCTGAGACGGGCAGCCAGACTGCCCCTCACTCGCAGGTGTAACTGACCTGGGGCGTGATCAGAAGAGGCCTGCTTAATAAATGATGCTCTGGAGCTGTTGGTGCCGTCCGGAGGTCAATGGCTGGAAAGATGAACTGCGAGAAGGTGCATGTTTACTCCACTATCCTCTCTGCATACAGTTTACTCTCTGCATTTCATTCTCTTCCTTTTCTCTCCTCGTGGGATACCTCTCGGCTCCTTTCCGTCACATTCCAGTTTTGTCAGGCTTTGTTTTCTCTTTTTTTTTTTTTCCCCCCTCAATAAAAAACATTATCTTTAAGTAGAACAACATGTTCCTTTTAAAAGGCATTGTTTTTTACTTTCATCTTTCTGAAGGATGATGCTATAAATCTTGTCTTCTCGGCTGTGTCTAGCCAAGTGGTTAATGTTGTGATCCATGGATCTGCTAAACTCACTTATCCCACATAAATTAAGAGAGAATACTCTTACTGTCATCTTATTTAGAGCTTTCAGTTAAAATTAATTAAAATTCCCTTGGCCTTCTGATTTATAGTCACTTATTATAAGTCACTGCTTTATAATTGTAGCCTTTGCTGCTGGTGAAATGAGTGACATAAATTTGCACTTTGAAGGACAAGTGATTTATGCTCTCCAAAACCCACCAGGATCAGACTCTCGTGCTGCTCTGTTCGCACTGGACGTCTGGAAATGGTTTGCACTTGCCACTGTGAGATTCAGCTCTTTGCAACCTCGAGCACCACAATAACACCGAACAAGCAGAAAGCACGCAATAGCATTTCACAATTGAACCTCAGCCAGTGACCAAGGCGTCGTTTCCCTGACACTCGAGCCCTTTCTGAAAAGTTAGTCTTCGTTTTGTTTTTGTTTGGTGTTTCTTTTTTCCCCTGCAGGATTGGTTACAGAGAGAGTCTTGCGTTTTGTTTTCTTTTTTTTTTTTTTTTTTTGGCGGTTTGTACTTTTCCTTTGTTGGCAGTGACTTGACCAGATCCAGGGGTTCAGTGTTCCTCCTTGCTTTCAGCAAAGTGGTGTCATGAATGTTTAACGTGGCTGTCTCACTGACACCGGGTTGGCAAGTGTTGTTTTGGGTTTCACAAAGAGGCTGAGGTCAGAGGGGGGTTGGTGGCCTGTCAGTGGGCGCTCTCCACAGACGCACAGTGCTTCCTGTCTCCGACTCTCCACTTGTTCCCTTCCCGCCATGTCCTACAGCTGCCTGCACTCCATTATTACACATCAGTTAATAATAATCTCCATCAATCATCTAAAGTACAGCAACAGGCAGATGAGCAGCATTCATGATCTAATGCATCACAGAATTCATTCCTCTACATCGTGTCTGCACTCT
The DNA here is from genome assembly GCF_036373705.1 of Amia ocellicauda. Classification (NCBI taxonomy): domain Eukaryota; kingdom Metazoa; phylum Chordata; class Actinopteri; order Amiiformes; family Amiidae; genus Amia; species Amia ocellicauda. The sequence continues at coordinate 23,536,475 of NC_089852.1, read as the reverse complement.
CCTGTTAAATAAAATTACTCGTTTAGCTTTTTTTTTTTTTTATCCTGCAGAGATTAGGGGATAAACTCTGATTGAACTGAGGAGGCTGCACCGTTACCTACAATCTAGGCCTTGGTTTTAGTTCTCATTCAGAGCACAGAGCACAAGGGATAATGGGTAATTTTGGATCACTAAGTCTCTTCTCAGTTTCCTAACCCGACTGCCACACTGACATGACTTTTTCAAGGCACGCATTCAAGATGGTGGCCCTCACTCTGAAGTGCTATCTGTGTTTCTCAACTTTAGGAAAGCAAGAGCAGTAGAACAAAATGGATACTCCCATTCTGTAACAGTGGGATTCATTTTATTTGTGAGCCACAGGGAGTGTTACCTATACAACCCATAGTAATGACACAGAATAACAATAGATTTCAAACTCGTTGGCGTTCGTCTGGAAAAATGTCAGTTTACGGAGATTGACCACAACGGGTTTGGGCTACCACAGGACTCTGCGGCTCTTGAAACTCATCAATCTGGTATTCCACAGGAGGCTTAACAAAACCTAAATACTTAAATAGGTATATGTACAGGGGATATGGACAATAATTTGTGTAATTCAACAACCAGGGAGAATGATCAACTGTCACTCATTCTCAATCTCTTAAAATTAAATCAGGCCGTCCATCCCCCTCCACACCTCACTCCCCTCACTCTCTCTCTCTCTTTCTCTTTCTCATATCTCGTCTCCTCTTGTCCCATGAACCTCTCACACATGGCCCCTTCTTTTACACCCCCTGCTTGGTGTGTGTGTCTTAGCCCCTATATACATTCCACTGTGGCCTTCTCTCACACTGCTAGGAAGAGCTGTTTGGTGTCACCCTATCTTCCCAGGCCTTTATGTAAAGCATCAGGTTGATACTTAATACTTCAGATACCCAGCAGAGGGGAGCTGTATATTTTTACCGTGCACCCTTGGGGGGCGTACTGTTAACCACAACCACTCAAACAGAGTGGTCTTAATTCTGAACGGTAGATGATGGCGGTCTGGTGGAATGGTCAGGTAAAACGGACCTCACAAACTGTACTGACTCTGTCTGTCTGGTTTTGACCTGGCGATCTTCAGGTTGTGGGACGTATCCTACATTCCCCCTGCCCCAGACCCATCTTACTGCATTTCACCCTCATCTGCCATGGCTCACAACATTCTCTCTCTTGCCTCTTACTTTAGGGTAACAATGCCCATCGGGTGTACAGAATGCCAGGCCTGAAGCTGCCCTTGCCCAGCCCTGGTGAGTACCTGCCCAGCTGCCCCAGCAAGTTAGGCTTGAGTGACCCAGATCATTTTGGCAGCACAAACAAGTGTGTCCTCTCAGACCACACTTCAGCGCATAGGTGACTCTTAATGAAAATGACAAGCAAGCCATGTGTGGGTGGTACTTAATAAAATGTCATTAATGTGCTCAGGTTCAAACTGCAGTCTTATTTCCTGGGTGACTCTGCAGAGATTATGTATGAGGGCTCAGTATCACAACAATGACTGATCTGTTTGTTTCTCTCCATCCTCCATGATCTCTCTCTCTCTCTCAGGCTACAGTGAGAACAGTAGCAGTGAGGCCGTTCCTCCTGAGACTTCCCTCCCTTCCAGCTCAGCACTGAGGAGATCAAAGAGACAGGTGAGCGGCTGTGGAGAGAGGTGGTGGTGCAGTTCAGACTGCAGGTAGGGGGCAGACATTGCAGGGGATTGTGGGTACATGTCAATGCTGGTGGAATGTCAATGCTATTCTCTGCTTTTGTACAATACGGACACTGATCATATTAACATTATGGAGGGAGAACTATCCCTCCCAACTCTCACATGCTCTGTCTGATGTGACTTGGTCCAGCCAGTCCACCACAGTCCAGATCAGAATGGTTAACAATAATTGCCCTCTTTACTGAATCTCATCCACACATCTCGCTAGTAAAAGATGCCTCTGTTGACTATTCTATACTGCCCCCTGCAGGTACACCGTGTGCAGTACACCATCCAGAGTGAGACCAAGTACATTGAGCTGATGGTAGTGAATGACAATCACTTGGTGAGTGCCCAAGACCTTTTTTGCATTCATTTTTACGACTTTGCTTTCTCCAGTTAGCTGCTCTTGAGGATAAATGCATTTGCCAAATCAATAAGTAATAATCTGGATGATTCAGAATATTTTCATGTGATGAGTCTGTAATGGGAAAGTGGGAAGGTAAATGGTATAGAACTAAAAGCATTTCCCGTATTCTCAACCATACAGTTTTGACCTCTCTGTGTCCATGTGTCCTTTTGTTCCCCTGTCTCTGCAGTTTGTACAGCTGCGTCGTTCTGCATCCCAGACCAGGAATTTTGCCAAAGCTGTGGTCAACATGGCTGATGCGGTGAGTAGAGAATGTTCCAAATTTTCCAGTATTGATCTATTTATTCTCCCCAAACTCAAGGAACCTGTTTTTTAAGCATGTTGCTTTGCTTCATTTTTATCAGTTTCTTGAAACCAATGCTGTTTTCTCACTAGAAATGTAAAATGTAATGTAAAAAATCTAGATCTACATTTTTGCTAAACAGGGGATTAATATTACTCTTGAGCAAGAAGTGTTGAAAATCCCCAGGTCAGTGTTTTTAGTGTTCAGGTAATGCAGTAAAGCAATGTTGGTTTTTTGGGGGGGGCTCTTATGACGGATAACAGGGTCACTGAGTGTTGGCTTCTCCCAGATGTACATCTAGAAGACATAGAAGGAAAGACACTAATGGGTGTTTCCAGGCTGGCATTCACGTGTAGCAGGGCTTTAATCCAATTAAAAAAGATGATCTAACCTCCTTATCCCCATCTGCTACAATGCACACATAGAAGTGTTTTGTTTTTATCCCCCTCTCAAAGTCACATTCACGACAGTTGATGATTCATGACTCATGTTGAAATCATGCATCATCTAACCCGAGGCGGCCTCTCTGATCTGCATTATTCTTGTGGAGGTTAAATGTATTGGAATCCAGCTCCCGCAATGTGAAGTTCAATTATATTACGTGCTGAAATATGTGCATCAACAGGACTTTTTAACAGGACTGATTTGTAGGAGGCTCTCCCACTCTTTTAACCCTTTCTCTTGTTATTAATCTCCATTACCATTTTTAATTCACCAATTTCTTTCTTTGCCTTAGATCTATAAGGAACAGTTGAACACCAGGATCGTGCTGGTTGCGATGGAGACGTGGACGTCAGGGAACATGATCTCCATTGGCGATGACCCCTTGCTGACCCTGCGTGACTTCATGAAGTACAGGAAGGAGTCCATCAAGGAGCACAGCGACGCCATTCACCTGTTCTCGTGGGTATTGCAGGCAACCGAGGGCAGTTGGACAGTGGGCTTTGGGTGGGCATTGTCTATCCCATGTTCGTGTTCAGTTGATCGACGCACCCCCGTTTTCCTCCCAGAAGCTCCGGCACATTTCTGGCGGGAGCGCAAGTAGTGTCCCCCATGTCATGGCATTGAGAATGGATCCACAGCATTGTTAATCAGCTTTTCAATTAAATCCCATAGAATCTAGAATAGCACCCTTCACCAGCAGGTGCCTCACACAGCCAAGAAAAGAGTCCCACAAACTCAAGGGTTAGTGCTGATAAATTAGCCTTACAGTCCATCTTCGTGTCCCCCCTTCATCATTGTCAAGCACATCTTCCCAGAAGCGGCCACTCTGACGTCACTTCCGCCCACAGTGTGGAATGCCTGGCTCTGATGTGCACGTCTCTGTCTCCCCCAGGGGGCGCACCTTCCAGAGCAGTCGCAGTGGCACAGCCTATATCGGAGGGATCTGCTCTCTGACCCGAGGGGGCGGTGTCAATGAGGTGGGGGGACGCGTTGTTATGATACCTTGTGTATATGTATCAGTGTCTGACCTTTAAACTAGAATAATAATCTAAGCATAACATGCTTGTGTGAGTATGGCTGGAGTGGATTACAGTGGCTCGTGGTGCTGTGTGTGTGACCAAGCTGTTTCTCTGTGCAGTATGGGAACGTGGGCCCCATGGCCATCACCCTGTGTCAGAGCCTGGGCCAGAATATTGGCATGATGTGGAATAAAGACCGAGCCACAGCAGGTGAGCACAGCATGCACGAATACACACAGGATTTACACTTATAAACAGGGTATATGTTGACACATACACACACTTACACACAGGGTACACGCATAACAGACAGGGGTAAGCTACCTACATGGTACAAACCTACACACAGGATTTACACCTACACAAAAGAGACACACAGGATACAGACATACACACAGGGAATACATCACATGATTGAGTCATGGGAATGCCAGTAGCCCATTGAATTTGTAGAAGATGGACAATTTGGCACAAACAATTACATCCCTCGAAAAAAATGTATACAAATAACATGAATATTGATATATTCCATGACGCGATCAAAGGCTCTTCCTCTGTGCCTCGAGCTTCCTCCGCAAGTGTCGTGTGATAGTTGACTCGCATCATGATGCCTCAATGCCTGTGAGAGGGTACGACGGACGGGAAATACCCACCGTGGTGTGAGGGTATTGTAGAGTGTGAGTTGGGGGGGCAGGGGGGCTGAAGGTGGGGAGTGTGTGTTGTTTGGGCAAGTGGATCTGGAGGGCTAAGTGCCTGTAAAGGCCTTTTGGCTGCATTTTAATTGGAAACCCAACACTCCCCCACACTCCTGCGTTTGGCTGCTACCACCAGCGCCGTTTTCTTGCATGGATGCGGAAGGACTCATTAGTCAAAGACGAAAAAGTTAAAAGTCAGCCATGAGAGTGAAGGAGATCGATATCTTACTTACTCATCCACTGCCAGGCTCGGGTTGCAAGCCTCCTGAGCTTATTGAATTGTTACCTTATATTAAATTATCGGCAGCTACTATTACGGTGTTTGTCGCATAGCTCTGGCCAAATCTAAATCGGCAGTCTTGATACAGAGATGATAAGGAGCAGTTAAATACACCGGCGTTCTGCGGAGCTTGACCTTGTGCATCATGCAGACTAAAAAGTGATGTGACGAAAAACAAAACAATTGCAATGTCTGTAGCTCCTCCATTTACTACAGCAGGGTTCCATCATAGCCTTGGTGGATTGTTATACCAATGATATACCTCTGACAAGGGCACATGCATCAGGATGAACTACCAGACTTTAGGGGTTATATAAGGTTAAGGTAACCCTATAAGGTTAGGGGCGATGCGAATGTGTATGCACTCCACTTTAACTGGCCTCATCTACTAGTTCCTTGTGCTCTCAACAAGTGCTGCACTGATTACGTTTTGGGGAGTTTCTGCTGAACAATCTATCGATGCCAGAGTCCCCGGTACTGTGGCCTTAAGTGTTGGAATGTTGGTGTTGGAATGAATCCTGAGAAAATGGGATCAGTTTCTGGCATTTAGTGGTAAACCTATCAATTCCACCTTATGGGATCTGATCTGAAGTTGGCAAAGGATTTACTCGCGAGAAAGGGGCAGAATGTGTTTATTGGACACTCACGACTCATTATCTCCTACAAGGTCTCCATTGGAAACAGTCTAATCTAACCAAACATATTTTGAACTGCTAGTCTTACTCAGGAGTAAAGCACTCACATGCGTCTGCATGAGGAGCCCTATAAAAACATGGCATTGTTCTAGTAGCCTATATGTTTAGATATAAAGCTAAACCCACACTGTTCCCCCATACTGGCTGACCAAGCCTATATGAGTGCAACCTGTGGAAAGTTGACACTGACGGAAAATCCATACATTTTAATTAAAGTGCATCCCAGCCTTGCCGCACCTCCAGAACGGGCACTCAGGCAGGTGTCTGGTAACCGTGGAAGAATGAATAATTAAGCTCCAGGACAAATGACAGGGAAGGCCCACCCTGATGCTGACTCTTACAATTCACTTGAAATACAGGCCAAAGTCCTGAATGATGCTGCCACCTGCCTGGGGGTCTCCACACCCATGAACTGACCTCTGTCCCTGCACTTCCCTTGCCTTCCCCTCTCTCTGACCCTTTTTCAGGAGACTGCCGGTGTCCAGACCCTTGGCTGGGCTGCATTATGGAAGACACTGGGTATGTCCCCTAGGCTTCCCGCATGCCGAGAGTCTGACGTGAGGCCTCGCTTTAATCTTCAATGATCGTGTGCTGGCTGTGTGCTGCTGGTTTGCTGTTCTTCTCAGACAGTTAGTGTGCTGTGCTGTAGTGTGACTGTTGTTAATATGGGACCGCCTGCTTCTTGATGCACTGTAATTACCAACATATTTACAGCCAAGCACTAATCTTTCCCACGTGACTTATACAAAGATCACTTGTTTTACACAGTCTTGGCATATATATTTATTTTTGTTTTCATATACTTGTAGTATTTCAAGTTTAATCTCCACCCTCCCAGTTTGATTAGCCCTTTTCTCAAGAGGTATATTATCATTTGAGCGGTACAATTCAAAACTAGATCATATGTTAAAGTTGGCGGTCTTTGTATCCTGAGATATTCATATTCTATTTTCCCACTTGTAATAAAAAACAATGAGTAAACTTGTCCTTGCATGTTGCCTTGTAGTATTATTATTATTATTATTATTATTATTATTATTATTATTATTATGTAACCGTTACAGGTTTTAATAGTACTAAGTAAAGTGTCCTATTAGTGTTCTTTGAGTATCTCAGCACTTTGAGATCAGTATACCAGTTAAGGGAAGATGTTATGTATTCAATTCGTAACTTATGCAGTGTTTAACAGTCTCATGCAGCAGCTCATCGTTTGTGCTGCCTGACCTTTAACCTGTGGCTGTGCTTGCTGTTTCAAGGTACTACCTGCCCAGGAAGTTCTCGCGTTGCAGCATCGATGAGTACATCCGCTTCCTGCAGCAGGGGGGTGGCAGCTGTCTGTTCAACAAGCCCAACAAGGTCAGTGCAGCCCTCCACGCCAAGAACACGGCCTGCCCCGCTAACAAATCCATGACGTGCCCAGTAGCCTTGGGAAACTCTGATTAGCTGAGCACCACTGGGGTGGTGTGGGTTGGACTTGGCTGTGCCCCAGTGCATCCCTGTCATTGTTCCAGATTGGTGGACCTTAAAGGGTGGAAATATTAAAAAATAATAATAATAATAACATGGCATTGCATTGCAGCTGAACAAGAGGGCTGCTACATGTTGGAGATCCCTGGGCTCAATCCAGACTGAGCCTCTTCCCAGTTGTTTGGCAGCTGAAATTCAAAGGTGTTTTGCATATTGCTGCCTCTACTTGAGTTGGCAGTGTTTGCAATAGCCACTCCCCCACTATATTGCCTCCTTTCCTCTGTGGAACTGGGTGCCATTGTGGGGCACATGATTAGGGGCATGCAAGGGATAGAGCTCATACAATGTTTCACTTTCTTAAAAACTTCTCCCCCCCCAAAGATTTTTTGCTTCGAATACCTCTCTTTAGCTGCAGTTTAACTAGGGCCACTTACTCTCTCTCCCTCTCCCTCTAGCTGCTGGACCCACCCGAGTGTGGCAATGGCTTTGTGGAGACAGGGGAGGAGTGTGACTGTGGCTCTTCTGTTGTAAGTCGCCCTGACTGTTACATGTTCCCACACAGCAACTGTATCTGCTACCCAAGTCTTGTGTATTATGCCAGGTCTTAAGATGACGACGATTACATTTTTTTTCTTTTTTAAATATTATACTAAAGATTATTTAGAACATGTTTTTGTAAGATAGTCTTGGCACCACAGCATTTGTACCCATGTGTTATAAAGAATGATGCCAGCTCCTTTTCTCTGTCCAGGAGTGTACCAAGAGTGGGGGTGCCTGCTGCAAGAAGTGCACACTTACCCATGATGCCATGTGCAGCAATGGGCTCTGCTGTCGTGGGTGCAAGGTACGGGAGAAATTATATATATATATATATATATACATATATACGTATATATATATATATATACATATATACGTATATATATATATATATACATATACGTATATATATATATATATACATATATACGTATATATATATATATATACATATATACGTATATATATATATATACATATATATATATTTTTTTTCAAATTATGCCAACAGAAGGATGTTGCGATATTGGCGTATTCAGTGCTGGAATTATGATTTGCCTTCCACTTTTAAATTAAGGAAGAGGAAATCATTAATGAGGGATTGATAATAGGAGACACACAGAATCATACAAGACCTCTACAATGGAAATGCTTTACTGAGATGTTGGGCGGGGTAGGGAGGGGGGTAAATAGAGAGCATTGAGAGGCTGATGAAGGTGTGTGTGTGTTTCAGTATGAGCTACGTGGGGTGGTGTGCAGGGATGCTGTGAATGACTGCGATATCCCAGAGACCTGCACTGGAGACTCGAGCCAGGTGGGTACAGCCGTCTGTCTACACTTTACAGTCTTTACAATAGATAGGAAAGGATGTTCCCCAGTTACACCCCTGATTAGGATGTGAAAGGAATTCCTCTGGAGTGTATTGTCTGATGCGTTGTCTTCTCGTCTTGTACGCAGTGTCCTCACAACGTCCACAAGCTGGATGGCTACACCTGTGAGGACGGCCAGGTAAACTCTCCACTCTAACCTCCACGGTCAAGAATAATAGAAACGAGTGTGCAAATGTGTCAAATACAAACACATTTCAGAGACTCTTACTGTAAAAAGTAAAAGCAGTGCCAAAAGTCTGTATTACATATAAAAGGGTTCTAAAAACCTTTCCAAATTGCAATCTAGAGCAAAACATTTTGAAATAGCCACAAAAGATTAAACAACATCAACGGGATGCAGGTAAATATTCAGTTTTCATGCAGCTTTTTAACCTGGATTATGCCGTTTAAAAGCTTTTAAATTAGTGGAATTTTTCCTATCCCCCCCAGTATATGACATGTCAGAATTGTCAGCTCCAGAAACAGGATACACTTCCTGTTTACTTAATCCACAGACTGAAAAAATGTTTAGTTAGTTACTTAGGGCTTGGAAAGTCTGTTGATATTGACGTCAGTGTAAAAGCTTTTCTGAAATGATGCAGTGATGGATGTGTGGGAATCAACACTGACTACAGACAGCTCAGAGATCACACCTTCCTGGGCCTCAAACCTCAGGAAAACGTATCGAGTTTGGTGCGACTTTTAACTGTGATTCAAGTCCAGGGTGGTCTCTGTGCCAAGGGGCTTGCCTGATCTGGATTTCCTTGTGTTGTCTACCCTCACATTCTTTTGGTTCTTTGGATAATTCTGATAAAAGTTTTAAGACTAAGTTGGCCTTTAATCTCAAATTAAGTATCTTCCCCTCTCAGATTCAAATTTGTGTTATTGGCATTGGCCAAAGCACTTTTATGCGGCTCATTCAAGAACAATATCAAATTGCTCTCCATTTCCCTCTCCCTCTCACCGTCCCATTCTCCACTCCTCTGACAGGGGCGCTGCTACAGCGGGCGCTGTAAGACCCGGGATGGCCAGTGCAGAAACCTGTGGGGCCACAGTGAGTATGCGTTCAGGTTTGGAACTCTTGCAATTAAATATGAAGAAGTATGATTATGTACAAGTGTTTTCCGTCCTCATTGACAGAACTGGATTCATTTATTATCTTTGATGTCAGACAATTCTGCACATGGACACGCTAATAAAATAAGATGTTTTTGTTCGTTTTGAGTTGGTTTACTTAAAGCGTGCAAAAGGCAAAGCATGTATGTATATATGTAAACAGATGATCTATACCAGAAAATGGGAATTGGTAGGAGGGATGTGATTCACAACTGGAAGGAAGTACATGCATCTCGGATTAGGCAATGTATTGAAATGAGTCAATGATGGAGGATCCGGTCTGATTACTGGGGAAAGGGTTCCATCTGGTGGCGTGCCGAGGCAACACAGGACTGTCCTCGAGCGTACTAGTGTATCTGTTTCACTAATACTTTCTCCTTTATCAGTGATTCTCAATCCTTACCCTGCTGGTTTTTGTTGCAACCAAGCTCTCAATTACTTGTTAAGTAATAATTGGATTACATTTGATTTTTAAAATTGTTTATCTGATAACTGTTTTTTCACAGACTCGGCGGACAGGTTCTGCTACGAGAAACTCAACACAGAGGGCACGGAGAAGGGCAACTGTGGGCGAGATGGGCCCAGCTGGGTGCAGTGCAACAAGCAGTAAGTCACTCATTCAGTCAATCAGTCAAATGCACCCTGTTTCTGTTGTTTACGTTTGTACAACCTCACATTGCTTCTTCCCCCCCCTTGTCACCTTGCTGCAACTCCCACTCATCCTTTTCTATTCTTTCTCTCAGGGACGTGCTGTGTGGCTTCCTGCTGTGTGCCAACATCACAGAGAAGCCTCTCTTTGGGGATCTGGAGGGGGAGGTGACCAGCCTCACCATCTACCACCAAAACAAGTACATGGACTGCCGGTAGGGATATCCGCTCATCGAGCTCTGTGGGAGAGCAAGGAATGTCCTGGGCATATTCACCACAGGCCTTCATTAAAGTACAGATTTTCTAGCTGGCTAGTAATGTTTCAGCTCTTAAAATGATCATTTCTAGTTAATTTCCAAGTCACCTCCAAAGGCTCTGAAAGAGAGAGATGCTGGATTTGGAGTTGAGCTCCATTTCTTGTAGACAGTAAAAGGTGGATGGAATAATTAGGACAGGAACTTCAGGGCTGAGGTGAATTGCCATTGCTGTGATTGGGTAGTAGATCAGGGAACAATCTGTAATAAGTGAACTATATGATTTGCATGACTGGCAAAGATTGAGATTAAAATATTATTAAATAATAAAGATGTACAAGGCTTTTGAGATAACGAGAGCAGAACTGAGTATCCAATGTGGATTTGATTTGCCCATCTTCAGTGGGGGAACTGTATGAACCATTACCTTAGACTACTGGACTTATTCCGGGAGCAATTTTAATATCGAGGTACTAGAATTACCCTTGAGGGATGGGGAGGGAGAGGGTTAGCTTTTAAGATGCAAGGCAGCAGCTGATTCTGGCCCTGGCCCGCTGATTGTGTTGCAGTGGGGGGCATGCCTTGCTGGAAGATGGCACTGACCTGGGCTATGTTGACGACGGCACCCCCTGCGGCCCCAACATGATGTGCCTGGACCACCGCTGCCTGCCCCTCTCCTCCTTCAATCTCAGCACCTGCCCCGGCTCTACCGAGGCCAAGACCTGCTCCCAGCATGGGGTGAGCCTGCGACACACACTGCCAGACTGGCACAGTTACCGCTCTGACATACAACTGACTGAGGAAACAAAAGTCTAGTTTTGTCATACCGACTCAGTAGTGTGGTACTGTCTGCTGTTCTTGTTGAGTTAGAAATATCTCTCTATACAGATCTGGCTCTGCCAGTGTTTTAATCAAGGTCAACCAAGATAAAAACAGACTGGCTACAATAAATGAAATATTACATGAAATACAATATTTTGCCTCCGCAGGGTCTGTGCACTTGCAAAGCAACCTCAGAGCTGCAGGCTACCACTCTTCCCTTTCCCTCACCCTCTCTCTCGCTCTCGCTCTCGCTCTCTAGGTGTGCAGCAACGAGGTGAAGTGCATCTGTGACCGGGACTACACGGGCAAAGACTGCAGTGTGTTTGACCCCATCCCTGAACCCAAACCCCAGGGAGGCCCCGAAAAATACAAGGGTTTGTGTCTCTCTGCTACTGAACCTCACAGCTCATGCGAGTGGCCACTGATCAGTGTATTAGAGGCCTGGCAATAAGACTCTCACCGCATGGGTGGCAGACTCTAGTACAGAAGTCATGGTGGATATTTCAAGCTGATTCCCTGACGTTTTGCATTTCTGTCTACGGCCACGTGGTGTTACAATTGTCATCTCTTTTTCTGCTTCATTGCTACAATCTGTACAACAGCCTGCAGCAAGTATAAAAGCTCGACTGGACCAACCTGCTCTGCGATGGCACTCTGGTTTCCTGGGTACTGTCACTCTGTTGTTACTCTAAAAGAATAGACAATGACAAAACCACAGCTGTTAATCTGTGCAAGTTGTTACCTGTTCTAGGCCTTTTCATTAGAAGTCTAGTACTGAATCATTTAGTATTCTATGGGCAGAATACATTTTTTTTACACCCTAGTTTTCTCCCAATGCTGCTGTACAGTAAATAGTACAATTTGTGACGAAGGAGAACTGTAAAAATGGCAAAGAGCCTGTTTTAGGAAACAAGTTGCTAGATTTCTCTCTCAAGCAGTAGAGGATTAATTCATTTCTTTGACATGATATAGATGCATGCCTTGTATTTTGTGCGATCTGCCCATTTAATTGATATGTCAAATCGCACAAAATACAGGGCCTAGACCTGAAGTATTGTGAGTTTGATCTTTTCCTTTTTCCTTTTTTAGTATTTGTATCATGATTTTTATTCTGGAGATCAGTTGTTGAGTGAACCTCTGTGATTTGCTCTCAAATATGGTTGAAGCAAAATAAGAGCAAAGACTCTAGACATAACTGGACTCAACCTCAATGTGTTTTACTTATTTCTTGCAGTCGACCAATGAAAACAATTGGCAATGTTGTGCAAAGCACACCCAAGGCAAAGCAGTGACAAGGGGGGTATCCAGCTGAGAGGCAGAAGTAATGACAAACCCACTCCTTATATTTTTTCCCTTTGGTCTGTCGTCTTCCCCCCCCCTTCCCTGCCTCTCACTCTCTCTGATCTCTCTCTATCTCTTTCTCTCTAGCCAATCGTTGTTGACGAAATGTTCTGTGGTTCTGCTGTTTCTGATGTGTGTCTGGTGGTATTGTCCCCCCCAACCTCCCCCCCTTTCCCTCTGTCCCTTCACACAGGTCCCAGTGGTACCAATATCATAATAGGGTCCATCGCAGGGGCAATTCTTCTGGCAGCTATAGTCCTAGGGGGAACAGGATGGGGATTTAAGTAAGACCTCTAGCATGCCTCTTGTGTTCCTGTCTGCTTCTACCTGATACTGCCACTCACTTACTAAACAATCTGCAGGGGGGGCAAGTCTGAAATCCCAATTCCCCCACCCACATCCCCCCTCACTCCATGCCAACTTAAAAAAGCAGTCCTGTCCAAAAGATAAAAAGCAAACAACAAAACAAACTTCTTTCATATCCAGTTTTTCACATCACACACTAAAGATAGGACCTCCGAAAGTAAGGTGTTGCTTCCCCAACCCCACAGTCCCGCCTTATCCCTAATTAAAACTGATTGAGTGCCATCTAGTTCTGCATTAAACCCGGTCACATCTAACTGTCATATTTTAAACCTGTTAAACCAGTACCTGTGACATAACTGATATCTATCACTTCTTGGAATTCAATCTTGCAAAATTCGATCTACCAGGGTTCCCACTTGTGCGTTCAAATACTTTACTAATAATTTTCATTGCCTGGAGGAAACTCATTCTTCACAGATTAAAAACCACCTGAAGTTCCTTATGTTCTTATTGTTCATTGTTCTCCTAACAAATTCCAAACTATTTTAGATCCCGTCGGTCAGATTTGATTTCTAGAGGCTAATCTGACGTTTGAGCCTGAAACATGAATGAACTGTGAGACGATGTTTGCTAAATCTGGGTACAGTCCATTCCAAGGCAAACTAGATAAACAGCAGCTTTAAAGCAGATCCAGGTTTTCTGTGCTGGACAGTCACCGCTTTTCCAGTCTTTATAAAACATTTTAAAATTATTTTTTGTACCCCTAGCTATACAGTATATAATTTTAATATAATTTGTAAGCTTCCTCTTAACAAACTCCAATGGTGTGTATCTTCCTTCGTGGAAAACCTATAAAATCTGCACTCTTTCTAACCATCCCCCCCACCCAAGAGACTGTCCTTCTGTGACGTCAGGGGCAGATTGTAACCCCCTCCAACACCCCCCCCCCCCCCCCGACACACACAACCCCTCTCTCCCCTCACCCTTCTCTCCTCTAGACTGAGACCCCAGGATAGCCTGCCAGGGGCCCCTCTGTGCCCACTTGGTGTATCATACCTGCTGTGTGCATGTGTGGTTTGAATGTTATCGCTCTGTGTGGGGGGTGGGAGGGAGGGATGGATATGTGTCTTGGGCTCCCATACATTGAAGCCAGCTGTGCATGCCTACATCAGTGGCGCCCAGGACCGTACGACTGAGACAGTGTGACCAGTCTGTGGTGGCATCGTGAAGGTTCAACAGCAATTGGGGGATGTTTGCACGGTCCATTTGCTTTTGTTGATTTGGTGGCTATGCTCCTCTCGGGGAGAAGTGTGGGAAGGGTTTCTCTAAAGAACTGGATGTGTTCTAGGAGCAGTGTGCTATTGTAACGCACAGATGCAGGATGTAGGGGAAGGCTGTCCTTGCTTATCAGGTTTTAAACCTTTGCGAAGGGAAAGCACTTTGATTTGATTATGCTGTTTTCGATCAGATATGTGCACTTGTTGTCCAACTATTTCTGCTCCTGCAACATTCTTCAACACGTCAAACAGTGATTTTACAGTAGAGCTGCAGAAAACTCCTGAAGTCTAAGTAGAGCCTTGTGTAAGGAGAGCACAGGTTTTTATTATGATAATACTTATAATTATTTTGAATCTACAATTAATTTGCCTCCCTTATCACCCCAAATTTGCAGCTAGGCTCGCTGCTTTGACTCCTCGGCTGCCTTTGCATATATCCTCATCCTTAGATCTGTAACTTGTCAAAACTTGATTGTCACATCAATGGGAGAATTTGATGCAGATGGAGATGCTAACAGCCTGAACCTGCACAGTCACAGAAGTCACTTTTGTGCGGCCAGTCGCAGTGTCCCCCAGTTGACTTCTGTCTGACTCAACACGGATCCACCACTGGCTGTCAGTCTGGCTTTCTGACCCTGCCTTGGTACTCACTGCACAAGCCTGGAGACACCACAATTTTATTGGGGCTCAGTGGTGGCGGCCTGCTGGAAATATTATTTGGATAAGAAAACCAGTCCTGTGTTAAAAGTGGAAACGCAATGTGTTGGCTGGGTAGTTACCATATTGTGCGCACACACACATTTACTTCTATTGGTGTGCACAGGAACCTATGTTTAAAGGAATATACACTGTCCGAACATATTAATCTGTAACTGTAATCGTCTTTGAAATTAAAGCAAGTGTTTGTTTTAGGGAGGGTTAGGATATATTTGCCGCTCCCAATCTGCTGTTCACTGTCAGACAAACTTAATTGGCGCCTCATAGCAAAGCCGACTATGGAATCGAAATGGCTGGTGTACTGAAAGTGTTTTTGCTGTTGAGTTACCAGTGACGGACGTGCTGGCTGCAGCTTCTGGCATTCTCTCTGGCCACCTGCCCACGCTGATGGAGTTTAGGAATTATGATGCAAACCTTAGGGGGGTGCTTAGTTTGGACTTTAATTTGGGTTCTGGAAACATCGCAAATCCCAATTGGCTCGCCTGGCGTCTCTGTGATAGCTGCCACGGGCCCTGAAGTGGGATCAGAGACGGACCTCTTAGGGAATGCCCACTGCCTATCACCCCCACACTACGCCCACACTGCTCACCCCTCTCCTTGCATGGGCTTCGAATGCAGAGGCATGAAACATATTATTTAAAGGTCAGGGAGTGGAATGTGGTGCCGAGCAGTGACACGGGTGAGAGAAAGGAATGCCAGAAAAGGTGCTGATCGGCCTGAACTGTTAAGGGGACTGAAGAGCCTTTCTGTTCCAAGTAGAAAACCGACATGGAGGAGACGCCAAGGGGCTTTAGTTACAGAGTTAGTCTGAAATGTTATATTTGGCATAATACAAGACTTTTTTGTGGGGTCCTTGCTGTCATTGCCTGTACTTCTGCTGCAAAAAAAGCATCTTGATTTTTATCTCGTCTATAGAAGCTTTGTGCCCTGTTTCCAAAGCCCAGTCAAATGACAGTAGATTATTATAGAAGGTACTGTCCTGTAATTTGGCAGTTTTATTGTGGGTGTGTTTGTGTCTGCTTTCTTGTACTCAAATGCAGAAAGTCTCTTAACAACCAACCAAGGCATGGCTCCTCTATTTTCGCATGTGAAACAATAGATTTTGTTTGATGGATCGGCATACAGAGAGCAGGATATTATACAGCTTTGGTTTCCAGTAGACTAAACATAACTGCATGCAGCTCCACTTCCTCTCATGCCTGAGCAACAACAGGCCCTAAAACAATCAGTTGGAGTTTTAATGTCATAGTTTATTGATGATGGACTGTGAAACAAATTTACTTTTACTAGTGTTGGCATCCAAATTGCCCCTTCCTCTTTCTGCTCATGACTTCTAACAACTAGGTCCCAAAATCAAACTTTCAAACCATTAAACTACAGCTTCATTTGGCTAGAGATTTTGGGTTGTCAGAGCATCACATTTTAATCAGGCTGATGTTATGGGTAGTCTAGCTCACTTCCATCAGGCAGCATTTTGTGGGAAGTTATAAGCTCTCAGGCCCCTACTTGTGATGTGGACTTGGCTTGGGAAGGCACCCTTGTGTGGAGTGCAGACAGAGGGTCTATAATGTAAAAGGTGGGAAAACTGGATTGGATCCAACAGTCTCTAATCCTGGTCCAGTTTTACTTCCAATCAAAGGAAACTGTGCGGCATGATCAGTTTTTGAAAACTGAAGAACACAAGCTGTTGTCTGTATGCACTCCAGAAACTGTTCATGAGTATTTGCCATGTCATTGTCTGGTTTCCAATATTACTAATGCAATCTCTCTCTCTCTCTCCCCCTCTCCCTCCCTCCCTCTCTTTCCCCCCTCCCAATCGCTGGTGTTCCAACCTGAAAAGAAACATCCGGAGAGGAAGGTATGATCCCGCCCGTCAGGCGATGATGTAATCCCCTCACCAGTCCATCCTGTCCCATCAACAAGCCCCTCTGTCTCCGCCTCCCTTCCTTGATCAAACAGCCCCTCCCCCACCATCTCCATCCCTGCCTCACCCCCTGCCCCCCATTACCTCACCATCAATGGGACCTCCTGGGATTGCAGAGCAGATCTGGAGAACACATCAGTGCAGGATTGATACCACTTTTTCAGAGGCTGGAGAAAATGATAGAGCACTTTCCAACCTAGTGTGGCTGTTTATAAGCTGTTTATACCACACCTGCATTAACCTACCATTTTATGCAAATAATATGCTCTTAAAATGCTCAGCAGGTAATATATCTGGCCTGGTGGAATTGTCTGTGTGGATGTTCAGGCCAGTCTGCAGTCAGCTGTAGTACCTTCTCACAACTCCTGAGATGGCTTCTTTTGCAGCCAGGGTAGAACTGTAAGACTTTAAGTAAGAACTTTTACACTCGGGTAGGTCCCCTTCATCCACTGACACTCGGGTCATTTAGAATCTCTGTGTGCTGCCCACGTTTCTACTCCTGTTATTGTACCACAGGACTGACCGCTGCTAAAACTAGTCTCTTCTCACACTGGTTAATCACCTGCTCTCCCAGGTTCTCCACCCTAACCTCAGCCCCTCGATCTGCTCCCAGCTCCCTCCCTCATTCAGTTCCTCACATCCTGGCACAGCCTCTCACCCCTCTTCTCTCAGTCTTTCAATCTTTCTTCTTTCTTCCAGATCAGGAGGTGCATAGGGCCAATGTTGATGCTCTTCCTCGCACTCTGTCCTTTCCACCTAGAGAGAGAGAGAGAGGGGGGAATAAGTCTTCCGCTCATTCCAGAACCTTCGACCTCCTTTCCCCATTTTTTTCTTCTTCAGTCTTTCTCTCCTGACGCCTGTCTCTCTCTTGGAGTGTGACTCCAGAAAGCTTCAACACTCTGCATTCCAGCCAGATGTGACTGCCAGTTCCCTTCGTCTGTCTCCTACTGCAAAACCACCACCACAATAAAAAGCTGCATCTATTATGGTTCCTTTGGCCAAGGGCCCAGACCATCAGTGCCCTCACAGAGGAGCATCCACATATCACCCCAACCCCACCCTAATTTTCCAAGGTCTTTATTGATCTGATTTGATATCCCAATTCATCACTTGGATCCTACTCCCAACACCCCTTCCCCCTCCACTGTCCATCCCAGGTTCTGGGATTACAAGAGTCGGGTATGTTTTGTCACATTTTTTAAGATGACCGCCAGGTGCCCTTGTTATACCTTTGGATCCAAGTGTCCAAAACCCATTTATTCATAGATGCGTGCCCTGCAGTTTATACCAAAAGCTGCCAGTGTAGATTACATCGAATTAGAAAGAGGGTCGGAGGAGGCCCTAGCAAAATTTTTGTGGGGTTTTGTTTTTAAGAATGCCTGTCTTAACTGGACCCTGTTCTCTTTGCTGAGGTTTAGCTGCTACAGGGTCAGGGCTGGTTAGAGGTTATAAAAGGATAGAAAGTAGCTGAAGCCATTACTGGAAAACAAGTTCTTGCTAGAAAAGACCTCAGATCCCAGGTTTAAATACCGCAGCGTATTGTGGCACCAGGGTAGCTTATCAAGATGTCCTCAGGCGTATTTATCTTAGAGTGGCAGACTGATGCACACAGCGTACTGCATACAGTAGTATGAAACCTTGCATTATATAATCATCTTTTCAAAGCCTGTCATGACGAACAGGTTTCGGTCTAATATATCCACATCCATCCAGCATCTTTTTTTTTTTTTTTTTTTTTATCCATGAGAGGCAAATAACGAGCAGCTTAAGTCTGCTTGGGGAACAAAAGTGTTCGTATTGAACTGAATTGGGTTTAACCAAAATGTCTCCTGTATTGGAGGTGCTCCGAGCTCTTGCATTTAAGAGTTGAACACCACCACGTGACTCCTTTAAATGGATCTTGTAAAAGAGAGCCAACATAAAATGCGACTCATTAAAGGCTTAGGACATTAGTGTCTACACTATATCATGCTACCAGACTAGAAGGTTGAATGTAAAAATTAATGGTTAAAAAAAAACAACAACATTAAGATGGAACAAGGTGCTGCAAAAAAAATAAGGAGCTTGAATTATATTTGATGCATTTTTTTTCATGGTGCTTGATTAACTTATGTTATCATCTTTAAGCCAGTTATCCAAGCCCAGTTCCGAAAGAAGGATTTAAATAAAAATAAACACATAACTTTCATATGTATGCTTGTATCTCAGCAAAGGCAGAAGTTCCTAAGAATAGTAATTTTGATTAATCAGTAGAAATCTGCAACAGTTCTCCATATTCCAAGAATATGATTGTATTCAGTTGAGAGACCAATGGATTTTTATTTTTTTATTGCACTGGACTAGTCTAGACTAGGTTTATAGGGGCAAAATCAAGAAAACCCACAACCCGTTTCATACCTGCCATTTCAACACAACGGTTTGTCTCAGGTTAATGCACTTTATTAAAAACAAAAAAACAAGACTATGTAGGTAATTAAATGCAGTAAGAACTATTCCCTGTATATGGGCAAACTAATTTGCCTATGGGTAGAGATTTTTTTTATTTTTATGTAGTTAATATGATGTAATGCTTTAAAGTGTTTTTATCGCGTATCACTTGGGTCTGTGGTGCAGTGCTCTCCTGAAATGGGTTGATGTAGTTTCTTGCAGTCAGAGAGAGACTGAAACACACAAAAGGCTGCAGTCAGGGCTCTGTTAAACCAGGGCCATCTAAAATTAGGGAGCTGGATTTACAACCATAAATGCCTTAAGTCCCCACCTTGACTGCATGCCATAGCCTTTGATTCTTTATCTACGTTTCCTTTCCCTTCTCTCAGGGGGACCTTTTGTACTTTGGGAAGCTCTCAGATGGGTATGTTGGATCCATTACCTAAACTGAACTAACAAAACGGTCCCGACAGTGTCCAGAGCCCTGCCGTATTAAAGCCAAGCACCCTTGATAAAGAGGTGGTCTGAGTACTACAAAATACCAAGCACAATATTTTGAGCGGGCACAAGCCCCTTCCCATCTGGCAGCTTGGCCCGGCGCACTATGCAGGGCCTGCCGCAGACTGCAAAACTGGACTTTCTTTGATATAGCAGGGTTCTCCCAACAGCCAGCCTTGAGTGGCTTCTGCCTGATTGGACATCTCTTCTACTGGAACTAGACCTGTGAGATGAGTCATGGTTTTCTAGTGTTAGTAATAGAGGAGGGAGGAGCTCAGGTTAAAGTCTTGGGTGCCATTGGGGCCTACCAGCTGAGCTCCCTGCAGGACAGTAAGACACTTCTGTTTTAGGGGCACTGTCCCTGGGGGGATTGGCTGGTGTCATGGTCTCCTAAATGTGGTGCAGTTACCAAGATTTTAACGCACCTCAATGCCATCCGTATAGTGAAAGAATAGGGACTTGGATAGAAGCTAAAATCTCTGGAACTTCCACCTTCCCCTTCCCTCAAAGCACCTCAAAGGTTAGATCCACAGCTTGGAAGCATTTTAGGGTTTTCTTGAAAACGAGGTGTGGAAATCCATTTGACCAATCAAGAAATGAGGCCACATAACTTTAGTTGGTTTTCTTTTTTTTCTGGTTCAAAAGTAATGAGGGATTTGAAAAGGAATGCAGTTGAGACCTACTGAAATAATGTATTTAGTTTTCATCGGTCAGTGGGGATAGGGGATGGTAGCGCTAGGGTCTTGAATCTGTTACTCTGGGGTCCTGCTTGGCTGTGTGCAGCTCAGCATCTCTGTCCTGTTCCTCTGAGGGTGAGGATGTGAAGGAGGCCCTCTGTAATCCACTCTAACGCTAGGCTTGACCTATTAACATTCCACCGTAGCGTAATAAAACTATTTATATGTGTATATCTGTTGCTTTTTTTGGAAGCATTATATCAGAAAAATACCCTGTAGCAACCTGTCATTTATTGAAATGAAATGCAGATGTTTTTAAACCAAGGGATATATATATACGAATATATACTCTATAATATATATTAAAAATACAAAACCACTATATATATATATATCTGTATGCGTATGCGTGTGTGCATTTGTATATACTGTTAACAGGGGTCCAAGCATTTTTATTTTTATTTGAAAAAAAAAATAAAATGCCCTTGAGTATGAAATTACCAAGCTGCCGCTTTTGTTTTCTAAGCACAAGAGAATTTGTTATTTGGGGCAGTGAGTCTGGTCTCTAGCATTATAAAACAGTCCAGATCCAATTCAGCAAAATTCAGTCAAGTGTGTTACCTTATAAAGGCTTTTACACTGTTTCCTTTTGGTTGATGTTGTTGGTTGCTTTATATTTTAAAAGATTGATCTTGATAGATCCTAAAAGTAGTAAATGTATCAATCTTTATTTGGTATGGTACCCTTCGCAAGGTAGCTACAATGTGCTTCACAGAATGAACACAAGTTTATGGGCTCTACAAGCAGCCAGTAATAATCTGCTGTGATAAAACAGAATTCCATAATACTGTTCTGTATCCCAGGCGTCTTATAGTATAATATAAATTCCTTGGATCCCTGTTGAGATTATTCTTTTACAGGACGTTTGAAAGTGATTTCTATCTTTGAATTCTGCGTGTGTGTATATATATACACTCACCTAAAGGATTATTAGGAACACCATACTAATACTGTGTTTGACCCTCTTTCGCCTTCAGAACTGCCTTAATTCTACGTGGCATTGATTCAACAAGGTGCTGAAAGCATTCTTTAGAAATGTTGGCCCATATTGATAGGATAGCATCTTGCAGTTGATGGAGATTTGTGGGATGCACATCCAGGGCACGAAGCTCCCGTTCCACCACATCCCAAAGATGCTCTATTGGGTTGAGATCTGGTGACTGTGGGGGCCAGTTTAGTACAGTGAACTCATTGTCATGTTCAAGAAACCAATTTGAAATGATTCGACCTTTGTGACATGGTGCATTATCCTGCTGGAAGTAGCCATCAGAGGATGGGTACATGGTGGTCATAAAGGGATGGACATGGTCAGAAACAATGCTCAGGTAGGCCGTGGCATTTAAACGATGCCCAATTGGCACTAAGGGGCCTAAAGTGTGCCAAGAAAACATCCCCCACACCATTACACCACCACCACCAGCCTGCACAGTGGTAACAAGGCATGATGGATCCATGTTCTCATTCTGTTTACGCCAAATTCTGACTCTACCATCTGAATGTCTCAACAGAAATCGAGACTCATCAGACCAGGCAACATTTTTCCAGTCTTCAACTGTCCAATTTTGGTGAGCTTGTGCAAATTGTAGCCTCTTTTTCCTATTTGTAGTGGAGATGAGTGGTACCCGGTGGGGTCTTCTGCTGTTGTAGCCCATCCGCCTCAAGGTTGTACGTGTTGTGGCTTCACAAATGCTTTGCTGCATACCTCGGTTGTAACGAGTGGTTATTTCAGTCAAAGTTGCTCTTCTATCAGCTTGAATCAGTCGGCCCATTCTCCTCTGACCTCTAGCATTAACAAGGCATTTTCGCCCACAGGACTGCCGCATACTGGATGTTTTTCCCTTTTCACACCATTCTTTGTAAACCCTAGAAATGGTTGTGCGTGAAAATCCCAGTAACTGAGCAGATTGTGAAATACTCAGACCGGCCCGTCTGGCACCAACAACCATGCCACGCTCAAAATTGCTTAAATCACCTTTCTTTCCCATTCAGACATTCAGTTTGGAGTTCAGGAGATTGTCTTGACCAGGACCACACCCCTAAATGCATTGAAGCAACTGCCATGTGATTGGTTGGTTAGATAATTGCATTAATGAGAAATTGAACAGGTGTTCCTAATAATCCTTTAGGTGAGTGTATATATATATCATATCATTATATATAGAGCTACATATTGCAGACTTGCTGGGGGATTACTTTTGTATTTTGCAGATAACCCTTTGTGTCCTCAGAGAAGCCCCCCCCACCCCCACCCCTCTGTTCAATAGCAAAATGCAGACTGACCCGGTAAAACTGGAGGGGAAGAAAAGACCCAAAGCATCTTCTTAAGAGGCCCTCAAAGTCGGGCTGCTTTTCCAAAACCACTGGTGGACTCATTGAGTGAGCGGGATTGTCCTGCTGGATTTTTTAACAGTAATATTTATGCATATGTGATTATGGGTTTGAGTCAAATAATAATCATCCATCCATCCATCCATCCATTTTCGAAACCGCTTATCCTGGAGAGGGTTGCGGGGAAGCCGGAGCTGATCCCGGCAGGCATAGGGCGCAAGGCAGGAATACACCCAGGACGGGACGCCAGTCCATCGCTGGGCAATAATAATAATAATTAAAAAAAATAAGTAAATCAGGATATGTACAACACATTCATTACTTAGGCCATAGGGGAGTGAATGGTAAGATTAAATATTCTCAAATTAACAGTGCATACTGATTGAATACCAAAGGAGTGGCAGCGGTCAAAAATGCCTTCTGCCCTGTTGATGGCATTTATGGATCCAGACCCCAGGACCCAGAAGTGGACAGTGTTTAGGTGTCTTTGGTTGGGTGGGGGACCTGGGCTCTCGGGACCACAAAGGGTTAGGTAGCAGCCCCTTTCATGCTTTCATTACCTAACCACTGGACGAATGTACACAAAGGCCACCATTTCACATGATGTACACAGCAGAGGTCCAAGGAGGCTGGTGACTCCTCCTCCCCATATATAAAACCCCCGACACACACAGCTGTCTGACCGGTCACCTGCCACACACTAGCTGGTAGCCCTGAGCGGTCTGCCAGGTACCGGCTCTACAGCAGTTAATCACAGTCCTAGTCTTTTGTTACCAACACAGGGAACTCCTTCAAGCTCTTAATTACATAAGAGTTCATTATTTACTGGAACTATGTAACCCCTCCCCACTGTGCTTTAACCTGATGAAGGGCTTGTAACATTAAATTAAAAATATGCACTAACGATACATAGTGGAGTACCGGAGCCACCACTATGCACAAACTTGGGAGTTGCCTTGATTTTGTCCTGATTGTTTTATCTTGAAGTACTGTTACTAATCTTCTCCCCCCCCTGATCCAAATCTATGTCAATAAATATGCAGCACAGGGACAAGTAGCTATTGAAAGCAACTAGTGGTTCTCATTTAACCTGAGTGATCTCATTCTCTGTTATGTAACTGGCCAACAATTACTATTGTTTTCTTTCCCTCAGTCACCAGATTAAGCCCCTCTGTATGGAAAGTGCCTGTCCAAGATCATGTAGCATATTCAGGTAAGTGAAGACCAAGCCTTTGAGTTGGTCTGATACCCCCTAACTGGGAAAACAAACTCTTGTCAGTTAGCTTTACAGGTTTACTGCCAGGTCAAAGGTCAGCTGTGTGCACAACCTCCTAGGACCACGTCAGCAACCTCCCGAGCCCTCTGCTGTTTGTGCGATCCTGAATGTTCACTGCACTCACGGCATTGAAAAATATCAATTGAAAAAAAAAAAAAAGAGCACAAACGGGCTTTCTTTTGTAAAAGTGTATATATTGAGTCCTGTATATAAAGATAGATATATATATATATCTATCTCATCTTTAACTGAGTTAGTAATTTCACCTGTATATTTGTTGATAAATCTTCCTGCCAGTCCTGTCTCACAATGGCACACTGTAAATATGGCAAGGTGCGCGTTGTATATCATGATTTGTCCATGGCAGACTATTTTGTGAGGACTGTGGTGGTGTGTGCGTGTGCGTGTGCGCGTGTGGGTAGGGGGAGGTGTGGGGTGGGGGGGTGCTGTTTCTCCCCTGCTCCCAGCGAAGCCTCGTCCCGGCCTCCTTCAGCCTGTTTTGACCAAGTGAAGGATCCTTGCTAAATAGTCAGCCTCTATTTTTAAGACCATGTTTTTAATAAAGGCTTCTGAATCATTGACATAAATGCAATTCGACACTGTTAATGAGTAAGAACAAGGAAAAATAAATGCAAAAAACTAAACAAATTTTCTTCTCTTTTGTTTGTGTTGTATTTGTGTTTTGAAAATACTCTGGTTCTGCAGCTGCTGGACTGTATACAAAAGCCTATTCAGCTTTAAACTACATTCAAAATGAAGAACACTTCTTGGCTTTGATGGGGAATAATCTAAAGCATTTATGTAAAAGTCTACTAAGCAGTATTTTCATAAAATATTTGAGTTTATAATGAGAATTTTACCAGGAATAATCTAAAAGCTGAACAGCAAAAGAATGATATGCAAACATGTAGATATGTAGTACCTTGTAGTTTACTATAGTACTTACTATAATGGTACAACAGATACTATAGTACACGTATAGTACTCAAAAATACTGTCACATGCAGACAGTTTCTCCAGGAACTTTAGCATTCTCGTTTAATATTGGTCTCCTGAATGGGGAAAAGTTATTGAACCAATAAGGAAATGTAGTGTTCAGTATTTTTAGTTCATATTTTTTAAGAGTTGAATTTCATAATGTATTGAAGAAAAACAAAAACAGGTTAATTGCTTTACAATCAAAATCTTCAATACCTAGCTTGGGATTAGTGATATCAAAAGGTGTTGTATTAAAGGCCCATGAGAAAACAGGCACAGGAGTAAACCAAAAGAATCACAGCACTTTCCTGAAAACCAAAGTGAAATGTTCAGATCCATAGGTATTTCAAACTCTCAGAACCAAATGAGTGACTTGACATTTTGAATAAACTAGATTATACGTGAAGTGGAGGACTGGCCCAACTGCATTTTGAAGTTGCCAATTCAACACAATGATGAGCCTCACAAAAAGACTGACGATTGCCTTTGTTTTCATTCCAGGAGCTGCTTCACCCATTTACCAGCTTTATTTAGCACAATAAAGACCATTAAGACACTGCTTCTCAAGAGCTAATTATTTTATAGTTATTCCTACAACAATGTTAGAATCCATTAAAACATGAGCCAACATTGAGAGTAAGGGGGGGGGGGTAAACAAGCCTGATTGGATGTCTGCAAAACAGACTCACTTGAACAAAGTAAAGCGAGCAGCACTGAAGTAAATACAGGGATACTCACAGCACAACTTTGGGGGGAGAAAGCAAGGGAGACCGGAAGAAGGACACCACATCCAAAAGGGAACCAAAGTTGTGGTGGCGGGGGACTTTGACAATTCAGGCCTGTCTCAGGTTTCATTTCTACCACTGTGTAAGATCATAGTACAAATTGGTGCAGCACGCTTAATGCAATATTCCCACACTGCACTTTCATGGGGCATTATTTTACCCTATAAACTCCATACAAACACACAGAGCATGACAAAACCATACTGAGAGCCGCCTATGTGCCAGAACAGTGTTTTTTCAGCACCAGTCATTTAAAAAAATATCCCTATATGTTAACCCTCCACAAAATGGTCTTTGAAATATTGCAATTTAAAATTGGAACAAGCTACCATTTAAGACTGATTTAACCCCCTTATAAATTTGAAACCGTGTTTTGAGCACAGTTGACCTTTGAAGGTATCTCAGTTTCAGCAATAATTTACAGAACAACAAAATTTGGTGCATTTCTCCCCCTCTCTCTACACCGAACACCCACCTCACTCTGTAGCCAGAGCCTGACAGGCTGCCCTGTGGCGACCTCTCCCTGTAGAGTGTGGAGGGGGTGCAGGCGACTTCTCAGTTGTGGTTTGTGAGGGTTTTGCAGGGAGCTCCCTGGCTCTGGTGGAAGCCATGGACACAGTGGGCAGCCTATAGGACTTCCTGAACTACTTACACTTTGATGTGGCAGACAAGCCTTACAAGAACTGAAAGCAGTGAAGGGTAACCCTGGTCCTGGAAGGCAAGATTAGATCGGCATTTTCCCATCTTCTCTCCAGCTTACAACACTTGCTTGATAGGTCCAGTTTAGAAAACATGATTCAATTCAATAATGTGTTTTGAAGTGGTATCATTAAAAAATAAAACCAACTGACAAACAAAAACACAAATGTACATCCTCATTTGTTCTCATATGTTATAAGATAGCTTAGATGTACTGAACATCATCAATATGGAAACCAAGTAAATACAAAAATAATAATAAATGACAGTAATTGTTAAGACAGCTGGACAACACACTCTCTTTTCACACTCACATAATTTATGTCAGCTTGCTCCGGTCTATCCTGAGTCCGGACTACAGAGCTTTGTTTTTTCTAACATAAAAAGCAAAAAAAAAACAAAACAGAAAGCCTGCACGAAAGAAAACCAACATCTCTGGAGGCTTGAGCACTAGTTTATTTCTGCAAACCGCAACTTCATATCTCTTTCCCGTAACACAGCGAGACTCGTTTCCACCGGTTCACTTCGGTCGTTTACAAAAAGAGAACACTTGCGCTTTAGTGTTTATTGCATCACTTGCTCACCCAGTGCCAACACATTTCTCCAATATGTAATCAAAGTAGCAATATCCCCTCCCACACCCCCCCCCAATCGAACCCCACCTATCCCTGTCACAAGTCAGCCCATCGCAATCGTCATGTTGGCAAGTCAATCTCTCTCTCTCTCCGTATGGTAGAAACTGATAAAGATAGTTATATCCTGGGATCCTAGATAACCTTCTTTTCCCCCTTCTCGACAGCAGTAGCAAGATAGGTATCAGAATTGCAAGACGATCAGTGAAAAACAAAAACACAATATCCACATTATCCGACAATGGTTCTAGAGAAGAGCCTAGAAAGGGATGCCATCTGAAGCCTCTGGGCGGGAGCACATCTGGTAACAGCTGGAGTTGATGATACAAAAGCCCTTGTTTCTACTGTTGCGATTTAGTTTCTCACAACATAGGGGAGGGGGGGGGCGGGGGGAGGGAGAGAGCACTTCTGGTTCAAAGCCTCCTAGAAAAACAGCAGCCCTTGTCTAGCGTCCACTTTGGATTTGGAATATTTAATATATTTTATTTTGATGAGAATTTATTTTTGCACCCTCTTTTTGTTGGTTTGCTTGCTTTCCTTCTAAAACACTGCTGGATTCTGCTTTTCATGGATTTATTTTATTGATTTATTTTCGAATGAGAAGGATGCTCAGACGAGCACCCTGTATGTTAAACAGTAAGTGTGTGGTCTGATACAATCAAGACAAAGAGTCTGTCATTTTTGTTGTTGTTGTTGTTTCGATTCGTTTGGTTTTGGTCGTTTGCTGTCGGAGCAGTTTGTGAAATGGAGTCCCGTCGGCTGCAACTCCAGCGCGGGGTTTTGGCGCAGAGCCCACGT
Source organism: Amia ocellicauda (assembly GCF_036373705.1). Classification (NCBI taxonomy): domain Eukaryota; kingdom Metazoa; phylum Chordata; class Actinopteri; order Amiiformes; family Amiidae; genus Amia; species Amia ocellicauda. Next base: position 23,508,479 of record NC_089852.1, on the reverse strand, counting down.
GGCGATGCAAGTCAAAAGGTCAAAAACATATGGGTTCTCTTTCCTGAAGCGGCAAGTCTGTCCGTCTGTCCGTTCGTCCGTCGGTCAGCGAGTGGCATAGTTTCTTTGCCTGGTCCTGGCGTCGGATCACTGCAGCACCAGGCCAACCTTAAAAGAGAGAACACAGGATCAGCCAGCTCTCCTTCTGCTGGACACTATAGTCTGACCTTTCTGAACCCTGAGCAATAACCCAAGCTGTTCCCCAAAATCACTCACTGTACAATATGTAAATCAAGGCAAGGAGAATCTATACACTATGTAAACACTGCACACCTCACACTGTTGCCATTGCTTTTGAATACATGCACCCTCGTTTTAACTAACTAACAGCACTGTCATTTGTGGTTGTATTAAAATGCTTGTGGTTTCCTCAGAAACTACAATAATGACAGTGAGATACCTTTTCTGAGCCCATGCTGGGACACTTCCAATTGTACAGGTAATACTGCAGGTTGCCGTCTCCGATCCCAAACTTGAGCTTCTCCAGGAAGGTCTTGTTCTCCATCAGGTCCAGTGCATTGAAGACATCAAACCCTTTCTGAGGCGGGGAGATCAAGAGAGTGAGAGAACTGTCCTCATTCAGGCCGGACCCACTTAAGCACCACCAACTGGAGATTTGGACTCGGATGTAAACGCAGGAGGGCTAGGCTGCTAATTGAGCACTGAGGCGGATGTAATATATGACATGAGGGGTGACTGCTCGGACACCTTTCCTGAAACCAAACTGCTGAAATACTGTGTGGTGTGGCAGTGTGTGGATCTTTAGCACAACATAAATAATATAAATGAAACACGCTATATACTTCCAATGGGCCAGGAGTTTCCTTCAAAGACCACCAATCCTGGGGTCTCTGAAGGAAACTCCTGGCCCATTGGAAGTATAATTGGCAGCACTGATTAAGAGTGCCTCTTTTCCAAGTTTTTCTTTAAAGAGGCATGTGCGCGTGGCCGGGAGCTCACCGATTTGGCCAGGATGAGAGCGTCGCTCATGAGATCCAGCAGGGGGGTGGTGGTGTGCACGTTATAGAAGGAGTAGGCCGCCTTCAGGCTGCGGTGCACCGGGTGGTTCATGATGGTGGACGGCAGCGTGTAGAAGCTCAGGAAGTCCGTCACCACGCCCTCTGGAGTCTGCAGGGAAGCAGGGAACACACTAAACATGACACATGAACTGGAAGTAGTAGCAGGGAGCAGGAGACCAGGGGTGCCATGGAGGGATGGACAGAAGGGAATCCTGCTGAACAGCATGTCCTGGGACAGAGGCACTGTTGGGATGCCCTGCAGTTTAGACACTGACCTCCACCACGTATGTGTCGATGATGTTCTCCCTGGGCAGTAGCCAGTGCTCCACCTCCTCCTCACTCATCACCGGCGTCAGGTGGAACTGCCTTAGGTAGTCCAGGAGCAGCTGCTGGACCACCGGCACGTCCTTCTTCTGCATGGTCCGCAGACCCGCCGTCTTAGGAGCCTGGGAGAGAAGAGAGAAGAGTCGATCTTCCAGCTACGGTATAAAAAATCTTGTTTGAAAAGCCAGGCTTGATTGTTTAGGGCTGGGTGATCTATTGAATTTGCTCAATCTAATAGAATGTTTACTAAAAACAGAAAGGAAAACACTTATTTTGCTACCAGTGCCAACCCCCCCACCCCCCACTGACCTCAGACAGGCGGTAGAGCTTCATAGTGCGTTGCATAGTCATGTTGCGGCTCAGGTGGGAGAACTTCACCTCGATCAGCTTCCGTGGGTTCAGAGACCTGTGCCAATACCTGCAGACCAAGACACACGGTCAGCAATGCAAGAACCTCAGAGAACAGCTTGGTTTCTCCTCCATTGAAGCTTGTCATTTTCCTATAAGTGCTTTGACAAGCATGGAGAAATAGTTAATCCAGCCCATTCGGATCAAGGCAGTGCAATTCCAACCTTTCAGAAGAGGCCAAACAAGCTAATGACATCAGTGATCTGATAGGGATAGGAACGATCTGCTGTTTTCTGGATTCTACTCATAGTTACTGTATATAGCTTTGAGGGGAAACAAATTAATTAAAATAAGGTATGCTTGGTATTCTATAGATGGATGTTGCTGGGCAGTACATACCGGCAAGTGCCCACAGGTTTGGGCAGCACCACGCCAGCAGTGTAGACAGCCTGGAAGATGCCCTGTAGGTTGACCCGTCTGGTGATCTCCCGGATCAGAACCGGAGCCACTCGCTTGGAGCGCAGCTTCTTGTGCACACAGAGGAAGTTAATCTCCACCATTTTCTTCTCTCTGGAGAGAGGGAGAGGGGAAAGAAAAAAAACTTTAAAAAAGGGAAGAACACAGTGGCGATCCCAGTAACAAAGATATTTTTGTATTAAATGCACATGTGAAAAATCAAAAAGTAAAAAGGACTTGCTTAATAGGAACTGTCTACCAAACGGCTCATGTTTGACTTCATTGACTGTAGTTTCATGGCCTGTCATTTTCTCTCTATGCTTGGTCTTTCATATTCGCCTTGGTCACAAAGATATGGGTCCAGAACCTGTTTTATCCTTGTATCAATATTGAAGGCGGTGCATGAACAAAACTGAAAATAAATGGCTTTTACGAGTCACACCGGGCAGACAGTGTGGTAGCTGATAGACATGGGTGTTCCCCTCTTGGGTTATACCAGTCTACCACCTCAAAAACCTGTATGCTATTAATTGAGATCATGGTTATACGATTGGTTGGAATGGAGGATGTACAGTATGGGTTTTATTAAAAACGTAATGTGCAGCACAAGAGAAAGGGTTTTAATTTACTCAGCTCTGTAAACTTGTATAAACCTTTGCAATATTCAGACAAACAGTGGCTTATGGAAATAAAACCAAATGTTGCTTCCAGGAGAAATTCCAGGTCAATGATACCTCTATTTCTCTGGATATCAACAGCACATCATGCAACTATGTAAACATTTAAAAGAGCTCTCATACAGCCGAGACCACAGGGAGTACACATTTAGATAAATAATAAAAATAAAAAAAATAGACCAGGCAGTTCAGCAATGGTGACAGTTCTGGACAGAAGTGGGCTTGCCGTGTTGGGCTTTAGTAAAGGCATTATCTGTCTCTCGGGCCCTGGCATGGGTTTGCAACCATGCAGTGATGTCAGAAACACATAGCACTACTGCGAACATAACCATACACTTTCAATTTCTGTCATGTAGCTATTGTGGGTTGGTTCCCTGAAGGGGGTGGGGTAAGGGTTCTTTCCACTGCACCTGACCACCTAGTCCCCTCGTTTACCAACAGTCATTCAGTCTAAAAGTTCCCCAAAAACTGAGGTAGAGAGATGCTTTTGCTTCCTTCATATGTCGTTCAAAAGGAAAGAATAAGGCTATGTTAAAACTAAAATGTTATGGCAATTGGTCTCAAATCCGGGGTCTCAATCATAAGGGGTCAAATCCAGCTCCTGCAGGGCTGCAGCCTCCTCCAGTTTTAACTGACTTGGATATTAGATTAATTAGACATCTAGAACATTTAAAGGTCTTTTACAGTTCAGGGATTAGAGGATTAGTTTTAATTCAAGGTACACAACCTGTAACAAATTGTAGTCTGTAGAGAAGTACCTAATTAATCCAGTTAAGCAGCTAATCAGACACAATTAATGACTGGGACTTGGGTGGGAACAAAAACCAGTGAGTCCTTGTTTGAGACCCATATTATAGATGAGTTATTTATTTGGCAGTGGTCGTTGGCATGAATGCCGCCGGAGACAGTGTTACAGAGTATAAAGATGGGCGTACTCACGTGTCATAGATGCGGATATTGGCCGGGATAGCACTGATGAAGCCAACCAGCTTCTTATTGGAGACCACCCGTACTCCGCAGTGCCACTGGGGCAGCCAGCCTGGGGGTCTGAGGGCCCTGCCAGGGCCAGAGACAGAACATCAGCATTGCAAACAGTACCAACCAGACAACTACTGAAGTTATTGTGATGGGGACCCGTCTAAGGGCGGTTGTGCAATGCTTGATCAATGGGGCCCGAGAGGAAACCAGGAACCCTTCCATTATAAAAACACAAACAAGTCTTAAATAACGTGCTCACCAGAGGAGGAACTCGGGGGAGTAATCAAATCTGAACATGTTGTCATCATCCTCCACATAGTTCTCATTCAGCAGAGTGTAGAGCTCCTTCAGCTGCAGGAGAGAAGACAGTCTTGTTAGTGTTTTTTGCAACAACATCTAGAACACTATATAGATGGAATAATAACAACAATAAATCCATAACTGAAAATGTCAGGCTACGTATGTACCTTATCGACATTTACAATTTAGGTGTGCAGAAAATTAGGACCCTGACTTTGTCAATATATTAAAAACAAAAATACACACATTCAGGAAGTTAATATCAACATAATTTCAACCACCCAGACTACTTAACTTCCAGTTCCTTTCTTTCTGAAAAAGCACAGCTTTGCCATAATGGGTGACAGGCAATATTATATACAAATAAATGAAGTTATTAATTTCAAGATTGTCACATCGGCTCCAGGCTCCCACCTGCACTGGTCACACCATTACAAACAGTATTGCAGCTGGCTTACACAAGACAGCGAGTGCTTGGCGGTGGGAATGCCTGTACTTCTTGAAAACAAATGCTTAGGCAGGACAAACCAACAGACAACACAGGGGAGCCCCTGAGAAACACCCACAGCAGTACACATGTAGAAGCAGCAGGACTGTCCTGCAGAGACGGCGTGCTTGATCACTCACCACGGCAGGGTTGCCCAGGTCCAGAGCATCCCAGGTGAAGCCCTGGGGAAGGCTGTAGGGCTCGATGCGGATGTTGTCCTTGTCGGGCTCGATGGAGCCATGCGACATCACCACCTCCCCTAGAACCACAGCAGACACAGCATGGTCAGCCACAGAGAGTACTGGGCAATGCACAGGCACCCCCCACGATACACTGGGTAAGTCAGTAACTGCTTGTCAGGTGTGCAAACACTTGGGAACTGTATAAACCTCTTTGAGACTTTTGATCATTTTCAAAGCCACTCCCATCAAAACATAAACACCACAGTTAAAGCATTCAGTACATTTTGAAAGAATTTTTTTTTTTTTTTTTTGTCAGTTTCATCTTTCCTCTGCCTAATGCTTTCCAGTACTTTTGGGTTTTGTGGTCAGGCAGTATTGATATTAGTTTTCCGAGTCCTATTAATCTCTGTGGCCAAGCAGAGAAAAATGCTCACAACATTCTGTAGACAAGTCAGCAGTGAAGACTACACCTTTGTAAAACCTAGCAGTCATCTCTGTTGCAGAAGTAGGCTTTACCACTTTACCCCCCTGGCAAACTTGATTTGATCGTCTAGTCAAATCCCAGCTCGCCCTCTGCCCTTAGTGTGCACCCTCTTGGCCTCTGTTCTGTCTACCCCTTTGCTCTCTCCTTACCCAGTTTGGGAACAGGCTGGGTGTCCCAGAACTGGTAGCTGCGCCGGGTAGCCTCCTCCATGGTTTTGGCTGGGCCCTGGCCCACAGAGAACAGCTCGATGGCCTTCTGGATCTCCTGCAGCTTGTCTGCAGGCAGAGAGTTCACCTGAGGAACAGAGCAAGTCCATCAGTCACACCAACCAGGCCCGGCACATGCAAGAAATATTCAGTACCTAAGTATTCTGGCACTTAACTGGCATGTTTTTTTAAATGAGAAAAAATAAAAAGAACTGGACTTAAACAAAATTTAAAAAACTGGAGGGTTCCAAAATAAGCAGAGAAATGCATGCTGTGTCACACTGCAACTCATGCCCATCAGCCAGGAATGTGTCCGTCCGTCTGTCTGTCCTATGCCCTTCGGTCAGGCTCTTTGTGCTTTTACAAAGGTGACCCCGAACCCAAAATGAAGAGCATGCTGGATCGACTCCCTCCTCCTGAGTCTCAGGGCCTCACCTTAGCTGACTGTTCCTGCCCCAACTCCTTCCCTCCGACTTTGTCCTTTTTCTTCTTCTGTTTCTTCTTCTTTTTCTTTGCTCCGCCGTCATCCCCTGGGCTTCTCTCTCTGGAGAGAAAGCAGCGCCGTTCAGACTCCCGCTCACAGTCCCCTAGGCTGCCCCCCTGCACAATCATGTCATTCTCTCCCTCTCTTTTTTTAATCCTATATGGGCCCGAAACAGAAACCAGAAAGCCACTGCCTGCAAACTGATTGACCTCACTTTCTAATTATAAAATCTCTCACAATTACAAGGGACCATTCGGTATATGAACACAGTGATTTGAAAACAAGAAAGACACACAACGGGCATGCCACCTATTGTGTCTTTGTTTTTCAATTCACGTGTTATATACTCTCTCATAAATAACATATTTTTGACTCTTTCAACACTGAAAAAGACAGACACTGGAACCCTCAATTATCAGATTAAGATTCTCCCCAAATAATTCCCCTGCACACTGCATAAGACACAGAAGCACTGTAACCCACCCAAGCCAGCAGAAATACTTTCTTAACAGATGCACTGTTTTGAAAACAGCTGTAACATATCGCAGACAGATACAAATGCCTAAGACACATAATATCCCTTTAATTATATTTATATATATATATATATATATATATATATATATATATATACATACATATATACACACACACACACACACACACACACATACATATATACATTTTAAACTACTTCAGGAGAGAAAAATAACTTGTCACTGGTGATCATTCTTCATTGTTAGAAACTGCAGAAATATCACGGCTTTATTCAAAGTGTGGTCATGCCACTCAGACTTTGGTATTTCAAGCATGGCATGTGCCAAGACTTGTGTTTTTCCACTGCAAGCTTGGTCTGTAGCAGTGAGCATTTTATGAAGTGTCACTACAAGCAAATGATCTTGATAAACTACAAACATGATGTACAGGAATGCAGGTAGTAGAATTTGTGTTAAATCTGCTGCACAAACCCACAACCTGGCTGCAGAGTACTCTCAGGAAGAGAAAGAGTGTACTTACAGAGACGGAGAGGGGTAATCCCATTAGAGCACAAGGAGGGAGGTTAGAAGTTGAGCTGTATTTGTAGGGCTGGGACAGATGGTACATCATATGTCCCCCACCGGGGTGTGTGTGTGTGGGGGGAGGGGGGGGGGGGGGGCTGGGGGAGGTCAGCAACACAATAACCAACAAAGATTACAATACAGGTTCCACAGAGTTCGCCTGCAGAAGCCACGACAACATCTAGAAACTCAGTGCTGCTCTTTCTTTTTCAGAGATGTGGCTTGCCTGAATCAACACAACCAAGCAAGGCCTATTCTCCCCCCACACTGCACTGAGCGCGCTGAAAGGGTCTCTTCTCTTTGTACCTTTCAAACACAGTGGAACAAAGACTCGGCACCCCCCTCCTAATAATAGAAAGAGAGAGTCCTGTAGAAATAGTGGAGCTAATTTCTACACAACACGCCCATGGTATCAAACAGATCCGCCATCTGCATGTGCCTTTATATCAGAGCCTGCATGATGCACACAGCAAAGCTACCAAATAAGACTGTGCGCGCACACTAAGTTTACAGTTGATTTGCAAGCCGCTGACTTATCTCACCGTCAGATACTGAATTTCAAATAACCTGGCTTTGTAACTGTGGCACATGCTTTTCTAATACTCATCACAAGTGATTAATATATTTAGAGAGACAGTGCACAATTCACTTCAGGACAAAGATAAAACAAGCCTTTATTTTGAATGCATAGGCAAACATCTGTCAATTATTATTGTAATTAATACTATCGTTTATTTGGTGAATGTCTTAATCCATTGTGACATACATTCTGTACTGATAACATTACTGCAGGTTTTTTTCTTTACCAGGCTCAATACTACTGATCCTCAATAGGGTTCATTGTTATGAATCTACAAGTGTATCTCCATTATCCCTTGGCTAATTAGGATTAGATTACGCTTAAGCACTGCTCAGTACTTAATGACAACATTTTAAAAAGTATCAAGGCCAATATCTACTACCTGCAGGTTGGTTAGCTTTACCTGTAGACAAGCATTGCTAGGACTGGTATAAGTACGTTTGTGCTGCGACTGATCAGTCATAAGTAAAAGAAACGATACGAAAACAAATTAAAATGTTGCAAAATGCAAACAGACGTCCTGTGACGTTTCATAATTTCTGCGAAACACCCAAACTTTCAAGATACGTTTCCATAGTACAACGCTCTTCTGCAGGCGCTTTGTAGGTTAATGAATAGCTCTGTTCTAGAACCAGATCAGCCTTCCGTTCCATTACTGGATTCGATTACAACGAAATGTATTCATGTTATTCTCAATGTAACTTAAAAACGTAACTGTATGGGTTTTTTACGTAATTGTTCTGAAAGTATAAAAACTACATGATTTATCTGGCCCAGAGTGCCAAAGAAGAGATCAAAGCCTCGTTAGGTAGCCTACTAGTACAGCGTATCAATTTCAAGGTGTGACAGTCGATTTCAGAAAAGGGAGGAGATTGTTTCATGATCTAGAACTGAGCGGATAATTACATTACATTATTTGTCATTTAGCTGACGCTCTTATCCAGGGTGACTTAAATTTGTACCCATTTATACAGCTGGGTATTTTACTGGAGCAATCTAAGTGAAGCACCTTGCTCAAGGGTACAACAGCACTGCCCCACCTTCCAGTTATGAGTCCAGAGCCCTACCCACAACTCCACAACGCTGCCTACAAACATAATTTGTAACATAATTAGGCCAAAAAAAAAGTGTAGGGTGCAGATGTACACAATAAAACGTATTATTAAACGTGTTCAGGTTCTTTCTTTCTTTTTTTTAATTCAAACAACAAGACTCGGACAGAAGAAGCCCCACCACGTCGCTGCCAGGTTAAGCGGTTCCTCTTTCTCTTACTGTGAAAGGGGCGGGGGTATTTATTTTGTATCTAAGTTTATCTAGAGCAACCCCCCTACCCCTTTTCCAACTAAAGACAGGCCGCACATGACCTTGACTAAACAGACATCGTGCTTAATAATAAGATGCTGAAAGAAAAGGCCTTGAACCTCCAGTGCACTTACACTGCTGCAAATTAAAGAGACGTCAACCGTCGCGAATCGGTCAAGCATGATGGACTCAACCCGCCTGGAAATATCATAATCTGCAGTACAATGCATAACAAAAAGAAATACATGGGGGAAACGACAATAATGTAATTACCGTACCATGTGAGAGAGCTAGCTTCCTCCCTCGCCTGGCTTCAAAACTGTCTGCGGCAGATTTCCGCTAGATTTGCCAAGTAATCGAAAAACAAACGACTATAAACAGGCAAAAATCACAAGTGGAAAACGCCGCATTTGATGTATTTATTTATTACAGTGATTTTTGTGTTTTAATTAAAGTTTTGTGATTATGGACTCTTCCCAATCATATTCGATAACAAGCGACTCTCCACCTATACTTATTATTTAAAAAAAATGCATGCCTTAAAAGTGCAATATTGTAATACACCACACGAGAAATAACCTTATCTGCATGCATAATTAAAAAAGCATGTGTTAATCAGTCTTGGACGAAATGTACTTAAATCGGGCAAGTAATTCAGCACTCATAGGCACAACAGTCCTAGTGACTAATGTATGTAAGTTAGCAGGATATATTTTTGTTTGCAAATCTAAAAAAAAAATTCTCTTTTGCTTTCTCTAAACGGGTTTGATGTTTCAATTTCACTCCATATGAACCCTGCGCTACTACAAAAGACAGACAGTCCCCCTATCGAAGATTGAACGCAGGATTGTCCAATCAGCGCCAAACAAGGGTTGTCAATTCAAGCCTCCCTCCAATGAAACGCGAGGATGGGGGCGGGCTCGTTGAGAATTAGGCTGTTTCTACCCGGCTGTGCTGTAGCCTTTTTATTGGCATGGCGCATGAAAGTAGGCCGCGTTTTCGATATCACAAAAAATAGCCGTCTGCGCGTTTACCCGTCGCTGCAGTGATGCTCCTCATTCTCACAGTCGCTGCAATGTCCATGGTCTTCTTCTACCTCTTCTTCTTTCTCCGGCTTCGGTGCTGTCTCATTCTCATCCGCCATCTTTAACCAGGAACTGAGCGACGCACCAGCCCCCACAGTACGTGTCATTGCTATTGGACGGGAGCCGCGTTGCATGCTGGGAACCGTAGTCTCCGGGGCTGTCAGACGGAACACATGGGGCACATGCGTTTTACTATGGGCAGATAAGTTTCTATCCCCGTAAGCGGCTCATTTTTCCAAACACTTTTAAATTGATCGTGAGCAATGTTGATTTAAAGCATACAATAACGTTTTCTTAAGTCAGAGACGGCACAAATCCCAGTCAATCATTATGTTCCGCAATTCAAATCACATGATTAAAATAGCACATCACCCATATTTAAGGCAACTCCGACACCATACAGCTTTAATTGCTATTTCGATTTGAGTAGGTTCCAATCTATTTATTCATCTCTACTTTTAACATGTATTTTATACGTGAAAATCGCATGCAAATCCACGAGGACTGATTCTATAGAAAAGCAAAACTGGGAGAAAAAAGAAAGAAAAAAAAGACATCAGGCACGTACGTTATCTGGAAGGCATTTGTGTGTGTATGTAGTTGTGCATGTAGAAAAAATCTGAAACTTGAGGTGCAAGGGGAAGAGAGATCCATATTGGAGTCTACAGAGAGAGAAAGGGATTATATCGGATAATTATAGGGAGGAGGATATGATGGGGTGTATGAGTTTCCCAATACGATACTTTGCCATTTCTTGAGAAAGGAGGTGTCTTTTTAACCTTTATGAATACAAACCATAGCATAGAATAGCCAAATAAGTGACTTCGTGTTGATTTTATACCCCATAGTAAAGGACACATTACTTCATTTCACCATGGGTAGGAATCCATGCCCTGGAAATGGCTCAGATAATGCAGTCAAACATCCCGTTTATTAAAATAAATTACACTCTAATACGGGGAAAATTAGTATTGACTTCAGAACTGTCAAAATAAAAAAATACATGCACTTTTATGATTACTCCGCCAGATGGCACAGGGACAGTACAGGGCTCCTGTAAAGGAATAACGTAAATAACGTCCCTTGAATTGAAGGAAGGTTATTCAAAGCAAACACAGGGACTTCTGTATCTGTGACAGCCATCTCTGACATCAATCCTGACCTTAAGGTGAAGGCTGCATGTAGAGATAGGCTTATGTATTACTTTAATAGCAGGTGGGCAGTAACAGTGCAGTGTCATTCTCCACAGAACAGCACTGATTTACTGCTAAATCCATGTTTTATAGATATAAAAATGAACAGGCAGGGATGGGACACACACACACACACACAAGATTGTACCTTGCATAAATCCACCTACATCCCAATTCATTTTCAGAAGTGTCCAGCCCTGCTCCGGAGTATTTGTCTGGTTAATTTGTAGAGAGATGTGTTGGTGTAGAACTGTCACACTGTGCCACTGCACAGAAGGGACATCTGCAATCTTATTAAGCTATACTATGCTATTGAGTAAAAGTGTGTGGGTTCCTTCTGATGTGATGAAAAGTACTGTGGAAATGGCTGTGCTTACACACCAATCTATAAAGGAGTTAAGTGGATACAAAAAATAAAACACTACCTTCACCATTAAAAGTAGTGTCTTGTAAAAGAGTAATATCTTAAACCATGTGATGGCATAAGGATATCTAATGATCTATTGATCACAGAGAATCTCTTTGCTCAATTGACATCCCTGTAGAGCTGCCACTAACCCCCTGCCTGCACACCTGTAATGTCCTGTGGTGGGAGTCTTGCTTTCCTGCACAATGCATCCAATACACAATACAAAAAATCCACACATTTCTGGAACATAAGGCGTTTAATGAGGTTAGCACATGCTTCTCCTAGCTTGTACACATCACAACAGACCACACATCTTCATAACCTGCCACCCACTGAAGTATCCTGCAGATTAGTGTACTGAACAAGTTCTTCCTTCAAAACCGAAGTTCAATTTTTTCACCCCTTCACTGATTTATACATTACAGAAAGGTAAATGTGTAACATGACATGTTTATTGCTTTGGCTGGTCAGTAACCATACAAGAATGACCCTAGCAGCAGTATCCCCGGAAAGAAAGGAAATCTAATCAAGGACGCTCCTTTTGGATCACAATGATAAGACTTCACACACCTGGGGTGGGGACGGAGACATTTTAGCTGTTGTGAGCACCAGGCTCTTGTAACACTTACCAACAGCATCATCTACCTTTGTTACTTTATTTTGAGGAGATTTGCATAGATAGAATTAAGGAGTTTTTTTGCTAAACCGGTACAATTACCACAGATTACAGTATAAAATTTGACTACACATTTTCTTTTGCATAATAAAATTTATGAGGACTTCACTCCTCACTGTAAAGGTGTCCCAATTGGACAGACATTTTACAGATTAAAAAAATATAAAAATGAAATTGAAAACTGACAAAAGGAATGGGAAGACTAAATAGAGGCAGCATAGCAAAGGAGGAAACACAGCTAAGAAAAAAGGGGGGGAATGCTGCAAGCTATTATGGGTAAGATTATATGTAATATTTTACTAAGACTAATTTACAGACTAAGTAAAAGTTTTAGTACTCCTATACCATTTATATACTGTATTACTATTATTTAAATAGCTACGACAGGAAATCTGTCAATTAAAAAATAAACAATAAATACAAACAGATTAATTATGGGAAATCTTCAGAAGTCAGGATTGAGTTATTCCAGTAAACCTTAATTAGATAAATCCCAATACATTATAGATCAAAAACAAGCTAAATAATCTTAGAACTGTTTTCAAAGACTGGAGTGGCTAAGATCATAGTTTTAAAAAATAATAAAATAAGACATTGAAGAACTGAAACGCATAACTACGCTTTATGCCTAGCACCACTACAATTAATTGGATTGGCTATAATTGACCTTTGATTTTCAGTAGCTCCACAATGCAGTTAAAAGGTATTCACCTGAAACACTTTCTAACTATAGAACAACTTGAAATTACAAAAATCAAGAAATAGGTTTAAAAGAAAAAAATATATATATATCATAAGCTTTGATAGTTGCCAGTTTGTGTCCCAGTGAAGTAGCTACTCTTCACCCTTTCCCTCAGGACAAGGATAACCAGTGGTGGGCGGCTGCCAAATTGTGCCCTGTGCGTTTTGAGGTATTTGGCTCAAAACAAATGAGAAATCGCAGCTGATTTACACTTAGGGATGATTACATTGCTATTTTAGTTTTTTTGCTGACCTACTTTAGGCTTTTAATAGCTTTTGAGATAATCCGGTTTAATTTCCCCTTTACAATAATTAATGTCTTGCCCTTGCAGCCCTCAGGAAGGTTCACAATATAAAAGGATAATTCCTGATTTTTTTGCACATTTACCCATTCTTTTCCTACACTTTTACTACATGGATGAGCAGCCACCAATTTAGTTCAGTAATGCCCACAAGGGTAGTACTGTACAGCTCCAATAAGCATTTAGTGTTTTAAATTGTGGTGGCGATTGCAATACAGTATAAAATTACCACAGATTACAGTATAACATTACTACTCATTTTTTACACGGACATATTTATACAAGGACACATGCTTCACATTGCTAGTGTATAGGCCTGGATCAAAGCACGCAGTGTGACCAGTACAACTGCAGGGGGATTTTTAAGACCATGGTCCTCCAAGCCCTCTGTCATACCATGGCTTAGCAAGGAGGCTCAGTGATTTAAAAAAACGGGACATTCCTGGGTGTGCAGTAAAAACAAGGTGCATTGGTCTTGGGCAACTTGTATTGCTCTAGTTTAAAAAACAATAAAAAACAATTGGCAGTATCCTCCAGTCATGGATGTCTGCATTTTAAAATAAAAGATTCACTCCCTGTCCCAGCATCTCTCGGTAGCTTATCCAGGGATTTTGAAGTCAGCTGTAACACTTTTCACATTAAGAGACTGCTGAGCAATCTGACACAGAGAAGGCCCTTGGTAGCCCACTCCCCCACCCCAGACCCACTCCCCACATCTTGATCGAAGGGAAGGTTTGGCAAGGGATTTCTACAGACGTCAAGTAACTGAGGAGGTTGATGATTAAAAGGCAAAATTAAAATATTAAAATCGGTTCATGTAAAATGTTTAGGCTCCTATAAGGAAAGTAGCAAGCTGGGTCCCAGGTACCAGAACAGCCAGTTCACAAGACCCTTTTAACACTGCTGTAACACTTCAATCAGATCTTTCTGGGATCTCCCTTCTTCACTTCAACCTGGAGTGCATCAAAATCTTCATTCTCCCAGGCACTTGGAGGGTTATTTTTGGTATAATTGTCCTGAGGCAGACATTGCCAACACCCCACCCCCTCCCAAGGCCAGTGGTTGTCCAGGGTTGTGCGCATACAGACTGGAACTGATGGGAGGTGGGGAGGCTTACACAGCATGGGGGGGGAAATGCTTTTTGTGGAGCCCAGTTAGGAGACTTTGATATGGACAAAGAGAGTGGCTGGGGCTAGAGAGGAGCCATCAGCCTTCAGCAAATGAACATGCCGGTATCCTGAAAGACAAAAGGTGAAAGGTCATGGGAGAAAATGGGGGGGAGTGGACACTTGGTTGGCAGAGTAAATTCATCCAAGGATTCCCACTTGAGAATGGAGTGGAGTTCATGCAGTGGGTGGCCATCTTAGTGTTTTCATCCCCATTTGTTCCCAACAGACACCAACTAATCCATCTCATTAGTCAACCCTCTAGGGTCATATTCATAAAACGTTGACAGTTGAAAAATGAACACTTGTTTTCTCTAATGAGTAAAAAATGCAAAGTAGGGAAATGTTAACAAAACTCAAATGCTTAATTTTTCTTTATTGTGTATCATTTGTTTCAGAGAAAGACTGATGTAGGCAGAGCTAAAAGACAGGCAGGTTGACAGGCAGGTTGGCAGGCAGACCTGCAGGGACACAGACTGACACTCAGCTGGGTAGGTACCTCTTCGTAGGCTGGGGAAGGGCAAGGTGAATTGGCCCACAAAGTCGTTGCTGGAGGTCAGGTCATGATCCTCCACCACAAAGCGAATCAGCGCCAGCTCAGGGACCAGGATTTTGAAGGAGAGAGTGGTGTTCCACAGGGGATTGAAACCTGCAGCCGGGACGGAAAAAACATCACACATATGAATCTCTGGTGCCGGAACATGGCCAAAAGAACAAGGGGCCCCATGAGAAAAAAAATTGTAACTAGACTATTCCAACTTTAACCAGGAAAGCCCATTCAGATAAAGCACTGGAGAGGAGGCGAACAGGGAGCTGCGGGTGACGTACCGTTGTTGTTGATATGTGGAGTCTCCGCCTTGGCATTGTCAGCCGGCACCCCATGCACCTCTATCCTGACCAGCGGGTCCACAATGGAGTTTGGCTTGTCCATGTTCAGCTTGGGCAGCTGCTGGGCAGAGATCACCTGGCCGGGGAGAGAGGACATATCAGCATCGATCACGACTGGAGTTGAGAAATTCACCATTCTTTGCACGTTAAATATTAAGATGACAATTACAGTACAGACTGATGAACAGTTACATATTACAGTACAGACAATTTAAAGAGCATACGAGCTGGTAGCCACTTATCCAGTACCTCAGCACAACTACACATTGCTCTTCACACCTCCCTGCCTATCTCACAATTCCTTCTCACCTTAATGGTCAGCTGTGTGGGCCGGCAGCCCAAGCCTTGGGTGGGGTTCTCAGGGTCAAAGGTATTGTCCCTGGTGCGCTGGAAGTTGGGTTTGAGGACGTACCCGCAGCGGCCATTAGGGAGGAAACGGCCCTGGTTCAAGTCCATCTGCTCTCCTGGTGTCTGGAAGTTGAGAGCCACTGCAAGACGACAGACCCAGTCACCAGGCAGAACTCTGTTAAAATCAGACTTTTGACTGCAGCCCATGGCATATCACAGCCAATCAAAAAGCAGTGAACCACAGAATGCCAACCATACTACCTGTGCAAAGGGGCACACAAGGTAGCAGGACAGAAGAGGTCAAGTTCTTTTTAAACCCTTCTTCCTTCTTAAACTCTTCACAAAATCTGTCCCCACACTTAGGCCTAAACCAAATCGTAACTTTGACTTTCCCCATGATTAGCATCTTACACCCCATCACATTTTTAAGTCATAGAAAGTGACTTTAAAGAAGTTTAAACCCTGATTGGAGTTGGTCATCTGCCATTCGTGGACAGGTTGAAGTTTAGATTTGGTCTAAGTCTTGAGGTGCCAATCTAGTAGTAGGACTAAACTGCCTGGTTAAATCAAAGCAGTGGAAAACCTCTCCAGCTTCCCAATGCCAAAATATTGCTATCATGCACCTTGGCATTCTGGCCTTAACTAAAATAGGAAATGTGCATGTATGCATGGAATATGAACATTCTTTGTGCAGTTACAGTCAGGCCTACAGTGGGAAACACCAGTATTTGTAATGGAACAGGAGTGCCCATGAAAGAGCCGTGCTCACCAATCTGACAGCCGCAGTTCCACATGGTCTGAGGGTTGTAGTTGGAGGACTGGATGCGCTGTCCAGAAGGGTAGATTCTGCTCAGCTGTCGGGTGTTGTGCTGTACAAATGCTTTCCCTGCAGATGGAGGAAGGGACAAGGAGAGCAATGGATTGATTCACCAAGGGTACTTATGGTACTAATAAATAATAACTTAATGTAATAATAAATAATAATAGCACAATAAAAATAAACCCTCACGATGAAGTGCTTTCCAACACCTACTATGCAAGTCAACTTTTTTTTTTTTTTTTTTTTTTTTTTTTTAAAAACAAAGATTGACCTTTTAAAAAGGAAATGGCAAGAACATGACCAAAAAGATGTTAAAATCAGAACTATAACAACATGAGGTGTGCACAAGATCCCACATTTTATACACCCTATATATAGCTAGAATTTGCTCAACCAATCACTTGATTCCAGTTTTGAAGCAACACTCAGTCTACTTCAGTAGGATTTTTCAGTACGCTTTCCACCTCTGGGGAAAAAAGCAGTTTTTAGCCTTGGGGTTACAAGACATAACTCATTTTAGATTAAACTGTGTATACTATGTGAAAAGGGTACCCTCTAGGAGTATATCCATAGCAAGAACTTGAATTGTGTGGAATTGGCTTAATTATCACGTTTTGTCACAAAGCTCTTCAAATGTTTGCTCACTAATAGGGATGCAACTATTCCATACATTTTCGATTCAGTTCGTTTTTTTGACATATTGAACAACTATTTTAACACTGCCAGCCAGGAAATCAATAACAATATTAACAGTAAATTAATGTTAAGGGCTTATGAAACGCACTTTAAATGGACTATGGAGTTCTAGATTTGCATGAACAGTTTTCTGGAGTTGTCATGATTGAATTCCAAGGAACATTAGAAACTTGTTGATCCAATCAGAGGACAGGCAGACAAGAGCTATGTCACCTGCCATTCTTCAATTATGTATCAAAACGTGCACATGTACATAAACAAGAAATTATAAAACAACCTTTACACATTATATAAATCTGTATGCACATCTTAGAAGACATACAATTATAAAACATAACTAGTTATAAAATTTGCATGAAACTGAAATATTGCATAGCCCTACAGTATTATGCAATGTGAAAGCTCTTTGAAATGGCTCCGTGTCTAGTATTACAGCCGTGTACACCAATGCAGTAAACGCGCTTTTCTACACTACAGTACCCTACAATGTAAAATAATTAGCATCAAACAGGTGACTTATCAAAGCATTGATCCAGAGACCGGGGTTTGCAACGAGATTGAGACTGAATTCCAAAAGGAAAGTTAGAAACTTGCCGAGACTATTACAGGGCAGGCAGACGATAGCTATAGCATTTGCAAATCTGCTAATAAAATAATGACAATAATATTTTAATATATGACTTGTAGAAAATCATGTTTCAGGAATCAACATGATTATAACACTTTCATTGTTATAACATGCTATATTGTATTCAGTATATCCCACCACATGAACTGCAGGTTCCGCGGTTACATTTGAGGAGTTCACAGCTGAAACGCCGTATAGGTATTTAATTCAAATATTTAGTGACATAGAAGAACGGATAAGCGGGAGAAATGCGCACACAGATATTTACCGTTGGTTGTCATTTAGTTTTTTCTGATACTTGAATTAATATTGGTTTGGTGAATTTGATTAAATTAAATTTGATGGTCGAAATGAAACGCTCAAACAATATACACCCCTACACTGCAAAAAATACAAGTCTTATCAAGTACATTTCTCTTGTTTCCAGGCTAAAAAAAATCTAACCATCCTTTTTTTTTTTTTTTCTTGAAATTTGCTTGAAATAGGTGAAAAAATCTGCCAATGGAACAAGACAAAATACAACATATTCAAGGCATATTTTCTTAGAAACAAGTTATCTTGCTTGTTAAGGAAATGCATCTTATTTTAAGGATGGTTATATTTTCTAGCCTGGAAACAAGATAAATATACTTGATAAGACTTGTATTTTTTGCAGTGTACTCACTAATACTCGTGGCTAGATACCTTACTGCAACTGGACTGGATGACTAACTTCAAATCTTTGATTAATGGACTGACCACCCGTAACCATCACGACACATGATTAGATTTGCCTCTTGAGTTTTGTGGGTGGAATGCCTTGCATTTCAATGTATTGCTCCTTAATTTATTGGTCTATTTGTCCGTCTGTCACCCTTTTTTTTTTTTTTCGTACTCTGTAACGAATGCCTTTTTAAAAAGTAGTGAAGTACAATACTTAAAACATACTTAAGTAAAAGTAAAAAATTACCACATTTGAAAAATACTCAAAAGTACAAGCACACGAAAAAGCTACTAATTTACAGGAACAAGAGTAGTTTCCACCCCCCCCACCCCCCACCAAAACACCACCCTAATCCAGTACCGCAAAGAAATTGATGGGGCCCCTAATATTACAACTGGCACCAGCCAGGCCCCCCAGCTGAAATGGTCTAGAGCCGCCACTGGTTACCTGACTCCTTGCTGTGACGCTGGGCCTCACTCTCTGAGAATGAAGACATCTCGGTGGGTGGCTTCTTTGTGGCCTCACTGAAGCCAGGGAAGGGCACACTGCGGCAGTACACTACCAGGGCCGAAAGGTCCGGTGACAGCTTGGAGGAGACTGACTGGAGGGGACACACATGCTGCCCATGAGGGCCACAGAGAGATTGCACAGCCATATGGCCAATTACAGAGATTGAGCAAATGACAAGTCTAATTTATGGAAAACTGAAAAACAGGTAAAAGACAGGACTTTTATTGAATGTCAGAAAGACAGATGGAGAGAGGGAAAGAAACTGAAAGAGACAGGGAGAGGAAGAGGGCATTATACTGATTATATTAGAACCAAGCAGCCTTGAAAGCAAAGAAGGACAAAGTGCAAGTGCAGTGGTAGCCTGACTTGACATGGATGCTCAGGCAAAGAGCAGATATTTAGAAGGGGATGTGGACAATTTTGCTTGCTTTAAAATTGCAGAGGTCTGCATTAGTATGAGACACAGGGAGGGAGGGAGAGCGAATGGCAGGCTTGTTTCATGAAAACCAGATGATCACTTGGCAGTCTTACCGATTTGCTTCCATTGGCAACTGGAGAGGATTCCTGAAAGAAAGCGGAAGATTGGGTGTGTTACAGGAGCCAGAACGGAAGCAGCTCACAGAGGTTTGACACATTAGTTCTGTGCCTGAGGCTTACACTAAACTTACCATAAAACTGGTGACACTGGTGTATAAAATGTTTTAGGTTGAGGTTATTTTCATTGTGCTCAATGGTAAAGTGGACACGGGCCAGAAAAGGTACAGCCATTCAGCTCTGACAGCCTCACCTTGCCCACTTCCTCCTTTTTGTTCTTGATCCCGCTCCTTCGCTCGTCCTCCGAACTTGAGGAGCCTGAGGAGCTGGAGGTATCGACTTTGTGCACATGCTCCTTCTTCCCCTTCACCAGGATCCGCCCCTTCAGCTCCTGCCCCCAGTCAATAGGAATCCATTAAAGAAAAAGCAGCTCTTCCCCTTCCCACAAGCCCCTCCCATCCCACAAGCCCTATATTAAATGTAATGCACTGTAAATCTGCATCTACATACTCCATAATGTCTTGGATCATGGTGCGTCCTATGTAGGTGGTGCACATTTCCTCTTGGAACATTTTGTTTTAAGTTAAGTCAAGGCGCAGACAAAAGGAAAACAAGAGCATGAAGGTGACCGATAATACTCGACTGCTCACACACACTGGGTCAAATCTACTACCAACTACATTGCCTGAGCCAGCAGGTGGCAGTACTGCGCATGCTCCACCGCCAGTGAAGATGGGGGTGGTCCTGCTGCAGATACCAGATGGGCCCCATGTCTCAAATCATGCTGTAGATGATAACCATTTGCGGCATTTTATTTCAAGCGGATTGAGTCTCGAGCCTTGCTACCTTGTCATCTGACCCCTCTGTGACATGATAAGTGCTGTATTAAAATGTACAGTGAGTGAGGGGTGATGAAATCTTGCACTGGACTGACTCCCTAGTGGTGTCTGAAGAGATTGAAAGCACTTTGTATCAAAGCCTGGTTTACACAGAGATGTTAAGTGGTAGCCAGCGCCAGCGCCATTTACATAGCCTGCCTTTACAGAAAGCACTACACATACATATATTTATTTCCTTAATTACAGCTCCAGCCACTTTGCAAAATTGTCTGTTTTTTCAATTCTAATATTTGGTCCGATTGTCAGAAGAGTTGTCCTCTGAGACAATTTCAATAAACTGTATCAGTTTGTTTATACCTTTCTTTGACTCTGTATTGAACTGTGGTGGTCCCTTTCCGAAGGGCGCTAGGCCAAATTAAAACGGAACGGAACTGAATGTAAACCAGGCTTCAACACTACTGTGGTTGGGGAAAGCAGATGGAGATGTCATACCTCTGGGGAGGGTAGGCTCTTGGTCAGCTGGCCGTTGAGGGGCTTGGTGACCAGACTGTCTCCCAGGATGGTGCGGAGGTGGTGAGCCATGACGCTCTGCTGCTCTACTGTACAGTGGTTCTCCAGGGACAGGATCAGGGGGTATGGAGAGGCCTGATTAGACCGAAAGGGGAGATCCCATGAGCACTCATTCAGAGCTGGACTAAAGCTCCTCTGACCCGAAGCATGACAGATTGTACTTGTGAGAAACAGCTTGAGCGAGTGAACGCCAACCTTAAAGTAGCATCTCTAAGAGCAACCCTTATTGATCCGTAGTCGAAGACTGGACACTAATCAGCATTCTTGGTGTATACCGCTGTACACCTACAGGCAGGATTTAAAAAAAACAAATCAAGCAAAGAAAATGCAGCTCTATAGTGGAGCTGTGCAATACCTTGAAGGCATACTCAGCGATGGTCTGGATGACCTCTTTAAAGGGGATCTTGGATGTCAGTGTGTGGCCATGGCAGATCACTGGCTCGCCTTTGTCCCCATCCCAGCAGTCCAGCTCCACACAGCGGCAGCCCTGGTTCAGAGCCCTGCAGACATGGCCACCACACAGCATTAGGGACCAGCCCCTGCACACTGTCACAGCCATGGGCGTAATTTATGGAGGTGGGGAGGATATGTGCCCGCCCCCACCCCCCCAAAAATCCAAAAGAAGCTTGTCAAGCACCCTTCCCCCCCGATAATTTATTAAAGTGCAGTCCTTTTTTACATGACCCAACGGACACATCCTGTTCCAATAGCTACCATCTCCTCCTCTTCCTGCTCAAACAGTTCTTGAGGGAACACACTGAACTCTGCAGTAGCACACAGTTGTGGAGATATGTTAGTTGGTATTTGGTAGATTACCCTAGTTAGCGGTTTCCAGCAAACATGTACTGGTTGGGTCCATGCGGGCAATGTGGGCAAATTCATCCATTGTAAAACCCGCATTGGCCCATTTCCAGAATACCAGCAGGAAACTGCTACAACAACATTGCTGCATCAATGTAGGTCATACATGTTGAATTTTTTTAATTAACAAAATTAAACCTTTCAGTTTAATGAAGCCCCGATCAATCTAGTCATTCTCACAGAGCCGGTGTCAATCAATGCAGCTCAGACGTGTTTTGCAGTTGGACAATATAACTGCATGAAATGTAATTGCTGGTGCTCCAATATAAAGATAAGAGGTTTGCTTGTGATTTGGTGTCGATCAGAACTCATTGTGAACAAGGGATCTTGAGATCTTTATATATCCAGAATGACGTCTCATGTTCCCAATTCACAGCATGTATTCTGCTGGCTGGCTGGGATTACAATTTTGAGTTTTTGTGCCATCATTTAGTTTTATTAATGTTCTATACATTTTCGGATTGTCTTAAATGTGAAGCACTCAATGCCATCTTGCTGCAAAGCACACTATACTCTAAAAATTGATTGATATTTCTGCATGGGTTCTTCATTTGTATTAGCAGAAGTATTTATGCATTTGTCTGATGCCTTTTATCTCAGGAAATCTAATCCCCGTTTATTATATAATAGAATATAACCAGCTCTAAGGTAGATGTTAGGCAATGAGAATAGCACAATGTGCACAAACTGCATGATACAGCACAGCCCCAGTACAATGAGGGGAAGGGTGAAACCAGACTATTCTCCTGGATGTGAAAAGGCTGTAGATTTGAGCAGGAAGGGCAGTGAACTATACCTGATGTAGGGCTCAGTGCTACTGGTGCTGGTGATCTGGTCCTTGGTCAGGTAGGTGTTATGGGAGGCTGAGATGAAGTAGTGCGCCAAGGGCTGCGTCATGTCCTGGTGGACACTGGCGTGTGCAGGGTTAAACACATCACTCTCGCTGGACAGCAGGTACATGGTGAACCCGTCCAGAGTCATGAACTGGCTTTGCTTGGCTACCACAGGAAAGTAGAAAGGGAAAAAGGTGTGGGGGGATAAGAGGGATAGATTTTATTTTTTATTTTTTTACAAAAAGCACTTTATTTAAATAAAAGCTCCAAATCAAAATGACACAAAACAAAAAAAAACACAAAAAGGAATTAAAATAAACTGATTAATGAATAATGCACTTTACAGATTATAGCAGATTCCTTAACCTGTTATTAAAGTATTTATCTTCTACTTTCTATAATTAGGAGTAATAGTAGTAACACCAGTGATTAAATCCTGTTTTCAGTAACAGTCACCATCAATCATTATCATGGTTATTATCAGTGTTGGTGGCTTACCCCTGTTGTTGAGCTCGTAGGTGTTGATGACATGCGTGGCCTGTTTGAGCGTGGCCTCCTCGCCCTGGTCACGAAGGAACTCCTTGAGCTCCTCGGCAGAGAGGGCACTGTCATTCCCCGAGTATCTCCGAAACATCGCCTCCAGCTCCGGCCTCCGCATCAGCCGGCGGCAGAACTCTGCGATCTCGCTGTTCTCCAGACGCCCGTTTGCCGAACGGTCGCACTGCTGCAAGGCACAGACATGCACATACAGTACCTAATGTGACCAGTTCCACACCGTTTGTTGTTGTTGGTTTTCAGGCCCTTCTGGTTCACAGCTTTTAAAGATGCATAGCGGACAGCCTCCAAAACTATGTGCATAGACCATAAGTAATGCCTACCCCTAGTATTTGTATACAATTTATTATTATTACTACTCTTCTTAGCAGACACCCTTATCCAGGGTGACTTACAATTGTTACAAGATATCACATTATGTTTTACATTTACCCATTTGTACAGCTGGGCATTTACTGGAGCAATCTAGGTGAAGTAGCTTGCTCAAGGGGACAACAGCAGTGCCCCCACCTAGGATTGAGCCCACGACCCTCCGCTCCAGAGTCCAGAGCCCTCACCACTACTTCACACTACTGCCCATCAGTGTTGGTGGCCTACCCCTGTTCTAGTAATTCTAGTCATCCAGGGACCTTTCAATTAGCAAAACTTTTAGCAAGACTTTTCAGGTAACTATAGTGACCATCTCCTTGGATATAGTATAAAGCCCCTTTTCCTGGAAATCTAATGAGGGCAGAGATTTAAAAATGCTTCCATTTACTCATTAATTAGTAGTCAGCTAGGCTTTCAATCCCCTGTTAACAAACGTCTCAGTTTTCTTCAATACGTGGATGGTTCAGTAGGAGTGCATTCAGCAGATGGAGATGCTATCCATGGAAGCATTGGATCAGCACATTTTTTTTTTATTTTTTTTTTTTAAAGCAAGCATACTTGCTCTCTGGCTCTGCTTGTGTTGGTAATTGAATGCAGACATTTACTACAGACTGTCTGAGTCTGACAGCCAGAGGCCTCCTCACTTCTTAACCTAGACACTATAGCACCCCATAGACCGGGCAACCAACACACAAAATACGATCTAGCCTCCTGAGGGGAACTTTTAATCTGCAGAGGCCACTTGTTGAAAAGGAAACTTGATTCCCCTTTGCCAACAAGCATTTTCTGCTTTCATTTCAAAATGACAAAAAATCAATGTGCATAAACAATTAATTCCACAAACTGTGGATTCCAGCCACACCTGGCCTTGATGGCAACTCTTGGTTTACCAGAAGCTTCGATTCTATCCAATGGAACACAGCCATCTAGCTGTGGCTTTGGACCATGTGACTGGTGGATGGGACACAGTTCTGACTGAATCCTGGTCTAGTGGAATATCTGACAAATTTGTTCAAATGAGCACAGAGACTGGCTGTAATACCTGATGCAATTGGAAGATGAGTGTTTGATCTATAGTAATATCATTTTTACTGCCAATTTGAAAGTGGAATTTCTTAGTTAGCCACTTTTCAGTTCTGTATTAATCTATACTCAGGCTAGGAAATGTACTGTACAGGTTCCACACCAGTTTATTTTATCTTTTTAAACAGTTTGATAATGATTCCCAATTCCTCACGTAATGAAAATAAAATTACTATGACTATGGTATTTAAACTTTACAGCAACAGTTCTACAATTGGTTGAGTTCTGGAACAATTTTAAGACATTTATTGAACACAGATAACACTCAAAAAGCAAAAATCCCCTTGTGCACGACATCAACACAAATGTAAGCTGAAAAGTAGCCTATTCTGCTCAGCTGGTTTATGTAAATTAATGAGGACTTAATTCAAGTTAATGGCTTGCTTAACAATTGAGATGCCCATTCTTTCCACGTTTCGATGGTTGGAACATCCCTATAAAACAGGGAGGGTCAGAAGGTCTTTGGGTTTGTTTTTTGTTCCAGCCCAGCTCTGAGCTCCTTAATTGGTCTAATTTAACAACTAACTGGATGATTATAATTCTTCCCTCCAGACTCCGAAATGATTTTGTCATTGGCTGTCAAATAAAAATTGAAAATCTATAAACTGAGAAAATAATTCAAATGATTGAGGAACTCGGAGCTCCCGTTAGGAACCACACACCCCCACCCCCCCCCCCCCCCAAAAAAAAAAAAAAGTCTTCCAACCCCACAGGCTGACAACTCTGCAATAGAACCTGCAGCACTGGGGCTCAGTATCTCATCTCAGTGGAAATCTTTGGTTTTCGAGATCCTCATCTCTTGAGGGAGAAAATCAAACATTACAAAAACTAAAAACCAGAAATGGCAATAAATTCTGGACTGAACTGGATCCATAGACCCTCCCTTTAAGGTTAAGACAAACCCCAGGAAAGGAAAACAAGATCTTAAATCATCTGGTATGATCTGCCAGTGGAGTGGGATAATTCTCCAGGAAAGGCTAGGATACTGTTTGGATTGTTAATGTGTCCAAACTCCTTTCAGAGTCTGCCAGCCAGTCAGTTTATCATGGGCAGTGACCCCCAGTGTAATGCCCTCACCATATACAAGAAAAAGGCATTAATCTGCATTTGTAGAGTGAGGAGTCTCAACAGCTGGAGTTTCATCCAGGTGTGTGTGTGTGTGTGTGTGTGTGTGATGAAAGGACATCTTTAATCTCTAGCACTATAAATCTGTAGCTGTATCATCTGTGTAAAACAAGAACAATGCATAGATTAAAAGATAAGCCCTCCCAGGCTCCCATTCAAGCAGCTGGAGAGATCACCGTTTTTTATCGGTTTGTAGTTCAAATCTGGAGGAAGCCATTTGCCCACTGTGACAGAGAAAACCCCAGCAGCATTGGGCAAATGCCCATCCTCTCGGACTGATAATATCCACAGCCTTGCCTTAACCCAGTTCAGAAGACAATATTGTCACTCTGAAAGCCTCTCACAGGACTGTGGTTCAACTCACCTTGAACAGACACTTGGCATACTGCTCGTTGAGCTGAATGTTGATCATCTGCAGCAGGCTTTGCACCTCCTCATAGCTCATCTTGCCGTCCTTGTTGAGGTCAGCTCTCCTCAGGTAGCCATAGATCCAGGTAGAGGACTCAAGTCAAGGGAGGTCAACAGAAACGAGACGGACACAAATACACATGCTGAAGTAACGCCCCTACTGACAGGTGAGTAAGGTTTAACCTGCTGGAGGGAAGAGTTGGTACAATCACTGCATTGACACTCCCACACATCCATACCGGACGCACGCATGGCCTTCAAATGGCACGCGCTAAGGCATGCTCCCCGGCTCCGATGTGCACCGCGGCAGACAAAACACGTACTCGGCAAAAGACTCACTCTGCCACACTTTTGCTCCCAGACAATACCATTCCTATACACCTTAGCTCTTCCCACATCACTGAATTCCTAGCATTGCTCAGGCCTCACTGCCTCTCAGCCAGCACAAAGACTACAATCATGATGTCGACAGAAGAGAACTGCCTGCAGCTCATATGGACTACAGAATAATTCAAAGTAAATACAAAATGATTACCTAAGGTTTATAAAGATGTGCACAAAAGCTCTGGAGCTAAAAACAAAAACATTGCAGAAAAAGGCATTTATAATGGCTTTAAAGAGCCCAGTGTGGCCCTACATGTCAATCGTTTAACATGTTTGCCAAAAATATACATTGTCCCAGTTTACTAGGCCTCTGGAAAATATTAAGAGGCCACTTAACATGGATTTCTGAACTTGGTCTCAATTTTTTCCAGAGCTGTATAGGTCACAAGGATCCTATATGGGATCCTAAGTGTTAAACCAGGCACACAAATTTGGGTCATTATTTGCCACTCACCGCATCCTGCCCACTGCCACACTAATGACATGAAGGGCAGTTTGTGGACAGCTGAAAAAGACCAGAGGGCAGTGGTTAGAGGCATGTGAAGGATATTGCTCCAGCTTGTCTCTCTGGCTCATACTGGCGATCCTCTCTTGCAGGGTGCGAAGCCCCCGGACCCAGTGATGGGCCTCCTCCTCACTGGACCCCTTCAGGTCCAGGCTCTTGCGGTTGCCCGCCTTGAACACCACTGTGAAGCAGTGAGTCTCTGGCAACGAGCCGCCCAGCCCCCGCAAAGTCTCCGACTGGCAGCCCTCCCGCACACACTCCACGTCCATCACCGAGACTGGCCAAGAAGGAGCAGAGAGCAAGGGGGTTAGGGAGGGTGACACCGAGTGACACTAGGGAGTAATGGGGATGAGAGACGGTGTGGAGACCCAAGGGGGGAGACTGACAACACGACATGCAGATCAACAGAACACAATTGACAGCTTTTAACTCCGATGGGGAAAATAAATGAATAAAAAGAACTCGGCTCAACACCCGTTTAATCAGTAACGGCTTTGATTAATACATACTTATAACCTGACTCAATTGCCAAGGCCGTGTACCTGTCATCACTCCAAGGTGTGTAGAGTTATGCTGGATGGGATAAGCAGTCTGCCAGTGTGCTAACTTGGGATTACTGGTGACCCAAAGCCCTGTGCTCTTGTGGGCAGCCAGTCAAAAGGTCTCATTAGCACAGACACATGAGATTGATTTACTCCACAACACCAAGAGGCCCTGCTGTTAAATACCTCACATTCCCCAGGAGCAAAGTGTCTTATGGCTCCAGAGCAGCCATCCATAAACCACTTGTACTATACGGAGAGAAAGGCTGCTATGAGAGGGACACAAGCTCATGCTTAAACAAGTTTTGGGTGGAGTCACACCCATTTCTGCACGTCCTTGCAACTTTCCTCTTTCTAAAGCACGACTGACAAAGAAACCATTTTTATTTTATTTTTTAAATGTAAGCCTCAAGTTCAACATTTTACCGGCAAGAGAGGGAGTGACAAAATAATAATAAATGAAATTTGTCAGTGGAAAGACAAATTCCAGACCACAGCTGCAGTAACAAGTGCAGGAAACTGAACGCCAGAATTACAGAAAAGGCTGCAGCTCACACTTTGAGATCATTCCCGCTTACAGCTGTACTGCCTCACCCCATTACACAGCATGACACTTCTTCTGTAACAAACCGCCAGGGCTACAGGTGCTGCGGTGGACAATGACCACCCAGGCTCAGACATCCCCGGTGACTCTTCTCTGCATCAGGTGAGACATTGGGCACGTCAAGCCCTGCGTTAATTCAGTGCGCTTCTCCCTGCCCGACGTCCTTGGCTGAATAGGAGCGAGTTTACCTGGATTCCATCCAGAAAATATTTTTTCATTAAGATTCTAGGGGCCAGATGTATTTAATCACAGTATGCAACTGTGTAAAGAAGCATTTATCAGACAAACAAAATGAGCCAAACCGCTCCAAAGAAACAAATGGAAAAGCAAACACCGGGTCTGCATTCACCTGCCACGATTGGTATTGGGTTTCTGCTCATTTCTTTGTGCTCTAATACAATTGAGATGGAGTGTTTATTCAGAATTGCTCTCATGGCAACATTATTCTGCAGAGAGCCTGCATGACATTTGAGCTGCATACTGGCCTCCCACACAAGCCTTAAAGAAAGCAGAGCTCGACACATACGGCTTCAGTCTGCAATTGTGATGTCAGGGACCCCCGCTCGCATTCGATCACTCGTCTCGCTCTTGCTTCCCTCCAACAACCCACTCCGCACCGCCTCCCCAGCAGAGGAACAACCCACTATGCCAGAAGACCGCTCCCTTGACGTGGGGGGTTTGTACACTACTACATTCAGATCAGCATGACGTCACTTTAATGTGCTCAAACACTGTGAGCCTTACTGGAACTCCGTTAGTGTCAGGTTCACTGTTCAGTTAATGGTTTCTACCATTTGCTCTGATAGCAACCAAACAAGATGGGAGTGCAGAAAAGATCATATTCATCAAGGGCATCACACAAATCTGTAATTAACGAGACTTTCAAAACAATATCTAAACCAAGCTGTAGAATTGCAAGCAAAACATCTCCCATAACATCTCTATGCCATATGGTATATGCTGTGACTTATGCAGGAACCATAAACCCCTGTGTGACTACAGCCCTAAGCTCCACTTTCACGTTGCACTGTGGTTTGTGGCACCAGAAACTCTTATTGAATAATAACTAAACAGCTCAGAGTCCATGTCATTCTGGCGCTCTCTTGTTATGATACCAAAGGTCTTACTGGGTGTTGCACTATGCCTCTCAGCCTCCTGGGTAAGGGCATTACTGTGCGACACTAATATACATCCCCCGTCGTTCCCTGGAGGAATTTTTCAGTGAATATTGATGTTTGTTGTTCTCATGCAGGAACAGAACACCAAATCAGAAGATTCAGGCAAAGCAAGGGATTACGGCACCAGCAAGAACTGACATGAC
The DNA here is from genome assembly GCF_036373705.1 of Amia ocellicauda. NCBI lineage: Eukaryota > Metazoa > Chordata > Actinopteri > Amiiformes > Amiidae > Amia > Amia ocellicauda. The sequence continues at coordinate 23,478,857 of NC_089852.1, read as the reverse complement.
TGGAGAAAATTCAAGGGCATTGACTAGAACCTTTAATGTCTGACTAGCAGGACGTCTTGACAGCCAAGGTGGGAAGCACATGGAGACCCACCCTGCTATTGGTGGTCAGAGCCCCACCTCTAAAAACCTTTCAATCAGATAATACCTCCGGGCACTTCTCCAGCCACATCAGAGCGGTCTGAAATTAAGCACTGAACTGAGCATAGATATATGTACCTCCCTTTGCACAGACCACCACAAAGTAGAAGATTCCTAGGGATCCCTGCAAGGCCTAATACAGCTACTATGCTGAGCAGGCTTCTCTAGATGCATTACATTATCAGACCCTTATTCTAATTACAGTCACAAAGTTATGTTTTTAAAATACTGCTGCAAAAGACATTTAAAGCAGGGATTGGGTTAAACTACACATATCTCTTCATTTCCAACTCTTGAGACACAGTGCTTAGATGTGTGTGAGAGACAGAGAATGATTCTGTGTGAGGGAGATTTGAGAGGTGTTTCAGACCACTGCTGGCTCGGGTGTGCCCATTTACAACGCTGTGTAATTTTAACTTTTTTCTTTTTTTTCAGTCCTCCCAGCGGCTGCCCTGCCTTGAGCTAATATTAGATGCTGTGTGCTGCCTAATTAGAATAAAGTAACAGTTTACTACAGGCCTGGGAGGGTGTGGTTGAATCCTATGGCTAGCCTTGAATGAGAGATCTGATGGACCAGTATCCCAGGGGACAAATAGGGAGTATTTTTTGAAAGGGAGCTACCTATGGATTCGAACAAGTATTTCAGAATACTTGTTAAATTGCTTGTTTGTGCAGGTCAAACCGTGGAGAGGGAGATGACCTGCGAAGTGACAGGCAGAGATTTCTGCTGCGTGTTTTTGCACCCGGTCAGTGCACCCCGGCCCCTCTCCCCACCCACAGGTACTCACAGGTCTGAGCGGTGGTGGAACGGCGGGACCTCTTGCTGGACTCGCACCACACCGTCACGCCATCCTCCAGCAGCCGCAGGGAGCGGCTCTTCTGCCAACTAGGTGAGCGCACCTTCACCATGCTGGAGCCGCGCAGCATGAACCGCACGTCCTTGTCCTCTGCCACCCCTGGGTCAGACAGAGCACACGGATGTTAGAACAGACAAATTGATGGACACATGCCAACACTCGCACAATAGTCACACAGCTAGGGCTCTGCAGGGCCTGAAAACTGTTTGGTATTGAATAACATCACAATTCAAAACTGCAAATTTAAGTTTAAACCGGTTATATCAAGGGTTTTAAAACTTTGATATCACTCCCTTCACACTGTGGTTTTTAACCCTGGCCCTGGTGATGTTGGTTCCCACTGCACTCCCGATTGCTTAGTGGAACCATGAACGGAGCTCATAATTTGCCTGATCAGAGCTTTCGAATGATTTGAAAACAGAGATCTCAAGTTGAATATAAAACATCAGGCATTTGAGTTCAACATTTTGTAAGCTACAGAATTAAAAATAAACAAATGAGTTGAGTTAAGATTGCAAGTTCAGTAACCAAGAACTCAGCTGGCCCAAAAACTGGCAGGTCTAAGGTTACATTTTTAAATTGCTTGGTGCAACACCCTTAAACTTAAAGACCACTATAGGGATTTTTTTTTTTTTTTTTTTTTAATGCAACTACAGGACTGTAACCGAAGAAGATTCTAATGAAGGAGTCAGGAAAAACCACTAATTACAGTCCCACTGAGCTGGGGATATTATAGAGCGAAGACAAATCACTGAACTCTCTACAAGACAAAAAAAAGTTCAATGTTCACATTTCAGTTGGGTTCCAAAAAAACTCTGATATTTTGGCGATTGCGTTCATTGAGAGTCTGCTAAAATGAGCTGGGTTGGACATTTGAAACCTTTCATTTAGGATCTAAAATGTTCTCTATAATTAGGGGTACCCTTGAAGTATAGTTCCTTACTAAGAGACGCAGCCTCCACTAAACAGGACGTGGAAATGAGGGGTTATGCTGTTCTTTTGTGAACTGAACATGTCCATCTGTGTGTGCCCTGAAAAGATAAGTTAAGTGACAAACCTGTGTCTGCTGCTTAACCAAATCAGAAGCTCACAACGATTTCAAGAAACAAAACCACTTACAGGAAATCATTGTAAACAGTAAACCAAGTCATGTAGCACCTTTACATTAAAAGGTTTAATAAAAATCATTGCAAAAGACGACAACAAAAAAAAACACTGCATACAGAGAAAAATTAGGTATGAAGTAACTACTGAATCAAGCTAACCCGATCTTACCAAGGGTTATGGAGTATATGGCCCTGGGTATATACATGTGTTCAAAGCAGGAAGAGGTTCGTAGGACACGACCCAGAAAAATTAACAATAAGGCAATGATGGGTTATTTGAATCTTTTTTTTTTTTAAATAGCAAAGCTATTGAAAAGTTTGAAAGCTCCCAGTATTCGTTTAACTGGAGTTAGGGGTTAAGAACAGAGGACTGCTAGATCACAACAAGCATCGCAAAACAAAATGTAAAATTATGCACTTCTCCCCCTAAAGTATTGGCGGTTTAAAAAACAGCCCTGACTTTTGGACATGTCTGCGGTATGAAATGGGTTGCATTTTCTTAACTGCTCCTGAAGTTCTCTCCAATAGCGATGGTTCGGATTCAGCTGTACTTTTGGAAAACATTCAAAATCATGCTTCCACACAAACAAAAGGGGTTGCTAAATAAAAGGGAAGAGATTGACATAAGCATTTTTTATATATACATATATTCCTAGGGGGGGAAGAGTAACTATAGGACCTTTAAAACCATTCATATGAGCCAAATGAAATGTAATTCTACCCTACTCTTCAATCAAGGGATCAAGAGTAGTGCGCCGCTTTATCCCACCTGGGATATTTTACAGTGAAATAAGTTCAGCTGATCGACTGCTTTGTTCAAGACAGAACTGATCCCAGCCAGTTCTCGGTGTTGTGCTTCCTGTGACACGCTGGAAAAAAAAAAAAAAGTTCTCAGCCCAGCCCGGTTTCATTACCTGCCTCAACCCAGCCTTGTTCATTGTAATCAACAGCAGAACTCATGAGCAGGAAGTGATGGTTTGGTTTTCTTGTGGTTTTAAATTTATTCATCATTTGTTTATTGGGAAGTTTAAGTTTATTATTGTAAACGGTGATAACGAATGATATTCACTAATCACTGGCTTCACTGACCTTCACCGGTGATCTGTAAACGGTTACTTGAAGTGTCATTCAACTTCCACCCAAATCGCTGTTATACTCTACCCTAACTATGCCCTGTTATAATCTGACCACATCAAATGCTTTGAGATGGTGCTAGCCTTAGAAAGACACAAAAATAAATGATTAATGGATCAGTATCTCCCCCCCATAATAAACACCATAAGATGTCACGTTGACTCTCAGTTTTCAAGACCTTTTAAAACATGAATACTGGAACAGTTAAGAATGGAGACGTCTCACCATATGGAAGAACTGAAAACTGAAATAACAGAAAACCACATAATATTCAAAATATTTTAATAATGTAACTTATAGCTTGAATGATATCCAAAGAGGTTGAGGCATGAGGAATGCTGGCTGCTGTACCAATCCATCTGGGCCCATTGAATCACAACGGATAGACTTTTAAAGCTGGTTAGAAGTAGCACTGAGCCAAAGGTGGCCTGAGCTATATATAACTTATTTTTAAAAAATAGGTTCACCCTGTATTTATAAGGATTCCCCGAGTGTACCCAGTGTCAATTCATATTGGATAACAGTGTGTACGTGTGTGCGTGTGTGGGGGAGGTTACTAAAATACCAATATATACCCCTGCCTCTGGATACTACTATAGAAAAAAGCATTTGCCAAATTAAAATTTAGTAGATACTGAATATAAAATACTACCCAATTGCAATTCACTGATCTTTCCTGGTCTTATCAACCAAGAGCCTGCCTACACAAAGTGCCCTGTAATAAAATAAACCTTAAACATTGACAGCATCACAATCGCTTATTTTATATACACACACACACACACACACACACACACACACACACACACACACACACACAAAATATATAAATATATAAAGCAAATCATACTCCCTGCCTAATATACCCAGAAGCCGAGAGAGTTTTGCACAAAATCTAATCCCAGGCCAATATTAGGTTGTTGATTTAAATACCTGCTTGTTTTGAGCCAGGTGGGATCTTGAGTAACAAGCTGGCCCTTCTCCCTTCTTTCATTACAGCCCAGTTTACTGCTGGACTGTCACACACTCTCTCCTCTCAATTGTTCAATGGAGGCTGGGCCTATTGAAGTTTTACAACAGCCCGATCTCACCCTGGCAGCTAAGGGATCAGAAACACATTGTCCAAGGATGGCAAGCAGGACAATTCCCACATTTGCGAAGTCTGTAAACACCTTTGTGTGCCAAGATTTCAAAGCCCTGCCAAAAGAGCTCCTTTAACATACAGTAAAAGTTTGGTGGGCTGCAAATTCCATACAAAAGGCCTCCATTTTAATAGGCAGACCAAGTTACGATACTGATCTAAAGTGGGCACACATTGCAAAGCGTTCAGAGGGTTTGTGGTTTTATAAATATTTTCAAAGATTTACATAATGGCCAATGCTCTCCTTTGTAATATTTTTGCTTGTAAAAACTTTACTGCAATCAATTCAAAAGTAAAATCACGGAGTATCCCCAAGAGACTTTCTGCTCCTCCTAAACCAGGTTAAAACAAAGAGACAGATTGTTGTTGGGAGTGCTAATGCATGCATCTTCCAGCATGCCTTGCCTGGACCAATGCCAGTACTGATCAACATCCAGAGCAGTTATGGGATCATAAAATACCATACATGGAAAGAAGTAATGAAATCATAAACAGTGAACGTTTCTTCGGTTTCCTCTCACCGACTGCTGTAACCGATCCTGTGCATATATATACGTCTGTAACTGAGATCTCATTTAAAATAACCCAGCCTGGCTCATCACTTAGATGGGTCAGTCTTTGGTCAGCTGCTTGGCTGCTCAGTGAGTGGCTTCTGTAATCAGCAAAAAAATATATTCATCCTGGCATTGCTCTCCCAGTAAAGTCTCACAGTTGGCATGACCTATTTTCTGGGGAGAGTTGCAGTCAGGACCCTTGTGGAACAGCCTCTTCAGGGCAGATGATGCTCAACACAGCATAGTTGGTATCGCATGCTATATTCAGGGTTTGGAGAGTTATGCTACTAAGACATTTCTCTACCCTACCTTGCAGGAATGGGATATTGGATGAGACCATTTTATTCTACTGTTGCTAGTTGTATACCATGACTGCAAAAACAGCAACACCTGACTTTCTTAAGAAGGGCATTGAAAAGATGATGGGATAACAGTTTTGCATGCATCTGTTGTTGTGGTTCTTTTTTATATAAACAGTCTTTACACATCTTATTTTGCTTCTGTGGCATTATCTTTCACTGCATTTGCATCAATTGTTCTCCATCTGCTGCTGAGAATTCCACACCAAGTAGATTCAGACCACAATATTCTAGATTTGCGAATGCTGGGTTTGTGCCTCCTCAGTTTTGTACTCTGCATGGTGCTGTATACACACAACCCCCATTTTAACTTGGAGGGACTATTTCCACAGTACATCATGCTACTGCAACCAAAATGCAGGTGTAGGGCTACTTTGTGGCTCCTGCATACAATTACTGGCTTCAATTCGGGAACAACATTTTCCATGCTAATTATTGCACATAATCTAAACAGGAAAAAAGAATCACTGTGCACTCACATGACAGGCAACGAGCAGGAAAAGGAGGGGAGGGATGTCTAATGGTAGTATTAGCATCTCCTATCAGAATGTTAGTTCCTAATGGTTGGCCGCCAGGCTGCCAAGTTACAAGAAAGGGAAAACAAACTTGCAAAAAGTGGGCTTGTGTAATTTGGACTTCACAAAAGCACACATAATACCCTGGACTTTAATCACAGCTTTTTAAATTGCACAAAAAGGCTCTCCCAGCCCCCTCTTCTCACTAAGTGACCTGGGAGAGGCACACAATACAGCCCATGCAACACTATGCTTACAAGTCTTTCACTCTCCCAACTCCTGCTGCTATTGTTTTCCAGAAGAGGCACGCTTTGAATTTCTGCCATTTAGAATATAAAAGAAACAGGAAAAACTGCTATGTCAGATCCTGTACATTAGAGGAAGCAGAACAAAAAACATAATGCATAGATGCATAGCCAAACTCTGTGGGCTAAAGTGGCAGTCAGTTTGTTTATCAGGGGCCCGTTTTGGATAGCGGACAATCAGACCTTGAAGTTCTTGACCGAGCGAAGGAGGCACAGCGTAGGGCCCAGGTCTGCCTGTGCTTCTGCCATGTGACCTTGTTTACTGGTTGAGGTGCCGTCATAATCCAATCCCTGCTTGTGCCTCACATTTGTAACTGCTAAAAACCCATCTAACTAAACCCATTTAGTTAATCTCCATACCCATCAAACATCCTTTGGCATTTGAAGCACTGGTGGCCACAGTCTTTAAGGGTTTTGTAGGCCTCTATAGATCCCCCACCTGCTCACAGCCTAGAAATTCAAATGCAAATTCATTCTTTAAGTAATTGAGAGCAGAGGTGGAACAAGAAACCAAAAAACATTGTGGCCCCTCAGGACCAGGGTTCCCCACCAACATTGAAGTGCAAAGGATAATAAAGAATTTGAAATATGTGCAAGCCCTTCCACAGAAAACTGGCTCTGCTCCCTGCAGTGTGCCATTTACCTGTATGCTTCTCACATTTGCACAGCAATCACAATAGCAGACAGAGAAACGAGGTTATCCTGCATCAGGCCCTGCAGGCCAGAGTTTGAAGTGTGGCCACCGGTACTGGGGACTGCCCGTTAGGAGGGGCAAAGGGCGTTTAACAATTCACCCACATTTGCCGCCTTAATCTCAATTAACATTTCCCTGGCCGAGAGATGAAACACACCAACAAACTTGTGATCTTAATTATCTCCAGTAGCAGCTCTGCTCCAGTTTAGGATCATTCATATTTTATTTAAAACCCCACTCCATTCTCCCTCCTTCATAATGGGAGTCATGTGTTCTAATGGTGGTTTAGCTTTAAAGGAGAAATGAAGCTTTTGAAGGCACTTGTGCAGTAAGCTTGAAAAGCAGCGTTTAATCTGCATTCACATTCAAGAGCTGGGACTACAGAGAGGGTGCACTGCCTTCACAAACACAAGTGGGAATAAACACAGTTTGAGAGCTGGTGTCACCAACTTCTTATTAAAGCCGATGAGCAATACACAGCTGACTGGAAGGTTTCAGGTTCTTAGGCAATGGAGGCCTAAGGTCTAATGATTTTCTAATGCCATTTCCAGCAAATTAGGCATCTCATGTGGTCCTGTATTACATGCGTGTCCAGGTTTGTTCCGGTGTTTGAGCTCAGATGAACAGGAGATCTGGAAGAATATTTTTGGGATTGTGTAGATTGTGTGACAACTGTTAAATGGCCCTGGAAAAGTTTGTCTGCTAATAAAGGACGGTAATAATTCCTTAACTTACCATCATAGAGAACACTGATCAATCCGAGGAGTCTGTAGATCGGTTTACTCCCCACAGCAGGGGACTGGTCTTTAGGTTTAACAGGTTTGCCACTCTGCAGGTGTGGCTGAGACGGTGGATTGAATCAGAGCAGGGACTATGTAACTGCATCCAGGGCATGAAATATAAAACAGACCCGTGAAGAGGTCCTATAGCAATTGACCAAGGGGGTTAACTGGAATACCAGTGTGGCCTCATCTTGAGCTCCTCCATCTTGTTCTATTTCGGTCGGCACAGTGCTGCTGTAGGAATGGCAGGCAGCAAGGGAAGTGTGGGATGGACAGCTCCGTCAGTCAGAGAAATGAAGCAATCACGCCACGTGACTTCGTCCTGACCCAACATCGCAATGCACCGCCACCCCTGCAGTCTCACATTCAGCTTTAGAAACAGTCGATGCACTCCCACGCACACAGAAGCACTTCTGGGAGGGGCATGTCTCCACATTTGGGTTATGACAAGTAACCCCTGCCTATGAGTCAACTTTTATTTGTTTTCATTTAAACACAAGGCAAGTATTCCTGCCTCTGGTATAGGAAGCGGGAGATTTTATTTTATTTTATTTTAAAACCTTGGCTAGGGAAGATCCTCAGCATGTAATTTGAATATTTAAGTAAGACCCTGCACAGGTAGCACTGAAGTCCTGTGTATTTCAACAGAGTGAACTGCACATGTATACACAATTTATTTCCAACGGGTCACTGAAAACACAAAGCTTTATAGTGAGTGGGGGGGTGGCAATTCAGTCTATTTGGCCTTTCAACAGTGGTTTTTGACACCAGTTCAAACTTATGATTTCTCTACCTTTTATTTATTTCTCACAAAACTGCAGTTAATATTGAAATGTATATCAGTGGGGTGGTATCTTCCAAACCAAAGCCACCTCTACCTAGATACGCAACCTTTTGATTTAATATATTCTCAGAAAATGTGTGCATACTTTGAGCTTCAGAGCAAAATGCTTTGAATATCACCCTGTAAGTTAGGATTTAGAAGTAGAAGGAAAATAAATAAATACTTGTACTGGGAGGTCTGTCGACTTTAATATAACATGGGAGACCGAATTTGAAGGGATTTTGCAGTCTCTACATTTGGAAAGCCACCAAGCCAGAGGAATTCTGCACACCTGGCTGGGAGATCTTCACTGGCAAACTTCTCTGATCCTGGGGAGACTATAAACAAGCCTGCTGTCAGTTTACACAACTCTCCTCAGTACAGATGTTTGTAGCGCTAATCACCGGAGTTGCGCCTGTATGGGGACACCTGGCCCCGTCCTGAACCACAAACAGCGACAATCACAGCCCCGCAGGCTGCAGCCGATGCCAAAAGACCTTTGACACATCCAGCGCTGCAGAAGGAGGGCTAAACACTGTCAAGGTTTAGGAATCGCCTGTTTAGATCTTCCATAAATACAGCACTTGGATGATTAATATTAATCACGACTTTGGGTATATATGATTTGGTTTACTAAACTTCTCCCGAGAGCATAAATAAAACATTGGCGAATCAGTAGCCCTGCGCTCGTTTACAGTCAGCACGACGGACACTGGTCAGTGGGTCACTCGGCAGCTACACCGTATAAATATAATTGGACAGCATTGCATGACAACCAATAGGTTTCCACTTCTTGATTATTAATTGAACACCAATATAGTATTAAACTTATTATAATATTCATTAATAGTTCCACTTTATATAATCTATAGATTCTGTGCAATATGCTTTTGTAAACTGTAGTCATTCCTTGCAAATTGCAATTGCTTCTCAAACAATGGTATAGCGACTTCTCAAAACGGTTCAATCCATAACTTTTCTTGGTGTAAATGGGTGTTTTCACTTCCTAATGCGCCTCATTGACAGATCGCTTATCTCATGAACACACATTGCTTCGTACTTGAAAGATACACCCATTGCCTCCGACCAGCTCCATAGAACAGAACAGAAGTCTCTGGCCGGACTCCCAGGCTCGCTGTGGACCACGCAGCCGTGGCATCCCAAGTCTGCAGACTGGTCTACTGAGCCAGAATGAGATTTCCAGATCGCAGTCCACACACACGCCTAAAGGAGAAGCTTTAATCCAGTGAATAACGAGGATCTGTCAAATACCAGTGCCAGCAGGCTCCTGCGTTCAACTCTACTGAGATACAGAAGACAGATGCACTTATTCCCCTGGGTGTTTGGGTGGCATTTATGTTTCCAGCTCTTGTGATCGGGAAGGGGCTGGTGTTTCAATGCCGCATACAGCTGTAACTTATATACCCAGAGAGGTGAATTAAAGTCTTACCCAGCTTCCTCAAAGCGCGCAGATCTTGCTTTGGTTCACTCTTGCCCGCCGCCCGAGTCTCCACACCGCAGCTCTTCTTGATTCTGCTGAACATGATGCCAACGCAGCTGGCTGGTGACTTTTAAATCCAGGCGTTTTCCCCTGTGCAAGTCCAAGGTCAAACTCAAACGGTGTACTTTCTTTAAAAAAAAAAAAAGGTTTGTGCGGACGTGTGGCTTTGTTTGGCTTCTCCAAGACTGCAGCGCACAACTTTTTTCCTTCTCCACTTGTAACGAGAGACAGGGAAGGGGGGAAAAAAATAATCTGGAGCCTGCCCACACTGGCGATGATGTCAGCAAGTCTGTCGGAGCAAAAGCATTTCCAAGACCCGTCACCCACAGCCGAGAAGCGCTTTCGTGGATCACAGTGGGACTTGAAGAAAGCAGGACGGAATGATTTAAATGAAATGCATGCTCAAGCTGTAGGAAAGCAGCCATACGTGACGGCAGGGGACCGTCCTCTTCACGTCTCTAGTTTTCCTCCTGCCGACTCTTATGTCACAGGGCTTGGGTGGCATTTGTCATGATTTCACCCGAAACGGCACACCTTCGTCCTGTTATCCATTTGCTAACGAAATTCCCCAGCGTTCAAAGACTATACAAACTTAGTGCTGCTAGATGTTTGGACCAGCCCTGTACACACAGCGTAGGCTCCTGACAGGAAAACCGATTTCTTCAAGAGGCAGCAAAAAATAAATGTGTCGGTAAAGGTTATTGAGAAAACAAATTGTTACCACCTTCAAAACGTATACATATATGGATATAATGCATATAAAAGTAGCAGGAAGCTATTCACCTAGGAAAATCAAACAGAGACGGGAAGGTACCAGCTGCCACAGGGTAGAAAACGGGAACATAGCAGCCAGATCTGATTCCTACTCACAACACCAGACGGCGAGGCTCTTAACTGACCTAGTTGGGTCTGAAGACACTGACGCCAACAGATTTAGGATTATTTTTTTGCTTGGCGTTGTTGCCCCCTAGCATCCAAATGATGGAATTTCGACCTGCAATCCTTGGGAGACAAAGCAACCCAGGATAATAGAAACAGAACTGTAATTCGATTAATTCAGAGGAAGGACTACCATGGCGTCGCTCCTGAGCGGAGTTTATGGGTCATTGTATACCAAGGGGGACATGGTACATCTAAGGGTCCTGGGGAGTTGTACATGTCAACCTTCAACATCAATTTATAAAGAGATGGACACATTTATTTGATTTAGCAAATGATCCCCATGCAGAACGCGTCACACAAATGTTCAGTCTTCCTCTAAGGGCGCTATGATGGCGTAAGGATTGATCCATTGCATAATTCATGGATTGATTTGATTCTAATGATCTAAGCAGATGTTCTGGAAAATGCAGATAGTGAAAAACATTGAGCTCCCAAGCAAAAAGTGACTGAATTGGGGCTCTACAAGGCCAGGGCAGGGCACCACTGTTTTAAACCATGGCCTGATAATAGACCTGGTTTGTGGTTTAGACTAGGGATTTATTTACATTTAAGTGAAAGATTAATCCATACTGAAAGGGTATAGATGAGAACTGGCCACTCCGCCTAACCTGATTTTGTGGTGTGGCTGTTATTCCTGGATCACCATTACAAAGATGGTTAGGATAAGGGTTGGGTCCAGGTTATATTATTGTTTCAGGAAAAGCAGCCATACAACAAAGGGAAATTCAGGTTGTGCTGGTCACTCCACACTTGACTTGACTCGTTCCTGCAGAGGGGTCTTCCCAACAGCATTTCCCATAAACAATGAAAACCCAAGACACCAGTCAGACGGGTATTCAATTCCCGCAGTGTGGAATGTAAAACCGGTTACAAGCTGATGGGACTGGCTAAAGACAATACAACAAATTACATCAAATGGCATGAATGTGTTAGGCAAGAAGAACTAGGGCTTTAGTCATAGCCCTGCACATAACAAAAAAATTCATTAAAACATGAACACATTTTCAGTTTATGATGCGTATATTTTTAATTAATTTACAGTGGTTATTTTATTTATAAGACAACAAACAAAATTAAAGCAAGAAATAGTTTAAGTCCTTACATTTTCAGCACATGTATGTATGACTTTAGAATTTCCTTACCCGAATGTCTGCTGCGTTTGGTAACCTCTGAGCAGACCATTATTATTAATTAAATATTTATTGGTTTATTTTATGGTTTTGTCTACACAGTCAATAATTCAGACTGCTGTGCACACAGAGATAATCCCAACACTCTAACCAGTACCATTAGAACAAAAGGGAGGACAGAAATGGGGCAAAGTTTGTTTCATTTGAGGATACCAGATAATGGGCAAATGTTAGGCTAGTATTTGGCAGTGGATTTTTTCTGTGCCTAGTTGCTTAAGAATAGAAGCTCTTTTAGTAGAAGTGACAAATCCTACATTTCCCTTAGTTTATTTTTTCATCTTTTATTTCATGTCCTGTAAATGCAGATGGCTTTTCAAAACATTACACCAGCTGTGCACTAGTGGATGGGAAGATGCATTTACTTTGATCTGTTGTCCAGCGATCAGATAACCTGTTACCACTCATTACATCTACCAGATCTGATTAAACCTTAAATCGCCTGGTTTGCTGCCTGTCTATATTAAACATTGTAATACAGTATGTAATTTGTGTATTTTATTGTATCAACCTTTACCAATATTTGTTCAGTATACAGAGACAAATCAAAACCACATTTCAGACAAGGCCACCAAATGTTCAATCTTGCCCCTAAAATAAGTCTTAGGCTCAAATTAAATTGTTAAAATGATAATAATGATAATAAAATCAGTCGCTTTTATGGCTCGTCATACGTTTTTTTCTACTCTTAAATATCACAGTTTTGCATTTGGTGGGTAAACGTTTTTATTTAATCCAACCCTTTGTCTTAATCCGTGGTCCGTGTCTCCCGCTTTATTCTACACACACACACACACACACACAAATCGGTAACCATTTTTAAATTTTCAATAAAAGAAATATAGTGATACAATTTTATGAATGAAGGATTAATTATGTATTCTTTATTTCATAAGACATTACTTCCTACTACACAATTTAATATTAAGACGAGTACAATTTAAGTAAACGAAAGCGATTAAAATGTATAGAAATACTTATTTAAGTATTGTATGTTTTGATCAAAATCAATAGGCTACATTAAATCAATACAATAATGGAAAAAAAACGTGGCAAACACGATTTACATATAGTAACTCGTAGAAACGAAGATAAAGATACTTCCATTTAAAAAAAAAATTAACATTCAATACACCAAATGTTTTGTTGAGAAAAAAAAAGCCAAGCAATCTACGCCAAAAGCTTGAATCAATGGAGTGGTTTGTACAGCATATGAACGGCGGCCAAGCAATCTGTGCATTGTTAGCTTTGGCACGGACAGCCGCTTCCGCAGTCCCGCTGCTGGCCGGCAGGTGGCGCTTCAGCCTGAACACATTTACTCTGCGCTGTAATCTTGCTGGGGGCGTGGCTAAAAGGAAAGCTCGATTGTAATTGGGAGAAACGACAAGGGACGGCGAAACGCCAGAAAACAGCTTCCTGATTGGCGGATTGCACTTACGTAATTGGGAGTAGGCCAAAACAAGGTCTGTGATTGGCCGAGATGAGATTGCACAAGAAAAGAGTACAGAACACGCCCATCTACTGGAGAATGTCATCCGATGGGTTTTCGGCTCTGCACGGTGTTCAAGCCCAGGACGTGGAGGATTAGGCAGTTAAATGAAGCACAGAATAATTCGCAATACAGTCTTTACCGGCTATCCTTCCAGTGTTGCTCTCGGACTGTACGTAGCCACACTGACACTAATGCCACTTTGAGCAGATTGATATGAGCGCGGCGAGGCGGCAGCGCGGAAGGTGAGGTCATTAGTTCAGCGCATTATTTAAATAACTATCGGTTTACTGTGAGAATAGATGTCTGATAAATGGATAATTCTGTGCGACCAAACATTTCTCATTAACCGTTTTAAGAGTATGATTGTAGCAGCCGTTACGAATACTTAGTCAGTTACAGCGCCGGTGCCATCTGTCCTTAACTTAATCTCGCATCGTATTAAACAATTAAGTCGCTAGATGCAGCTCCATTGAACTTTGACCTTAGGATGCATGCACACTGGAGATTATTAAACAGCGTATAGTGCGCTACGGTTCATAAATCCTAATAGACTGAAACAAAATATACAGGAGTGCATCTGGTCATCATAACATGCAATAGACTATCAGGTGTTGCATGACTATTAGCATTGCATGCGTTTGTTATTGTAGCACTTGTGCGTTGTGTACACATTAGCAGTAGCTCATGATAAGGGTTAGTGTTGGTTTGCGCAGGGCTGTCTTGTGTAGTGTTGGTCTCTCTTTAACACAAGTCGACACGGGCAGACTCCCTTACCCAGGTTTGATATCAAGCGGCCGCAGTCGGGAAGACACGCCGGTGTGCGTACGTGGTGTGTCATCCGGAGATGCCCCAGCGCGGCCCGACTCAGACGCTCCCGGCCGGGGTGCCCGCTGCGCCGATGCCCGGGTCGCAGGAGGACTGTCACAGGCGCTTCCAGGCGGCGGTGGATGTCATTCAAAACCTGCCTAAAAACGGTGAGTGTGTGCGGGGGGTTGTGTTGGGGTCTGCCTTGAAAGGTGCTCACATCTATAGGTTCCGTAGGGACATCCGGCCCAATGATCGTGGGGCACCTGAAACTGGAATTGCCTGACAATAATTAGGGAGTAAATTGACTTATTGCATTTATTATTTCAACAGCGCTACTTGTCGTGACAGAGGAGAGAACTTTGCATGGCATTAAAGTCCTGCAACCGTAGTCGTTTTGTTTTTGCCACCTAGAAAAATCAAATAAAACTCATTCCTCATGGCATGTTTATTAGTTACTCGGAAATACCTGAAGCTTCTCTACCTAATGGTGACAACCCCCCCAGTCAATGATCTTCCCTTTGAAATTGTATTTAATCTGCTGCTCGAGTAAATATTGGATCAGCCCACTGACAAACAAATAACAAAAAGTACTAAAAAGATGGAATGAGGGACGTGTGCGTGTGAGAGATTTTCTTCCCTTCACTGTGATCTCTGTGTTTTCCTACTGCAGGCTGCTACCGGCCCTCCTATGATGTGATGCTGCGGCTCTACAGCCTCTACAAGCAGGCCACCTGTGGCCCCTGCAGTCTGTCCCGCCCGGGATTCTGGGATCCTGTTGGTCGCTACAAGTGGTGAGGAGCAGGGGGGAATGGACTATATTGCCAGGGCTGGTTTTGCTGCCAACACGGCTGCTACACTGGGACTAGGCAGGAAAACAAAGTACATCTTTCTTAGACCTAGTTCAGAATTGTCAACAGTGTAGGGTAGTGGTGAGGAGTGGAGGGCTTAGGGCTCAATCCCCACTGCTGTGGTACCCTTGTGCAAAGGTACTTTACCTAGATTGCTCCAGTAAATGCCCAGCTGTATAAATAGATACAAATGTAAAAGTGTGATATGTTGTAACAATTATAAGTCACCCTGGATAAGGGTGTCTGCTAAGAAATAGGGTAATAATAATAATAATAATAATAATTGTAGTTTAAAGTTGAATCTGCAGGATTCAACAGCCATTAAAGTGCTTATAGCAAGTTATTTTTAATTCCCCTTAAAGACTTTTTCAAGAGGATGATGTTTTTAGGTGGGTAGGGAGGTAATTTTGAATATAAATGTATTTGCGTGTCTTGAGAACTACCGATGTGTGAGGGGTGATTTAGCTTCAGACGCCTTCATTAATACTTTCGTTTTTTGTTTTCTGTCAGGGATGCCTGGCAACGGCTGGGGACCATGAGCTCTGAGGCAGCCATGGTGGCATACGTGGATGAGATCAAGAGGGTGGCGCGGGAGGTTTGTCCATCCGCCGGGCTGGTTTTGTCAGTTTGTCTCTGCACTGTGTGTCAGTGCCTGGTTGTTGTGTCTCTTCATGGGGGCTGATTGAGGCATTTTTGCCCTGTGCAGGTAATTGACTCAATGCCCATGACAGACAAGACGGCATCCTTTTTCCACTACTTTGAGCCTCTATACCTTGTCATCCACGACATGCCCCAACCGCCAGAGGCGCTGCTGAGGCTCAGGAAAGGTAAGTAGAGGTGGGAGGGACTGTGGTATGGGACAGTGTGAGGACTTGTGTCCAGGAGTATCCATCAGATTAGGGGGAGCAGCACAGTCTTGTTTGGCATAGTGAATTAGTGTAAAAAAATAACCAAGTACATCCCTTTGTGTTTTTCCCGTGTGTGTGTGTGTCTGTGATTGCAGGGCCAGAGCTGGACCGCATTTTGAGAGTGAAGCTGAGCGAGGAGTTACAGAGTCTGGGGAATGGAGAGCTGCTGGCAGGGCAGGGCCCAGTGGGGAGGACTGACCTTCTGGGTGAGGCTGGAGGGGAACAGGGGATTTCAGCTCTGGACGGCTACAGATTCATATATCAATTGTATTATATCAATCATATATCTTCAATTCCATTTAAAAAAAAAATATATATATATATTGAGTTAATCCACTTGCCCTTCAGCACATTGTTTGGGCCCATGCAGTTTCTTAATAAAAAGCACAAAGAAAGCTATTAATCATACAGCAGTTCAGCTGTCTCTGCTCCGAGGCCGACACACAGTCTGTGCACACAGTGATGTTCATTGAACAGACAGCCCTATTAGGTGTGAACGCTGATTTTCATCTGTTTTAAACAAAGACACTCATGCCTTTGAGGAAGCTGTACCAGAGCCTCTGATTTTTTAATTCAGCCCATCAGAGCCTCTTTGTGTCCCTACCATGAAGACTCCCATCAACACCTTATTCAGTCTGTTATTAAAGGTCCCCACCCTCCCAGCTTCACTGTTGGATAAACTGTGCCAAGAGCGCCTGAGTGGAAGAGGGCTTCCTCACATCTGTCTTCAATGGATATTTGGAAGGCTTCTCTGTTAGCCCCCCAGTGACCTCAATTTGAAGCAGTGCCCAGCTTCAGCTCATATATTCTTGGTAGATGAACATTGTGAAACTCAATTCAGATGCCCCCCCTCCGCCACAGACTTCCCAGAGTAAAGGGACGCAGTTCTTTCATTATGTCTAGTTGCCCTTCCCTGACACTGTATTCCTTACACACTGCTGCAAAACAGTGAAGGTGTACCCATTAATATTTAACAGCCATATTATTTGATTATAGCCATTTAGAGCTTGGAGGCAGTTGGGGAAAAAAAAAGTACTTTATTGCTGCAGTCTCTGTCACTGTGAGAAACCACGGCCTACATTTTATGCCATGCTCTATGTTTGCTTTCTTTCTTTCTTTTTTTTTTCATAATGCCATCATATCAGCCGGGATGTTGCAACATTACAGGAGTATATTGTTAGCGCAAAGATACGATAGGACAAGAGTCAGTTTTTTACAAAGGCTTCATTCGCTGTACCACTTTAACTGTGTTGAAGAGAAAACAGTCCACAGTCTGTTCAAACTATAACAGGCTCAGGCTAAGCACCACAAAAGAGTTCAAACCAATCACTAACTGTATTCCAAGCATTGTTTTGCTGATCAGTCACCCCAGCTAGAAAATGACCATTTATTCCCCCCGTGCAGAGCGAGGCTGTGGTGAGGCTGACTGCCGTGTATCTCTCCGTGCTGCAGAGTCCCTGTCCGAGGGCCCTGTGGTGTCCAGTGACTCGGAAAGCGAGGTCTTCTGTGATTCACTGGAGCAGCTGGACCATGACAAGGTACCCAGTGGTCAGAGGTCACAGGTCACAGCTGTGCTGCCCAAACTGTAAGACATCTCTCCCCTGCACAGTGAAGTCTTTCAACCGAATGCTAAGGAGGGAGGGAACTGGATTGGACTGCCACTTAAAAAAGCACAGCTGGGTTTCTGCCAGGATTGAGTGCAATTAATTTCAGATATTCCATTCCAGGCCAAGGCATTAAAGAAAGAGTAGCTGGCGAGAAACAGACTGACTTTATAGAAGAGATAAATGTACACTACAGCTGACGCACCTTCCTGGGTTTAGGGCCTGCACTCGCTATGGAGTCCTGACAAAAACCACACCCCCGTCACGGAGGCAACTCAAATGGGCATGGGCCGAGGCGGAGAAGGGGTAGACCAAGGAAAGGGACAGCCAATGAGGAGGAGAGGTTCCCCAAGAGGAGTAAACCAGCGACGCAGAGAGGACACAGGTAAGTGGACTATTTCCTTTTCTATCCCCAATGAAATGGCAGATTTTAAATCTCACACTGCTGATTTTGCTGAATTCATGTCATTTTGTTGGAGCTCAGAATAGCCCAGGCTCCAGAATAGCTGTAGTACTGTATATAATTAAGACACTATTATCAAAAACAAAATATTGTAGTAAATGTTTCAGATTGTCTTAAACTAATCAAAGGCAATTACAGTGAAGTATGACAAATTGCTACAGCATTGTTTCTTTGAATTGTTTCTTGAAGCTGGTCAGAATATAAATTTAACTTTCAATCTGGACTCGGTGTGTCTGTGTGTGTCTCTGTGTCCAGGCTCCAGGGACCAGGCTGCGTCTCACCCGACTGAAAGGGGTCTGGCGGGGGGCAGAGGTGAAGGAGGGGCAGGGGGCCAAGGCGGCGGTAAAAGAGGACCCGAGAGAAAGCAGGCGGGCGAGGTGCAGGAGCAGATCGCACTGGCGCTGCAGAGACTCAGAGAGGACATGCACGGTGTACTGGAAAGACTGGAGACACTGGAGAGACTGGTAGCCACACTGGTAAAAACACACCACCTTCCTCCCTCCCTCCCTGGTGTGAATGGTGTGAAGTACCGAATTCATATAAGCTATAAGTGTTGGGGCATTTCCCTTAATGTATCCAGCCTGGTTTTAGACTTTATTTTTATTCTGCTTTAATTACTTTTTTTAAGAAAATAAAGCTTTTCTCATATCTTTGAAGTAAAGGCCCCTCATTCCTTCTCCTCCAAAATGCTGGATTAGCTACTGCTCTATAATCCCGCTTGGCCAGACGCCAGCCTCAGCTCAGGCTGCAGTGCGTCCAGGTCTGCGTCAGCTGCACCTGCTGCGGGACATCCTGCGCTGTCCGTGTGCGTCTCACCTTACCGCAGGCCCAGCGCAGGCAGGCCGCGCAGCCTGCTAGCTCTCTAAGGGCTGTCATCCGAGCACTGCCCAATCCTGCTTTTTGAGGAAGGAAATCTGGGACACAGCACAGGCACCCTTTGGGTACATTTTGGTTTTGGAAAACGCGCCAACAGACAGCGTGGGATGAAGGTCTTGCTAGCGGAGGCCTGAAGGCGTATTAAAAAAATAATTAATCATTACAACAGCAATTGTGGCTGGTATTTCATAGCCCATATTGTTTGTCCTAGCAAAATACTGGAGCCTATGTGGTGGAAATGAGGTACAAATGCGGGTGTGCCTGTCTCAGCAAACAAACAATTTGGTAACAGCAGAACACCTATAATTAAGGGAGACTGATGTGTCTTTTTTGGAGGGGGGAGTGAGTGGTACCTCCAGTCCAAGCTCTCTCAGTGATACTGTCTCTGTGTTTCAGGATCAGGAGTCTTGCAGGAGAAGCTCTGGTCCACATACAACTCCAGCAAGAAAGGTAAAGCCCAGAGGAGAGAGGAGCAGGCCCTTAGGCTTGATGATGTGACTTATTGAATAAGGAGAAATGCTTTTCTTCGGGTGTTTACAAACGTTGTGCCAACTTCAGACTGCTCTGGTGAGATTCCTCTTTAACACCTTGAATGAAGGACAAGATAAAATGCAACAAAACAACACAATGGGTCCTGTCCTGCTGTGCTTGGCAGAGGGTATTTCAGTTCACTAGAATTCAGACCACACGCAAGCAGCTGAGAGAGAGAGAGAGAGAGAGAGAGAGCGAGAGAGAGAGAGCACTACAACAGCTGCTTGCTTGCACTTCTCTGGGCTGTGTTGCAGACAACACCCTGCTCCACTAATGACAATTCAGGGGACTGAGCGGCTGGACTAAGCCCACACTGATACCATGTCTTAGTATCAGTCAATTATTCAGTCAGTCCATCACAGTTCTTATTTGTAAAGTATTTTTAATGTCAAGGTGCTGTGCAATAAAAATATAATACATTTTATAGATATAATCCAGCTGGAAAACAGGAAATAGTCCATCGCTGACCACTCAATTCACTATAAAAAAAAAGAAAGAACTCATTACTGAATAAGAGCACAGTCTCAACAGTCAAACCCCATTTAAAATGCACAGAG
Organism: Amia ocellicauda; assembly: GCF_036373705.1. NCBI lineage: Eukaryota > Metazoa > Chordata > Actinopteri > Amiiformes > Amiidae > Amia > Amia ocellicauda. Next base: position 23,458,733 of record NC_089852.1, on the reverse strand, counting down.
TAAGTATATGTGATATCTCATTTCTATCATGTTTTTTCCTAAACCTCTCTCACTCATATTTCTAACCCTGATTGAATCAGCCTGACCGGTGTGGCTGTGCTTTGCTGCTTCATTAGCCCATAACCGCACGAGCCAGCACTATATTTTTAAGTACAATGCTGTCTACCACCACAGCCAGCACTGCTACTGAAACAAAGGTGCCTTGATACTACAGTGACCTGTCCCTTGTGTCCCTGCAGGGAACCGGGTGGTGTGGGCTGGGCGTCTCCGGCCGCACTCTTCTCTTCCTCCTGCTCTGGCCTCTGCTGGCCCAGGGGCTGCTGGTCCTGGTGCGGCGCCGCCACAGGAGGATCTGAACTGAAGTTCTACAACCCCCACGTGAGGCAGACCGGAGCGCTGCAGTCAGGGAGCGCCAACAGACGCTGTCAGTATGCGTCCCAAGACTGGATTCAAAATACTCGTAAATGCTTGAAATTAAACTTTTCCTTTTCCTTTTTCAGTATCCTGGCAAGGGGGTGGCCTTATACGTTTTGAGGACCTTTCAATTTCTGTTCACTTGGTTTCCTGTTTGAACTGACTAACATATTCCAGAATAACACTGTGCTTCTGAACTTCTGAGAGGGGGATGAGAGGAAAGGCAGGGGGAAGTGTTTCAGTGTTACCTCATTGTAGTTCACTTGGTACCTCTCTACTCAGTTTCCCTTCCTGTCTGTGAGCTCTGAGAGTTTTAAAAGAAGCTGCTTTTATTTAAATCATTACTTGTATGGTCATATATCGAAGAGTCACATTGCACATATGTGTGTACATATTTCCAGGGTCATTAATCTGTGTATTTTAGCAGTTTCCATCTTGAGGGAATGGAACTTACATTTAAAAATAGGGAAGGAGGTTCAACCTAAGAAATGGCCTTGTTTAAAACATGCACTTTTACATGGTTACTATCTGAACTGTGTTTTTAATAGTGCATTGAAAGCGGTACATTTTAATTCCAGCTCAATGTGTCTTGACTAAGAGACTGCATCGGCTTAATACTGTGAAACGGCAGAACGACGCACAAACAATCTCAATGAAGACTTTTATACCTGTGTGACGGAGGGAGTCAGAGGTTGTAGTTTTCTGAAGGTGCGTTTTGTTGTGAAGAAAGAGCCAAGGGTCAAATATGCTGCACTGAAATGTGGGACATTTTTACATTTATTAAAAGAAAATTGAAGTAGAATACCTGCATGTTCATTTGTCCCCCCTCGGTTGCGCTTATCTTGGAGCGCCTGGGTGCGACAGCTCCCTGTGGTGCTTCAGACACGGGAGGGAGCGGGCGGGCTGGAGTCAGGGGGAGTGCCGTGATCTCCGATTGGTGGATGTGGCCGGGCTCCCGAGTCCTGGAGCCCCGAACCTAGTGCCAGTGCTCACCAGGGGGCGCCGTGGCACTCTGGTTTCATTCCACGGGAAACCTATTCATACTTGCCACACACCTTGAAATTCCCAGCTGGATTATAAACAAGAAACAAAAACAATTCATACTTAAGAGGCATTCTTAAGGATATCACGGCTGTACAGCCAGCGATGAAGCCGTGCAAAAATCACTTGAGCTGAACTCCACCTTCTACAGTAAAAACAAACAAATAGTAATGGAAATTAAATTAAATAATTCAATTGATTGCAATATATTAAAATCATATTTCAAACAAAACACAATTATTTATATATATATATATATATATATATATATATATGCCTTTCTATGTTACTCTCTCCATTGTGTTGTATATACATAAACATGCTGGTGTGGGCATCATTTCAGTTTTTGCATTCGATTAGACAACTTCCTATTTCCACATGTAGCTGCTGAGCAGAATATAGAAGTGTCCCTATAGAGGGTGAGAGATCCTAAGCAGCGCAGTCATGGGCTCTTCCACTCCCTCAGACAAAGCCCAGTGCACATGAGGGAGAGGTGGGGGGGTTACAGAGGCCCTGTGGCATGGAGCTCAGTGAGCAAAGCCCGAGGTACCTGGTTGTTTTTCTGTGTGTTGTGAAATATGATAGTGGTGGTTCCTACTTTGCTGCTCTTACTTAAAATAAAAGAAGGAAGCTATATTTTTATAAATGCAAATGTACGAGTAGCACTTTGCAGTGTCAGATAAGCTATGGTGTGATAATCTAAAAACAGGCAGTGCTTCAATGGACAAGGCCTGAACTCCTTTGTTCTGAGCAGTCAATCAGATTCAAGTCAAGGCCCTGCTAGGGTGGAGTCGTAGAGCCACCAGAGTTGTATGCTGTCTGTGTGGCTCTAGAACAATATTGATGAATGGCTCTGGCAGGAAACATGTATGTGACAACACCAAGCACACAACAGAGCAGACAATAACACACCAATGGTGGTTTGCTGGGTAACTGATATTTCTACCAGGCGGTGAAATGTGTTGAGACCGGATGACACCACTTTGTTTATGTATACTCTTCAGAACAGACAAACTATGTTCGCAGTAAAACAAACCAAAAATCAACACAAAAAGAGTGAATTAAAACATGAACAGTATTTCAGGGTTACATAAAGCACATCTTCAGTGCAGCAACCATTATATTCTTCCTGCAAACATTGTCTTTTCAGTAACTTCCCTGAGATTTACTACATACATTTTTTGATCACAGGCTGCTGTGGAAAAGCACAGTGAAAGCATGATTATAGAAACAGAATAGTGACAGCAAGGTAAATCATTAAAAACAAAACAATACAATAATCAAGGTAAAAGGCGAAACAACATAAGGGAGCTCTCATGACAAATATGAAGTTAAGCAGAGAGCAACAGGACATAGTTATATGTGAATGTAAGAAGGCTGAACTTAAATGACAGGAAAATGCATGGGGCATAACAGTATTTTTAATAAGAATAAATGTAGGCCTGTTGCCAGAATAAATAAAAAAAGAGAAGTATGAATCTGTGGGCAGAGAGGGAGTCAATGAGGCTGTGCCCAGTGGTGGTGTCCCTTTACTCTTTCTTGCCAATACAGTCCCCTCTCTGCTCTCTGCCAACAAGGCCTGTGTCGGCAGAGGGGAATTTCATATTCTTCAGGGCCAGCGCACTGGCTCGACTGGGACGATCAGATTTCATGCCCAGCTTTATGCTCCCAATGTTTCAAATCATGGACTGCTACAAACTGCTTAATCTTGTGACTTGTGTTTCAAATCGTCTTCCTTAAATGAACATTTTATAAGAATTGTGGTTTTGTTTTTTTGTTTCTCATTTCTTCGTTATTGCATTTCCCATTTTCTGTTTTCCAGTCTGTTTTTCTTTCTCTGACAACTACAGTACTAGAGATTCAGAAATAATGTTAAGGATAGTGAGGTGACCAGGCTAATCTCCAGTGACTAGTTCTTTGTGGCCGAGTTTGATTTCATATCCTGCGTTATAATAGAAAAATAAAAAATAAAGCAGTCACCCCAAGACTCTGGTTGCTCTACACCTCCATCCTAGCAAGGCTGAGACTTGACTTGACCTCTCAGAACAAAGGAGGAGTCCAGGCCTTGATACAAATATGACTTTCCCTTCTCTCTATTGCGCCAAACACATCACACAACAAAAGGGCCCAGTACAGTGAAAGGGAACACCATGCAGTAGGATACATCTTCCTTCAGATCACAAGTTAAACCGAGGTCCTGACTCCTTGTGGTGAATAATGATCCTGTGGCACTTTCGAATGAGCAGATATGGTAACCACTGTGTCCTGGTTAAATTCCCAAATCATATTCTCTCAACCTGGCCTATCCAAAATAAACATCCCCCTAGCGTAACTGGTTAAGCAACTCCACACTTCTCTACCTGTATGCTACTGTGAATCCCCGCACCCTGCTATATCAGAAATGCACATAAAACTATTACATTAAAAAGCCTGACTTAACCAAATAATTCAACAGAGAACAGTTTTGCATGTTCAGTGCCCCTGGCAAAAGGCTCACTCTGTTTTTGAATTTTTTCATACCTACGCTTTTCATCTAATAAATCAGGAGACCTCATGAGAGATTACCTGGAACATCGTTGACTATTCCAAGACAGGCCACAGAATCCAACATAGCAAAACACATCAGAGATATCCGGTATACACCCCTCAAATCACCCAGTAAAAACAAAAACAAAACGGCAGTACAGGATTAGACACGAATTTAAAAACAGGCCTGACCTCTGTGGTAATTCCCTTTATGTCTTTGGAAACTGCTGGAAAGGCAAGTTGCTTACTACCTCTTTTCATGACCCAAGTACAGCAATAACTTATAAATGAACAATTGCTTAAAAAAATAACCACACATTCTGTAGTATATTAGTCTTCTAAATGAGTGTCTGAAACATAGGGTCTGCAAATGTGTGCCAGGCCATACCACACACGTCTAGGTTTGCTTCAGCTCCATTCTGTGTTTGGCGTTGTATCACACTGTGGCACAGTCTGTGGCACGATTTTAATATGTAAGGGCTCTCTAACAGCAACTGCATTTCAATTTCCTGTGAGGCAGGCAATGTAGAAACCTTCCTTTTCACACACAAGTCAAAAGTGTGCAGTACAACACAGAGGTAATGAAACAATACAATACATACTGAAACTTATACTGAAAGTAAGTCCTCTTTACCCCCACCACAGTCTATAGAAATACAAAGGATGTTTCTAGTGGTAAATACACAAAAACGTGAAAAGGTTTCATCTGTAATGTGAAACAGCTGTTTATGTTTCCCTGCATCACCCAGTTCTTAATAATAACACAGGAGCAGATTCGGTTTTTAAAAATAAAACTCGTTAGCATATGAGACAATGATAGCTTCTTGGCTACATGACGGAATTACGTAATAAACATGATCAAAGTTTCCAGTTTCCTCTGGTCACGTTACATCTCTTGGACAGCAGCGGGGCATGGCAGCTGCATGTACAGACACTGGACAGCGCTGCTCCAGCAAGGGCTCATCTGTCACTGGCAGACTCGCCACAAGCAATTCACACGCCGCAAAGCAGAAGCGGAACCCAAAAGGAAACGCTTAAAACGTGCACTGCTCAGTCCTCCCTAAAACCTCCTGCTTAGTCGCTAATCTACCGTTGAGTCAGGCAGACACACTCCCTCCGCTGCAGACGGACAGTTTTGTCACCTTCAACAGAAAACCCTGGCGAAGTGCGCTCGCTTACAGACACACGCCAGTCCACAGCGGCGTGTGCAATTCAGATAAATACACATTGGTGGATTCATGCTTTCGTTGCACTGCCCTTGTGAATGAGCCATTTTAAGAAGCAGTCACGCCAGTTCCAGTTGTTGAACCTCTCACAGGCCTGTGACATACTCCTACTGGGAGATTCGAGTCTTACGATGCGGGGCCAATACACATTGATTTCCAATAGGAGAGCTTGATTTGTATCCCCCTCTCAACAACTGCACCGTGCTTTACTGCCGTGGGGGTGGATTAAAACATGCAATCAAATTAAAAGCACCAATTGCAATGAGTGCACGGAACACGCTGGAGTCGAGGAATGCGTCGGAATGGATTCTGAGCACATGTCATCCCCTACAGTGGGCGAGTCACCTCGACTGCAAACAACGAGCTACGAGACGTGGCGTTTATTCACGACGGAAGCATCGCCCTCTGCTTGGCCGTGATACGCACAGCGGGGTAAAGGAAGCGCTTTCTTAGAGGACGGCACAAGAACTCGGTTATAGCGAAGCTTTAACACAACACAGTCGCATATTTTGTTTACGTTACAGCTTACAAAGCCCGTGTCCTTGCGCTTCTCTTTCAGCAGAGACGGGCGCACTACTACTCAATATCCATCCGCCCAGACATCGAAAGGGGTACAACCGACCAAAGTGTAACGTTTCACGGGTTACAATGTACAGTTGAAATGTAAATACCAAACACACACATTACATTTCGGTGTTTTATTGTACGATTACGTCTGTGCGACACACTATTGAGTGGAACTAGTTTCTGCACGAGGGACCGTGTATGTGTACATGCGAGGTAATCCCATTTGTTTGGGATTTAAACAGTAACATATTATCTCATTCAAACGCAAATAGCTGTAATTAATTGGAAGTATTAGCTTTTTGTAGGTGTGAGTGCGCGTACAATGTTCTCAGTGTGTGGCATTTATTCATATTTTGTTTAACGGTGAGACATATTCCCCCCCTCCGCTCCTGCATGTGGTAGAGTCTAGAAGGTTTTCCCGGAGTGCTGTACGTGATAGGAAAGCAAGATCCAGGATGGACAGCAAAAAGGACCAATCCAGACGCAGTTTAAGCTTAGCAACAGCGCACAGGTCATTTCAGCCAATAGGGATGAGCGGGGGCCGGACCGAGTCTCGTTTCGAGTCGTGGAAAACCATTGGTTGATAGTTTGGGCTCTTGCTGCTGGATTGTGGGAATCGTAGTTTTAAAATATAACATTTTCGTGTTAGCTATAGGGAACGTAAACTACAACTCCCGCGAAAGCGTTACACCTGGGGATTTCCGCATGCGCAGTGAGAGCGTCAGGTTTTATATATAAACGAGGACCCCGTCTGCTTTACCAGTACTTGGACAGAGTTTGTGGAGGCGTAGCAGCTGTGTTTGGAGAGTAAAGCGAGTTCGCGAGTAGCTAAACGGTTAATAGTTGGTAAAGAGATTTGAACAGCAGTGTGGCTCAGCAGAAGTAACAAGTGAGAGTAACTTTTCATTGATATTTAAATTGAGACTTGGGCAAAATAGCCAATGTTATTAATTTTAAGAAACCGAAATAACATACTTTGCAAAGCCTGACGGTTTTCCACCTTAAACTTAAAATACTTTTTTTTTTTTTTTTTCCTTTTTAATTTTTAAACCGTGAAGCAGCTTGGGGGGGTATTGTGGTTTGATCAGCCACTTACTCGCCCCTATTTTAAAAAATAACATTCACAATGTCCGAGTCTGTAGATCGGGACAACCATCATCTGAAAACTTCAGATCCCCTTGCAGGTGGGAGCGCTACAGTTTTGGAGCATCCTGTAGCCAATGAGAACGGAGGGCCGGAGGATGACGCTAGGGGGCCCCACAGAGCTGGACCAGCAGACGACTGCAACAGCAGGGGCACTAAGGGGAGTCAATGGCCGAAGCCAGAGAGCCAGGAGGTGTGTCTTGCTAGGGTCGTTGGAAATGCTCACCCTAAATGCCCAGCAGCCGCCCAGACGCGACAGGAACCCAGCAGGGAGGCGGCAGCGGTAGATGCTCTACCTGCCCACGGCAACAGCGGCGACGGCCCTGGGGAGGAAACTCTCAGCCAGGTACAGGGCGAGAGCGGCCCGCATAGCATCCAGCGCTTGAGCCATGGGTGTCCCGGCGGCGGCTTGCACACTATACCCGAGGCGCGAAAGGGCAAGAAGAAACACCGGCGGCGGCCCTCCAAGAAGAAGCGCCCCTGGAAGCCCTATTTCAAGCTCTCCTGGGAGGAGAAGAAGGCGCTGGACGAGCGGGAGACTGCCCGGGCCTCCCGGGTGAGAGCCGAGATGTTCGCCAAAGGACTGCCGGTCGCACCTTACAACACCACGCAGTTCCTGATGGAGGAGCACGACCTGGAGGAGCCCGATCTCAACACGGAGCTCGGCGGGCGCAGACCTTGCGGGGCTAGCCGCTCCGAGGACACTGCCAGCGAGGAGGAGTTCGTGGATGCTGCCGAGGAGGAGGAGGACTGCAGCGGCGGCGGGAGTGGAGGCGGCAGCGACGGCATGGGGAGACCCGGGGACGCGGGCGGGGAGTTCCTGCAGAGGGACTTCTCGGAGACATACGAGAAGTACCACGTCGAGTCGCTCCAGAACATGACCAAGCAGGAGCTGGTGCGGGAGTATCTGGAGCTGGAGAAGTGCATGTCGCGCCTGGAGGACGAGAATAACCGGCTGAGGCTCCGAGACGGCAAGAGCCCGGACGGCACCGTGGACACGCCGCAGCCGCAGCCGGATCCCAGGCTACAGGAGCTGGAGAAAGAACTGGAGAGACTCCGAGCTCAGAACAGCGAGCTGCGTCTGCAAAACGAGCTGTGGAGGAAGGAGCGGGGACACACTGTTTCCACGGGGGAATAAAAACGTTTTTTTTGCTTTTATTTTTAAAGCACCAATGTAAACATGCAAGGCCTGACACGTAAGTACACTTCTGAAAGTGACGGGTTTCTGTTGGGAAGACGGTGGATCTTGTGTGAGACAACCCCGCGGTCCGGTCGATGTATTGCAATGTTTGTGCTTCGAGCATTTTTTTTTCTCTTCCCCTTTCTCCCCCTCCCACGTTCACTTTATGGACTTAAGACCGTCAATACAGAGACTTTACATTTTCAATAAGGAATGTGTATATATTTTAATTTTGTTTTTTAAGATGCATAACATTGATTCCTCTACTGTCACACTTTTCCCCCCCGAAACTCAATGCCAACGGACCTTGAAGAAAAATCCTAACATTTACAATTTCATAGTCGAAATAAAATATGTTTGAAAGTTTTTCAAATGAGACTATTGTTCTTTACTCTTACATTTGTAAATATAAATATATATCTACGAGCTTTTGTTGTGTTTTTATTTGAATTTCTTTCCCCTCTAAATAGCCTACCATGCATTTGGGGACCTAAAGGTAGCTGTTAATCCAGCATCTGTCGTATTGGCATTGTGGAGGACTAATTAATAACGAGTTTGTCCAACAGAGGCAATGGTGACGTGCTAAATGACAGGGTCTCTTGTATGATCTCTGCAGAATTACATCTAATGTACAGATTGCCGGTTGTCCAGACTTGAGACCGTTGCCCATTTAAACGTATGCATGTATAAACTGTATTAATCAGTGTATTTTCAAAGGTATTCAGGTTTGTGTTTCACTCTGACGTGAGGCAGCGTCATTTACCCACTGCAGTTTGACCGTTAGTCTTTACTATAGAGTAAAGTAAGTCGCTAGCTACTCTGTTAAACATGCATTACCCGTCAGAGCTCTAATTTCTACGGCTCTGGTGTGACGGTGGTTTTCTAAAGGTAAATGCCCTGTTGGCCTCTTATGGGGTGTCCTTTTTCATGCATTAGGTTTGGTGGTCTTGTGGTGGAGAAAAAAAATACTGAGGACAAGGATTCAAGTGGTATATCTCCGCAGCAGATGCTCTGGGGGTTATTGGTATTGTTAACTCATTTTAAAAGGAATCCTTTCCATCTCCTTCACTTGTCTGTGGCCAAGCATTTCTGGCTGTTTTGGATTATACCCCCACAAGACCTTGGTCAGTGTGTTATTGACAGCAGCTGTATGGGTCAAAAAGTTAGGGGAAATGTGCTTGGGTGTATAAATAGGTGACTAAGATCTGGATATATAGATTTTTGCTGCCAGGAATGGGTTAAATTTGGTAATCCTATTAAGGTGCTTCCTAGTGCCCCTAGCTGAACCTGTTTCCACCTAAGACAATAGTCAGAGAGGATAACTCATTGTGAAAGATTTTATAGGCCTCAACCCCCAGGCATTCTTTTTGCAATCAAGTGGTGGGGAAAAACTGATATAACTTTAAAGCAATTCCAGGTTTCATTACTACAAACAAGGAGTGATAACACTTGCCAGCTGCCTGTTCAAGCTCACTTCACAGGGCAAAGGTATAAGAAAAATCAAGGTGGGGGTGGTGGTTACTGTACAGAGTGTAGGCCACCACTCAGGGAGGATGCCTCAAGCTGCCTCTTGTGGTGAAGGGGACAGGTCACATACTTACACTTGTAACTCCTTTATTTCAACCAACATTTTGTAATCTCATGAGCAGCTGGTTTCTGTACAGTAGTAGTAACCTTCCCACTAGCATCACATCATGCCTCGTCTGCAGTCCCTGGTGTATATTTCACCTACAGAGGGGAAGGGGGTTGTGTGATCAGGAAGTCCGGATCCCCCACACTGCAATGGCTTTCATGGAATGATACAAAAGGCACAGATATTCAGAGAGAGAAATACGTTAGAGCAGTGCTGCAGGGCTAGAGAGCGGACATTTCATACTTTAATTATGTTAAATTAAAACTCCCCTCGTACAATTATAATTACAAATAGTGATCCCCTGCACTGTGCAGAGGCAAGGCTGTCAGGAGAAGCCAGGGGGCAGTATCCAACGGTGGCAATCATCAGGTCTAAATGGGATACAAAGATGCCACACTGCACTGCACACACAGCCAGCCTCTGGCTTCTGTGTTTGGATCCATTTTGTATGTCACATTTACCTTCAGGTGCTGCATGATTTTAGAACTGGGGGGCAAAGGTTGAAGTGTGTTTGAGACTGGTAAAGCAACAGAAGTTTCCACTTCCCTCCTTTCTCACATATGACATTGACGTTTCCTTATTATTGCTGTACGTCAGGGTTTGGTTGTTGGCAGTTACACGTCAACAGGCAAACACGAAGAACGTACCACACGTTCCCTGCTCCAATGATGCACGTCTGTAATTGGCACTAGATCATTTGACTGAACAACACAAAAAGTGCAAACTGGCAATAAGGAGCTCTGTTGATGTTAGACAATGATAATGATGATCCTGTGGTTATAGAAGTCAATGCTCTGAGTTGTTATTTATAAGGGGGTGAGGGGAGGGCTAGTAACTATTTATATTGGCTTAAAGACCAATAGTATTACTTAATTACTTAGAATGCCGGTAGGAATTTCTACATTTTCATCACATATTCTATAAAACAATGTATTTTTTAAATCAGTGGTGCAATCACAAGTTAGCCTTATGCAGATTAATAATTGTGTAAGATCCATAATTTCTCCTATGGACCCACAAAATGTTTACTGTCCCCAGTGACTATTTAGTGATCAGCAGTAAGAGTGTCTGGATAAAACTGGAAGCAGGGCAATGAGGTAGTGAGGGTGAGATAAACAAGAGTTCTTATACCATTAATACCGGCCATAAGCACTTACCTATAATTCCAAACACACATATCTTTACAAGAAAACTTTGTATTGTTTGCTAATTAAGGCAAGGGGACACAGCACTGGTGTCTCGGAGCATCTGTTCACAATGAGATCAGGGTCTGGATTTAATCAAATCTCTGCATCGCACATCAGTCGTAGATTCCTAAACTAATACTTAATAGCATCTTTCCATTGTATAAACACCAGAAGCCTCTGGCAAACGGAAAGCTTAATCTGACTGATGCATTTTGAATCTGCTATTGGGGGTAAAGTTGTGATAATTTCAGGTCAGATCCTGTTTGTATATTTTGACAATATGTCAGGTTGTCAGATGTGTGCTTCAATTGTAGTTTCAGTGACTTGACAGATGCTGGGAGTGTAAAGCCCCCCCTTAAAGCCACTAGCATTGTCCAAATGCTATCACAGCATGCTTTCTGTGGCTGATGTACTAAAATGACAGATTCTGTTAGACAACTATTAGTCATTTACATTGGGGCAGATTTTTAAGCTCCCTAGCTTCATCAGAGCTCATTGTGGGGAAAGGTGGGAAAAGAAGGACATGACTTTTTTCAGACATTTAAAAATAAATAATGCTATTCTACATTATTGTTAACTGTACTGCCAAGTTGTGATTCAAAATGGAAATGCATGGAAGACTATGACAGCACATAAATAAAATAATTTAGGCCTAGTGTTGATGCTCGGTTTCACCAGGATGAGCTGTGAATGGTCTCCTTCTATATATAAATATCACAAGCAATTGTTGCCAATGAAACTTGGAAGCAGTCTTGAAGTGTGCTGTGACTCGCACTCACAATTTTCCATCTCACCCTCTCCTATCATTGAGGGAATTTCTGTCCAGCAGTTGCTGCCTCTGAAAACTAAACTGAAACCGACCAGCCGTGTTCGTCATAGAATATAGGAAGGAGGAGGAGGCCGGAGGGGGGTTTCCCGAATCATTATCAAAACCTCCCTTCAAGGATTGTTCACGGCTGGCAACAAGAAGTCTTAGACATTTAATAAAACAATACACATACGTGAAGCATTAGAAGAATCAGGTGGAAGACAGGCCTGGGGTTAAGAATGGTCATTCTCCACATTCAGACCAGTGACCTCATGAATATCGCACAATCCCAAAATGGGTGACTGCCTTGCTTTAATCATATGCCATCTTGCAAAAGATAATAGTACAGCGTCCCCCACCCAATCCAACCTTGCTAGATTTCAGAAAGTATTTAAACTGGAGATGGACTGACGAATTATTTTTGTTTTGCTACAGCATGTAATATAATGTATGGGTTTCTTTAGTGAGATCTTGGAAAAGATATATCAAAGTTTGATGGCAGGCTGTCACCAAGATGTAGAACCAGAAACCTGACTTAAGAAAGTTTGACTATTGCCTGCTGCATGCAACAATAAACTTGAGTTTTGGCAGTTGCTGTTTAAGAAACACAGTGCAGAGTGCAAAAGGCACATGTTTGTATGGGATACTCATTAAATCTGATGGTTCTGCTAGGCTTTTTATATTTTCAAATTATTTTTATTGAAAAGATTATAACTTGATTGTAACAGATTTTAGCACAAGGGCTAAAAATATTAAAACAGTAGTTTGTTCACTGCCAGAAAAAAATATTTTGATAATCCCCATACTGTTGTATAGAGAAGTTGCAGGTCAACTATACTACAGACAAGCAGAATAGGTGTGCAAATTCACCCAAAAATGTGGCCTGTTTTGTCAAATATCTCCCCTTTCATGTAGATACCTGGATCCACAGGCTCACTGAGGGATTTAATATATTCCACTTGAATTAACCACACCAGTATTCTTTCTTCTTGGAGAGGTCAAAGGGCATAAGAGAAAGGGCGAACTGTCCCCACCCCCATACTGAAAACACAAAGCAAGAGAAAGATATGAAAATTGAGTGAAATGGGGAGAAGACCTGTGTTCAGGATATTGAGTATGGCAAGATAAAATAAACAGGTATGTAACTAAAGTAGCTTCAGCACCACATTGGGAGATATTAGCCCTCTCCCCCAGTGTCAAAGCATCTACAAGATCTAGTGTGCTATGATTTACCTACCCTATAAATAGGTATCCAACATAACCCAAAGGTAGCCCAACCTAATCTAGTGGGTACTGACAGATTTTGCAACAGTGCATTCTATGACTAGAATAAGGAATAAGAGAATATGTCCTTATTATCTACATATTTAAGTAATATTTTACTTAACAAAGCACATCCTTAGACACAGGCATTAGCTATCAATAATCTCTAATAATGGTTTTATGATCACCCTTTATGAAGGGAAGGACAGTGCTTTCATTGTGTGCCATTGTTAACATTTCATAATTTTATTCCTCAAAAGGAAGTATTATTTTCTGCTGACATTCAGTTCTGAGAAAAGCTCCTACATCATTATTATGGTTATTACTAAATTATCCATTTGACAAATCAAAATTCTCATTATTATAATTGATAAAGTACCTTTAAAACCTGTTGGGGTGAGGCCAGAACATTGTTTCAGTATATATATGCATACACACACACAGAGTTAGGTCCATAAATATTTGGACAGTGAAACATTGTCATCATTTTGGCTTTGGCCACCACAAGGGTCAAGGTTTTGAAACTCACAATTTTATTCATGATTTTGTTAGTTTGTCCAAATACTTTTGAGCCCCTATAATTGGGGGGATCACATATAAAAATGGGTGTAATTCCTACACTGTTCACCCAATTTGGATGTAACCATTGTGGTGACATACAGAGCCAAAATGATGACAATTGTGTCACTGTCCAAATATCTGTGGACCTAACTATATATATATATATATATATATATATATATATATATATATATATATACAGCTCTGGAAAAAATTAAGAGACCACTGCAATTTTTTCTTAAATCAGCATCTCTACATGTATGGCAGCCATTCCATTCCATTCATATTTTTATTTGGAATTTGGGAGAAATATCAGTAGTTTATAAAATAAAACAGAAATGTTCATTTTACCCAAACACATACCTATAAATAGTAGAACCAGAGAAACTGATCATTTTGCAGTGGTCTATTATTTTTTTCCAGAGCTGTATATAGTTACTGTGTACAGTGTTGAAGTTACCAGTAAATGTAAATGTTATTTTTTTTAAAGATCTGATACAACTCCTGAGTCTGATATATTATCGTATTATTGAAGACCCTGTTATAATAGGAAATATAAGGTTTAGTGCTGGCCTGTTCACTTTCATAATGATAACACCCTGTTAAACAAGTTATACAAATGGGTGTTGCTTAGCTGGTGGGTAGCAGATGATCCCTTTTTTACAATAGCAAGAGAAACATGTCACTGTATTAAACTGAAATAAGTACAACTGAAGATGAATGCCATGAAACTCTCCACGTGGGTTTTAAAGTTTATGTAGCCACAGATTTATGCTGAATGCTTTTGCTAGACAATTAAGGCATGGGATATAGTGCTACTTGACAATGCTGCTTTTACATTCCCACAAACACACAGCACTGCACAGATTAGGGATGGCCACTATGGAGGATAATCCATGCCAAAATTAAAAATAAATATATAGAGAGAATAATAAATGAATAAATCAAATGTTGAAATAAATAAATTCCATGTACTTACTTATTTCAATATTTAATATAGTTGAATGCTTTAGAGCGACATGAGTGCTTCTTTCTGCTTTACAACTACAGAAAAATCAACACACACATTTTAATTTCCTTGTGCTAAAAAATAAAATATAAATTCCATCAAATATTTTACTGCATTATAAAGATCCATTAGCTAAACCCATAACACATTAGTAGTCAACACCTCTCACTACTAGTACACAAAAAATAACATGACAACAATTTAATCTAACAGCTACATGTATTTATCTTTGTATACATGTACATACATACATTGCAAAAACGAAGCAGGCTATTCCATCTTTGTTACACGACGGGCATTTGAATGAATTAATAACAACAATGGATAAACTCTTATATTGCTTACCGCATCTTATACAGTAAATGACAATCTGCAATTTCAAGCAGAGGCCTGCTTGTAGGCCAAAATAGAAGCCTCGGGATTTCCTGTCGATATGTGCCGACGCACAGAACTCGAAACCGGAATCATACGTGACATTTGGACGCATTCCCTTATATCGCGTTTTGACCCTATGAGTGTTTTAACGACATTTTACACTACTCTGTATTTTAGCCTACACATTCCCACCTTTAAGTGTAGATATTGTAAAACATAAGACAAGCTTATTTAAGAGCTTCATTTCTAAATAGGCGTGTTCGTACATAATGATTTTTAAACTGTATACATTGTGCAAATTAGTCATTTATGAGAACAAAATGCTCATTGTGCATATAAAATACATATTTTTATTAACCCTTTTCACTACAATGTATGTGTTGAACAACCTTTGTTACGGTGAGATGCAGCTGTTCTGTTAAAAACGAACTGTAAAATAAAAACGAAATAGATATTGATTTGGAACTTTGCAGTAACTGTAGTTTTAGGAACTTGATCAGAAAAATATTTAACTGACATTAAAGTAAATTACGATTCCAACGGGGAAAGTATACATGATCGTTGCTGTACATAGCTCGGTTATGGCAGATATGGGAGTTGCAGTCTTCATGGGAAGCAGCCGAACCTCGCATGACTCTGTTGCAGTTTTGTCGAACTACAATTCCCAGAGGGCATTGCGAACAGGCACACATACAAACAATGTAAACGTGCGCTGGAAACAGTAGCACATTGTGGGACAAATGTGTAAAACCAGTGCAGTCAAAGATCTGCATTTGCACTCGCTCACTTGGCCAGGAAACAGAGGAATAATCATATGTACTGTATTTGTTCTCATTTATCCGATGTACCTATGTTAATTTTTTCACTGTCCTTAATGTGTGTCTTCCAATTGTCATAATAATAACAACAACAATAATAACTTTGTTTTAAAATGCAGAAACAAAACAGCAGGGGAAAATATATAACAATGCATGGACACTCACTTCAGTTCCCTTCGGAATGTGCGTATATCATGTCTTTATAATCCAGGGACGATTCAAAGAATAGATTAGCGCACATCTGCCGTATTGAGAAATTAGGAACCTATAAGATTGAGTTCATTGTATTGGGACCAATTCATTGATTATTCAAAGTCGCATAACCAAACAGCTTAGTTTTTAGCAGACTGGGGTAAAAAAATAAACTAAACAGACAGAAAATTTGGGGCTGGCCATTAAATCTTGATAATCTAAAACACGCAACATACACAATGACAAATACGACACAATTCCTTATCCAGCAAGAGTACATGTGTTACACAACAAGAGAACAATTAGTCAATCTAAGGTTTTCTTCTGGTGTTCTTAACAAAATACCTTAGATTGTCTGTTTCCTTGTTTCAACATGTGGACGTTTATTGCACAAATGAAGGGATCAAAAGACATCTATAACGGAAAGTCTGATGCGAATACACAACCCATTTCCTTTGCAAATCTTCACTGTCGTTTTCTTTTCTTTGCCAAACCGAAAGCTAGTCTCCCCCCCATTATTGATGTGTGCGTGTAAGGAAAGAGGCATTGCACCCTCTACTAAACTAGACCCGATCTTATATATTTATTATGATTGATTTAGCAGACATCCTTTCCCAAGGCACATCTTACATACCTTAAAATGTTGGTTTTGCCCAAGATTCACATTTCATTTAGTGTGGATTAAAAAATGCTTAAACGTGGAAGGCCTTTAAGCCAATATACAAATGTTTGAATCGTGTCTAGGTTAAAAACACATGCTTTGAGTGCTTCCAGTATAACTGAAGAGACCTGGATTGCGCTGAAACGGGGATGTCGCATTTGCAAGCAGCCACGGGTACCCACATGTACCCTCTTGTGGAAGCGCGGACGATTAAAAATGCTTATTGTATGTGCAGATGCAGTTTGGACAGTGGTGCACTAAGGCGTTCATGGACGAGGGTGCCTTTTTTTCGGGGGGTGCATTGTAACAAAATTCTGCCCCTAACACAACTAAACGTACTTCTGCGTTTATACAGCGCAGATCTCAATTAATTGGATGGACACAATAGGAGGCCTGTATTTCCTAGAATTGCTGTTATTGTTTCAGCATCTATATGCATTCAGACAAAGCCGCACTGTCGTTTGGTCCCAGGAGAGCAGCTGAGGCGGATTTCAGACTCCAGCTCCCCCGTGTGGCGCAGACGACGCACCGGCGCCGGATTGTGCTGAGCATAGGCTCGCTGTGGGCCTGTAGATAGGCCTTCCTAACCAGCATCTCTGTCATGAAAAGGGGATTATGAAGGGGGCATTTGTGCATAGATCGAGGTTAATGTCATTGATGGTCTATCATTCATACTAAACCTGTGTGTGAACTGAACCTAACAAACCTCTCTAAACGAATACTACAGTTAACCAGTTTTCAAAGTAACATAGAAAGCGCTTGAGTGATTGAGCATGTCTCTAGGTGCTGTAACCAGTTTCCACTTCCAAATTAAACAGAAGCTCCGTTTGATAGAAAACAAGAAGATCTGGTCACTATTTCAGACAGGTGCCACAGTATTATGGCTCAATTCTAAACTACAAAAATACTTAATCTTTGCCCTGGTTAATTGTCTCATCAGATCCTATTTTGCAATTAGGAAACCTGGAATTAATACTCAACATAACTGCAGTGCCCTATACAGAAGTCCACCTCAAACTAAATTATATAACCCACTCGTCTCTGTAGGAGCATAGAGAATAAACCTGTGTTCAAGTGTGTTAACGACATTTCAATTTTGGTAAGGGTATTAAGGGTATTAAAATAAGTTTAAATGACTGGTCGGATATGTTGTATATTGTATTTAATATCCCAACACTTAAATGCAAACAAAAGCTATGCATAACCCAACTTTATTTTTTCCCGACATACATTTTTGACTTTTGACAAACGTGCAATTATACAGTTATAGTCGCATGCCTACAAACCTAACCCATTAAAGCCATATCCTTGTATGGGAGTTGGTCAGACATGTTCACTGCCAGCATTGTGATGATCAGTGATGTGTAGCAGTTGTCATCACCCTGTGCTTCATTTATTGGGAGAATGTGGGTCACATCATTACGTCACTCAAGCCGAGTGGCTGAAGGATGACGTTTCGGCCTTGTCTCGGCCTCTTGAAATATGTCCTTTTTTTGCCCCGTATACAAAAGCATTACTGCTACTATTAATGCAACTTAAAAAATAAAACACAAACTTTCATATATATTATAAGCACCTTTACAAATCTTGCAATTAAAAAAATAATAATACTCAATTAAAACCTGAGCTGTCGTTCCCTAAGCCTTTTACCAAGTCGTGATTGGTTGAGTACAAAAGCGCCATCTTCCGTCCAAGAGGCAAACCTACCCCCTATATACACACACACAAAGAAAAAGCCAACAGTTGTCAAACAGCTGCAAAAACAATGAACACACTCAGATATATCCGTGTTAGTGCCAAACATGCACAAAACACATGGCGAGAGACACGGTATTGAGGCTGAATGTTGTCCTTAAACAATAAACATTTTTTTTTAAATGTCACTTCCCCAACTACACGAGTTTGCAAAGAAAATGTGGAAAATAATATTTTAAAAATAGATAGCCCCTGGAGTTATCTTCTCTTACAGTGAATAACCCGATTGTTATTGCTAACCCTGCTCGACCAGAATGAACTTTCAGATGTGGTGAATTCAGAACAATTTTAAACACACTAAATTATTTTAATATCATTTCAAGAGAGGTTGCTTATATTGTTTACTCTCACGGTGCACCTAATAGGTTATATCCCTTGATATCAAATTACCTTTTTGTTGCAGAATAACATGTGTTATGTACACTACCGTCAGGGCCGGCCTTCCTTAGGCAAGATTAGGCAGCCGCCTATGACGGCACTTGAATTTGAGGTGGCATTTTGACAATTGGCCGCCGCCCTCAGGCGCCCCTGATCGGCGGCACCCCGGCCACCAGCTCATAGTTTGGGGTCACTTAGAAATGTCCTTGTATTCCATGAAAACATACATGAATTTGAATAGTAAATGTAGCAAAATTAATAGGAAATATAGTCATTGACAAGGTTAGAAATAATGATTTTTAATTGAAATAATAATTGTGTCCTTCAATTTTTTTTTTTCGTCAAAGAATCCTCCATTTGCAGCAATTACAGCCTTGCAGACCTTTGGCATTCTTGTTATCAATTTGTTGAGGTAATCTGAAGAGATTTCACCACCCGCTTCCTGAAGCACCTACCACATGTTGGATTGGTTTGATGTTTTTATGTTCCAATACGGTCAAGCTGCTCCCACAACAGTTCAATAGGGTTGAGATGTGGTGACTGTGCTGCCACTCCATTATAGACAGAATACCAGCAGACTGCTTCTTCCCTAAATAGTTCTTGCATAGTTTGGAGCTGTCCTGTTGTAGGAGGAAATTGCAATTCCAATCAAGCGCCGACCACAGGGTATGGCATGACGCTGTAAAATGGAGTGATAGCCTTCCTTCTTCAAGATCCCTTTAACCCTGTACAAATCTCCCACTTTACCACCACCAAAGCACCACCAGACCATCACATTGCCTCCACCATGCTTGACAGATGGCGTCATGCACTCCTCCAGCATCTTTTCATTTGGTCTGCATCTCATGAATGTTCTTCTTTGTGATCCGAACACCTCAAACTTACACTTGTCTGTCCATAACACTTCTTTCCAATCTTCCTCTGTCCAGTGTCTGTGTTCTGTGTTCATCTTAATCTTTTCTTTTTATTGGTCAGTCTGAGATATGGCTTTTTCTTTGCAACTCTGCCGAGAAGGCCAACATCCCGGAGCCGCCTCTTCACTGTTGACGTTGAGACTGGTGTATTGCTGGTACTATTTAATGAAGCTGCCAGTTGAGGACCTGTGAGGCGTCTGTTTCTCAAACTAGACACTCTAATGTATTTGTCCTCTTGCTCAATTGTGCACCGGGGCCTCCCACTCCTCCTTCTATTCTGGTTAGAGCCAATTTGTGCTGTTCTGTGATGGGAGTAGTACACAGCGTTGTACGAGATCTTCAGTTTCATGACAATTTCTCGCATGGGATAGCCTTAGTTTCTCAGAACAAGAATAGACTGACGAGTTTCAGAAGAAAGTTCTCTGTTTCTGGCCATTTTGAGGCTGTAATCGCACCCACAATTGCTGATGGTCCAGATACTCAACTAGTCTAAAGAAGGCCAGTTTCATTGCTTCTTTAATCAGCACATCATTGCAGAAGGGTTTTCTAATGATCAATTAGCCTTTTATAATGATATACTTGGATTAGCAAACACAACGTGCCATTGGAACGGAGGACTGATGGTTGCTGATAATGGGCCTCTGTACGCCTATGTAGATATTCCATTAGAAATCAGCCGTTTCCAGCTACAATAGTCATAAACAACATTAACAATGTCTACACTGTATTTCTGATCAATTTGATGTTATTTTAATGGACAAAAAATGTGCTTTTCTTTTGAAAACAAGGACATTTCTAAGTGACCCCAAACTTTTGAACAGTAGTGTATGTGTGCAAAAGTGCATTAAGCACACAACATGCTTTTGACATTTTGTTTATCAGATTACCATATGCACAGCTAATAATATTGCTAGCAAAGAATGATAACAATAATTAAAAAAAAAATTCAAGTCACCAATCACTCAATCAATATTTTTTCTGTACTTCTCCAGTCGATTTCACAATTTAAGCGCAATAGGCATGTAGCACAAGACGAGATCAATATCTATAAATGTACACTTGCTCATCAGCCCTCAATCAATGCATTCTGGATTGTAAAGACTGTCACAAAATTGTAGAATTTACACAGTATAATTAGCTAAAACCATGAGCAAGTTTTTGGTACATTTGAACTGAAGATGGTTTAGATCAGGAGAAACAGTAGGGCAAATTCTCAAAGTTAATGAAGAAGATACTTGAACACTTGCTCTTGGTAGAAAGTGTCACTTGTCGCCCTGCTACTGAGCTGCAATTCATAATCAGTAATTACTGATCATTAATTTGCTGGAGACACTGGGATTTGGGAGTATGAGGATGGCTCAGCATAAGAGATCCAATGGGGAGAATCCTTAAAGCTAATGAAGAAGATACTTGAATATGTGAGGATTCACAAAGGTGTCTTTCATGGGCTCCCAGTGAAACAGGAGACCCTGTGATTTGGGAGCAGACTATTTGCAGGTGAGAATTACATATTGTGATTGGTGGGTTGGTCAGAGTTGTGATTTGTTTGTCTGGGTCCTGCAGGCCCAGGATATTGTAAAGTACTGCAAGTTCACCTCAAAATGCAAAACTGCCAAGCACAGACACAGCTCAATATTCATGTTTTCATTTGCTTTCATATTTATTGTATGCTGCTGCAATGAGGCACAGTGAGTATACAGAACAAGAGGAGCATCACACCTAATAACATTCCACATGAAAATCTACACACATACAATTTCATTAAACAGCCACAGATGAAGGTAATTTAAATTTTACAAACTTTTAAGAAGTCTACTGGACATCCCCACCTGAGGATGGCTCAGCATAAGAGATCCAATGGGGAGAATCATTAAAGCCAATGAAGAAGATACTTGAATATGTGAGGATTCACAAAGGTGTCTCTCACGGGCTCCCAGTAATCTGCATTGTGTGATCAGTAATAATTTACTCTGAAGTGACACAGAAGACCCTGTGATTTGGGAGCAGACTATTTGCAGGTGTCTTCCACGTTTTTCAGAAGCACTCTGCCATGCCTTTGGTACTGCAGCACATTCCAGTTTAAAACATTGCCCGTGGTGACAGACAACCCTGCATTCAGAGCAGTTATCTCACAGCCTGAAAGCACGTAATCCCACATGTGAACCTCTGTGATCTGTCCCACCAAAGACTGTTGTCTGTCAAAACCCCCACCAAAACTGTCCTGTTCCTGACCTAGGACAATGGAGTGATTCATTAGAGGAATCACCTGCCCAGTTTCCATTTGGTTGCTACTAGATTTCCCATTCACCCACATCATAACAGTTCCACTACTTGACTCCCAGGTGGCACACACTTGAGTCCATCCTGATGCTGGTCTAGTATCCTCTACTGAGAAATTTGTATGTTTGCTGTTTACATACACCGAGTATTTGCCAGGTTTATTTTTCAAGAGGAGAAGTGCATTGGCCTTAGCTAGAGTTGCAAAAGAGAAGAGAGACTGTGCCCGAGTCAGCTTAGAGTTGTATCTCAGGCAGACGGTCGTTGCAGTGAGACTTGGCAGTGTCTCCGGAGTTACTGTCACATAGGTCTTGTTGGATTCCTCTGGGAAGTAGAAAGCTTTCTTGGTCAGATCTGTGGAAATAAGATGTTCTCAATCTGAGTGCAGAGTATTGTATGAAAGCTTGTTAGTTTAACACTTATTTCACTGATGGCTATTCCTGCTTGATTGCCAGTGGTGACAGATAACCCTGCGTTCAGAGCGGATCTGTCAGAGTCTGAAAGCCCATAATCCTACATGTGGACCTCTGTGATCTGTCCCACTAAGGACTGTTTTACAAACCCTCTGAAAAAGAGAGTCTCCCTGCTGGCCAAGGAAAATGGAACCTGAGGGGAAATGTTGAACCACCTGTCCAGTTACATTTTGCTCGGTTCTGGCTTTCCTATTGACTCTCCACTTCCATAGTCCACTACTTCACTCCCAGGTGGCACACACACAAGGACCCACCCTGCTTCTGGTCTAGTGTCACTATCATCAAAGATGTTATCTATACTGTTTACAGTGGCTCTCAAAAATAGTCACCCCCTTGGACTTTTCCACATTTAATTGTGTTACATGAAACATGAAATCAGAATGGATTTAAATTAGGAGTTTTTGCCACTGATCAACACAGAAAATGTCAAAAGTGAAAAATAGAATCTGTCCATTGTTCTAAATGAATTGCAAATACAAAACAGAAAATAATTGTAAAAGTAATCACCCCCTTCAGTCAATATTTGGTAGAGGCACCTTTTGCCGCAATTACAGCCTTGAGTCTATGTGGATAAGTCTCAACCAACTTTTGCACATCTGGACACAGCAATTTTTGCCCATTCTCCTTTACAATATTGTTCAAGCTCCATCAAGTTGGATGGGGACCTTTGGTGAACAGTAATTTTCAATTCTTTCCACATATTCTCAATTGGATTGAGGTCTGGGCTTTGACTGGGCCACTCCAGGACATTTATGTTTCTGTTTTTAAGCCACTGCAGTGTGGCTTTGGCTGTATGTTTGGGGTCATTATCCTGCTGGAAGATAAATCTTAAGTCCCAGGTCTCTTGCAGACTTCAGCATTTTTTCTTCCAGGATTTCTCTGCACTTTTCTATATCCATTTTGCCCTCTATCTTTACAAGATGTCCAGGCCCTGATGCAGAGAAGCATCTCCATAGCATGATGCTGCAGTGCCACCACCATGCTTCACAGTAGAGATGGTGTTCTCAGGATGATGTGTCGTGTTAGGCATGTAGCGCTTAGCGTTGAGGCGAAAAAGCTCTATTTTGGATTCATCCGACCATAGAATCTTCCTCCACTTGGTCTTGGAGTATCCCACATGCCTTCTAGCAAACTCTAGCTGAGATTTGATGTGTTTTTTTTCAACAATGGCTTTTGTTTTGTCACTCTCCCATAAAGGTCACTTTTTTGAAGTACCCGGGCTATTGTTGCAGTAAGCACAGTGTCTCCCAGCTCAGCCGTGGAAGACTATAACTCCTTTAGAGTTGCCATAGGTCTCTTGGTGGCCTCCCTGACTAGTGCCCTTCTCGCCTGAATACTCAGTTTTTGAGGAGGGCCTGATCTAGGCAGATTCACAGTTGTGCCATATTCTCTCCATTCCTAATAATGGAATTTACTGTGCTCTGGGAGATATTCAATGCCTTGGAAATGTTCTTATATCCTACCTCTGATTAGTGCTTTTGAAGAACCTTATTCCGGATTTGCATTGAATGTTCCTTCATCTTCATGATGTAGTTTTTGTTAGGAATTGTACTAACCAACTGTGGGACCTCCCAGAGACAGGTGTATTTAACCTGAAATCATGTGACACACCTTAATTGCACAGAGGTGGACTCCATTAAACTAATTAAAACTTCTAAAGACAATTGATTTCACCATAGCTCAATCAGGTGTGTCATAGCAAAGGGTGTAATTACTTATGCATTCAATTATTTTCTGTTTTGTATTTGTAATTAATTTAGAACAATTTGCAGATTCTATTTTTCACTTTGACATTATGGACATTTTGTGTTGATCTGTGGCAAAAACTCCTGATTAAATCCATTCTGATTTCATGTTGTAACACAATGAAATGTGGAAAAGTCCAAGGGGGGTGTATACTTTTGAGAGTCACTGTACAACAAAGCTGACAGTAGAGTGGTATTTGTAGAGCAAAAGGACTCTGTCATTAGCTGGGGTTGCCAAAGAGAAGAGACCTAGGACCTAGTCAGACTAGAGCTTTATCTCAGGTGGATAGTAGATGCAGTGAGAGGTTTCCCCCGTCTTTGGAATTAGTGGAATCAAGTGCTGTCAGATTCCTCTGGGAAGCAGTAGCTTTCCCTTTCAGATCTGTGGACATAGCATTTGCTTGTTATGAGCGCTGTCTATTATATAGAACTGTGTGAAAAGGCAATATGTCCTATCCTGTAGAAACTGTAGAAATGAAGCAGCAAATCCTTTTCTCAGGCCATCCTAAAGACAAAGTGCTGGAATAGCCTGTTTGATATTAATGAGTATTATAGCCTACTGCCATAAACAGTGCTATCATTAAGCAGGTCCAGTACAGGGCCCTGCCACAGTAAAATGAGCAGACTTGATCTAGAGATAATTCAATATTGTGCACAACACTAAGCACAAAATAGAGCACACACAAACCAGCAGTGTGTGGTAGCAGATGTTCACACAGGATGCTGATATTTATTTCCTACACACTCAACTTTAATTAATACCATTAATAATATTGACAATAGGATGGACACAAGAAGTCAGACTTGTGTGACAGTTTACTAAAGAACTGGATATAGACTTCAGCTTTGTGATGATGGGCCTGGTAATGTGGCTACAACACAGAGGTGTTCTTATGAAACTGGGTCAGAGAAGTCAGGAGCCAGGTCTCTGATCAGAGCTATGCACTGGGCTGAACTTTAGGCTTTTAAAAATCTGGTATATCATCATAATAATCATATCTGAATGTGATGATCATAACTTACCTTTAGAACAGGGGAATGTGGATGATATCCAGTCCTGTTTTTCCCTCTGCAATTCACTAATCAAATCAGACTGGAATACATCTAAACACAGAGACAAACATTTAACATTGTAAAATACAAAGATCCATCCATCTCTTATTAATAATTATGCAGTGACTACAGGGCCATTTAGAGTAGCCAATCAACCTAAGCAGCCTGTCTTTTCGAGAAAACTGGAAACTGGAGCACCCAGAGAAAACCCACACAGCCATGGGGAGAACATGCAAATTGCACACAGGCAGTCAGTCATGGTCAGAACTGAACTCAAGTCCCAAGTTCCCCTCCCCCCAAGAAATTACAAACTTGTTTTTTAGTTGCATTCATGTACTGTGGTTTTAAATAAATGTAATGTATGATAATTTACAAGAAACATTAGTTACAACTATCTTCTGCAGTAAATCTGTACATTTCATAAACGCACAAAGCTAATTAACTTTTAGCTCTAGCTTTAGGACAGTTTTACACATTACTTAATACACACTGGAAGTATACTCACACAGAGCTCCTAGCACTGTAGTGGCACCCAGTAGGAGACCACACAGGATGGAGAGCAGCAAAACAGCCACTCGATAGTAACATAAGGTGCTGTCCATGCTCTTCACAGCAGCTGGCAGGAAAACAAGGGTATTAATGATAGAGGAAGGTCCAAAGGGGTCACTTCCCTTCAGTGTTTTACCACAACGTGATTCCCGAGGGGGTCAGGTAAAAGTTTCTTTAGACATTCATTCATTAATTATTATATCTAATTAAATTATTACCTAAACCCATATTTCAATATAGTCAAAACCTTCCCTGTAAACTGAGCCTAGAATTACATATTAGAATGATGTACGAGAGATAAAACTCCAGATGACTTACCTGTGGATTGGTGTAAAGTTGTGTATATATCATCTTCTGCAGTTTTCTGCAGTCCACTGCATGT
The DNA here is from genome assembly GCF_036373705.1 of Amia ocellicauda. NCBI lineage: Eukaryota > Metazoa > Chordata > Actinopteri > Amiiformes > Amiidae > Amia > Amia ocellicauda. The sequence continues at coordinate 23,432,603 of NC_089852.1, read as the reverse complement.
GTTCTGTAGCTCCATCGTTGGTGTGCAGGATGGCCAAGCTGCTAGTGAACGCTGAGTTTATAAAGCATCTACTTTATAAAGAAGGTTGTGGCAAGAGAGAGGTGAAATATATACCCCCACTACCGCCTCCCACCACATGTACAGAACAGACATTTGCTGAATTTTCTCCTGTAATTATCTATACACAACATTGATATCCTGAAATACACTTGTGAAATTCTGTGCTTCCCTTTTTTGATGTATTCTTTGATTGCAACACGAGAAGCCATTCTTATCTTGAGCTGACTTGTTCGTAGTTCTGAAGTACCTCTCACACGCAGAACCACTGGTTAGCAATGATAGTGTGAAACACTAATTATATTAGTACACTTCAAACCTTTATTAAATTAGTCTTTTCCCCACTCATAGTTTCTAGCCCCAGTGTCCCCACTAACACTGCCCTCACACAAACTGGATAATATATGTATATATTTTTATTAACTACATTATTATAATAATAATAATAATAATAATAATAATAATAATAATAATAATAATTATTATTATTATTATTATTATTATTATTATTATTATTATTATTTCTTGGCAGATGCCCTTATCCAGGACGACTTATAAAATAAGCACAATACAAAGTGCAATAATACAGTTCAGTACAAGGCATCAAACATTACAAATTCAAATTTACATAATACAAAGCAATTCAAAGCATAATACATTTTACAAATTCCAATGTACACAAGTTTTTATTTTATAAACATGCAGTGACAAAATGCAATGCAACAGTTGCACTGACAATCCTGGATTGATTATTTCCTCTTATTATTGGTAAGTACCTTGACAAATTCTAGAAGGCATGCGGTACAGGGCGCTATAAACATGAGCAGCTTTTGGTACATCTCAGAACTGAAGAGAAAACGTGCGCGGGGTGTAATGTCTGACTATACTGTAACCCTACTAACAGTATTATATTGATTATATATGTATTTATTTTGTAGATGTCTTAATGTATGGAAATGGGATCTCTAGCATATACCTAGGACTTAACTCACACAGAGAATTGGAATATTCTTATTTGTCATTGGAGGTTGTTATCTGAAATATCACAAAAATATACATATATTGTGTCTAGAGATGTGTTTTTTATGCTAAGTTCTGTAAATTACCAGTGCAGATATGTCTTATTGGCAGGATAACCGCAGAGAACTCCCCATACTAGTGACAACCAGTAGGAGGCAGCACAGCCACTACATAGTAATGTAATTCATTACTAGTACTAATTGCAGGAGCTGACAGGAAAACAAAGAAATGGTTTTGAATTGTTACAGTTTAAACGTCATATTTATGGGGCTACATTTCTGGCTAACTCATGTGTAAGCTTCGTATTATTTATTTTGCAGCAAACGGAGAAAAACAATAAACTGATTAAAAATAGGAAATGGTAGTTTAGAAAAACAATCTCTCGATATTTAACTTTCTAGATGTTCAGCACCAAGTTCCTTCAAGAGTATTAGTGAAAGAGAAAGGGGTAACATTTCTTCAATTCAATGTGTCAAAATCCCGTTTCTTATATTTAACATATGTGGGATATACTTTATTCTTTAGTCTGCAATCTATATATTTTTAAGTACATGTTCACAATATATGGAGAGGACCCATTTTAATCTAAATATATAAAATTACTATATGGATTAGAGACTAAAATACATTTCAGATATATCCCACATATTCTAAACATACACAAGGACCAAGTTTAGTCAAAAATCTAAAAAGATGAAATTCCTATATTTATACCATACCATACAAAATGCAGGCCTGATTGTATGCAGACAGAATAAGAAGTTTCATACTTATCTTTCTATGAATAGGATGTAAAACAATTCATAGTACCAAGCCTGTGAGGTCTCCTTAAAATAAAAGAAGCCCCACCCTTACCCTCCTGTAGCCAGATGGGAGGTGGATTCTCTGTCTATAAATTGGTGGCGTCTGAATGTGGAAGAGTGCCGAGAGTCTGACATTTGACAGAGTGGTAGGATGCTGTGGCTCCTGGCCCTTAGGTGTCTAGGGAGTCAGGGGAACAATAGGGGGGTTTATTCCTAGTGTAGTGCAGCTCAATTCCAGCTCAATTTCAGTTCAATTTCTCTGACTTCTGAATTCAACACGACTTACATGGACTACTTCCCAGTTCCATCAATTGTGAGTGAATTGCCATTTGTATCTTTTGTTTACTTTGAACTGTTTTTTATATGTCCCTGCCAAGTGAAACCTCTGAGAAAACAATTCATGGCTTATGCTAAAGGTTTAAAGGCTACAATGAAAAGGAGTCCATTATGCTCCACACCCCTTCTCCAATCACAAAACTATCCTTCTGATAATTTCTTGAAGCCTCCGATGGTTTGTTCAATACATTATGAATTTGTGTAAAGAGCACATCATAATTTCAATATCATTTCTGTACTAAAGATATAATCATATCTAGTCAATAAACAGACTTTGTTGAAATAAATTCAGGAGAACAGAGGATGCAAGTTGTTTTTGGCCTGTGCACAAAACTGTTTGGTTCGAAGTAACCAAAAAACACATGTGAAAGATGTAAAAAAAATTAAAATCTGAAGTGAAAGGAGTGGCAAGTCACAAAGACTGAACTATTCTACATTTGTTTTTTACTAAATACAAAGACATCTATACTGAGGCTGGTTACATCCCTCCATGGAATCTGCAAGGAAATTCCCACTGGGAATAAACCCCCTATTGTTCTCCTGACTCCGTAGACACTTTATATAAGGGCCAGGAGCCACAGCACCCTGCCACTTTGTCAGATGTCAGACTCTCAGCACTCAGCCCCCGACATGGAGATGACAGCCATTCCTGATGCCATTCAGAGGCCACCGATTTATAGACACACAGATAATCTACCTCCCACGCAGCCACAGGAGGGTAAGTGTGGGACTTCTTTTATTGACTGTTATTATAATTTATCTTTTCTGTAAATCGCAGATACATTCTTTTAATGGAAGGAGTATAAGATATTGTTTATACAGTGTTGTCAATGTCAACCAAGGACAATATGCATTTATTCAGTCCAAAAGTATCTGACTTTAAAATGGCAACAGTGTCATTCAAGAGTGTTTCCTGGTTTTTCTGACAGCTCCTGTGAAGAGCACCAACAGTACATTAAGTTACTATCGACTTGCTGTGCTGCTTCTTACCATCCTGTGCTGCCTACTCTTGGGTGCCACTATAGTGCTGGGAGTTCTGTGTGAGTATATTGCGAATATGTATACAGTAATTTGAATTTACTGCAGAATTTAGTTGTAGTTGATATTTCTAGCATTTTATCTTACATTAAACATATAGTATAGTATATAGTACTATAGTACTCATGCTGAACCATGATTTTATTTTGGTGAAGATGACAACACATTTCTAAATTATACACAGATCAGCCATAACATTATGATCACTGACAGGTGAAGTGAATAACACTGATAATCTCGTTATCATGGCACCTGTCAGTGGTTGGGATATATTAGGCAGCAAGTGAACAGTTCATCCTCAAAGTTCAAGGCTCATTGATGCACGTGGGGAGCGATCCAACAGACGAGCTACTGTAGCTCAAATTGCTGAAAAAGTTCATGCTGGTTCTGATAGAAAGGTGTCAGAACACACAGTGCATCTCAGTTTGTTGCGTATGGGGCTGCGTAGCCGCAGACCAGTCAGGGTGCGCATGCTGACCCCTGTCCACTGCCAAAAGCACCTACAATGGGCACGTGAGCATCAGAACTGGACCACGGAGCAATGGAGGAAGGTGGCCTGGTCTGATGAATCACGAGTTCAAAGTGTTGACTTGGCCTCCAAATTCCCCAGATCTCAATCCAATCGAGCATCTGTGGGATGTGCTGGACAAACAAGTGCGATCCATGGAGGCCCCACTTCCAACTTACAGGACTTAAAGGGTCTTGATGCCAGATACCACAGCACACCTTCAGAGGTCTAGTGGAGTCCATGCCTCGACGGGTCAGGGCTATTTTGGTGTATATACAGTACTTTGCAAAAGTTTTAGGCAGGTGTGAAAAAATGTTGTGAAGTAAGAATGCTTTCAAAAATAGACAATAGATTATATTTATCAATTTATCAGTGAGTGACCACCCTTTGCCTTCAAAACACCATAATTCTTCGAGGTACACTTGCACAAAGTCAGGCGTATAGTCAGGTGTATGATTAAACAATTATACCAAACAGGTACTAATGATCATCAATTCTATATGTAGGTTGAAACACAATCATTAACTGAAACAGAAACAGCTGTGTAGGAGGAATAAAACTGGGTGAGGAACAGCCCAACTCAACTAACAAGGTGAGGTTGCTGAAGAGTTTACTGTCAAAAGTCATACACCATGGCAAGACTGAGCACAACAACAAGACACAAGGTAGTTATACTGCATCAGCAAGGTCTCTCCCAGGCAGACATTTGAAGGCAGACAGGGGTTTCCAGATGTGCTGTCCAAGCTCTTTTGAAGAAGCACAAAGAAATGGGCAACGTTGAGGACCGTAGACGCAGTGGTCAACCAAGGTAACTTACTTCAGCAGATGAAAGGCACATCATGCTTACTTCCCTTCGCAATCAGAAGATGTCCAGCAGTGCCATCAGCTCAGAACTGGCAGAAAACAGTGGGACCCTTGTACACCCATCTATTGTCTGGTCAGAAGTTGCCTTCATGGAAGACTTGCGGCCAAAAAGCCATACCTCTGATGTGGCAACAAGGCCAAGTGACACAACTATGCATGAAAACACAGGAACTGGGGTGAAGGAAAATGGCAGCAGGTGCTCTGGTCAAAATCTGAAATGTGAAATATTTGGCTGTAGCAGAAGGCAGTTTGTTAGCCGAAGGGCTGGAGAGCGGTACATGAATGAGTGTCTGCAGGCAACAGTGAAGCATGGTGGAGGTTCCTTGCAAGTTTGGGGCTGCATTTCTGCAAATGGAGTTGGGGATTTGGTCAGAATAAATGGTCTCCTCAATGCTGAGAAGAACAGGCAGATACTTATCCATCATGCAATACCATCAGGGAGGCATCTGATTGGCCCCACATTTTTTCTGCAGCATGACAACGACCCCAAACATACAGCGAAAGTCAGAACTATCTTCAGTGTAAAGAAGAACAAGGAGTCTTGGAAGTGATGATTTGGCCCCCAAAGAGCTCCGATCTCAACATCATTGAGTCTGTCTGGGATTACATCAAGAGAGAGAAGCAACTGAGGCTGCCTAAATCCACAGAAGAACTGTGGTTAGCTCTCCAAGATCTTTGGGCCAACCTACCTGCCAAGTTCCTTCAAAACCTGTGTGCAAGTGTACCTAGAAGAATTGATGCTGATTTGGAGGCAAAAGGTGGTCACACCAAATATGAATTTGATGTAGAATTTTCTTCTGTTCACTCACTTTGCATTTAGTTAATTGATAAATATAATCTATTAACATTTTTTGAAAACATATTTTTGAAAGCACTTACTTTACAGCATTTTTTCACACCTGCCTAAAGCTTTTGCACGGTACTGTGTGTGTGTGTGTGTGTGTATATGTATATATACACACACACACACACACACACACACACACACACACATATATATATATTGTAATGTTCTATTGAAATCAGTAAATCAAATGCATCACACATGCTGCATATTAAAGCATTTAATCCATTTGATTGATTTCTGTATATTTTTCAGATAATTTAGAATGCAATTGAAAAAGATGCCTTTTCTAATTCTCTGTTGGAGGAGAAACGTGAGTATAAAAATCTGAGCAGCAAATACAGAACTCTGTCTGACTCCGCTAGTGACAACAGACATCGGCAACCTCTCTGACACAAAGATCAAACTAAAGATCGAAAACCACTAGAGATACGGTTGTCCTACTAGATGACAGAGAACAAGAAAATTGGACTTGATAATGAACACCACAGAGCGGTCAGTCAGAGACTCTGTATTAAATTAACACTACCTCCCCCTTTTCTACAGGTAAGCTGTGTGTCATACATAGTTATTATCAACAAATGTAGATATTTTGATGTAACCGCTTCTTGAAACATACAGTATTTACACAAAAGCACACCCTGTAAAACAAATAACTGTCTCCTTATTTCTCTTTCACAACTTAATGAACATTGCATGGGGAAAAAGAGCCCCTAAAGACATTGAAATGTACTCACATGGTGGTTATGGTTATCTTCAAATCTACAATACCTTAAGACACAGAAACACAGGTAACTTAGAAGGCAATGATTGATCAGTTATGATATCAGATAAAGCCTGTCTATCTCTGTCTCCGTTCTGGTTGTTTTCTTGAGAAAAATACAGCTCATGAGAAAAAGTCAAAAAGAGAAAACTGTCAAAACGTGTAAAAAAGGTGAGTTTCCATTTTCACACGCAAAATATTATTTCTATGTCAGTTCATTCCATTTTACATTTGCTATTTTGTCCTCTTAAATTATGTATTGCTCTCCTTGCACAAGCTCCCCTTCAGCAACTAAATTAGGCTCATCACCTGTTTACTTTGTTAGCAGGAAAAGTCATCAGAGCAGTCCGTGTTTAAGTATCATGCAGTTGCACTGAGATTGAAAACATCTTGTTTCCACAGATCTGACCAAGAAAGCTTTCGACTTCCCAGAAGAATCTGACAACATTCAACATTACCACCAGAGACATGACACGTCTCACTGCAACGACCGTCTGCCTGAGATTCAACTCGGGCACAGTCTCTCTTCTCTTTTGCAACTCTGGCTAAGGACAATGCACTTCTCCTGTTTAAAACTAAACCTGTCAAATACTCAGTTTCTGTAAACAATATAGATATACATTTCTCAGTAGAGGATACGAGACCGGTATCAGGATGGACTCAAGTGTGTGCCACCTGGGAGTCAAGTAGTGGAAACGTTACGATATGGGTGAATGGGAAATCTAGTAGCAACCAAATGAAAACTGGGCAGGTGATTCCTCTAATGAATCATTCCATTGTCCTAGGTCAGGACCAGGACAGTTTTGGTGGGTTTTTTAACGAGTGGAACAGATCACAGAAGTCCACATGTGGGATTATGTGCTTTCAGGCTGTGAGATAACTGCTCTGAATGCAGGGTTGTCTGTCACCACGGGCAATGTTTTAAACTGGAATGTGCTGCAGTACCAAAGGCATGGCAGAGTGCTTCTGAAAAACGTGGAAGACACCTGCAAATAGTCTGCTCCCAAATCACAGGGTCTCCTGTGTCACTTCAGAGTAAATTATTACTGATCACACAATGCAGATTACTGGGAGCCCGTGAGAGACACCTTTGTGAATCCTCACATATTCAAGTATCTTCTTCATTGGCTTTAATGATTCTCCCCATTGGATCTCTTATGCTGAGCCATCCTCAGGTGGGGATGTCCAGTAGACTGCTTATAATTTAAATTACCTTCATCTGCGGCTGTTAAATGAAATTGTATGTGTGTAGATTTTCATGTGGAATGTTATTAGGTGTGATGCTCCTCTTGTTCTGTATACTCACTGTGCCTCATTGCAGCAGCATACAATAAATATGAAAGCAAATGAAAACATGAATATTGAGCTGTGTCTGTGCTTGTGTCACGTCCTCCTTGACTTTCCCTTGCTACACTCCCCCCTGTTGCCACTAGATGTCATCCTTGCTCCCTTTCTCCAGTATTTTCACTTATTGAATCATTGCTTCTTCCTACCTGCACTAATCACCGCACCTGTCCCTTGTTTTCCTGCCCTACATCCACTCTATATAATCCCTTCATGCCCTTTACTTCCCGCGAAGTATTGTTCATGCTCCAGTATCAATTCCAAGCCTTTTGTCTCCTTATTGCCTTTGTTTTATTGACCTTTACTACTCCTTCACGACTCCTGATTTCATGATTTCCTTCCCTGCACTGTTTGCCTGATCTCAGACCTCTTGCCTGCCTCTTTGACCAAGCCTCTCAGATTCTCCTTTGACATTTGACCTCAGATCTGGCCTTGGACTCCTCTCACTCTGCATCTGGGTCCCCTTCCTACGGTAGCCTCCCCGTTACAGAATACTTCTCCATGGCTTCGGACCCAGCGGAGCAGACTGAACTCAAGGCTACAGTCGCCGCCCAGAGTCGCGTGTTGAGGAAACACGACCAGATGATTCAACAAGTGGAGTCAACCCTGGATCGCCTTCTGAAACTTCTTGACTCGACAACACCTGCTCCTCTGGTTTCCTCTACAGCAGCTGCCCCGGCACCTTCACCTGTACTTGAGAGCAAAACCATTCGTTTTGCCGTTCCCAATAGATATGATGGTTCCCCAGAAGGCTGCGAAGGCTTCCTATTACAATGCTCCCTGTACTTCTCCCATCAGCCGACAGCCTTTCCCAGCGACTCCGCTAAGACCGCCTTTATAATTACGCTCTTAACCAGTAAAGCACTCCAATGGGCCTCTGCAGTCTAGACACAGCAAGGACGCATAACACGCTCCCTTAATGCATTCCTGGGACACTTCAAAGATGTCTTTAATCACCCAGTGGATGGCACGCTGGCAAACAGCTCCTCATGTTAGATCAAGGCTCTTCCTCGGCAGCCGACTAAGCTCTTAATTTCTGTACATTGGCTGATAGCAGTGGAGGGAATGAGGTAGGGTATGCAATCTTTTCCAGAAACATTTTTTGTTATACTGGTTGAAAGTCTCTTCACATCCTGATAGCAATCAATAATTTAAGTGGTCTAAATGTAAATATATATATATATATACACTCACCTAAAGGATTATTAGGAACACCTGTTCAATTTCTCATTATTGCAATTATCTAATCAACCAATCACATGGCAGTTGCTTCAATGCATTTAGGGGTGTGGTCCTGGTCAAGACAATCTCCTGAACTTCAAACTGAATGTCTGAATGGGAAAGAAAATTGATTTAAGCAATTTTGAGCGTGGCATGGTTGTTGGTGCCAGACGGGCCGGTCTGAGTATTTCACAATCTGCTCAGTTACTGGGATTTTCACGCACAACCATTTCTAAGATTTACAAAGAATGGTGTGAAAAGGGAAAAACATCCAGTATGCGGCAGTCCTGTGGGCGAAAATGCCTTGTTGATGCTAGAGGTCAGAGGAGAATGGGCCGACTGATTCAAGCTGATAGAAGAGCAACTTTGACTGAAATAACCACTCGTTACAACCGAGGTATGCAGCAAAGCATTTGTGAAGCCACAACCCGTACAACCTTGAGGCGGATGGGCTACAACAGCAGAAGACCCCACCGGGTACCACTCATCTCCACTACAAATAGGAAAAAGAGGCTACAATTTGCACAAGCTCACCAAAATTGGACAGTTGAAGACTGGAAAAATGTTGCCTGGTCTGACGAGTCTCGATTTCTGTTGAGACATTCAGATGGTAGAGTCAGAATTTGGCGTAAACAGAATGAGAACATGGATCCATCATGCCTTGTTACCACTGTGCAGGCTGGTGGTGGAGGTGTAATGGTGTGGGGGATGTTTTCTTGGCACACTTTAGGCCCCTTAGTGCCAATTGGGCATCGTTTACATGCCACGGCCTACCTGAGCATTGTTTCTGACCATGTCCATCCCTTTATGACCACCATGTACCCATCCTCTGATGGCTACTTCCAGCAGGATAATGCACCATGTCACAAAGGTCGAATCATTTCAAATTGGTTTCTTGAACATGACAATGAGTTCACTGTACTAAACTGGCCCCCACAGTCACCAGATCTCAACCCAATAGAGCATCTTTGGGATGTGGTGGAACTTCGAGCTTCGTGCCCTGGATATGCATCCCACAAATCTCCATCAACTGCAAGATGCTATCCTATCAATATGGGCCAACATTTCTAAAGAATGCTTTCAGCACCTTGTTGAATCAATGCCACGTAGAATTAAGGCAGTTCTGAAGGCGAAAGGGGGTCAAACACAGTATTAGTATGGTGTTCCTAATAATGCTTTAGGTGAGTGTATATATATATATATATATATATATATATATATATATATATATATATATCTTCTGTGGAAGGGACAGGACTAAAAAAGGATTGACCAATCATTGCATTCGGTCCGAATGTAATGATAGGATGTCCTTCCTGTCTGCCAATCCATATTTGTTTACCGCCCCGCAACTTGTTCATGCAGACAATCACACGTCATCAGCGCGGGAACCTTGATGCTGTGCAGAGCGAGCGCGAGAATGAAAGGCGAGCCGCAGCTACTTTTTTAAAAAACATAATAACCGTAAATAAGTTGTTTACGCTCGTTATTATTGTAATGTCTAACCTGTGAATGAGACATGAGGTAATCTGAAAGCATTGCGATCGATTCCACCAACACATCTCTCCTTCTGGCGCTGAGACTCTGCTCTGTGTGTGTGTTCATGTGCGATAGAGGGGGCGTGGCTTTGGAGACGCCTCTGAAGCGAGGGCGGGCTCTATGCTTTCAAAACAAGCTTGCTAACTGCTGGCCTCTCAGGATTGCATACCCTAGCTTTAACAGTCTTTTGAAAAGGACTTAATCCTGAACTATGTTCTGAATTGGCTTGCCGGGATGAGGATCTGGCTTTGGAGGATCTTATTCAAGTCGCTGTCCACCTGGATCATCTTCTCCGAGTCCGAAGATCAACAGCCGAAGCATCACGCCACCCTGCCAGGTTTTTTCCAGCACCCCAACCTGTATCCATGCCCGAACCCATGCAGTTGGGATCGTACACAGTTGACAGCAGAAGAGAGACAGAGACGGATTCGACTGCGTCTGTGTCTCTACTGTGGTCAGGAGGGACATTACCGTGACACCTCCCCTGTTTGCCCTGGCACCTCCAGAGACCCCGCAGTGAGTACCACCCAATGCCCGCAAGTTACCCATGCACAGAGTCTACAGAGTCTAGAGTCATCAAAGTGAAAATCTCTCTTTTTATTTCTGTGCTACTAGACTTGGCGTCGCAACAGCGACTCGACAAGGCATTCCTATCCTTCCTTACATGCCTCCTCTCCAGATCACGGCTATTGATAACCAACCTATCGGCACTGGTCATTTCTGTCACCAAACAGTCCCTCTCCGGCTTCAAATAGGCAATCTCCATATCGAAGAAATCTCTCTTTCTGGTTATGGATTCCCCTGGCGCGGATCTCATTCTGGGACTTCCTTGGCTCACATGTCACAATCCTACCATTTCCTGGAAAACTGGTGAAATCCTCGCCTGGGGCCACACTGTTTTTCTTATTGTCTGTCTATTCCATGTCGAGCCACACACATTGAAAGTCCCCTCCTATCCCTACCTCTTGAGTTTCCTTCGGAATACAAGGATTTAGCGGCCGTGTTCTGCAAAAGCCAAGCATCCCAGTTGCCACTGCACAGGCCCTGGGCCAGTGCCATTGATCTCCTCCCAGGCTTGGCTCCTCCTAGGGGTCGTATTTATCCTCTTTCCCTCCCGGAATCTCAGGCCATGGAGGAATACATTAAGGAAGCTCTAGAACAAGGCATCATTCGTCCTTCCACATCACCAGCTGTGGCGAGCTTCTTTTTTGTGGCCAAAAAGGATGGTAGACTTCGGCCATGTTTTGATTACAGACAACTTAATTCTGTCACTGTTAAAAACCGTTACTCTCTGCCTTTGGTACCCGCCTCTCTGGAACAGGTACGTGGATCCCGGTTCTTTATGAAATTGCACCTGAGAAGCGCCTACAACTTGATCAGAATTAAAGAGGTGGATGGGTGGAAGATGGCTTTCATTACTGCCAACGGCCATTATGAATACCTTGTTATGCCCTTTGGTCTTGTCAATGCCCCCTCTGTTTTTCAGGCTTTCATTTCGCTTTGTCATCGCCTATATTGATAATATTGTAATCTATTCCCCTACATTTTCTGAGCATATTTCCACCAGGCACTCCAGTGTCTGTTGCAGAATGACCTGTATGTAAAAGCTGAAAAGTGTTAATTTCACCGTGAACACATTGCATTTCTGGGTTACATTATAGATGCTGATGGTGCCCATATGCATTGGCGGATTAAGACTTCATGGTGCCCCTGGGCAACAGCCGCCCAAGTGCCCCCCCATGCAATAAAAAATGCCACGTACTGGCGGTTTTAGTTTCATATTTAAAAGTATAATTTCATTTTGTCAATCATTTATATCAAAATTGTATATTTAAAACATTACGTTTCTTATTATTCTGACTGAATTGTTTTATTAAATGTAAGAATTTCACATAAAAGCTGACACACATACATTTAATAAGTTTATTTAATACATTAATGCACTTAAAGCAACTTTAATAAAACTGCCAAAATCAAAATCAAATCTGTCTTTATAGAGTAGAACACCAAAAAATAATATAACTCTCTGTTATCAAGTTTTTTTGTTTCTTTTTAAGCAACATCCGTCATCCACTGGTGTGCTGTTACATTGCTTGTTTACATGTACTGAACAAAAACACTAGAAAAACCTTTACATCAGAAACATTAGCAATGCTATTACAAATACTCAAACATCTTAGAATGGCCTCTTTCTGGATTTTGACCATGCAAACTCGCATATGATGTCTTCAAAATCTAAGCCCCTAACCAGCTCAGATTCAATGGCAAGCAGGGAAAGTGCAGAAAGCTGATTCTGTGCCATTGTTGTCCTAAGTTCATTTTTCACTCGTTTTGGAGTAGAAAAAAACCTCTCTCCTTCACAGTTAGTGATTGGCAAGGTTAGAAATAGTCTCAGTGCAACATAAACATTAGGAAATGTTGTCCATTACGATCAACAATTTGCAGCAGCTCTGCAGGTGAGGTCTTATCTTTGCTAAAATGTCTGAACTGAATGAGTTCATCAGCCAAGGTTTTATCCAGGTCTTCTGGATATGTGGAGGAGAGTTTATCAGCTCTTGTGCGCAAATCACTTTCTGTACAGTCCTTGCAGAACAGAACACCAAAAAGATCATAGACCTCAATGTATGCATCAATCTGTTTGGATAGGCATGATCTGAGCCTGTCCATGATGACATAATATGCCTCGACCTTAAATCTCTCACTCCCATCAGTAAATGTAACTTAAGCGCCGAATGTCATATTGATACCTCAGCAAACTGCTCTCAAAGTGTGCCAACATAAGAATTGAATGACTGCAAAAGGCCAACAGCAGTTGCTAAGTCCATGTTGCGTTTTTGCAGATTAACACTTGTTGCCTTAAATCTGCTTAGCACCCTGTTCCACAATATAGTCATTAGCACTGTTTCCAGCTTATTCAGTTTACCAACGAGTGCAGCAGCTTCACGTCTTGTGTCTGCCTTCTCATCACAATCTTTGGCAATTTTTACAAGTGCATCTCTAATTGCATTGTAGTTGTCAGGGAGAGCCTTGGTGGAGTCTGCCCTACAGCTCCATCTTTTGCCACACAGAGATTTGAGGGTCAAACTAATGTGAGTGTGACTATCATGAAATATCTTATTCCAGCATTGAGTGGATGCGCTGCAGAAGGTATAAAGTGATTGTAATAGGTAAAAAAATATGTGACCTCCTCACAGCTGTCATCTATGCTGTTCATACCAACAAGATTCAAAGAATGACCGGCACAGGGCATGTAGTGAATTAAAGGGTTTTGCGTTTTCAAGTGCGCTTGGAATCCGTTATATTTACCAGACATATTGCTCGCATTATCATAGCTTTGCCCACGGCAATTTGACAAATCCAACCCCAGGTCTCGAACCATTTTTAATACACATTCTGCGAGACTTGCACCTGTGTGGCTATGCCGGGGCACAAATCCAAGGAATCGCTCAACTACTTTCCCCTCAGTACTGACGAATCTAAAAGTAAGTTATAAGAGATTCAAGCCTCATTATTGGAGTGCACGGATAAGGTATGGAAGGTGTAGGGGTACCTGCCCATCTTGCATTAATGGAGAGAATCTGCTCTTCTTCAAATCTATTATTTCACCGAAAAAGGTGCACATCTTCCCTGATTTTAGTGCTGAAATGCACTGAAACATTTCTTATGAAACACAGAGCTGCATTTAATGAAGTCAAGGCTGTTCTCCGTGAAGCAGTTGAGGTACGACCTCTTGCACCTGGCCCGCATGTGCTTTTCCTATAATGGCACCAATCAGATCTTCAGATCGACTCTCCACAGGCAACAATGAATCTGTATTCAAAAAAGATTCTTCCAAATCTACCCAGCAATACAAATTGCTACAGATTAATAAAATCATACATTTATTTAATTTTCATGAACTTTTATTCATTTTTTTTCTTCACTAGCTGACATGCACACGTTTTACTTGGGGGGGATATGAACTGTGTGATACAACCTAGGTTTGACCACCCTTCCCTCAAAATCAGCCTTGGCTGTTCATTAATTTCTTGAAACTTATGGTATCTCTGACCTATGGCACTTTATTTTTCCGACATATCGGCAGTACACTTTTTTTCTCAACTGTTCATCAAACATTCTCTCCTAGAGATTTTTTTATAGATAAAAGATTGGTTCCCTTGGTCTGTTCTTGCACTTACCATGGCATAGTAATTTTGGATCATGCCCCTTTGGCTTTAGAACTGTTTTCCTCCTCATCACCCTTGGTGTTTTAGTCCCCTGTTGCTGTCAGATTAAACTTTGTCCAATTTCTTTCTTCCCAGCTAGACTTTTTCCGAGATACAAACTCAACTCCAGGTATATTCCCAGCCACTCTATGGAAAACCCTGAAGGCAAACTTACAGGGTCAAATAATTTCTTATAGTGCTCAAACCAATAAAGTCTGAAAAGGACATATATCAGAAAGTAACTGACCTAATTTTAGATCAACAGCATTGTTACTCTCCTAATCCGGACCTTCATAAGCAAAGACTGTCCTTGCAAACTGAATTTGACCTGCACCCCACAAAACGGAGCAATTTATGACTAAATCTCATTATGCAAAATATGAACATGAGGACAAGGCCAGCAAAGTTTTGGTTCACCAGCTGCATCAGTCTGCAGCCTCACATCTGATTCCACAAATTATTGTTCCATGAGACCAGCCTACAACAGACCAGCAGATCAATGACCAATTTCAAAGATTCTACTCTGCTTTTTACACATAAGAATCACCTTCAGATCCTGTCTTACTTGATACTTTTTAAAGAACATCTGTATTCTGACTATTGATGCCCAAACTAAAGCCCAACTAGAGGAGTCATTATCTCCAGTTGAAATAACTCAGGGTATGAGTTCAATGCAGAGTAGTAAAACTCCTGGTCTAGATGGGGTTCCCATAGAATTGTATAAAAAATTCAGCGATAGATGATCTCCTTTGTTGAGTTCTGCGTTTTTGGAATCTTTTGCATTTCTGTCACCCTCTAGAGTGTGGTTCATACCGTCCCATATCTCTTCCTAATACAGATTTAAAAATTCTCGCCAAGGCTCTAGTATATTGTATTGAATCAGAACTCCTGTCTATAATTTCCCTTAACCAGACAGAATTTGTGCAGGATAGGAACTCATTTTTAAATTTTAACCAACTTTTCAATTTATTATATACTCGTTCCTCCCCTTTGCCAGAGATTATTGTCTCACTCAATGCAGCAAAATCAGCTTTCAATCATTTTGAGTGGGACTATTTATTCGCTACACTGCGCAGGTTTGGTCACAATTTTATTTAATGGATCAAGCTGTTATATTCTTCACCTTCAGCCTCACTTCTGTCCGGACAATCAACACGCAGTCTAAATACTTCCCTCTCTACCGGGGTACAAGACAGGGCTGCCCTCTCCCAACCCTCCTCTTTGCAATAGCCATTGAATCTCTTTCGATTTCTCTACGTGAAAATCAGGATGTGCAGGGAGTCGAAAGCAGAAGGTATTTATAAATGTAAAATGTTTAATCTTATACTGTCTATACTTTGCCCTTCTTTAGCAACACTGAAAACCTTGTGGGAACAGGAATTCTCACAGAGGATACCTGGAACTCTCTTCTGGCTCGTGTACATTCCTCCTCAATCTGTGCTCACCACAGGCTCATTCAATTCAAGATTTTACACCATCTCTACTCAAGTTAGCCAGAATCTACCCTGGGCTGAACCCAACCTGTGACAGATACAATCTTGCACCTGCCTCTCTATTTCAAATGTTCTGGTCATGTCCCAGGTTGACTCCTTTCTGGACATGGGGTTTGATACACTCTCAAATCTTACAGGTAATGATTGCTCCCACCCAGGCCTGGCACCACAGGGGGCAAAAGGGGGAAATGCCTTCCCCAGTTGGAATATTGTGCCCCCTTCACTATTTTTTTGATCCGATTATTAATTGCCCATGTCGAAATGTCTTACAGACCACACTTCGCCAGCAATGTCCAGTACAATATTACTTCTTTGCATTTACATTTTACATTTTACATCTGTCCTGTTAAGTAATAACAAAACAAAAACAACAAAAAGGTGGTTGCCTTATTACTAACCTATGCATTAGGATGCATTAGGACTAATGGATGGATTAGTTGATCATTGCTCTAGAGTGATGGATTAAGCATTTCTTAAGGGTAAGAGATTTTAATTCATTTCAGGATTTGTTAAGTTTTGAAAGGCTTTGTCTCTGACTGGTAGTGAACAGTACTGGATTGGATGGAAACATGTAGAAGGAGAAAGGTCTCTTGGGAGGATAAGACTATAGCCTACTATAGACTAACTTTACTTATGAACAGCTTAAAATCTTCAGATTATTTATAAAATAATATGTAAAGAAAAACAAAACAAAAAGTGTCAATTATACAAGTGCAATTATAAAGGTCTGTCAAGACCAAAAGCATTAGGGCCTAATTCTGTGTCATGCTTCGGGTTGTTGAATATATTAATAGAATGTATAACACGATCTTTTCAGCATTTTGTTTGCTGGTTTCATTCTCAAAAGTTTAAATTTGCTTACAACCTAGTTGCTTAATGGTACACATTAACCATTGATATCTGAAGAGACAGGAGCCAGGTTTTAAACACAAAATAAATTCAGTAGCTTGCCTCTTTTATGATTGAGATTGGGGTTTGAAACAAAAAACAAAACAAAACAAAATATACACAACAAATTAAACAGATTAAAAGAGCTGTGAAAGCCTAACTATCCTGTAAATTATATGGTGATTTATCCACAGATACGAATGTGCCATTTCCTTAAAAAATAACTTACTGCCTTTCTTTAAAGGAAGAAATTTTCATATAATCTGATGCTTCAAGACATCACTATCACATAAGGATATTGTAAAGGACAAGATTCTCCATTATAATTTGCTTGATTCAAAACATTAAACTGACAGGAAGTCTACCATCTGTCCAATAAACTATATGATCAAAAGAATAACAACAAGAAGTTGGAAAGTGAGTTTTTGAAAATGCCACAAGCCGATGGTTGCTGTTAACATTGATATAATGACAAGAGTGTTGTTTGCTTTTACACACGGACTGAAGTCTGAGATTTGCAAAACTTCACAGAACACAACTAAGAGATCTTTGGGTCCATACCCTCTTGTATATCTCCAGAACTGAATATTCTGCATAGAGGTGTAAGTGTCTAACGGTACCTATCATATGTGCTGAGAAAAAAGAGCATTACCATTATAAATCAACATTTATATGTTATGCAAAGTATATGTAAAAATGTCAAACGTTGACAGATCTGGCAATTGAAAGGAACTGCTTTTGACCACAGCATTTGTTTTCCTTAATAAGTTTCTTTTACACTGCTTATTTAAAACCTCAGAATAAAGGAAGCAATTCACCACTACCTTTTTTGTACAGTGCCTCATTCTGTGTAATCGGTTTACCTACAGTTGTATTTTGCCTGGACCTCAGTTAGGAAGTCAGTGAAATTAACACACAGCTCTGTCATTCTGCTCTATGGAGATGGACCACATCTACACTGGGCTAGACTTCAACCAAGGACAGCCATCAAGTTAACTTTAGAAGGGTAAATGATCTGATTTATTTCCATAAGGTTTTCACCTGAACCTACAAGTTCAGGAGACTTAAAAAGGTCACATATTATCATCAATTAAAAAAGAGCCCTAAGGCTGCTGTAAGATGTAAGAATGATAATCTTTAGATTGTTTAATTAATAATCATCATCACCATGATACTCTGATTATATATATGTTAAATTTGAAGATACAAACTACTGACATTATGATGAAATTGCAAACAGAACACATTAAATATAATTCATTTGACCAAACAGTAAAAGTCGCAGAAAATATTAAACTACAATCACCTAGATAAGGCTGTAAGGTTATTTAATCTAAAATTCAACTGACATCACATTATAAGGATATTTTACCATTCAGTCATTTCAAACCATAGTGTATTTTAGCACAGCCCCACACTGATGCACACACAGTGCTGGGGAGTAACCAGTTTTAACCAATGCTTTACAACAGTATATTATGATCACAATTTTAATCAAAATAATACATTCCTTTTGTATTTAATGTTTTAGTGGGTTAAATTTCCATGTAAAGACTATTGAAAAAATTAGTATCACAGATATGAGATCAAGGTATCAAGGAACTGGAGAAATTCACCACCACTGTCTGAAGAAAACGCATGTCTGAAATTTTACATGTTGCCACATGTCTTGATGTCAGATGTTGTGGAAATCTCAAACCACTTATAAACTTGCCTACCATAATAACAGTGTATCGACAAACTGTATCAAGTCAGATAGTCTAGTCTTCTAACTGCTCCTTATTGTCCAAAGTATGATAATCTACTAATACTATTTCAGAAAGCAAGTGTAGAGTGTCCCATAACTTTGAAAATCTGAGTAAACTATTATGAAATGCATGGCTCTAAGAATTAAAGGAAGTGCATTACATATCTGCACCAGTTTATGATATTCACAAAATCTTAATCTGTACTGAACCATTTTTAAATGTATATATATTTTAGTTAAATTATTTATATCTGCTTTTCTGCTGCAGTTAGCAAATTTGAACGGTCAATCAGATACAAGAAATTAAACATATTTGTAAAAAAGTGATTTTGAACAAACTGCTTTCCTGAAGCCAAAATCATTCAGCTATGTTACTTTAAAACTGTAAGCATACTTTCAGCAAGGCCCAAACACAACTGATATGGTTTCCTAAAGATAAACATCTAACTATGCAACTAATTTTTGATTATGTCAATTTGCTCAAGGAATGAAAAGGTTTACAACAATACATGAACGCTGCCATAAAATTACAAAAAGAA
Source organism: Amia ocellicauda (assembly GCF_036373705.1). NCBI lineage: Eukaryota > Metazoa > Chordata > Actinopteri > Amiiformes > Amiidae > Amia > Amia ocellicauda. The sequence goes on along the minus strand of NC_089852.1, from coordinate 23,413,394 downwards.
AAAAAAAATCCTTGTTCTCTCCAGATGCACATTTCCTGCACTGTTAAAAACATTAATCCAGGTAAGGCAATACCAACATCTAGATGAGGGTTGTTGAAATAAGACCTCTTAGAGATTCAACAGATTCAAGTTTTTTCTTAAATATATCTGTAGTTCCTCTATGTAGTATATTTTGGACACAAGCCTGATATACTGTTGTGAAGAAGTAAAGTGTTGTGTGCCGAGTACAAAGAATTATACACCAGAGCTTTGTGTCACTGGAGGAAAGGAGCACTCTGAGTGACACAAGATGACATGAAAATGCAGTAGGTGCTGGAAACACTGAGAAGCATTGTTCGGCAGGTCTGTATTGCACAGCTGTCATACTTTGACCTGCCACTGATGGGAGCATCACAGAGGAACACAACGCTTGACGTCGAGGTATCTTTGTTGCATAACTAAAGACAACTACTACGCCAGCTTCTGAACAAGCAAGAGATTGACTTTAACAAAGAAGGCTGCAGAACAATGACGTACAGTGACTGAACTTGATCTGAAACACCATGCTGCTATCAGCTCGGGCTCTTCTGTGTCTCTTGTCCTATCCATGTGAGTACTGGAGGTTTGTAACTTTTAACTTTATGAGGTGGATAACTTTGCTGCTCCAAAACCTGACAGAATAAGGCATTGCACTACTGACTATAGTTTATAACATGATGTACACACACACATGCAGATAGATAGCTATAGCTGAAAGTATTCACACCTGAGTTGGCGATTCATTTAGTTTCCAACATATTGCTAATTACACTTGACTTACAAAGCAGTGATATCAGAGTAGAGATGGGGTATGTTCATAAAGCCGTAATGTTTGAAAAAATTAAAAAGCAAGGAAACAAATTAAAACAATGTATACCTATAAAACAGAAACATTTATGTGAATTTTTTTATGTTTTGTTTTTAAGTCATTAGGAAAAAACAGCTGATAACTAATACAACCAGGGTATGTAAAGTTTTTGACAGCCACTGTTCTGTGTGATGGCAAGATTGGCTTACTGTTTGTGTCCCATCTGCTCAGGTCTGACCCTTCAGGAAAACGTGAGGCAAGCTACAGCTGTGCAGAAGGCACGCCAGGGGGAAGCTGTACATTTCCAGTGCGCTTACTTAAACAAGGTCCAATCCTTTTATCTGTTCTGGTATGAGCAGCTTCCCAACAAACCACCCCAGTACCTGCTTCAGAAATGGTACCTCAAAGACCAATATGATGAGCCCAAATACAAGGGGATCTTCGAAACAATACTGGACAAAGATAATAAATTGCACACCTTAAAGCTGCTCAAAGCCAAGCTGCGTGGCCCAGTGTCTTACCTGTGTGCCCTAAACGATGGGGGAAATGAACAACTGCATTTTGGAAACGGCACCAGACTGGACGTGCTTGCAGGTAGGCCAGCCCAGTCATGTTCTGTGTCAGTTTCACTTACAGAGGGTTAGACTGGTGCATTTGGATGTGGCATTTCAACATAAAAAAATGCCAAAACTTTAATACAAAGTCATTTATCTACACCATAACTTAATCAAAGCTGGGGTTTTATTAACTGTGAAACATACGGACAGCAAACAGAATTTAGCTTACCTTTTCGTAGCTTCCAATATGTTGTCTTGTATTTTTTTTTTTTTTAAACAACACGAACAACCCTTTCTTTTCTGTTCCATTTAATTCCAGAGACAGAGTGTGAACTCTCCACTTACACACTTCAGCCGAGCACAGGCGGCCCCGGGGCTTGTCTGGTGACCGGCGTGGAGCCAGGAGTGAGCAGGCTGGAGCCCTCGGTGTTGGACGGAGAGTCATGTTACAGCGTGGTGGCTGTTTTGCCACAAGAGGACTTTGACTGTGCAGTCCACAATGAACAGGGTAAGACACAGGGTTGGCACATTGGCTGAAGCGATTTTTAAAAAGAGACAAAATAAAGATGAACTTTTCTTTTTACCCTGGATTTTGTCCATTGCATACCAGTCTTTATAATAATGTATATACACTTAGTATGCATTTGCTGAATTTGTATAATAATAATACAATTAAAAAATAAATTGATTTATTTAGATACATTAAACTTTTAAAAATATGTTTTTTTTTTTTTTTTAATCATGTTGATATCATAGATGCTGTTACCCCAGAATTACAAATTGGTTTGAACTCACAAAATTACTGTTCATACATATCACTCACCATGTACTCTGATTTGTAGACAGAAACACTTTGGTTGCAGATATAAATAATCAATCATAATAAAACCAAAAAAGAATACAAACAGACATTCAGAAATTGATCACTAATTAGGTTAAATCATTACCTTTCACCGTTACCACCCTTTACACCAAATCAAAACCTATTTTATTATTTGTTTAGGTTAGGTTTAATTTTTGAATGTTTTGCTTTTCAGGGGACTCATGTTTTGATTATCAACTGGCAGGTAAATTATTATTTTTTACTAGCGCACTGTTATCGGTTTAACCAATGAGAAGAAAAAATATTAAATCAAAGAAATCTCACATACTCACATACAGTACTAATTCATTATTATTATTAGTTACTATTGGCTCTTTATTCTTAATCTTTCATATATTTAATTAATATAGGCATTATTAATTGCTGATTAGCATGTATCAAAACTAAAAAATAACATCTGTAATCCTTGAATTGATGGAAATATGACCAAATGCTACAGGCAGAGACTACGTAATTGTGAATGTGTTTAAATTGACACGGTTCTAAAATGTCTCATATGTATATTCATATGTATATATGTTATCTCCGTTTAAAATATTTACTATCATAATAGCTCTCTGTTGGTGTGTGACCTTTTTTTCCCCTCTTCAAACTACAGATGAAAAGACCAACTTCTTGTCGTTGACTGTGATGGCTCTCAGGATTATTTGTCTGAAGAGTGTAATTCTTGGGGGACTACTGACACTTCAGATTCACATGGCAAAGGTCAGCTCTTCATCACAGTTGCGAATATCCACCATCTCTAATACATTTCTCAGACATACATTATTGTACACGTACTATTAGCATACAAGTCTCATTCCAGAGAGACCCAGTTCTTCATGGCTGATTGAGTGTCTTCAAGACTTAGTGGAAGAATTATCTAACACTGTATGTGTTTTAACATTACTGGAAGAATGAGATCCGATTAAGCAAATACTTAAGATAAGTAAGGTAAGATAATATAATGCAGCAGGACAGATATACCACAGACACTGGGTTGTACTAAAACAAGGTCCTTTGTGCAGATAAGATAAGTTAATGGTCCCTTTTCTCTTACAGAAACTTTTTATATTCTGATTGATCTTTGCATCACTGACTTGATCTTAGTGCCAGGTGCAGTAAACAACAACAGCTATACTGCTGAAGAAATACCAGTATGGATAATGCGCTAATGAACATATTGCATTATTCTCCAACCACATGACATAACTAATGTATGTTTCATTTTTCTTCTGTTCACAGATTCACTGAAGCATGGACAAAGCCCCCTCCCCTCCCAAAAAAAACCCTGCACATTCTGTAAAAGTATTTTTTGCTTGTAATAGAATTTAATAGAGTAAAGTTTCCTATTAATAGATTATTGTTCCTGCATATGTGATTTCTCTGTATTGCAGTCCTTGTAAGGAACCTCGGATAAAGGCATCAACCAAATTGAGAAATAATATTTGTAACAGAGACAAGTCATGTAAAAATGATTTTCACTTCTGTTTAGGCTCAGCCTTTACAAGCCACAGTGTAGATTTAGGTCGTTTCATAGATAAACTGACTATGCATATAAAACCAACTGTTTTTCCGATAAACTAGTTCAGTTTAATATGGGTTACTAAGATGCCACTTTAAGCCACCCATTTTGTCACAGTACAGCAGCATACAGTATGATGTCAATAGGCAACATGCATGAATCATGAACAGGAGGGGGAACACAAAGACATTCTATACTGCTTTTTGTCACAAGGAATTATTTCCCATTGACCAGCTCACTGGCAATAGTGACATTTAGGGGGAAATCATTCTTGTAACTTATATCAATAGTATGCTTCAGACCATATTTAATTGTATCCCTTTTTCTTATTAAAATATAATAAAATGTGCTGAGTGCAAAGACCTTGCTTCTGGGTTTTGTTTATTGGATTTACACAGACACAGTCAATTTAGAAAAATACATTTCTTGCAATTGGCTAGTCTTTCTTTACCAATTATTTTGACCTTAAACACTGACTTTGCCCTCAAAGAATCAGACACAGTGTTTCTATATGAAAGCAGGAGTCACACAGGGGAAGTGTTACCAATGGTGACCAAAAAGGCTGTAGGTATTTCATGTCTTCAGTTCTGAGATCTCTGCTCGATTTTCCTCCGCTTGCTTTACGGCTCTCATTTCCTGTGGAAACAGCACAGTTTCAAACTACAAAACCAGAAAAATAGATAAGAATTGCAGGGTGTGTTTTATGTCTGTTTTTTTTTTGTCCTTTTGTTTTAGTCAACCACGCTGACCTAGAAAAAGAAAAAAAAAGTGTCCTAAACCTAGAAACTATATCTTTACAGGAAATGCGAGGGTGGTGAAGAAGATCAGCAGGTGTGAAGTCTGCAATAAATTGATGGTCAAAATGTGTGCTGTCATGACAAATAAAGGCAAACAACTGACAAAAACAACCGCAAGATGAAGAAGAAGAAAAAAAGAGTTCTGTCAGCTTGAAATTAAGTTAAACTTGCTTAATCAAAGTAATAGATGTATGAATCAGTATGTCAGTCAAATAAATATCACTCACATCCATTTTGGATCACCCACTCTGGTAGGATGTGGTCTGGGAGGTCTTATATACCTATGAAATGCATCATATTTATTAATTTGTATGCATGTAAATTGTAATGTATTGTTTTCTGATTCACATTTTTCAATGTAAAGATAAAAACATACAACACAGTTAATTCGTTTTACAAACTAAATGTTCTGAATCCTTATATTGTGTTACTACATTGCAGTGATGAATGGAAAGATGTGACCCTATATAACATTGTATTACACATATATAATACAGCACTAACAATAGCCAATATTTGAAATATTACTCTTGATGCATTTCAGGTCTATTTTAATGTATTCTTAAGCACTGTAAAAGTGCAGAAGTAATAATCTATTGCTAGACTGTATGACGTCAATGTCCTTCCAGCTTGCTTTTAATATATTATTTAATGTAACATTTACTACTATCATTCCTTATTTAAACAAGACGAGGTTAAAAAGAAAAACGTGTTTGTTGTTTTATACACTATGCTTGGCACTGTTGTCACCAAAGTCTTGTTAAAATACACTGATGGAAGAATCGTTAAAACAATTATAATTTAAATGCATGAATGCAATCAGATGACGTTTTAAATATTTATTTACACGTATGCATTCGTGTGTAGTTTATTCTGTGCGGATGTTGCTTTTATCGACATATTGATAACATACAGTCATTAAGGCAGTCACCAGTGCCTCACCCGCTAATACTGCAGCGTCTCCTGCCTCCCAAACATCCGGGTCCGGAACCATTTCTTCCAGCCTTTTTCCGGCTTCAGTTTTGCGATAGAGATGTTTGGCTAATGCAAATAATATACTTCGGATAATTATATACACACCATCTAAACAAACAACAACACAATAAAATCGTTGCTGGTGGAAGGCCATTAGCTATGTAAGTTTCAAATACGCCATTTACTTTACAACGTGTTAATTGGAACTATAATACCATTTAGAATATTTCAATGAATCCGATTTACATACTTTTTCTGTACACGTTCTGTTACAATTATGTGTCCACTTTTTGTATTATTTTAATACTAGGCACGCCGAGCTGAGCAACAGATGTGTGTGTGTGTAAACACAGAATGACTTACTGCAGTATATAGACTGGATATAATTGATACAGTCAGGTTCTGTCAGATTGATTCAGGCAGTGCAACATCGAAAATGTTGACTGTATTATAACCCCATTGTTACCATTGTTTTCTTCTCATTTACAGTTCAGCCCCCGTTCTGATTTAAGGCAGGCTGTCAGACTCCAGTGCTGCAGGGCCGCAGTGTCTGCTGGGTTTTCTTCCTGCCCACCTCCTGGCTCCTTCATTAGTCTAATTAAACAGTTTACTGCATGAAGTCAGCACTTCTCTTAAGACACTGAAATGTTCTGTGGGTTCACTATTTTGAGTAATCAACTAATTGTATGGCATCTGCTATAAAAATAATATGAAAGTTTTAGATAAGCCTACCTGAGTAAATAATGACTAAGTAATTGGGAGCTCAAAAACCAGCAGACACTGCAGCCCCCCCAGGACTGGAGTCTGAAACCCCTGATTTAAGGAAGACATGTGTCCTATAATATAATAATACTTCCATACCAGGTCCAGTTTTACCCAGTCAATATGATGGTCTGATTTCCTCCAGGTGTAACGTAGGTCTGAATATTAATCCTGAGGAGTCTTAACTGATTTTACCTCCCTAACCTCCAGGTTATATTTGTGCTTCCCAGCAGCATTTCAGTCAAGTCTGTGCTGTGGTGAATACTGCTGATCAAGACAGAGAGCTCTACATATGCATTAGACCAGGTGGGTGGACATGCTAATGAGGAGAGATTATTTTAAAGGCACTGCTCAAAACTATGCTTCTGTGTTTTTGTAATTGAATTGATTGTGTGATTGTAGCTTCAAAATCATCTAAATCATGATCACTACAAAGTTTTGCAGTGGAAAAGACGTGTAAAAGGAAATTCGTATATTTATATTATGAGTAGGATACAAACCAACTTTTACTGTTTTTTTCAGATACAAAGCAAAAAAAACAAAAAACTAATTGAAGGGCTGCCACACATGCACTCAGATGGAGGTTGCTGAAAGGACTAAAGAGGACACACTGAACTACTGCAATCCATTTAAAGTTATCAAACAGAAGGCATTGTTCGCAATGAAGCAGGAAAGCCCTGAAATGGTACTTTTCCAGCTTTACAGAGGACATGACCGATATGCCCGTTAATATGGAAGCGGGTTCCAAAATTGAATTGATCCGAAAAATTGAGCACCTGGGTCCGACGGAGGTCAAAATCAAAACAGAGTTATCCGAAATTACTCTGTTACCCATTAAAGAGGAAATGAGGGAATCCTGCACCACTGGGGTAGAGGAACCTCTCATCTCTAACGAGGGGAGGGCCGACATCAAAATGGCTGCTACCCAGGGTGTGTTTGCAGCTCGGCCACGCATTGGAATGCCGGAGTCTGGCCCGGGTCAGGGGTTCTCTGATCAGGCGGGCAGCGGAGAGAAGCGGTGCCACTGCAGCGAGTGCAGGAGGACCTACAAAAGCCAGATGTACCCGAGACGCCACCAGCTGGTCCACGAGGGGCTGAAGACGTTTAAGTGCCCCGGGTGCGGCGAGTGCTTCCGGCTGTATGTGCGCTTCAGCCAGCATAAGAAATCCCACCTGGGGGATAAGCCATACCGCTGTGTGGAGTGCGGGAAGGGTTTCCGGCTGGCCAAGTACCTCCGGCAGCATGAGTCCATCCACATGGGGCAGCGGCCCTTCTGCTGCCCGGACTGCGGCAAGAGCTTCAGGCTGACCTCGCACCTCAGGTCCCACCAGCTGATCCACACCGAGGACAAGCCCTTTCACTGCTGGGACTGCAGGGCCAATTTCCGTCTACTGGGTGAGCTGCAGCGGCACCAGCAAGAGCTCACGGGGGTGACGCCGTACCAGTGCCCCGAGTGTGGTGGCCACTTCCGACAACAGAGCTCCCTCATCAGAGAATCCACAGGGCAGAGAAACAGCACTACAACGTGGTCACACTCTGACCACCGGCCTGCAGGGCTTCCCAGTTTACTGCTAGGCCGAAGATGTTACACTGTATCTTAGCCTCATAGTGCAGTGTTTTCATGTATTTTTTTTAAGCAAAGATTAAAAAGTTAATTGTACTGTTATTATTACTGTACATAAAGTCACCTTAGATGAGCACCTGAAACAAATGTCAAATCAGTTTTCCTTCTGTTGTTGAGTGCAGTTTTCCCCATCTGAGTTGAATACACTTGGCTGTCATGTACATGACAGCCAAATCAAGTAAATTTTTGCGGATAAATGTAAACCATTAAGAAGATTGGAGACCAGGGCACGATACATTTCTGAAATGTATCTTGTTTACATTTACAAAATGCTGCTTTCTGATGCTATGAAGACCTCTATCATAATCACGATGCAAAATGACACAAGTGTATTATTTGTTATTCAAACACATTTGAACAGTATCTCAACAGCTCTGCCAAACTCTAATAAAAATATTTTTGTTTTTATATCATTACTGCCCTTCTACCTTTTCATACCTGTGCACTTCATCTTAAAAGGTATCCAAATACAATCCCAGAAAGTAAAAAGATATTTTTCAGTTCCAACTGGAATTAGTTAATGGATCTATTTATTTGTATACATTTCGTGTATAACTTACAAGTACAACTCTTGCATTTTAGGTGCTTATCGATGTAATAAAAGCCCAAAGCTTTTAAACATGTTAACTAGCCAGATAAGCCATCCTGTTAGGGCATTCAAAAGTTGAAAAAATCCAAAAGGAGAAAGCATTGTGACTCTCCCTGACCAGAGCTGCAGATCCTCTGTGCTGTGAATGACCTGATTAAAAATGAAGCCAGAAGAAGTCAACCTCCAATGATGTGCCTGACTTCCGCCTTACCAAGCATAAGTATTTGCCAACAAACTTTGGTCAAAACTTTCCCAGCATTAAATGCTTTGCAGCCGTCCTCCACCCCAAACACCACCCCTGCTCAGCAAGTTGTGGGGGCGTTACGATGGTCTTGTCCTCGTGGCCAGCTCATTAAGTCTGGGCCATATATACCCTGTTTACCTTCTACTACTAACATCTGTTGATGTTGTCTGAACTCCTGAACTGCTTGATGGTTTTACTGTAGTTTTATCTGTCTTTTGTAGGAACATTATGCTACCATCCATGATCTGAACATTTAACAGGCAGGTATAAAAGTTTGTGAAATATGTCACAATTATTGAAACCGAGACCTCAGGGTAACAGCAGTTTTAATGCTGTGTATTAATATGTTAGATTAAAAACAAAACAGTTACAAAATACACAGAAGACACAGACCAAAGCACACATTTTGAGAACCCAAAATAAACACTTCATAAGTTTCATAATTTGTGAAAAAAGAAAATATATAATGGGTAGTGAATTTCATTGCATTCACTGAGCATCTGCAAATCTGAACCAAAATCTTAGTTAAGTCATGATGAAACAGAGCTCTCTTCGATCTTCACAAATGCCTACAGTTCGCATATTGTTCAGTTTGGGTTTTCTGTGCGTCTCTTTACAGTCACACTAATAAGAATGTTGAGACATAAGTTAATTCATATAAAGTATAAATTTAAATTAGCCAACATTCAGAATAACCTTTACAGTACTATTTTTCATGGAAACATCTTTACATTTTAAGTAGGTCAATATTCGTAGAATGTTTCAAGACTAGAATATCTACACAAGACAAATCAGTACCACCTCAAGCAGGTATTCCTAAATACATACCTAAATTCACCTAACAACAAACAGCCCCTAGTCCTTTTCTAGAATTAATCAATTAATACTTATAACACTACAGTAATAAATACCCTATTTGTTTTCTCCCAAAAAAGGTAACAGATATTTGTCCTGAGTGCAGTTTTGCAGAAAAGTTCTCTTTTTTCCCCCCTTTTAAGAGTTAACCACTTAAATACGACCAGACAAATGGACCTGGTTCTTGTCAAGACAGCATGTGGAGCCGGGACACCAGTTCTAGAACCTTGGATCTCTTCCCAGTGTTGGAGCTGATGGGCTTCTCGATGCCGTAGATGTACTCGAAGAAGCTGTAGAGGGAGGTGAGCTGCATGGGGTAGCCTAGGTTGAACACCCACAGGAACTTGAAGAGCTTGTCAATGGCGCGGGTCAGACTGACTTCTTGCAGGGGCAGCACCACCTTCTCGGCCGGAGCCAGGATGAAGAGCTGCCTGCTGGGATTGTCCAGATTACCCAGGCTCAGGATGTACGGCTTGGCCTGGCTGCTTGATGCCCCGTTGGACGTTCCTGCGTCACAAAGGAGGGAGGACACACTGGTGCCATCCTGCGAAATGGGTTTAAAACATTTGATGAGAGCTAGCAGAGCAGGGAAAGCCAGGACAGTGTCAGATCCAAACTTGTATTCCTTCACTAGGATAACCAAAAGTATTGATTTGGTGACATACAATTATTGAGTAAAAACCTTCAAAATCATCAGAAAATCGTTAACTTTTAACAATTTCATTTCATGCAGGCTATGACATAGTGAGGAAAGCATCAGACCCAATATAAAGCAATGAAGAAAAACAAAAGATCAGCCCCGTATCTCTGTACTGCATTTGAAATTCTGTGCACAGAGCAATGTGCAATCATATTCTTTTTGTGACAATTATGTAATAAGAATTGAAAATGCCAGACATGCAGAATTGAACAGCTTCTGAACCCAACTCCGCCTCGTCAGTAACTTCAACCACTTACTGGTGCAAATTCCACAAGGTAGCGTATGGCGTGTTTTATGCTGCATTTCGTTGGTTGTGTGGCTCTGCCAGTATTAGTTGGTGGGAGCAGATGGATCAGCAGTTTAAGCATAGTCAGCGTGTAGAAGTCTGCAAAAAAAACACTTATTTAGTGAAGGATGTACTTCAGAAGAGACATACAAACTCTAGATTTAAGACACTCGTATCTCTAAGCAGATTAAATCAACTACATTCTGTAACAGTAAGATTTTTTTTCTCAGATATTAAAGCCTGAAAGTTAATTACAATGAATCTGTAAAACTGCAATTACTGATCAAGAGCTAGAGTAGGAAACTTTAACCATGGAAAACAAATCGCTACTGAAAAAGATCAAGAGTGAAACCAGCATTGCTGGACTGAAATCACCTTCTTTCTCCGCGCATGACTGTTCCAGCAGTACTCCGATTTCGGGGTGCTTCTCCTTCTCGGCGATGTGCCGCACTTTGGGCAACACACAGGTGTCCCACTTAGATAGGAAGCTCTCCCCTTTGCCCGGGAACAGCCTTTCAAACTCTGAGTCAATCTGGGCAGAAATACACAAGGAAAAGAAATCTCAGTCACAGAACTGTTTGCCACGATTGGAAGCAGAGCACAGATAAGGAGGTCTGGTGTGGCTGAAAACGTAATAAAGCACGTATTTAGAGCCAGGGCATTTTTACAGCCGTGAGTTTTCTTATAGAGGTTTTTCAGTAATGCTTAGACAATTATGAATTCACATTGTACTTAAAATAAGGTAAGATAGAACAGACTGATACAAACTTGGCCGATGTTGTGTATTGCAGCATTTCCTTTTGATTTGTGATATGCTTCATGAAAGACTGCTAAAATTTATTTGCAGCACACTGTGTTGCATGGATCAAAAAGGGTTAACAATGCTTTGTCCTGTCACTGGCTTGAAGACTCCTTTGGGGGTTAACAAGAGAAAGTGCTGAGTTGGTCAAAGTAATGCAGGGTGCTTTCAGGCACAAGAAACTGGATTGTTTTATCGGTTGTGAGCAGCTAATGCCCCTTGAAACACTTCTCCTTCTTCGTTTAACTAATTACATATAAATGGCAATGGATTGTTAATTGAGTAAGAAGGTTGTACAATGCTCCTGGTGGCCTAGCAAATAAATGTGAAATATGAATGTTAATAGATATTATTTATAAGATAAAAAAAAAAGTGGGAAAAACTGTTTAACAAGACCAATGTCCTTTCCTGTGATTAAAAAAAAAGCTGCTGTATCAGAAACTCTGCCTTGCATGGATTCACTGAAACTGCAACTCAATGACTCACTCTCCTGGTGCCTGGAAAGCTTTGAAAAGGTTAAACAACTGGGGAAAATAGTGGTAACGCAGACCAATTTTTCAACAACTGGTTAAACCGAGTTCCATGGGAATGGCTCTGTATGGGTTTCCAAGCTTACCGTGGAAGGCACATCCAGGAAGCGCGGGTACTCTGTGATGACGGCGTCCACCGTGGGCCTCTTGCTCAGCATCCACCTCCTCCTGGCACCGAAGGTCCTCTCCATGCCATTCCTGATGAGGACGAGGTTCTTGGCCAGAGGGCGAGTCTTCTTCATCAGGGCGATCCACTTCCTCGTTTCTTCCGGGACGTGATCCTCTGGCTTCTGCTCCGAGGGGGGCACCTCGGTCCGCCGCCGCTTCAGCACATACTTCTTCTTGTCGGCTTCCAGGGTCCTTCGGAAATTGCGCAGCCGCGTTTCAATGTACCCTGTTCGTGATATTGGATCGTAAAGGTGCTCCTGTAAAGATTGAACTCATCAAGGCACAACAGGGACTGTTCAGTGCAAACACACACTCTTACCTGAGCACAGTACTGCATGTTAGAAAGTCTTCTGCAAAAACTAATGTTTAAGAGTGCTACAGGTCTGCAGATTTGACTTACAATGCCGTTAATTCCTGCCGATGGAACACACAATCTTAGTGCCGGGAAGAGGTCGACAATATGCTCTGCCAACATGGTCTTCTGAGCAGAGGTGGGGTAGCTAGGAATGAAAAAAACATGGATTGAGAATCTGACGTTTTTAACACAAACAATAAATACACTTAATATAAGTTTTTAAAATGGATTTAAAAAGTACTCAAATTGACGTACAATCCAAACTCCTCCACAAGGTAGGCCACTGCGATTTTGATGAGCTTCCTCCTCGACAGCTCACAGAAACACGAGTCTTTCTCATACTCGCGAATGACCTCGGGGGCCAAAGCCTCCAGTCGTCCCCTAAGCTGCTCAGCAAAGCTCTGCACTCCGTATTCGCTGAACTCCCCAGACTGCAAGACAAGGAACACGTCACCAGTTACAAAACTGAGGCTGTGTTTTTCTCAGCCGCACAAAGAAGGAACCAATCCTGTCAAAATCCCACAGTGCCTACGAATGCACAAAATATAAACATTCACTGTGTTCTCATCAATGGTACGGAAAAGCCTCCAACACTTCGGCAGGGAATTCCCTCACTGTCTCACTATTGACCTTTAACCTGTCACACGTCACAACTAAAGAATAGAAGGAAGGTGTGGAATTCTCCCAGATCAGGCTTACTTGTACCTCTGCATTGGGATCAGCTCCCAGTTCAGGTGCCTCCTCTGTGGTGGGGACCGTCTTGTTCTCAGAGTCTTCTTCCTTAATCTGGGCAGGACTGAAATCGGCAGGTTCCTCCTCTTCCATGGGGACAGAGATTATTCTTAAATCTTGGCTGTGGAGGTAATCTTTACTGCTATCAGCATCTTGGATGGAGGAAAAAAATCAGTGAGAAAAGGTTAATTCAACCCGTACCTGTGATTGGGAAAACAGTCCCGAAAAATTAAAAAAGCAGCAGAAAATACAGAAGGCCAAACAAACTCTATGGGCTGGTTTCACAGACCCAGATTAGCACTAGCTTAAACTACCTAATGTTATTTTAGGTAGAGTAGTCCATGACTAGCACTGATCAAGCTCTATAAAACCACCTGCAAATGTGTTTAGTTGCGCAATCGGATTAATTTTATCTAAAAACATAATTCTACAATCAAGAGCTACAATCAACTCCCACTCTACGAACTTGTCTGTTCTGACAATATTCTAGGATGTGCACTCTCAGTGGTTTGGTTTGGCACATGCAAACTAACCAATACTACAGAATTAACCAGGTGTCAAAGAATTGTGCACACTACTCTATACGCACTTTCTTTCAAAACGATCTGGGAGGCAAATATTATGGAAAGCCATGAAGTACACAGAAATCCACAACAGTCCACAGACTACAATTCAACTTACACTGTGTGGTTCCATCCTCGTCTATGAGGGAGATGCCTTCATGCTCTTCAGCTTTGAAGACCCTGCTCATCAGTTCCCAGTTGGCCTGCAATCCAACATCGTGTCCCTCTGTATAATCTGCCGCAGTGGGGTCCCCAGACAGCTCGATGTGATCAGGCGAGAAAGGAGTGAGAAATCCATCGTAACTTGGATGCTCTTCCCTGGGTGGCTCCTGGACAACACGACTACTTTGGAAACGCCTCTTCCTGCGATTTCCACTACTCAGAGTCGGCTTAAGAGTCGGCTTCAGAGTGGACTTCAGAGTCCGGCTGGTACCGTTTAAACAACCGTCTGCAGATACTGCTCCCAAGCCACTTTCAGGCACCTCTAGCTTCAATTTCAGGCTTTGGTTTTCTCTATCCTTTTCAGCTACAGCGATCTGCAAATCTGCCAACTTGCCACCCAGCAGCCTGGCGGTCTCACATAGCACTGTCTCCACAGCGGTTTTCACAGCCTCCTCAATGGTGGAGCTCAGCTGCTCCTTCAGGAAGGACACAGACAGGGTGACGTCCATCTCATTCTCCTCACTCGCACACTGCCTAGACACCTCTCTCGCCAGGGCACCGCTGACTGAGTCACTTCCTGGGGTCCTGAAAATGCAACAATGGCCGCTTAAGGTTAACACTTCTACTGTGTTTTAAAACCTATTACTTAATCTCATTTAGGTACTTATTCACTTGGTTGAGGCTTTCATTCCTGCCACACTAAGTCAATAATACATTTGCATGAAGTAAAGTGGAACATGAATACACAAGCTCGGAAACAGTATGAACATTATGTAGACATTCAGCACACAACTACTGTATCAATAGTGCAGAAAGGTGCAGAAATTGAATGGGTTATGCTTTAACGGCAACCATCCTGCTTGAGGAAGAGTGCAACCAAAGGGGCTTGTGATACAGTCTTCTCAAAAAAGCACCACAAAGTAGGCTCCTAGTATAAAATATCTGGTAGGCCTTTATCCAGTTTTCTCCCATTTACTTTAGGCTACACCCATATGTATGTAGTCTAGGAGACAGCAGGTTGTCCTTGTGTGATACTTATCTGTGTTACCCAAACGTCAGTTCATCAGGCCTTGCCAATAGGCTTCAGCACCCTGTACCCCACTAATTGTGTTCCCCCCAGTTGGCTCTCTGTTGGTCTCCTTTGTTTGGTCCTACTTTGTTACAGTAAGTATTGTAAACCCCCTCCCCCCTCCAGTAATTGTTCTGGGGGATCACAGATACTCATAACAGACAATCACACTGATTCACAAAGAGGATGTGTATGTGTCATTGTGAAATGTAATAAATACACAAGATGTGATACACTGCCTTACTGCTCAATATCTGCTACATGTCCATTTCAGTGTCACAAGTGATGCAGCACGTCACTTTTTAAACCATCTGATCTCCCCACGCTTCTTGACATGAATCATCTTTTATGGCCTTATAACCCCCTCTCCAGGCGCCCGAGTCGCAAGGATAAGGACTAACTACCCACACACGCAGGATGAGAACAACATGACGTCGTCTACAGGGCCTCGTTAAAAACATTTTTTGGCTGGTGCATGGCGCGTTTGTTTTATTGTATGTTCTGTTATAATTTTACCTTGTCCTTACTATAAGACAGCGTGTAATAGAGGTGTGAGATGCAGCCCTAATCCCATATTCAGTAACATATACATAACTAAACATGAGGTCTAATCAGTACACTAAAAGTGCATTTCGATTACACTATCAGCCTACCTATTGTAAAACCCCACACGATTTATATTTTTGGGAATGTATACAGCAAGCGTTTCCGAAGTGATAACGCGAATTGACACAGGCTTCCGTAGAAGCACAACAACTATAAAATTACAAGTAGAGACAACGTATTTCCGTCAATCTTATCGGTAGAACTAAGATCCATAAAACGCAGTGCATGCAGGTTTTGAGTATAATGGGATGGCACTGTGTAGGCACTGCAACACACTAGTCCTCTGTTACGAGAAAACAAAACAAGGGATCAAACACGAGTCCGAACATAGACACTGTATTCACTGATTTCATATTTATTAGTAGTACAAGATGCGATACTCACTTGATTCAAGCACCGTCGACGTCGTAATTACCGGATAATTAATTAAAGCAAATAACGCTGATTTGTGAACGCTACAACTTCAAGTATGAACACCCAGTTTCTCGCCTGTCCTGTGAATAATTCGTCATTCTCCATCGAAACCCGAGCCGGAAACAACAGCGCGGTGCATTGTGGGGGTTGTGTGCGGATTGTTTTTTGTAGTTCACCAGGATAGAGTAGAAATTAATATAAAGTAGTGTGCAGTTTTAAGTTGAATGACTTAATAGGGACTACATTTCAGGTTTGTTCATTTCAGACATACAAAATAATATGGTCAACAATTCTAATTGTTTTTAAATAAGTTTAAATCTAGCATAATACAATGACATAAAATAAGGCATATATTGGGACACTGCTGTTGTACCCTTGAGCAAGGTACTTTACCTAGATTGCGCCAGTAAATGCCCAGCTGTATAAATGGGTTAAGAAAAAAAAGTGATAATTGAAACAAGTTACCCGGGATAAGGGCGTCTAAGAAATTGAGTAATAATATGGCATATACAAGACCGTAGCTAAACCAATTACATTTACAGTGCTTATATATACAGTCCTGTACAAAAGCTTTAGGCAGGTGTGAAAAAAGGCTTTCAAAAATAGACATGTTAATAGATTATATTTATCAATTAACAAAACACAAAGTGAGTGAACAGAAGAAATTTACATCAAATCAATATTTGGTGTGACCACCCTTTGCCTTCAAATCAGCATCAATTCTTCTAGGTACACTTGCACACAGTTTTTGAAGGAACTCGGCAGGTAGGTTGGCCCAAAGATCTTGGAGAACTAACCACGCTTCTTCTGTGGATTTAGGCAGCCTCAGTTGCTTCTCTCGCCATGTAATCCCAGACAGAATCAATGATGTTGAGATCAGGGCTCTGTGGGGGGCCATACCATCACTTCCAGGACTCATTGTTCTGCTTTACGTTGAAGATAGTTCTTAATGACTTTCCTTGTATGTTTGGGGTCATTGTCATGCTGCAGAATAAATTTGGGGCCAATCAGATGCCTCCCTGATGGCATTACATGATGGATAAGTATCTGCCTGTACTTCTCAGCATTCAGGAGACCATTCATTCTGACCAAATCCCCCAACTCCATTTGCAGAAATGCAGCCCCAAACTTGCAAGGAACCTCCACCATGCTTCACTGTTGCCTGCAGACACTCATTCGTGTACTGCTCTCCAGCCCTTCGGCTAACAAACTGCCTTCTGCTACAGCCAAATATTTCACATTTTGAGCCATCAGTCCAGAGCAGCTGCTGACATTTTTCTGCACCCCAGTTCCTGCATTTTCATGCATAATTGAGTCACTTGGCCTTGTTGCCACATTGGAGGTATGGCTTTTTGTCCTCAAGTCTTCCACAAAGGCCACTTCTGACCAGACTTCTCTAGACAATAGATGGGTGTACCATGGTCTCATGGTTTTCTGACAATTCTGAGCTGATGGCACTGCTGGACATCTTCCGATTGTGAAGAAGTAAGCATGATGCGTCTTTCATCTGCTGCAGTACGTTTCCTTGGCTGACCACTGCATCTACGGTCCTCAACATTGCC
The DNA here is from genome assembly GCF_036373705.1 of Amia ocellicauda. NCBI lineage: Eukaryota > Metazoa > Chordata > Actinopteri > Amiiformes > Amiidae > Amia > Amia ocellicauda. Next base: position 23,395,832 of record NC_089852.1, on the reverse strand, counting down.
CAATTATTTGTGCGTCTTCAAAACAGATTGAACAGCACATCTGGAAACCCCAGTCTGCCTTAAAATGTCTGCCTGGGAGAGACCTTGCTGATGCAGTATAACTACCTTGTGTCTTGTTGCTGTGCTCAGTCTTGCTATGGTGTATAACTTTTGACAGTAAACTGTCTTCAGCAACCTCACCTTGTTAGCTGAGTTTGGCTGTTCCTCACCCAGTTTTATTCCTCCTACACAGCTGTTTCTGTTTCAGTTAATGATTGTGTTTCAACCTACATATTGGATTGATGATCATTAGCACCTGTTTGGTATAATTGTTTAATCAGACACCTGACTACATGCCTACAAAATCCCTGACTTTGTGCAAGTGTACCTCGAAGAATTGATACTGTTTTGAAGGCAAAGGGTGGATTTGATTTAGATTCTTCTTCTGTTCACTCACTTTGTATTTAGTTAATTGATAAATATAATCTATTAGCATGCCTATTTGTGAAAGCATTCTTCCTACAGCATTTTTTCACACCTGCCTAAAACTTTTGCACAGTACTGTAGTTATACCACTTTGATAATGATAATAAGTTACTTCTCCTCATGTGGAAGTAACAGTATAATAAGAATACTAAGCCAGTTTAAATAACAACACACAGTTCACGTAATAAATCCGGCAGTTATGGGATATACTCATTTCCCCTGCATCGTGCAAATGCTAGGCGCGGGTCCTGGACACCATCTGGACTGTGTACAGACGCATTGTTGTGTGCGCGCTCCCGGGACCGAGGCTGTTCTGCTCCGGGCGAACAAGCGAGAAGCGCCAGGATGGGCAGGTAAGTGCTTTTCAATTCAAATAAAACACTACAGCAGAACCAGGCCACTCACTTGGGAACTTGTTTAAAACCATGTCGATTGTGTCAGAAACTGTATGAGCTAAAGAGAGGGCATGAAGTTAAACGTATATAAAATAAAACCGTGTAATTTGGGTAATGAAGTACTTCCTCAAAACTTTTTTGTGTGTGAGATCACCGCCACAGTTTATACTCACACAATGACGGCGAGGCTAGGATGGTTTTTCATTATGTTGAAGAAAACATAACGTTGCATTCTTGTATTTTCCCGTTATTTGCTTTTTTGTACACGTTGAACATGGATAGTTAGTCGGCACAAATCAACAAGCTACGTTACTGTAAAGGTTGCTATTAAGTTAAAATTGTAGAAAAGAAATAGTTAACATAAGTACGACACATGACTGCAATTCATTATTATTATTATTATTATTATTATTATTATTATTATTATTATTATTATTAATAATAATAATAATAATAATAATAATAATAATAGTTCATGCATTTATTTATTAACAGACATCAAATTACACTTTTTGTTGGTCCCCAATGACATTTTCGAAATAAACTTTTAAATTTGTTTATAATATGTTGAGTAAAATGTAACAAAATGTTCAGCATTTAGTCTTACAATGTATTTGTATATATGAAATCTAAAGCCGAAACTGTCTCCTCCACACGGGCGCATGTGAACTCTCAGCGCTTAAACAAAGCAGACCTGCGGCAGATGTTTTATACAGCTGTCAAACGCAGAGTCGCTCTCCTATTGCCTGCAGCTATGTCTCCAGCCTCATCCTCCCCCTTCTTTCTGCATAGCTGTGCGAATAAGATACTACACGATTCCTCTCCACCTAACCCGCTTTTCAGACCACGTCTAAAAGACAGACTGTTTACCACTTCGCCAAACCTTCAATCCTTATCTAAAGATTTGAGGGTAGGGAGGACTCCCGCATACCATGCTGTCCCTATCTGATGCAAACGGCCCCCCTAAACGAACATAGTAACCTTTAGTGGAAGTTAAAAAGAATACTAACTTTATTGGTTTACACCCCCATTAAGCTGGAACATGAGCCATATATAGTTGCTTCGAACTTACAGTACAAAATATATATTTTATGTTTCCAGTGTGATAAACACCTGATCCAATACATTCTGTGCTTGTCCTTTATCATGAGAAAAGCTTATGGATTGGTAGCTAATACTGCGATTGGGCAGAATTCCAGCTGAATCACTTGATTCTTTGAGAGTTCCTAGCCTCCAGGAAAGTTATTCACTTGTGAAATGGGATTTAGGTTGGGGGGTTTGTTTTGTGTACAGTTTGTAACTGTTGAGTGTATCTATATATATCTATATATCTATATATATATCTATATATATATATATATATATATATATATATATATATATATATATATACACTCACCTAAAGGATTATTAGGAACACCATACTAATACTGTGTTTGACCCCCTTTCGCCTTCAGAACTGCCTTAATTCTACGTGGCATTGATTCAACAAGGTGCTGAAAGCATTCTTAGAAATGTTGGCCCATATTGATAGGATAGCATCTTGCAGTTGATGGAGATTTGTGGGATGCACATCCAGGGCACGAAGCTCCCGTTCCACCACATCCCAAAGAGGCTCTATTGGGTTGAGATCTGGTGACTGTGGGGGCCAGTTTAGTACAGTGAACTCATTGTCATGTTCAAGAAACCAATTTGAAATGATTCGACCTTTGTGACATGGTGCATTATCCAGCTGGAAGTAGCCATCAGAGGATGGGTACATGGTGGTCATAAAGGGATGGATATGATCAGAAACAATGCTCAGGTAGGCCGTGGCATTTAAACGATGCCCAATTGGCACTAAGGGGCCTAAAGTGTGCCAAGAAAACATCCCCCACACCATTACACCACCACCACCAGCCTGCACAGTGGTAACAAGGCATGATGGATCCATGTTCTCATTCTGTTTACGCCAAATTCTGACTCTACCATCTGAATGTCTCAACAGAAATCGAGACTCATCAGACCAGGCAACATTTTTCCAGTCTTCAACTGTCCAATTTTGGTGAGCTTGTGCAAATTGTAGCCTCTTTTTCCTATCTGTAGTGGAGATGAGTGGTACCCGGTGGGGTCTTCTGCTGTTGTAGCCCATCCGCCTCAAGGTTGTACGTGTTGTGGCTTCACAAATGCTTTGCTGCATACCTCGGTTGTAACGAGTGGTTATTTCAGTCAAAGTTGCTCTTCTATCAGCGTGAATCAGTCGGCCCATTCTCCTCTGACCTCTAGCATCAACAAGGCATTTTCGCCAACAGGACTGCCACATACTGGATGTTTTTCCCTTTTCACACCATTCTTTGTAAACCCTAGAAATGGTTGTGCGTGAAAATCCCAGTAACTGAGCAGATTGTGAAATACTCAGACCGGCCCGTCTGGCACCAACAACCATGCCACGCTCAAAATTGCTTAAATCACCTTTCTTTCCCATTCAGACATTCAGTTTGGAGTTCAGGAGATTGTCTTGACCAGGACCACACCCCTAAATGCATTGAAGCAACTGCCATGTGATTGGTTGCTTAGATAATTGCATTAATGAGAAATTGAACAGGTGTTCCTAATAATCCTTTAGGTGAGTGTATATATATATAAAAAGAATCTGAGAGCTAGATACAAATGATTTAATATGACCAAAATCAATTAGGATGGGCGACACTCTGCCAGTGATGGATGTTTCGCAAGTAATGTGCCAATGAAGAGGTCGTTTGTTTTTACAAAGTGGCAGTGTGGACAACTGTGTCCTGCCAACCTTGGTGGAGAATTAGAACGATGGCCCACAACCTGCAGATACTAGAAAACTGTTTGGGATCTACACTGAGAGTGTGGTGAGAAGCCAACTGTTCGTCAACCCGTGGGATATCAGCCCTGGACTGCGATGGGCACTGCATTTTCTACCATGCCGGCCTGACTGTTGGGACACTGGACGACTGCATCTGGTGCTCTGCAAAAGGAGATGGTTCTAGTTTATGTTTATGCAAGACAGTGGCCTAAGCCAGCACAGTGATAGAAGGAGAACCAGCAAATCACAGTTCTTCCATGGCCGAAGCAATCACTGGACATTGTGTGAACTTCACAGTGGGCGATTCCACACTGATCCCTTTCAGAGTATACGCATTCGAACCCTCCAGACCGGGATTGGTCAACTCATCCACATGCACCCATACAATGTGCAACTGTGATGCTGCCGATCAAACTCCAGCGCGACTTTGCTAGTACTGTGCATGGATCCAGAATACACGCAATGTCCACACTTTCAAATATCAAAGGCTATTTGCTGATACTCAGTTTCATTATATATCTTTGACATCACAGGACTGGTGATCTCACTGACACATGAAGTATGCCAGCGATTAATTACTATTAGAAAATATCCATCCATCCATTTTCAAAAACCGTGGGTCACTGTGAAGTGCTTATAGGGCACAAAGCAGAGTATGTATACCCAGTTGTAGAAAATAGTTCAATACAAAATAAAAATAGAGAGCACTTTTTTGTTACTTTTAAGTTTGTAATGAAATGTAGGCAGTTTTGCAGTAGGCTACTCCATAGTGGAAATGGAGATAGTTAAATTAATCGTGATGGGCTGGCTGTGTTATGGCCAGTACACCATGTGTTAATCCTATTAAAGAATTATAACATTCCACCCTGGCTTTTGCTCAGTTCTCGCTTTTTGCTATTGAGCTCCATTGCTGTTTGGAGCAGTCTTTATCTGGAGAGCAAAGCTTCCTCCTGGTACCTCAACAGAGTGGAATTTTAATGCTGGGTCTGCAAAAAGTCAGTGAGAATAAAATAAAATATATTTTCAAAACATATGGTGGTGTTATGTGAATTTGGCAGCACAAGTTTTCAGAACTACTATAAAGAACTCAAATGTGGCTTAGAATATTCTGGGATTCTGATGTCATTTACAGATACAGCATTGCTATTACTTTCCAAAGTATATTTCAGACACTGAACTCAAGCCATAAAGTGGTGAAAAGTAATCAGTCCTACCACCAGTGCAACTGCAACATCTGTAAATGAGCACAGCTAGGGAATTTAATTTAAGCAAATTCTTATAGTGCGGTTTCATATGATTTAAAGTGTGAAAATGTGGTAGTGTCTGTTATTTATTTATTTTATTTATTTATTGGTGATCTTCTCTTCAGATTCCCAAAAGGAATCTCTAGATATTTTATTGTGAAACCGGTGACATTATGTAGCTCCTCCAACATTCCTCTGGTTAAGTCTGACAGTGAAAGAAGAGTCTGGAGAGGCACCGGGGGGGAACTGATAAATAAATCATTACTATATTGTTCTGTGCTTTTTTCCAAGCTCTGTGGCCTGCTGTTCATTTCTTGGGGGACACAGAAGCTGTCTGTGATGAATTTTGGTTTTAAACTTGCCCTTCATTACTCATAAGTTTAGAAACATACTTGTGCTGTGAAGCTTTATTTTATGTTAAATATGGTTGGCCAACAATAAATTGAGTAAATGCCCTGTGCTATATTGTGTTTACAGTACTATACAAAGGGTGATATGAAAAATGTGTTTTAACCAAATATTAATAAACATGATTACAAATATTTTAAAACATCTCATAACAACATTTGTTTGGTTTGCATCTTAAAGTGGAACAGTGTTTAAAAATATCCGATTTAACTCAACAAGAAAGATACCTGAAAAACAATCTGATTTTGCTCTTGGAAGTTAATCTGAAAGTGTGACCATGTCCAACTCTGTTTCAGCACAGCTGATGAAGTAAGATCTACTCATTGGATATTATGTGCTTGTTCTGGTAGGATTGGTCTATATCTAAAAAGGCTGGGATTTCAAAGATGGAAACATCAAACAGGTTATCTGGCACAGACATGCTCTGAGCTGCCAGTTTCAGATAACAGGATTCAATAATCTTAAACAAAATTCTCAGACAAATTCCCTTGACATAACTGAAACTTGGAAACGATTAAATTCTTTATGGCTGTCTCTTCCCCTCACATTCAATTAACATGAAACATTAAACTTGTGAACAGACTAGCTTGAACTCCATGCTACCTGAAATACAGCAAAGCGGGCAGTTTAACTCGGGCCGACCGCGCAGCACACCTGACGCAGAGGTAAACACAGTTGACTGCTGTTTAAACAGTGACTCATTTGGTCAGAGGTCAGGTGAATGCAGCCATGTTTAGCCTTACCTAGAGTTTGAGAAGAAAACGTTCAGGGGAGGGGGGAAATAAAAGAGTCTGAAAACAATCAGCAACTTGTTCTTAAAGGTAAGTAGCCCCTCAGTTTATTATTCTGAAAGATTCCTGTTGTGTTTTTGATTTTTCTTTTCTCTGCCGTCTCTCCTTTTAAGAAAAATAAGGCAGCTGTTCAAGCTAATCAAAGAAACTGTTGCGTTCGTCATGTCTTGGTTAACTCCAGCCTTTCATTTATTGTTCTATTCATGCACAGTATGTTTCTCAATGTATCTCTGAAGTACACACACGTTTTGGTGAAGCGGGGAGTCATATTGTCTTTCATTCCAGTAATTTTTTTTGTTTTATAGCTGGCAGTATGTGGTGACCTGTCCAGCCTATTTCTCTTCAACAAAACCTGTATATAGTTGCTTTGCGTCAAGTTTGCGGAAGACAAAGATGACTTCAGTGTTTGAAATACAAACCATATAATGCAGCATGGTTTTGGTCTATTCTTAAACATGTTGTGCGTTAGGGAACAGATGTTCCAAAGAAAGATATTGACGTGGTCCTGTAGCATGGAGTTGAGAGTAAATCATTTCAGGAAAGGAAGTGTTTTGAGGCATAATTGAGAGTCATAGAGGCAGATTTCAGCTCTTGAGGGGAAACGCATTGCTTCTTATGTTTCTTTTACTTACCAAAAATTACCAAATTAAATACAACTCTGTGTCATGTTATAATGGAAGTCTTTTCAACTATTGTATTTGTTTTGTTTCGAGCACTATGTCTAACGTTATAAACTTTCTAGAAGGATTAGTCTGGTTAGTGAATTTCCTTGATTTCAGACTCAAAAGCACATACTGTACTTTTTATTTCAACTTTAAGTCCAATTTGTGTCCACAATGCTTGGAGTGGGTGTTTTCAAATGGGATAAAGGAAAACTGATGGACTTTTTCCAAACCAGTTACTTGTTAGTTTTGAATTTCTGTTTGGCACAGGCTTATTCTTATTCAACATTTTGAAAACACAAAGTGGCTTCTCTAGTACTCCATTACTGTAGTACTTTACCTCTATAAATATTAGCGCACATTCTGTATGCATTGGGTGTGAGTCAACATTTGCCACAATGGCCTGGTTTTTCATTTCAGAACTTTGGACTTGATTTATCACAGAGAAAGTGTATTTGGCCACAGCCTGACGATTTGAAAACCAAAGCAGATGAAGAAATATCTTCAACGGGATATGAAGACAAAATCCACACTGTGAGAACCTCAGCCCTGTATCCTGTGTTGTGTTTCAAAGTGAAGTGGAGCACATAAGGCCTAGTTCAATAGTTCTGAATGGAAATAGTAATGGATTCTGTTTTTTTGTTTTTCGCAGATGAAAACGTTCCTGTAGCAAACTGAACCAATTTAGTCACCTTGTTGCTGAAACGTCCACGCTGGAGACACAGTGGGCTGCCATGGAGACAGTTGTCATTGTGGCCATCGGCGTATTGGCTACCATTTTCCTGGCCTCCTTTGTAGCTCTGGTGGTTGTCTGCAGGCACCGCTACTGCCGCCCCACTGGCTTCCTGCACCAGTTTGACTCCAAGTCAGTATGGGCCCCTGCCTTTTGCTTTGCTTTCTTGTGTGGTGCAACCTCTCACTAACCAATAACCAATTGACACTGGATCTGGTTAATTAATTGTCTTCAGTGAGGACTCCAAAGCATCTAGAACTGGTTTCAGACGTACAGTAGGGTAGTCCATAATTAGTGCTAATGCAGGCTGGAATGGTACAATATATATATACTTTTAAAATTTTTAAGGGAAAGAGATGGACATTTTGCTAAAACCAGGAATTGGTAGGGTTGAAATTGTGTTGGAAACTATCTACTGAAGGTCTGCTCGTAGTTTTGTTCAGGCTACTTTCCGGTCACTCTCCAGGCCCACGGTGGACCTCATTGGGGCAATGGAGACCCAGAGCGAGCCCTCAGAGCTGGAACTGGACGACGTGGTGATCACCAACCCCCACATCGAAGCCATCCTGGAGAACGAGGACTGGATCGAAGATGCCTCGTATGTACACTTCTTGTTTTTAGTCCATTTGCGTCTTTACCTGGGGATGTCGGGTGGGGGGGTTGGAAGGGGCAGTTATAACTCAGATTGGCAACTCCTCAACCCCCGTCTGTCTGTCAGGGTCAAACTTGCAACATGCCCCAACTACATCTCTGCCTATATATATTGATAAGGATGATTAAATTGTATAGATGTGTGTGTGTGTGTGTGTGTGTGTATATATATTACACACACACACACACACACACCGTGGGGAAAAAGGGAAAAAAGTATTTGATCCCCTGCTGATTTTGTACGTTTGCCCACTGACAAAGAAATGATCAGTCTATAATTTTAATGGTAGGTGTATTTTAACAGTGAGAGACAGAATAACAAAAAAATCCAGAAAAACGCATTTCAAAAAAGTTATAAATTGATTTGCATGTTAATGAGGGAAATAAGTATTTGATCCCCTATCAATCAGCAAGATTTCTGGCTCCCAGGTGTCTTTTATACAGGTAACGAGCTGGGATCTTAAAGGGAGTGCTCCTAATCTCAGCTCGTTACCTGTATAAAAGACACCTGTCCACAGAAGCAATCAATCAATCAGATTCCAAACTCTCCACCATGGCCAAGACCAAAGAGCTGTGCAAGGATGGCAGGGACAAGATTGTAGACCTACACAAGGCTGGAATGGGCTACAAGACCATCGCCAAGCAGCTTGGTGAGAAGGTGACAACAGTTGTTGCGATTATTCGCAAATGGAGGAAAGTCAAAATAACTGTCAGTCTCCCTCGGTCTGGGGCTCCATGCAAGATTTCACCTCGTGGAGTTTCAATGATCATGAGAACAGTGAGGAATCAGCCCAGAACTACACGGGATGATCTTGTTCATGTTCATAATAGGCAGCTGGGACCATAGTCACCAAGAAAACAATTGGTAACACACTATGCCGTGAAGGACTGAAATCCTGCAGCGCCCGCAAGGTCCCCCTGCTCAAGAAAGCACATGTACAGACCCGTCTGAAGTCTGCCAATGAATATCTGAATGATTCAGAGGAGAACTGGGTGAAAGTGTTGTGGTCAGATGAGACCAAAATCGAGCTCTTTGGCATCAACTCAACTCGCCTTGTTTGGAGGAGGAGGAATGACCCCAAGAACACCATCCCCACTGTCAAACATGGAGGTGGAAACATTATGCTTTGGGGGTGTTTTTCTGCTAAGGGGACAGGACAACTGCACCGCATCAAAGGGACGATGGACGGGGCCATGTACCGTCAAATCTTGGGTGAGAACCTCCTTCCCTCAGCCAGGGCATTGAAAATGGGTCGTGGATAGGTATTCCAGCATGACAATGACCCAAAACACACAGCCAAGGCAACAAAGGAGTGGCTCAAGAGGAAGCACATTAAGGTCCTGGAGTGGCCTAGCCAGTCTCCAGACCTTAATCCCATAGAAAATCTGTGGAGGGAGCTGACGGTTCGAGTTGCCAAACGTCAGCCTCGAAACCTTAATGACTTGGAGAGGATCTGCAAAGAGGAGGACAAAATCCCTCCTGAGATGTGTGCAAACCTGGTGGCCAACTACAAGAAACGTCTGACCTCTGTGATTGCCAACAAGGGTTTTGCCACCAAGTACTAAGTCAAAGGGGTCAAATACTTATTTCCCTCATTAACATGCAAATCAATTTATAACTTTTTTGAAATGTGTTTTTCTGGATTTTTTTGTTGTTATTCTGTCTCTCACTGTTAAAATACACCTACCATTAAAATTATAGACTGATCATTTCTTTGTCAGTGGGCAAACGTATTTGATCCCCTGCTGATGTACTTTTTTCCCCTCACTGTACACACACATACACACACACGTATACATGCATAAAAAACTTTTTGAATCCTTAATCATAAAGAAGTTGTATATGGATTTTTTTTCCAGCTTCACCTCAGTTGCCTGGCTTCATCAGCTTAAACTAATGTCTTATAACGATCTAATCTTCTGTGTTGCAGAGGCCTGGTGTCTCACTGTATTGCTATCTTAAAGGTAAGCTTTTAAAAACGATGGGTACCAGAATGTAAATATGATCAATAACAATTTAATTCTATATATTCTGTTAATGAATAATATTGATATTTAAATAGATTACATTGCATTTCAAGTGTAAAATGGGAAAATGGCAGCCTAGAAATGAAAGAAAAGGGATTATTTTAAGTACTATAGTTAAATCATTCCCACAGTAAATTTAATTAATTGCATTACTTTTTTTTTTTTATTGCATGAAGTTTAGGCACACTGGTAATTTATTTCACGTTAATCTCTTTGTTACAGATATGCCACACATTGACTGAAAAACTTGTGGCTATGACGATGGGGTCAGGTGCAAAGGTCAAGGCCCCAGCCAGTCTCAGTGATATCATCACTGTGGCCAAACGCATCAGCCCAAGGTATGAGCACATGCATTTTACTGGTCCATATTCAATAGTGACTGTGCAGTGTCTTTACCCTTTACTGCCAGATTGCAGACGTGAATGCTGGGCTTAATGCTTCACTTGCTTACCCTGCCTCGTGCCTCGTTTGTCTCACAGGGTGGATGACGTTGTGCGGTCAATGTATCCTCCCCTGGATCCAAAGCTTCTTGATGCCAGGTAAAAAAAAAAAAAAACTGCAGTGAATTATTGCATTTCTGGGTGCAAATCACTTCTAATATGCATGTATCTGTATGGGCCACAAAAAGCTTTATGGGGCCTCATGTTAACTCAAAGATGTAGCTGGTAGCAACAGTCTCGGACTCGGGTCTGGTTTTCATTCCAGTGGACTTGTCGGTTTCTTAAGGGAATCCAAATCTGACTTAAGTAGTCACTGAAGAGGGCCCCAATACTTAAGTTGTTGTGACGAAGATATCTCCGAGAGCCTGAAGGACTGTGTCTGTAAAAGCACTTGAACTGTGCCTTGTGTCCCATCAGAGCCACCGCCCTGTTGCTGTCAGTCAGTCACCTCGTACTGGTGACCCGGAATGCCTGTCACATGTCCGGTAGCATGGACTGGATTGACCAATCCCTGAACGCCGCCGAGGATCACATGACCGTGCTGCGGGAAGCGGCACTGGCGTCCGAAGCGGACAGGAACCTGCCGGGCACAGAGGCGTTCCGTCAGGAGCAGTCGGCTATATAGATCACCCCATGGAGACCCCAGAATGCAAAGCAAAGCAAAAACACTTTTTAGATAATTTTCGCTTTTGGTCTCAATATATTGTAAATGCTGGAGTTGAAGGCTCTCCCATTTTGTATGTTTATGTTTAACACTCCGGCGTGAAGCGGCCCATGTCATAAAATAAATGTTTCACATTTCATGAAAAGAGCAAAATCAAATCGATCAAAAGGGGGTTTCACCATTATATTGATAAATTACATACTAATCGAACATTTGTTATTTAACGGAACAGGTCATCGTTAGCATTGTCCCCCCAAAAAAGAGGGGAACCCCCCCCCTTCCATAAGACAGGTATTGGCTTATGACATTTGAAATTGCTCACAGAAGCAATACAGTCTACTAGTTATTTTGATTAGTATTTCAGATTCAATTATGTAGTTGTTTAATTGGACCAATGGAATAGTTTTGTTGTCCATTTCTGAAGTCCATAATGAAGCCTGCAAGACTAGGGTCCAGGGGGTCTGGGGTTTGCAGCACCACTAAGCTGCACAGAGCCGGTCCTGTTCTATGTGGCATATATAGCATCAATGTATAGGTTTTCACATTCACTACTGCAGTTCACTCACTGGTAAGTAAGCACATCTGATTGGAGGCTCTCTCTACAGAATGCATACTCTTAATTTTGTATATACACTATATATATTTAAATATTTAATCTTTGTGAACAATATAATGTACATCCCTCCTTACTACTTATAGAGGCTTACAAGTCTGGACAACCTTGTGAAAGCCTAAGTACAAGGCTCATCACTGGTAAGGCAGACTTTCCTTGCTCAATCCACACTATACCGATTTGTTAAAAGCATAATCTTGATTTTAAGTCTTTGCTTATTTAAATAGAAAAATAAAATAAAAATTGAATAGTCTTGTATCTTCATGTGACTGATAATTAACCGTCATAAACAAACCCAAGAACAATCGAGCCTTCTTTTACTTAGACACTGATAAAAGTATCACTTGTAGTTAGCATAAGTGGGAAATAAAGTGTTAAACGTCACTGTCACAAGATGGATTATGCATTGTAATCCATTCTTGACAAAGCTACAGAAAGTGGTAAATCCAGCGGGGAAAGTAGGGGGAAAAAACAGGTCAGGCTGAATAATTTCAATGGAATGTGCTGGTGGCATTTACAATGATGTGAACAAGGTGTTTGAGCGACTCACTAGAGAATTTGTGTAACAGATCACTGGACTAGACAGTGCAAAAACTTGAAGATTTACTGTATACCACAGTCCATACATTGGAGCATGCATATTCAAATTAGAAGCCAACAGACTACTTAAAAAAGAAAGAAGTACATTTAATAAAGCACCATTTGTGCATTAGATCCCATTACACAAAAGAAATACAGATGTATTGTTTCAAATGAGCGTAACTTTTCAACAGTAATATAACTTGCAAATAGAAATAAAAGTGATAGAATAATACTGTCATATAGAACATTGTGTAGAAATGCACTGTAATCATATTAGGTGAAAATAACCTCATTTTTGTTGTATTCAATAATTGTTTTGTTAGCACTCCCTTGTGTTACTGGATACTGTAAACCTCTCTGTTACTGCATTATTTTTTTTACTACTGAAATTCACATTTTCCTACCTCCAGTAGAGCTGTACAGGTAAATAAATGTTTCTTAGCAAAATCATCCCAGTTTGTCTCATTCTGCAATTTCTAGCAACTGTAGTACAGAAAAACGTTCACTGTGATGGCAATGTTTCTTCATCAAATGCTGAAGAAACAAAGCAAATTTGAGGGCTTAAGCAAAAGGTTTCCCTTTATTATGAGGGTATTTTAAAAGGTTTCAGTACAAATTACCACGGGCAGCATTCAGCCTCATTTGGCAAAATAATCTGTGTACTCTTATGTGACACAGGAAATTAAACAACATGACCGTTGCAGATCCAGTTTGAACAGTGTGAGGCTTTTCTTCTGTTTATATTTCCATGTTGCCCACAAGAGGGCACCCCTTAGACAAGACAACCTTGTTTTAAAATCAACATTAATCAGAAATTAATGCATTCTTTCAGCACAAGCGTTTCTGTTGAAGATTAACTACATGATCACTATTACAGAAGACAATCATAATAACCACATCAGATGCATCAATAACATTTTGAGTTCCGTGATGATTGTTGGGTGAATTAGACTTGAACACCACTACAGCTCAAACTTGAAATGCACTAGAATCAAGTTTTTGTAACGGCAGTTTATCTGTTGTCTTACTATGTCATATGTTTTGAAGGACAGCATGCAGTGAGCACAAGCAATTCACATAGCAGGCAGAAGTGTTTGCCACATTCAGAGCAATTCTGTAATGTACCAAATACCTTGCCATTTATTTATTTATTTATTATCATTTAACCAATAGATTTTTTTTTTTGTACATACTTGTATATGTCCATGGCTTGAAGATAGCTAATTTGTCTAATAACACTCAAGCATAATAATGAACAAAACACAAGAACCAAGGGAAATAAGTGTAAATGCACATCTTTGGTTGAAGTTAGTAGTGTCTAAAAATATTCCTAATAAAATGGAATTAAATTGATATTTACATTGTAAAATTCAGAGCCCTTCTTTTGTGTTTGTTTGTTAGGCGTTTGGTTTTATTTTCCCTCCCAGAAGTGCCAGGAAGTTTGAACAATTACATACAAATAATATATATTTATACATATTTATATATCAGGTTCTTTTACAAAATTGCATATAGTTTTGATATAATTTGAAACAGCCCCTCTTTCCCTAATGTTTGTCAGTCATCCCCAATTTATTTGGCTTCAATAAAGAACCATTTGTAAAGGAACTACATGTAAAAGACACTCACCCTTTCAAAAGATACACTCGGTTATAGACTATACATTTAAAATTTGTCACTTTACAGAAAATGCTTTTTTAAAATACAAATACAAAATAGTGCAGTGCATTTAATAAAATAATATTTTGTAGAATAACGTATTGTTGCTTTTTGCTTGTTTTCCATTTTTCCTTAGTTTTTTTTTTTTTTTTTTTTTTTTTTTTTTTTTTAGAAGAGTCCTTTGCTTTTTTTCAGGTTAATTTGTTTCCAGTTAGGAAGGGAGTTGAACTCGTCCCTCTTCATCTCCAAAACTTTCTGAAATGCATAATTAAGGGAACAAAGAGTTAAATAAAAAGAAAAAAAAATACAAAAAATTAAAAAATCTAATTAAAGTTCAGTACCATATCCTAACCAATGACCTACTTCAGAAAGAAACTTTAATTTGTATTAACTTTTAACCAGTTTTACCCGGCAGTTGGGTCTTTGGGTTTCTGTCCTGAACCCTCAAATTTATGAGGTGACATTAATGGAAAGATTTCAATATCTTGCATACAGGTGCATCATTCTTTTGGTCTTACTTGGCCGTTCATGAGGTAAGTGATACACAACACTCAAACCACAGTCCAGAGGGAATACACTGGGCTTGGGCCTTTTCGTTTATTGAGACCTGACATAAATAAAAGCATTAAAGTCATGGAATAAGGTGATAGAATTGAGACATAATGGAAACCAGAAGGAAAGAAAAAATACTACATTACACTACTTGTACATACATTCTTATTTCCTGTATTATGCAGCAAGTGCCTCAGTGGTAAAATATTTTAAAAGTGCTCAATTACAGATGCTAAGGGTACATTCCTTCCAAAATAGAAATGGACAGGCCTATGAACATTTTGATTTAAACCCTGCTACTGGACTTGTCCTCTTACTATGTGCAGCAGACAGAGACCCCAGTTACCTGAAAGTCCTCGTCTGAGAGGTAGATTTCGAGTCTGAGGGGGTCCACTCCCTCTGGCATTGGCTTGGCCTGCAGCTCTTCAATGGAGTACTGCGTCTTGCTGAGCCGGGCGAGGGCGTCCTGGACCAGAATCACTTTGTTCCGCAGAGCCTCTGCCTGCAGGGACAGACGCACCCAAATGACACAATCACCCCCAGAGACATCACTACAGGAGAGCTGGGGCATAGTTTGCACCAAGAACCAATCTTCCCAAGATCCTTTGCTGTTGTGGATGTGACTGACACACCCCTGCCTAGGGCTGAAGACCAAGCGTGTTCTTGGCTTTTCAGAGACTCCCAGGCAGGGCAGCAGATAATCACAAACCCCATACACCATGAGAGTATAGCGCAGGGGTAAGTCTAACCAAAAATACTACCTTTCAGCAGGTAGAGGGCAATTTGTTAACTGTCAGTGGACCACATGTGCTGGATAGTTTGGATAAATTGTTAGTTTTATTTAGCCGTTTCCTTTGGTAAACTTATTGCCTGGCGAAGCCATCTGAGAGCCAAGCCTCGGGACAGCAGCAATTCTCTCAGTACCTGGGTGCTGACTTTAGGCTGTGCCTCCCACTTGGGGAAGATGTTGGTGAAGGTGAGGGGTTCAGCTCCAGCGTGGATCAGGTAGGCTCTGGGGGGGCGTCTTGGGTTCTTCTCTGAGGGAAAACATGAACACGCTTCAGAAACCACCAGCCAGGGAAACGCACTGTGGCCATCCTATTGCATGCTCTTCACTTCCCAAGAGCACTACTGGTGACCCAGAAGGGATGTTGAGATGAGTGTATGGCAGCATTTTTAAAATCACTAAAGATAAACGCAACACAAATTGTTAATTTCTGTACGGCATGTAATGGATTCCTTAGTTCCCTCTGCCCCACGTGGAGTACCTTGACAGTACTGCAGGACAGTCTCCATGGCGCACTTCCTCTCGCAGTCCCAGCGGATCTGTGCCGAGCCGGTACACTCCTCATCGTCAGGCTGCTGGCCCTGCCACAGGTACACCTCCATCCGGTTATCCAGGAGGAAGAGGGCTGGAGGGAGACAAAGAATGTGCAGTCCATATTTAAAAACATCAATGCTGCAATGCAGTGTATCATTCAGTTCAGTTTCTTCCCAGGCCATTCTGGATGGATATATATTCCAAGATTCTCACTCCTGCTTCCCTTTATGGCGTCACAGTCACACAAAGGAACAATAATGCACTGATGCAGATCTGCAGTTTGGTTTGTTATTAATATGTGCAGTGCATATGTAAAATAATACACACACAGCAAATATGTAGATGGGTGGGTGAGTGTGACTGGGGATTCTCTAAGCTGTGATTCTCAGACAGTGGGGCTCACCTGGCTGTGGGACAGAGTAGAGGTTTTCCTGCAGGAAGGGCATAGCCATCACAGAGCCCGAGATCCGTGCGGGGCCCAGCTGTTCCTCTGCTATGAACACACCGGAGCACGCACTCATCCTGTACAGTCGGGGCGTGTAGTTATATTTGCCAGGATCTGCGAAGCCAAGCACATGACTTTTGTGGAAAGAAAATACAGAAATAAAATAAATACATAAAAAGTGAATAGTGACCCGTTTACTAGGCGATCTGCAGTAAATTCCTCCTGCCATTTGTTGGTAGTGGGTCAAGAGACAAGACTATTTCATGTCCTATAGCTTTTCAAAGTTTGACACTAATCCCAGGCATAATTAGTCACAACTGTCCACAGCCTGACCCAATATGCTCTCTAGGAATCCAGCCCCATTGGGTCCTGTACCTTGCAGCATACAGTCATAGGCCTTCCTGTCCTGGCGGATCAGAGCATTCCAGAACTCCACGGGCTCCGAGCCTTCCTCCACTTCCTGTACGGTCAGCGTGCTGTTGCTATGGAGACCAATCTCCGCAGGGCACCTAACCAGCCGAAAAAGTAGCAGGTCAAGGAAGTGCCAAACTGAATATACACAGCACCAAAACTAATGAGCGTTAGCCACTATTCTCATTGAATCCCTACACCACATTAATACAACATATCATGCTATTCCAGAGCCAATTATTTTATCTCACCCAAGCTCTTAATTACTTAACAAAATTAAATTACATGACTTCACTGCTTAATAATTAATGGAATCTGCATCCCCTGGTTCTAGACACCCATCAAATGTGCTGGTTGATGGCTTTCCAATATCAGGATTGAAGAACACTGTGCCAAAGTAATATATGTATTTTATTAACACTATTGTAAGACAGTTAGCTCATTTGAAAGATTTTGTGAATTTATTTTTTCTTGGCAGTGTGTGTGAACAGAGGAAGGGCAGGGACTCACAGTTGTGTGATGCGCTCCACGGCCCTTTTGCCCACCTCCCGGATGTTGGCGTGGGCCTTGCAGCCATGCCAGAGGTAGAGCACCCCCAGCTGAGCGTGCAGAAGGACGAGCGAGACACGGGAACGCAGGCTGCTGCATTGGCACTCCACCTCCAGCAGGCTGCCCTCTGCCGGCACCTCCCCACGCACACAGAAGAGACGCCAGCCTCCTGCCAAGGGGCACACAGCACCTGTCACCACGACACTCACTGTACCGCACACCAAGGCTTAGCCATACCTCTCAAAGCCTTTTTCCCCAAAGAATTTGTGGAACGTATTTGTTATTATTTAAATTATTACTCTATAGTTAGATCCAATTCAGGTGGTTTAGCATCAGAGGAGAGTGATTAGAGATTCCTTGTTTATTTTGGATACCACTGGAAAAAAACTAAATCAGCTTGCTGTGTCCAAACCATTGTACTGCTGATGGAATTGCATTCGTGTTGCTAATAGACAACTGCATTTCTGTAAGGCTAACCAAATTCGGTTCTAGGTGCGGAGCTTCTAGTAGGTCTTAATGCGTTACACTTCTACCAGAGTATACAGGGAGGGAAGCAGGGACACACCTGTGTTGTGGGCATCATCATCTCGGGATCCCTTGTGTATGACCATCCCCCCCTTGAACATCTGCAGGAAGCAGGGTGGCTCCTTCCCCTGGGCCACCTGGACCTAGACAACAAACAGAACATCAGCAGTCAGGCTGAGATATTGACACACCTGCTTACCACAAGTAGCAGGAGGAGAAGGCTGTGGCAATTGCAAAGAAAGAGGGGAAGAACATTGAGGAGGAGGAGATGGGGAAGGAGAGGAAGATGAAGATGGCGACCAGTACCTGTGACCCTCTGTGGTTGCCCAGCTCTACGGTCATGAGGGCTGACGTTCCTTTCCCACTGACACTCGAGTGACTGCCCTGCCAGAAGAAACAGGCACTGCGCTCCCGGCCTGGCCCACTGCTGCTCAGCTGATCTGGCTTCTGCCTCTTAGCCACTGTGAGGAGACACGACACACTGAGCCCAGCACGACAGCAGGAGCCTACCAGCTGAATGGTCTACTGCTTCTCTAAGACAAGCAGCATGAAAGGACATGCCAATATACTGTATTTCCTGCTTCTACAGAGACTGACCTCTTTCAAAAGCTGGTTTGACTGCCATGTCTGGACAGAGTGCACACAAAATAGTCACACAAAATAGATATAACATCACATGCTACAAGTTCCAGCCCAAGCCAGCCAGTGTTTAGTTCAACCTTTTTCTTGGGCGCCTAGCTTGGAGTCAGGATGATCTTTAAAAGGAATTAACCTCACAGAAGAGTAGGAGCTTGGGAAGAATGCTTTGAATTACCCTCACAATGGGCTCCACATATTTAATTCATTTAACTCAAATCTGGACAAGGGGATGATTCTCCATCCTCTCAGGGGACTCACCCACGTTGGTAACGGAGTACGTCCACTTGATGATGTAGGTATCCCCCTCGTGGAGCTGGCCTACGCTCTCCTGGGGGATCTCGAAGTCATCAAACTCCCGGATGTGCCACACGGCCACGGACACGGTGGCCAGCTCGGCCTGCCTCCGATCCTCCACGGAGATCAGGCCGTAGCCCCGCTGCACGTCCACACCTTCAAGAATGGTGCGCACAGGAGAGCTGCTGGATGCCAGCATGGTTTTGGCATCACAGGGCTTCAACTCGGTCTCGTGCGGGGAGTGCGGGGGACACTGAGGCACAGAGAGACAAGGAAGACAGAGACTTCTGCTAAGGAGCGGTGCATCTCAGAATTCAAACAGGCCGAACGCTCTGGAGGATGAGGCCTGTGTGTCCTCCCAGAGGCCTGCCTGGTTTGCAGTGCCCACATAGTGCTCACAGTGCCCTCACCTTGACCTCTACCACTGCAGGGTCCTCCTTGGCACTGCGGTACTCAGCCCAGTCCAGGAACTTCTCTTTGAACAGCGCTGTCTCATTGTGCTCCGATAGACGGCCGAACAGGGCCCAGTCCGGTCGACCTTCCCCCTGCCTGGACACACAGAGTCACATCAAATGCACAAGACAGTCTTAAGTCAGAACTGAAATTAGGCCCATCACCAAATCGAATGGGATAAACCTACAGTTCAATGCCACGTGGAACACTTATCAGCCTGTCAGATCTGGTCCTGCTTAATACAAAAGCAAGCTACTTTTGGCATTTGGATCTGCTGTATTGTCACAAAGACATTTAATCTCTAATTGAAGGCAGATCATTTTAATTCATGTAATAAATGTTAATATCATATGCAGTTTTCTTTTATTCAAATTGTATTTGCTAAAAATCTATTTGCTATGTGTCTGAAGTGTTTATTTTATTTACTTAGACTGATTCTTAATTTAAACCATAACTACCTGTAGGTGGCACTGAAACACTAAACAAAACTGAATATGAGATGAAGAGGTTTCCACTATATGTGTATCTGAGGTTATGAATCGTTAACCAGCACAATCTATCGCCAGTTTTGAATATTTAAGTAAGATTCCTTTGGTTTTCGCAAGTTATCGCATACACAAGTGGAAAAATAGACTTCCAATGTGATAAAAAGTGGAGAAATATAAGTGAGTAAAGACTGATTAACTAATTTTAAGTAACACTAATGCATGAATTTTGAAAAACAGCTGGGGTAAAAAAAACAAAAAAACTCCATTGTAAATATTAATTTAAATAGTTTTATAAAGGGGGCTTCAATGGATCTTTAAAACAATGCTTCCTAGATTTCAGAATGCATAGTACTTCTGTACGCCAAAGTAACTATACTAAGTCATTGATAAAGAGAACGTTTATACAAGGGTTTTCTTTCCTATCGTCCCCCAATATGAGGCTGTGATCCCTCAGAAGGTTAGAAGCATCATGGAGTTTCTGTCCACCTTGTCCCAGTATGAACTGTGGTGTGCTGCCAACTATACTCACTGCAGGACCTCCGCGTTCATCCCACTGCTGTCCAGGGGGTTGACCCCACAGTTGCTGTAGTCGTATGGCCCGTTCCACAGCTGTTTCCCGAGCTGCACGGCCAACTTCCTGTCCCCGAGAGACACTTCCTTTCCGTGCCACACATACACCTCGCTGCCAAAGTCAAACACCAGCACCTGCAACACAACTCACTCCTCAGCACTGAGAGGCAACAGCAAATGTGTTTTGGGCAATTTACACCAATAATAATAATAATAATAATAATAATAATAATAATAATAATAATAATAACAATAACAATACTAAACTGACTTTAACTGGCAGATGTACCAAATTGAAGATGAATTTAATTAACGGAGTAGGAATTTGGCTCGAGAAGAAACCTCTTTACAGGTTTCATCTCCAGGCAGGGAATTTAGGGATGTTGGATAAGTAGAAAATAAAGAATGCAACGCAAAAAAAAAAAATCTTGAAAATACACTCCACCCAGTTATATTCCATCAACAGCTCTTTCCCGGCCTCTTTCTAAATACCTCACAAACGTTCACAACAAGAGAAGTAGACCTCCACTACCAAACTACAGCAAGCAGCTTTGAAAGCAAAATGCTTATGACATCAGAAAATGTGCCGTGTGTTTGAGGGGAGTCTGTCTGTTGGTGCTGCCATGTGGGTGGGCGGCTGGCCGGGGACAGCGGCAGGACAGAGTGCAGGGCAGGGCCTCACCTCTCGGGAGCTGAGCAGGGACACGCTGGGGATGGTGGCCCAGGCCTCCTCGTGAGGGACAAGTCTGTCCTCAACCAGCCTGTACACACAGTTGGACTCCACCACCGCGCTCTCGTACACCTCGTCTTCCTCAGGATCGCCAGCCCCTAATAACAACAACAAATCATTTAATATACACAAAGCACCTTTCAGGTTAAAACAAACAAAATAAATATCATCACCACCAAGTACATTTGAATTTTAATGTAAAAAGGGAACTGGAACAGAATATGACGTGATTAAGATAAGATGCAATATATCACCATCGTACGCAAATTCTAAACACAAAGTGGATTGGAGCGTTAAAAATCCAGGACAATCAAAGAGATTTTCCTTATGGACCACAGAACCTAAAACGGTAGTCGTATCACAGTGTATGTCGGATATGCCTCTGACTCAGGATGCCGATTAAGCCTGAGCAGGCAGACACAAATCCAAGCACTGTCTTCACTTAATGAGGAAGTGACACAGCCTTCAGTGAGATTTAAACTCCTCATGACTGCAGCCTCTCCTGACAGTGTGCATGCCGTTACCTCGGTACTCCACTTTCCCGCCTAGAAGCTTCCAGAATTCCTTGGCTCTGGTGCTCTCCATGTTCACTCCCTCCTCCAGGATGGTGATGTGCGGCGCCTTACAGCCCAGATCTCGTTTGGTCTGGATGAAAGAAGCCAGTTCTGAGGCCTGCCAAGAGTCCAAGTGACAAAAGTTTTATTGTAAACAAAAATAAAAAACAAACGGACGAGAGCTGTGGTCGATCGTGTTTCTTGACCTTTCATCTATTTTTAGGCTTCCGCCGCATTTTGTTTACGTGGACACATTGTGTATCACTGACATTTGTTGCTGTGCCAATGGCAAAAACACCAGCTGAACTCAATAAAACATTCATGTACACTCCTCCCACCACCAAATGTCATTGTCTTAATTAACACTGATTTTTTAAGCTTTGGTGGGTTGCATTAGAACTAAAAGCGAGGGATCGGGGGTACAGCACCTTGGCTTTCTCAATGACGTTGGCGAACTCCCCACTCCACAGGAAGCAGTGTTTGGGTGTGAGTAACAGGAAGCAGTCCCCGCTATTCAGAGACTGGGCGCTGGGCTCCACCAGTCTGACCTGGACGTGCCGGCGACCTGCAACAGGACACAGAAAGTACTGACTACATACTAGCCATGCAGCAAGAGCCACCAGTATAGGGTACATAGATAAGTACCCTCTTGCCATGTACGACTTCCAAAAGGGGAATGATCGTGGGAAAAAGTGCAAATTTACCATGCCCTCTTAAATGTTGCGATTCAAAATGCAAACTCACTGCCATACGTTTTTTTTCCCTCATGACAACTTCTGTTGAACTTCCATGTGGCTTTAACACGGCAAGCATGCATGGTACATTTATATCCTTATCCTGATCTTCCTCTATATTTTACACTCATTTCTATGTCTTTCGATAGCTTTAATTTTTTGTTATGTAGAACCACATTGGTCACAGTTTCCATACACAAACCCCTGAAAATGTATCTGTAGCATCAGAAAAATGCCTCAGAGCTCAGAAGCTGACCTTTGACCTGTATCAGCATTAGCTTGTTGAAGGGCAGGGAGCTGTTGTTGGTCACTACTTCAGTCGACTTCACGTTGCGGAGGTTCACCTTCCTGAAGTTCTCCTTGCTGGCCAGGCCAGCCAGCGCAACATCAGCGTAGTTGGAATGCTTTGCCACTGAAAGACAGGATTTTTTTTTGTTTTAAAAGCGGCACAGGCCAAACATTGGCTGTAGGTCTTTAAACACAGGCCACTTGAGTTATGTGGTAGTATGACAGCTCTGATATCATTCACTGATGGAAATAAACTGGCCCAACTGGTTTCTCTGGTCGGATATGTAAATATGGTAACATGGCTTGACCCAGAACTGCTTTTGAAAGACAAAGATTTACTGAAATGTAAGTTAAGAATGGGTATACTATTCATAAAGTATTTTCCATCTCAAAAAAGTGAACAAACAACAACAAAAACAAAAATCTGCACAGTCCCCAACCACCTTCCAACTATTACTATGACTTTACCTCATTTTCTTCATTTGAGCTTTACCTCATTCTCCTGAGCTGTTCAGCACTCTTGCTATTTACCCATGCTTCCTTATGCACCAGTGTGTTTATGTTTTGACAGTACTTCCCCCCCCTCCTTGTACCTAGCACTTAACTGTATTTAGTCTGCACGTCACCTCATTGTACTAGGATGTATGCTTATTGTATCTTGTAATGATTTAAATTGTATTTTGTACTGGTTGTATAACTGCACTTTTGTAAGTGCTTCTTGTATATAAAGTCACCCTGGATAAGGATGTTTGCCTATAAATAAATAAATATTATTAATAACCTACATAAAGTGAATCTAGATTTAACATGAATATATAGTGTTTTCAGTTTAATTCTGTCCAAGAGCAAAATAAAACGCAATGGAACGTGTTGTTTTATTGCAGGAAGCGCAATGGCCTCTCTAAACCAAATATAGAGTTCCCATTGTGTGGTTGAACTTAACCTCATCCCAGCCATTTCTGACAGAAATATTTATCACACCAATTTCACACAAAAGCATGTACTGTGTATGCAAGAGTTACATTTGGGGGGTGGGAGTCCAGGTGCAGTACATCACAGAGCCCTGATTTATTCCATTTACACTACTTTCAAATCCCATTACCTCCGACGGCTGTATTTTACATCCAGCGGAAAAAGGTAATAATTCTAGGCCAGGTGGCAAAGGGCTTAGAAACTCCCAGCTCAGTCTGTTCCAACTTCCTGGAGCTCTGGGGTCTCTCAAGTCTATGGTTTATGTAACAGTGCTGCGTTTGCTTTTACTCACTTTTCTCCACCTGGATCCTCTTGGTCTCCAACACGGCCACATTGAGCCGCTGCTCCGTGTACTCCTGCCTGATGTCATCTCGAGCAGCCAGGGTGCGGAGGGGGTTGCGGGAGGCCTGGGTCTTCCTGGCAGGCCGTACCGCCCGCTTGTGTTCAGCTACGGAAGAGGTCAGCCTGAGGAGACACACACAGTGGGGCTTGAGGAGCAGGCCTGAGCATGTGGGCCCCCCAGAGTGCCCGATCCACACAGGCTCCCAAATGAGAAACAAACCCACTACACCAAAAGACCGGCTGGTTATGAACGGTCTTTTAAGTCTAAGGGATTGACGGCACTGCTTGGAGCCCTGTTGCCCTCACATGGCTGCTGCAGAATACCAGGCCTGTATTTCACCCGAGGCATAAAAAATAATGAAGTGACCAAAAAACGTAATTCTGTTATCACGCTGACCTACCCGTCTTTTACGTTGTTAAAAGTGACTTGCTATATAGCGACTATTCGCTTTTAGGGGTTTAGTTTTAGTGAAGGTCTTTAAAGCTGCAAGTTTCTAATCCCCCCCAACTCAACATACTTGGGAGCGTGGGACTCGAAGATAGTGCTGAAGTCGTTGATCTCCACAGAGCCGCTGGAGCTCAGGGCGGAGGGGGACACCCCACGGTAGAACTTGGAGAAGGTCTCATCATCGTCCAGCTTCATCACTTCCTTCACTGTCTCCTGGGTGACGGTGATGGAGGTCTCTTGGTGCCCCACCCCTGGTGACATAAAGCAGTGCGGCAGAGGCAGGTCATTTACAGGGCACAAGTCAGATCAACAAGTCACTTACAGGTCCACCACTGCATACAATACCACCCTCTACATTCCTTATGGGTAGCAAACTAACATAGTGCAGCTTACAGTGGTCTCCATACTCTCTAAGGAGGCAAATCCTTATGCAAATTAAGAAACACAGCCGACCTTCTGTGATGCATTGGAAGAATATAGGCACAGATAGCATACTGTGGGAATTTGAGTATCGTTGTTACCTTTATTATGCAACTTGTCCAGGAAAGACTCCAGCTTATCCAACCTCTTATCCCCCTCCATCTCCACATCAGTTCGACTGGCAATGTCTGGGGGGGAAAAGGGAAAAAATATAAAAATAAATGCAGGAAGCAGAAGCCTGTCAACAGTGTTTACATTGAACAGAAGAATGCTGATATTTCTAAGGTGAATTCATACCTTCCAAGGGCTTGACTGGAGTTCCTGTGGTGGATTTTTTGCAGTGAAAAATGGGAGCTTCCTCTCTTCCAGACACTGGAGACACTAAACCTGTTAGAAAACAGACTCTGGTGTTACCTAATGCAGTAGATAAACATTTCTGGGGCTAAGTCTAAAAGCTATGTCTGTAAAACTCTGATAGCTTTTATAGAAAGATATATGTTAAGATATACATCAAATAGTAAATTTATAATTATGCTTTAGTTTATAAAATCACTACCCAGCTATTTACATTTAAGCATTTGAAAGAAGAACTGTATAGAACTACTTTGGCAATGATCCAGGAATCTGTGGATTAAGTGCAGGCCCTTCGAAGTGAGAGTTATTAGGCCAGTTCAATCATTGGTGGGTTTCATTGCGCTTGGAAACAAACTGCAGACACTTATCTGCAGAGGCAAAATAGACAAATTGGCAAAGTTGGGCCAATTATTAAATGGTCCCAATCACTGGGAATCAATCATTGGGAGGCAATCATGAACCAGACCAATCATGTAGAGGTTACAGTGAAGCTCCTGAACAAGAAACTAGAATTCATTATATTGTGTTAAAGGCTGACCCCTCTTGGCCATGCGTCCCGCCACGGTGAACTGCGTGGAGTCGTTGGAGGCGCCCCGCCCTTTGGTCTTCCACTGCTCCTCCTTCTCCTGCAGAATTCGCATCCTCTCGGCCAAGCTCATCTTGGTCTCCACCTCTGCCGAGGATTTCTGAAAGGCAGGCACAAGAGGACAGTTTTAACAGCGCTGCCCAGGCCACAGAGATGGGGCTGCCATTTCTACTATAAAGGGATTGTGTAGAAGGAACAAGGATCAACCTTCCCTGTAGCAAAATATTCCAGTGTACAATCTCACAACATGCAACAGTTAGCAAACACTTTACTGTGTGGCAACTCCCAGTAAGTGTAAATCACAAAAGACCCACCAATGAGAAAATATGGTATAAAACAGGATACCTAAATAATCCAAACAAATTGTCAATTGTCAAACAAACAAACAAAACAAGCCATGCAGTTGAGATGCACATAGTAACTTTGCTTTCCATTTCAGACACCACTGTTTATATAGATTTAAAAAAAAGAGGGATCAACCCAAATAATGAACTCCTTTTACTGATTTTTTTACCT
Organism: Amia ocellicauda; assembly: GCF_036373705.1. Classification (NCBI taxonomy): domain Eukaryota; kingdom Metazoa; phylum Chordata; class Actinopteri; order Amiiformes; family Amiidae; genus Amia; species Amia ocellicauda. Next base: position 23,369,494 of record NC_089852.1, on the reverse strand, counting down.
TACATCAGGTAGCAGTGCTTTTGTTATGAAAAGCCATGGAAAGTATTTTGGACCCATCACTGATGTGAAACAAACTTTTAATCTGCACTGTAGTTGGGTGTAGTCATGCAGTCAACCGCACATTGCAGACTGGCCTTGAGGACAAACAGCTGCATGTAATTACAGGACAGATACAAATCACCTCTGACTGTAATTTTAAAAGGTTGTGTTTGGTATACCTGAGTCTGAAGAGATTTAGTTAATGTATACCTGCCTCTTTTCTGTTGTTATTGGGGCTCTTATTTGTGTCAAACACTATTGCTCACGTACAAATGTGGGTCAAGAATCTGAGACCACTGTAGATGGAAACGCCACAAGCCACTGAAGAACTACTTCTTTACAGTGATTATATTCCAGAACCAGTCATGTTATTCTAGATTGCTTTGTTCTTTATTCATGCTTATGCAGGCATCCCATTTCAATGGCGAGTACAGACACACACAACTGGGCATGTGTTGAATTTCGATCTTTTATTTATTTATTTATTTATTTTTTAAACTAGCCGAAAAATGAGAGGTAAAGTAAGAAAAAGAAAAACCAAACCAACATTCGTTAGAATACTTGACAAGTGAAAACGCAATAAAAAAGTAACTATTCACATGCACTTTGTGGTTTTGAAACTCAAACAGACGAACACCTGGTTTTAATAATTATAATAATTTGTAACAAAAATAACCTTTACAAGCAACACACTATAGAAAACTACATGGGGGGGGGGACATGACCAACACACATGCCTAATTACCATGTAGAGTGCAGATGAAAAATAAGTAATATCATTTTCACACATGATAGCACCAACCATTAAGAACACTATTAAACTAAAAACACGTAAACAGAAGCCAGATATTCAGAAGCTCCTGTGAAAGAGCAGTGAAAAGCCAACCCTGTGCAAGTGAATGTCACCTTCTGTCTCCAGGGAGCAGGAGAAGAACTGCGTGTGTGAGAGACCTCTTGGGCCTCGAAGGAAAGTGTAGTCTTGAGGGAGAGAAAGAGGAAACAGGAAACCCAAGGTAAAGGAGAAGAACAAGGAACAGTTCCACACTGAACACACAACTTTTAAAGCTCACGCTACTGTACTTCTAGATGGGACCTCAGGATTCCACCGACCTCTAAATAATCTCCAGCTAGTTTTCCTGAAGTATGTTGACAGGATTTCCCTCACGCTGTATCATGCTATATCCGTACGCTCTCCACAACCAGCTACTGCTTTCAGAAAATGAAAGTACAAAACATTGTCTAGATACAAGTTACAATTTATTTACTTAAATCCAAATGATAAAACCAAAAACATTTTGTTGCACTGCTCTGCCTGTGACATGCTGCCACTTTTACATGAACATGCTTTGGGATTTACAAAATTGTTTATATAGGCCTATGTAAAATCCACCCACAAGTATTTTGGATCTGATGGAAGTTGACTACAGCTCACCAGGGCATTAATAATTAAACAAAGCAAAACATAACAGAATTAAGAGAAGGAGAGTGCTTCAACTTGGGGGGAAGGGAGGCTGGTGTGTAGAGGGGTGAGCAGGGGGGGGTTAAGTTTCTCGATCTGGGCTGTCTGCATGTAGCTTATCAGTACAGGCCAAGTCATTTCCTGCTATTCCCTGAACCGTAAAAAGCTGACCCTGCAAAACGCCAGGGTTTATTGCAGGAACCCTGTGGATGGTAATGTAATGGCAAAGGCTGCTGGGAGAAAGAAAAACAAAAGGGCCGAATGACCACACTGCTATGTGACTGGAGTCTGTCTCTCTAATGTTGTCGGCCACACACAAGATTGCTGAAAACAGTGCCTCCAGTGTTTCTCCAGGGCGCAGTGACGGGACACCTCCGTCCGCTGTACACTAGCTTTGACACACCGTTGCCACAGTGTCAAACAGCACCTATAATCCAGCAGGACAAAGTCGTCTACCTGGGTCAAAGTCTAGTTAGTGTAATATTCAGGGCTTGCCTGGTAAAGAAGGCTAATCACAAAGAGAAAGAGAAACTGACATGGCAAAGCATGCTATTGACAACCCATTGTGAAACAGTGGAACAGATCTCCGTGGGTCACATCTTCCTTGTTACTGGGCATCATTATTACTGATGCAGATGCTTTTGCACAATCAAGGCCTGCTGCGAATTTCACTAAATTCACAACATTTCTTGGTTTTATTTAAATAGTGACGTTCACAGGCCCTGTAAAACCACCCTTTCTTCACTTTTAAAGGCTTGAAAATTAGCAAGCACCGTTCTCCTCAAAACGCCGGCCATTAAACAAACACTTACAAAATCTGTGGCGCTTAAGTTAAATATGTTGCAGTGGTTTAGAAAGGCAAGGGCTGCCGAGAAACAATTATAGTTGTTGAACTCTGTATTTAAAATGATTTATCTTGGCTTTACAGGGAAATGGTACAAACAGGAATGATTCACTGTGGTATGTGTTGATGACTGTCACAATCTAGCATGAAACTACTACTGTACATCATTTGTATGGTTTTGCTTTACTGTTTTTTCCATCCAATTTTTTAACAGCTTTTTTGCTTCTAACCATGCATCCAGCACTGCATTCTTGTAGTGTTAAGTTTGTTTTTCCACTGTAAAAGTATACTGAACATGTTTAGGTATTTAGCAAGACAGTAAATATGTTCCCAAGGTCTTTTGTGTGGTATTTACTAAACACTTTAGCACCACACCACACAGGAATAAGATGAAATCGCATTGGCTTTTTACTCCTGCACTATAATAATTTCCATGGAAGAAGACACAAAATACTCCTTTCCATGTCACAGGGTGATAAACTAAAACCAGCCCAGGGAAGCAAGGATACACGAGGTATGGACATTAGTAACCCTACCAAATAATGATTCACAGGGTCTGGAAACATTTTTTGTGGAGTTTTATAATTTAAAACAAGACTCAAATAATTTTCACTTAGATAGTTCGCTACCGTTTAACATTTAGGTTTGAAGACTTGCTGAGAAAAAGGTCCTTGTATTGTTCAGGCGTAACTTAGCCTCTCAACATTATCGGTCTGGCTGAGGAGAATAAAAAACACTCTGTTGCGGGATGACTTTCAATTAGTTGGCCATTTATTTTTCTTAAATGAAACTGTCAATCGGAACAGTGCCGCAGTCTACAGATCACCACAGGTTGCTTCTCAAATTGGCAGAGAGACATAGCATATTTGGAGTCCATCTGAGATGTTTAACAGTCATACACAAGGGAGATCGTTATAAACTCTGACTGGGCATTCCCACCACAGCACTCTTTATTTGCAGAACTCCCAACCCATCCCAGCAGAGCTATTACCTCTCAGGAGGGGCAAACAAAAAGTAGTCAGAGTGCTAAGTTTTCAGTAGCAGTAGTCCAAATGAACAACATAAGAACAGCAATTTTGTTGAGTTTTATTAGTAATTTCTATGCTTTAAAAACTAAAAAGGAAGCAAGCCTACTTATAAAGTATATATATTTAAAAAGGGGGAAAGTATGAGATTTCAGCTACTATTTCCAGCACCTCACAGGTGTCTCTGCATCATGTCACAGATTTGAATTCGGGGCCGGGAGCGGAGGCTGCTCATAAAGCTAGCCGATCATTAAACTCCAGCTTTCTGAAAAAAGTTTTCTTAAGGAATAAATATATCGCAGGCCCTGGGGCGTCTCTGGTTACAGCTCCAGCAACCCATCCCCCACATTCTCCCCCCTGGGAGACACGCACTGAAACACACACTGGAGCTATTATGATAGCATTTTTAACATGTCTACAAAGGAAATGTGTTCCAAAAAAAAAAAAAAAAAAAAAAAAAAAAAAATGACCTCATGCAGAACTTTACACCTATTTGTCTACTGGAAGAATCTTACTTTGTATCTTGCAACCCTCGATGAGGTGGTACAATGTGCTGCAATCACCCCCTCCACCCAAACTGTGGAATCCAATTTCCCCCCCATGGTATTTATGTGCCGCTGTATCAGCCTTCTTCAGACCCTGGTGGATGCATAAGCCCAAGTTATTTGAAGAAATTGTGTGGCCCTTTTTGTGCCTGGTGTTTTTGCATCGGTTTCTCTCTCTCGGTGTCAAGTAATCTTTAATCGCTTAGCTGCATAACGATTATTCTTGTGAAGAAATCTGTTGTTCCATATCCAGAGTTTTCAAATTCTATGTAACTTGCGGTTACATCATAAGAGACTAACTGTTTGATAAAGCACAAGGACATACAACACTCCAGTTGCCTAGTGGTTTCAGGTTTAACGAGCTGCAGTCTCTCATACGGACTGTACTGGCCAAGCACAAGAGCAATATATTGTTCGAACGTCAGACAGCAACTTTGCAAATACACTACACCACCCAGTAAACGAGCTTCAGATATCCAGCACGTGGTCTTGGCTTATGGACGTGCCAGTAACTCGTAAAACCTAAATTGGACCAGACTGCTGTGGTGATGAGAACTAACTTAGTTTTGCTGCAATCAGTAACATGGTTAAGTAGTTGCCACAGTGCTTTCTGGGTCCATGCTGCTTAGATCTTTGAAACTGCCTGAGATCTGAAGAATTGTTTATTTATGTTCAATTCCCCATATTAAGGATTCATGGAGAGACAAGGTGCAAACACAGATACCAACTCCCACACATTAATATACTAAAAAGCTAAAGCACTAAACTAAAAAATAGTTGTGTAACTAGTTAACATTGAATAGGCTAGCCTACCATACTATCCTTTGCATTGTGATCTCATATGGTGAAGGCTGAAGAGGTAAAAGAAAAATATAACAATTTTATTATACTATTTAAGCTACTGCAGTTGCAGTTTTAAAGACCATGGTCACCCAGTATAGGATAACAATTTATTTGCTTAGAAAACGTTTTATTTCACTCTTTATTGATACTGTAGCTGTAAGGCAAAAACAGTTTAAGCTTCTTCTATACCTATAGGTAGCGGCCATCATAAAACAAAGGGGAGGAAAAAACTAAGCAAGAACCTATTTACTATAAATACTAGGGATTACAAGGTCATTACTGTATTACAAATCCTAGAGGACAGAAACATTAAAAATTTAGTGGATTACGTAGACTTTTTGGACTTTACCACTCTTTTTTTTGTTTTAGTACATATAGGTTTCCCGGTGGAAACTTCTTCTACAAGGTTAAAATCACTTTAATGCAAGCAGGCCCTGGAACGGGAGACTTAAAAGTCAGACCTCTTTGGCGGAACATGGCGTTTCTCAACTCATGCCTGCTTTCCAGTTCCTTTCCTTTTTACAAAGCAGGCTCCATTTCAAAGACCCCCACCAGCTGACAGACGCCACCAGGACCTCTCAGATTGATCGCCCCAGAAACCTTTACAACTTGGCTGTTAGGCAATAAAAACAAGGTCTGCTCTCCATTCGGCGAGAAGAAATAGAAACATACTCAGTGCACAACATACACACAACACACGTCATGCTCAAGAGTCTGAGCAGCATGCAGTCTCACCTGGTTATAACAGACTACATACTGCTGTCTAGAACTCACGGGGCCAAAGACAGAGGAATAGACAGGCTCCTAGGGATGGAGGAGTGGGGCAAAGAAAGTGAAGAGGAAGAAACAGAACAGCATGGATTGGTTATTATTTGAAACATAATCCGTCTACGTCTGTAGAGCGAGGCCTCCTCAGGGGGTCTGTTTGCTCCACTTTTTATTAAAATGCCTAATTTTCTGCTGCCCGATACCAATGGGGGCAAATCCCTTTGTTATCTGCTATCCTAATGTTAAAGGTTTGATAGCCACGGAATCATAGATCACTATTCGTACAGATGTGATGCATACATAAGCGTAGGTTTGGGGAGGAGGGGCATGCCACAATGATGTTTCTGAGTGCTGATGATAGTCAAAATAGAACTGTACCCGATAATTACAATGAATTAGCAAAGGGAAGTGTAAGTATTCCTTTCCCTTTTTCATTTTAAAACAAGGTGACCTTCAACTATTTGGTTTATGCCAATTCATTCACTGTAACAGTTATGCCTTAAACTGTATAGGTTTTATCTTAACAAAAATAAGAAAAACTGGAGCTGCATTACTCCACAAATCTGTAGCTCATTAGGGGGTAAATTAAAAACAAAAATAGCTTACAGAGGCATCTGTCATTCGTGATCCATTAAATAAAATACTCCTCCAGAAAGCACAGTATGTGTATTTCATTAGAGTGAAAAGACTGCATCTGAGGTCTGTCAGTTTGATTGTGCAGATCCTGAATGCTTACCCAGCACTGGGTGCAGACAGAGGAGTCACTGGCATTTTCAGTGTCTTCCTACATTAGGAAGGAGGAAAGGAGAGAAGAAGGGGGAAAGAGGAATGAACAGTGAAAAAGAAAGCACAGAAGACAAACTGCAGGAGGATGGAGCAGTAGGCTGAAATAGAGGAGTATCAAACCACTGTAGAAAGACTGGTCAGAAATGCCCGTAGAGTACTGCTGAAGATCTCTCACGCTGGATAATTTACACATTTGTTCGCTTTTTTGTCATCATCGGCACTGTTTGGAAAAAATAAATCCCACAGATTTCACAACCTGGACTTGATGAAACTGCTCTGTTATGAGAGTCTTATTTCCAGCCTTGTGGAGTGTACAAGGGTACAGTGATATCACCTGTGTAAATTAATACCCACAGCATGACGAGTAGAAATACACAACCAATCCCACTCCTGACAGGTAGGAATTAATAACAGTGACCTATAAGGAAGTATGGGGTTACTGGCACTACGCTTCAGTTCACATCTTGGACCGTGAGAGAGGACCTGAGATGAGGTAATTATTATGATTCTGCCCCCCTCCCAGTCTCCCAAGCCCCCTTAAGGTAAATGGTATATTTTAATTGGGCTCTAGGCCACAGAACTGGCAAAGACAGATGTCAGGAGGGTTGGCCAACTCTGTACTGAGTTGGAATTAAATACGGACTAACCTTTAAATTATTTTTAATGAGACGATCTGCATAGTTTCTTTTCATTTCGAAAGCTTGCATCAGCTCTGCCAAGTCTGCCTGCCACATGTGAGCTCGGTAGCACAAATTTGCAAAGGCCTGGGAGGCTGGCTGTTCGGTAGTTTGGCTAAGAAGCTGGACACACCTGGAGACTGAGGAAGGTACATCAGAATTCTGCTTTTCATTTGTTTTTATAATCATGGTAAAGAAATACGCTCCTCATCTCAATTTTGCTCTCATTAATAGATGTTTTTATATTATTTTCTTTGTTGTTGAGGATCTGACATTCTACAGTGGTGGTTTTAATGTTTAATGATTCATGTTGGCATTATACCAGCTATATTTCAATCTGCTTATATAGCTCTTTGAACTAAGGGGGTCTGATTTGAAGGCTTGGTTAAAATATGGGGTGCCACAAGCCGAAGAATTTCAGGACTCCATACATCATAGATCACTGATGTGTTGTAGTTTCATCAATGTGGAATTCACACTAAATTGTACTTTCAGCACCTGATTAGTATACAATAAGCATGTTTTAAATTACATGCATTGACATTAAATACATGAAAAAGCATTTATAAATGCTTGCCCTCAACTGAACCTCATTACCTTCCTGTGGTGGAGGAGTAAACTAAACATGAAACTAAATTGAGAAGTACATCAAACATCAATGTTTCTCAAGCAAAATACACACAAAAAACAAACACATTGGGCATGAAATCAAATTACTGCTCATTATTAACCGTGGAATAAAATAGTTTTGCATGTTAAAGAGAAGGGAGAGGGGGTTTTCTCGGTTTAGTGCGAAAATGTTACACATGTAATGCAGCATATCTGTATCCATTTAAAGTAGAAAAGCAGGTCAGTGAAACTCCTGCCAGAGCTCTGTCACATCAGTTACACTTGAGTGAGGAGAGGTGCTTTCCCTTCAGATCTGTTGAGCTCTGAGGCACTCTTAAATTGAAGCCACAGCTCTCGAAGTTAGCCTCAGTTTGGGATTGTCCGATTTCTTCTTTCCCTTCCCCCTGAAACAGCAGCAGTACAGAATCTCGGTACCGCCAGCTGTATGGGGTTAAAGGTTGAGAGGGATTTCTTTGGCAAGGCCCTTCCCATTTCTCTGACTCATAAATTAGACCTATTAAAAGCAATGGCAGTGGCCTGTCTTGCCCCACTATCCGAGAGAAAACTTAAGCCTGGGCGGGCAGGTTGCCCCTCAAACTGGATACAGACAGAAAATCACTGTAGTTTTTGCATCACAAGATCTGCCAATCTCTTAGGATCTGTTACCATATTTTTGCTCAGAGTTATTTAATTTTTTATTTAACATCTTTAACTATTTTTTTATTATATAAATATTATTTGTTAAACTCTCAAAACAGCAGTTAGTACTGAGATAACCAATATTTTACCACACAACTAAATTATGTTCTGAATCTTTGTGTACTGATGATGAATGGAAAAAACGTGACAACCGTAAAACACCTATCCTATTATTAGGCCTAAAAATAGCCAGCACTTCACTCCTAGCAAACACCAAAACCTGAAGCTACACCCATTCCAACTACACCCATACAACCAACAGAAACACAACCTAACTCTAGAACAAGTGAAAAGATAAATAAGAGAAAATCGAGAGAGGAGTTTCAGTTTCAGCATTTGAAATAATCCAGGGTTCGGCTGTGAGTGAGTCTGTGCAGCAGCAATTTACACTCCCAAGTCTCTGCCAGTCTCTTTAGAAAGGAAAAGGTAAAACTGTGCTAAACGACTAATCACCATGATCATTATTAATTATGATTAAGTTCTGCACAGAAAAAAGGCTCCTTACACAAATCCTTCCCTCCGAGTTAGTCTGCTTATCGGAGGTGGATGTCATCGCAAGGATTTCTGAAGAAAATGAGGTCACCCTTTCAAAGAGTATCCTCTCAGTGACCCTCAATCGTACTAAACCACTGCACCACATGCAGACTCAAATCGGAGAAGAGATTAGCTTTGACAGATTGAGAAGAAATCAAGACTCAACGTGGACAATTATTTTGGAGAGTTTTGCTCTGTACAGAAATGGCTGACCAGGACATTCACAATGCCACTTATTCAGATGTGACAAATTGTATCTGGCAATCTGTGAAGTGACAAATTAATAATAATAATAAATAATAATATTAACAATAATTTGTGTCTTCAGGAATATGTTGGATTCCAATTTACAGCATTAACTGAAATCTCTTACCTTTTTTTAATTTTTAAATTTATTTTTAAATGTAAACATTAATTTAATTCATTCAATAATAATGTGGATTCACATATGTTTGCATTGGCCCAATTTTGTGCTTGGCGTTTTGCTGAAGGTAAAATAATTGAAATTGGTTGGACTGTCAGATTGTTTCTATAACTGAGTAACAGTAGTAAACAGAGAAATCAGTGTGACGGGGCATCTGCTTACTGTTGAAATGAATACATAAACAACAAAAAACCTCCTATGAGAATGAAATGGATATGGAACATGCAGTAACTTTCAGAAGGAGGTGACATGTAGACTGAAATGTAAGGATGTTGGAAGTGTTGATTTCAAATTCAAAATCAGTTTCTCACATCCCCTTTGATCGCCGGAGTTCACAGCAGTGTTAGTGAACTGGAGAAAGGGATTGAGGGCTCCATTACATTTGGGATATAAAGGCTGGAATAAAAATGCTGAAGAATCTGGCTCTGGCCACAGTCCACATGTGTAACATTTTTTATGACAATGCTGCTCAGCTGTAGCGACTCAGAGCCATAACACTATGATGCATTGCTGTGAGCTTCAAATCCTCCCTTTGGCTCTGCACCCCTGCAATCGGCTGAATCAGCGATTGCCGAGCAATACTTTCCAGTCTCACCGAATATTTTAAAAAATATATATAGGAAGGCTTGTCCCTTTTCAGAACCTACACCATCTGTCTGTCTGACTTCTGCCCCGACTCGGTTCCAACCAGTGGAAAAAGGGATTTTAATCACAGTAAGAATTTATATACAGGTCGTTGAAGGAGTACTTAATTCTTCGACTAATAATAAATTAATCAAAATGATCTTTAATCTTAAACTGGCGTTTCCTCAATGCATTTTCGGTTTAATTTTAACCTTTTCTTGTATTTCATTTCACATCTGGATTGTTTTAGAGTAATGGCTACAGTAATAACTCTAGTTAAAACCATTAATTATAATAATTTGATGTAAGCTGTAGACCACCTGATTAAATACAGAACTTCACTGTTTATGGCCAAAGTGTCATCAGATGAACACGTGCGAAGCACACTGAATAAACCACACAGGTCAGTCTCCTCACGAAGATATACACACACACATACCACATACACCACGTCTCAGGTTGATTGCTTGAAGAGTGAAACAAAGATTTGGTTTCATAGAAAGTATTTCCAGGATGGCAGTAAATTTGAGTAATAAATAAATCAAGAATCATGTTTTTTTTTTTTTCCCGCTAGAAGCTCTTAAAAAATAATCCTCCCATTACTGACCCTTATCTCAACACTGGCAGACGTGTTTACAGTCTTGTAAAGCCAGCTAAGTCTCGCTCTCTTTAATTTAGTGATGGACTGATCCTCATTACTTACCCATCTGATGAATGGCAAACATGGTGGGAAAATCAGTACGGGAAGTGAATGCATAGTTTACCAACTAGACCCACATGTACAGTCTTCTGTACCTTACCTTCTTCCTCCAGGCATTCTCTGCGTCTTGCAGTTTATTGTAACGGTCAGCGAGGGACACTTGGATCACATCACCGGACTTCTTTTTGGACACAATCTTCTGCTCTTTTTCCCCAGTCTTCAGGTGTGTCATTCTGTCAAGACACTAGGGGAGTCAGAAAGGGGAGACGGCAAGCTGTGCAGCACCCCGGAGCACTCCAAAACATAAGCCCCAACTAGTTTATTTGTATTATTTTTCACAGATTAGTCACATAGAAGTGTCGCTCAATTACTAATTTCAACGCTACATTCATTGCTTGCTACCTCAGGATTTTTTAATAGCTATATTTAACAACAGGCGGTGTCTCCAGAAATGTATTTTTAGAATATGTTTGTGATGCAACAATCACACAGTAGGGCAGGGACACACCCTCCTGATAGGGCAAGTGAAACCTTGTTCATTTCTTACAGTACATCTCTCTAGAAAGACCATAAAACACAATTAAATCCAGGCTCACTAATTTCATTAAGAATCAGGTGTGTTTAACAATGTTTTCTGTAAAATCCAGTTAACATAAGAGAAGAGCAGTGCAGCCAGGATTCTCCGAGTACCTTTCTTTCAAAGACGATCCCTGGCTGGAATCCAGAGAGCTGTCCAACAAGTCTCCTTCCTCAGACTGAGAAGAAAGCTCATCATTATCCAGAGGGTGCTGGTCCTCGGGGGAGGGCGAGCGAGCCAGGGTGCTCTGAGGAGGGGGTGAAGTGGGGACCGACTTGACCGCCACATCCTCTTTGGAGCTGGAGGAGCTGGTCCTGTCCCTCTGTCTCCAAGGAGCAGAGCCAGAGGTGCTGGGCTCGGAGGTGAACACCTCGCCGCTCTCAGACCTGGGCAAGGGAGGCTCTTCGGTGCGAGTATCCACGTCCTCCCCCAGCAATATTTCCGCCTCGGCCGTCTCCTCTGTAGTTTCATCGCTCATCTTGAGTTCTCTATTCCGTCGCCAAGGGGCCCCCCTCTCGGTGCCACCCTCCTGGCTGGCTGTAGAAGGCTCAGATGCCCTTCTTCCCCTTTCCACCTCAGCTTCCTTGCCTGTCTGGCTGCCCTCTGGCCCGCTCTCACACTCGATGGATGCGGCTCGCTTCTTCAGGATGCCCTTGATCTCGCGCGGCTCCGAATCTCGGCGCTGGGGAGGCCTCGTCTCCCCACTGTCGGCCCTCACACTTTCCTTCTCTCCAGCACTCGGCTGCCTGACCTCACTGGGCTTCAGGTTGACTGCCTGGGCCTGCTGCCTGTCCGAGAGTTGGGAGGTGAGGTGGAGCGGAGGCAGTTGAATGGGACCCTTCTGGAGCTGCAAGAGATCAAGAGAAACTTGACTTCTGCCAACCAGTGACTTGCAAATGGGAATATGGCAAAGATGCACAAAGAACCCAAGACGAGACAAAGAGAAGTGAAGGCAAACTTTATGCAGCACTTTGAATCAGACAAGGCAACAGTTCTTCTTTGCACTATTTCACGGAGTGCTGCTGGAAAACTAATGGATTCCTTTCTCCAGACTGCCTGCATACACAAGATAAAAATCTTAATAAAGATCAAGGAAATCACTATGTTTCAGTCAGCATGGCTGACCCTTGGCACACTACTATGACTTCATTACTAAAGGTACTGTGTAATCTGTATAGCTGACCAACACTGTTTAGTGCCATTTCACCGTCACGCTTTCTTCATTTCATAAGCAAATTTGGTAAGTTGTGTCGATTAACTTTTATTCTAAATGACTATTACAGTTATAATAACCCATATGCCCGTTTTGATGTCTCTCTCGATTACTTTTTGGCATAATGGTAATCACTGCAGCATGAGCACACAGGTAATTTTAACTGAACACAATAGCAGGGTTGGAATTACAATCTGTGTGAACAAAACGGCTATAATTGTGATTTTAATTATAACTGACCCAGGTCAGCTAGTTGCAATGGAAAATATCAGTGCGATTCAGACTGTGGAGAACATCTAGTGCAATTATGCTTGATAGCAGTCGAAGCTTTTCTCGTTTCTTAAGGAGAGTGGAGGGGTCCCGTTACATTCCATACAGCGGTTGCTAAGATACATAAACTCCTCCCCCAAACCCAAATAACATTAAGTGAAATTAAAACCACCTTGAGCATGATTTAGAAGCTGAAAAATGATAAAGACATTCCTAAGACATTAAAATAGGTAATCACAATGTATATCAGGACGCTGGTGGTCTCTTGGGGGAACCCTGACACCAGGATCTAATAACTCATAAGTGCTCTCGTGGGAGTACTGCAAATTCATATTGTAACTCTCACTACAGCGATTCATCACTGACAATATCACAAGCAGTTTCGCTTGCCCCCAGAGGCAAAATGTCAGGGATGAAACAGGATTTTACACTGAGAAGCACTCCCCCCAACCCCTACATAAAGGAGGAGCAGAAATCCAGTCAACAGAACAGAGCAAGCTTGCTAATGTTCCCCAGATGTGGCCTACTGATGCCGACACATCCAGTTTGGAAAACACAGGCACAGCAGCAGTTGAAATCCACTGCCATTTCCACACTAATAGTGGAGTGTTGTGGACAGAACTTTTTAGACACAAATCAGATTTAGTGGAACACGCATTACAACTGTTGTTTTTTCCTAATGTGGCTGAAGCCTCTATCTAGTGCCAACTAACTTAACTGCACATATTCCAGGGACTGAATGAGGACAATTATTGAAATCAGCTTTCTGACTATTATTCGTGACTAGACTTGGCGTCTCAGGAATAAGACAACAAGGGGACTGATCTAGTGATGGATTAAGTTTCCAAAGGAAAACTAAAACAAATGTACACTTAATATAACAAATGTTACAACTGTCCAGTAGGAAGTAAAGCTTTCAAATGGTTTGTATTTACACAATGTAGGCTGTGCCCTGAAGTAAAAGCACATTCCAGAACACAATGGACACTCGACACAAACGGCATCACTGCAAGGTATAGGGGATTGTATTATGAGCATAACTAACTTACCAGCTCTACTTCATTGATGGTGATGGGCTGTGTGCGGTAGCGAGCCCCCTTCTGCCTGCGTTTGGACTCCCCGGCCTCAGGAGGCAGCATGGGCTTACTCTCCGGCTGGGCCAGCTTGTTGAAGAGAGCCAGCTTCTCGCTCAGGGTCAGTTTGGAGTTCTCATCATGCTCCACGGGCTTCTCCCCCAGAGCGGCCTGCGCAGCCTGGGACTCGCCTGGCACCACTGCTTTTGGGAGGCTGCAGTCGAGTGGGGGAAAAGAAGAGTCCTGGTGACCAGTCAGCAAGAGTCAAGTCTAATAGCACTAGTCATGCATTCCTTTCTCCTGTCTTGGTAAAGTATTTGTTTAGCAGTTATGTTGAGTATTTTTTAAACATTATAACATTTTGTTCTTAAATCATGCTTTTCTGTTAATGTGTAAAAACAGCTGCATTTATGGTTTAAAAAAAAGATTTTATTTTATTTAAAAGGCACTCGAGAACACTTCCTAAGGTAACTTCTCATCTGACACTGGACAGTACTTGTGTTTATGGGGGGAACACACTATCCCGTTTGTTCTCTGAAAGGAAATCTGGTGAGGAAATAAAGTCCATGGGGACACTTCTCTTAGCTACATCAAAACAGTGCCACAACAGACCAATATTTCAAAAAACAATAAATCCCACATTCTCTGAAACAAATGTGAGTGGCTGACAGCTAATGCCAGTCCCCATGTGCTACATATTATGGATGTATCCATTGGATTAATTTTGCTTAGGATTTGTTTACTTGTGTTGCTGGGCATATATGAAAGAAGTGTTTATGTCACCAGAGACCAGAGGCTTTGTTTTGTCTGCTTGTTTTTCTGTGCATTGAGGAAACCAAAACAAGGGAGACGCCCTGAACACATCTAAAGCGATGTTCAGCTTTCTATAAAATCTTTATTTTTCTGAGAAAATCGCTTTCCTTTCATCTAAATACGTGATCACTTTCTTTTGTTTTTCATTCATTCATTCATTATTTTTATTTTTTTAAATTAGCATTCACATTTCACTGTAGGATTTGAAGGCAAAGAGATAAACAGGTAATGGTAGGATCTAGATCTACTCAGTTCATATGCCACTGATCAAAGCAGGTAAAATGCTGTCCTGTTACTTTAATCTCTAATCTGCAGCAGCAGGCTGCTCGGCTTTTAGCACACACAGGCCTGGATAGGCAGTAGCACTATCAGAGGCCAGCACACTGCTTGCTGCACCACTGCTGGCCAAGATACACAGACAGGCTGTGGAGGAACAGCAGCGAACAGTCAGGCTCCACACCTCATACATCAGCCGCCCACGCCTTGTGATCTGGATCAGAAAACTGGCTCTGGGTTTTCTCTGGAGTCTGGCAAAAATGTGAAATTCACTGGCATACAATTCCAGGAAAATTTCCCTAAAGAGCACTCAAATGGCACAACCAAAAGCTTTAATTCTGCAACTATTAATGCCAACTGTTAATCTAATTTCAAACAGTACATAAATAAAGAACAACTTGCTTTAAAAGTTTTATTCAGAAGCAATACAAATTCAGTAAAATATTAAAATATAAAGAAAGATTTAGATTGCCTTCTACAGTCTCTCATATTTTACCAAGATGACAAAATAAACTTTTAGATTTTTTCCTCGTGGGAGACAAATGTGCCACAGACTTGTGTGGAGCCAGTGAGTGGTACAGTACCTGTTGGCCACTACCATCTCCTCAGTGGTGATTGGCTGTGTCCGCGAGCGGTCAACGGAGCGGCGGACACGTCTCTCTTGGGCAGCAGTGCTGGAGCGAGGCTTCAGGAAGGAGGAGGCCTCAGGGGAGATGGTCTTCTCCAACTCCTGAAACAGAGCATGAGGAGATCATGAGTGCAGCCACACCATCCCACACCAAACCCCATTATGCGACGAGGTAGCCATTGGGGGCAAAGACATTTGCGATTATATTTATACACAGTGCTGCCTGCTGCCTGACCCACCCCACTGTCCACTTCCTCTAGAACATGACCCAAATCCCACACAGGTGACTGCCAAAGTATCTCATGTGGAGCGATGGACCATGCTGGGTGGCCCCAGTGAAACTAAACACACAGCCTGGGAAAGGCAGAGTCTCCTCTGGAATAGGCCCAGAGGGAGCTGGGCAGGCAGAGATACTGATTCTCAGCATTGTGGCTCAGCTCTGTCACACAGGCCCAGGGACTTGTGCACCGAGCACTATCTCAGCCAAAGCCTTGGAGAGCAGAGCATTAAGGGACGTGGTTCTTTTATTGGCGCACAACCTCAAAATAAACTAGACTTTTTTTGCAAAATATTTTTCTAAAGCCTGGTGGCCCTGGAACAAGTATGAATCCTTGCAATAAAAACAAATTGTATTTATTAATTTAATATCTTTATCCTTTATACACCTTGTAAGATTTTCCAAAGGAGTTTCAAAAGGACCCTGCACCACTTTTGTGCAGTGTGTTGATGACTATAAGATGCCTTAGAGCTTTGATGAAGACTTGAGTGGGAAAAGGTTCTATCCCTGGAGATTTGAAAGGAAGGGTGCCAGTCCCATAGGGCAAGGAGTCTCTCAGGCTTTGACACCTGGTCTGTAGATGGGATGGCTTAGGTGTAAGTGAATGGAGATCGTTAATCATTTCTCAGTGTCTGGCTCTGGACTCTGCCCAGCTGATTTCCTCCTAATCTTAATATAAACACCTCTGTGTTTCCCAGCTCCTGCATGTTATGATTGACTTCCATTGAACAACGAGCTTTTAAACACTTTTGTCCATTAACATTGAACATCTGCACATCCCATTGCCTGATGATATATAATTTAATTGATAGTAAAACCATCAACATCACATGCCATCATTTGAGGGTCCTGACAAGTAAGCAAGGGCATTTCATATAATTGGGTTTATCTAACACCCTTTAACAAGAAATTTTTTGGACAATTTCACATCCATACTATGAAAAGACTGAATCTGGGCATGACTATGGGGCTCAGCAGTGAACTTCAAGAGGATTTTAAAGAGACAAATCTAAAATAAAGTGTGCCATGGAGTGGTGCTAGCTGGAGGGCCAGATCCAATTGGAAAGGTTCACATTTCATGCTTGTATCTGGCCATTCCTCAGATCAGTTCTAATTTCCTCAAGTGGCCCTGAGCACTTACTTTAAACAGAGACATCTTGGCAGCAACACTCATCTTGGCTCTGTCATCTGTTTTCACATCAGCTGTGAATACACACAGACACACACAAAAACATCTTAGGAAAACACACCATTCAAAGCAAAATAAACTCCAGAGCAACGAAGGGGGCCCAGAGCAACATGTTTTCGTTTTTTGGGGGGTTTCTTTTTTGAGATTTCAAATGTCGAAGACAATCATACTTTTGAGCTCTGATACGCTACAGCCCAACTACTCTCACAATTCTTTTAATGCTTTAAAATAGAATAAAAATGTATAGATCAAAATTGAAAACTGGTTTAGTTTTTTCTCCCCCTCTTTCCTCCTGAATATCTACTGATCTTAAGCTCCCCAATGATTTTTGTGACCCTATAACAAAGCTGATCAACCCATCATCTCATCTTTTAAAAGTGTGGCTCAAAGTATAGGAGATCCTGGTTTTAAATATATAATATGTTTGGAGCAGAACTGGTCTTTGTCAAGATGGAAAACTCCCAGAAAAGTCCCAAACGGAGGATTGAAAACATTGGGTCTGAAGTGTCAGTCCTGAAGTCCTGGAATCACAGCTCTAAAGACCACTACAATATCATATCAAGATCAAACATACCACATTTACCCACAGCACTGACTGAATATATTTGCTGCATAACATACCAACCCCCATGCAATTATTATAGAGAAGGTTTTTGAATGAAATGTAGGATGCACTATGACAAGCTATCTAAGGTTGAGCATGTTGGTGCCTGTTCTGTTTAGTACTTGTGCAGTCCAAATGAATTCTCTGAACCCCCCCCAAATTAATCAATCCTGCATGCCATTCTCAATGAGCTGATAAGACTCTGCATTTTGTATGTTATTTACACTGCGGTCATGACTGGTATCTGGCCTGTGACTGAATTAGCTGGGGATCTCTGTGCCCCTCACAGCTGTTAAGCTGTGAACACAAGGCTGAACAATGAATGCAGGCAGCCGAGAAAAGTTCAGAGTCTGGAGAGATTTCCCAGCAGCGATGTAGGAGGACCAGTGGATAGTCCGACTCAGTCTAATTCCTTCATCACCTTGCTGTAAGGAACAAGGGAACCATGTTCAGTCCTTTAGAGCAGTCTCCTTCAATCCCATGGAGAAGGACTACAAAGGGACTTCCCTCCCGGTTGAGGTTGTGGAGGTGTCATGGTATGTGGGATTGCTAACTAATACGTAAATCACAACCACTTTTCTGAAAGAATACAGTTTGTAAAGCTGTTCCATGTTCAAGCCAAGCTCACATAATCAACAGAGGTGCGGCAAGCAGGCTGGTCTGAACACAACCGGCACATGTGATACACGAATCAGACTGCGGGCACTTACTGGTTTACTAAACACGAGATGTTTGAAGAGCAAATGGTGTGGCGGCTAAAAATAAAATGTCACATAAATATACTGCACACTTTTCCCAAGATTTAAGTAAGGTGACTTTCTTTTCAGTGTTCACACACCTAGATGAATTTTAAGTCCAATGAAAACCACTACCGAGAGATCAGCTTCCACTGGTAGCGGCTTGTGTACTTGAGACTACTGTCCATTTCCAGTCCCTCACAGCTGCTGAAGAAACAAGCACAGGCACTTTCATCCCATCAAGCTTTGGACTGAGAGTACAGTACACCTGTTAAAACTCGTCAGGGCAGTGAACAATGGGGGGGGGGTCTGCTCCTTTTAACATTAGGAGTGACTACAGTGCGCCATTGCATTGGCATTCATAGGAAACAAATAGGAACACTGCCCTGTGGAAAAAGTGTGTGCGTGTGTGTGTGCGTGTGCGCCCTGCTATCATTACAACAGCAGTCTGAGGACAAGAGTGGGAGGGGGGTCGTGGGTGGTTGCTTGATAGCCCCTTTGTCTGTTTCCCAGGACCACATGACCTCCCCTCTCCAACACACACACACACACACACACACATATATATACATGGTGTCAGCCATTGACAAAATACCCAGCGGAGCCACTTCTTCCACAGCCTGCAGTATTAGTGCTTTGTTTACCAGACAGACACTGTTGAAATATTACACCGTGTGTGTGTGTGTGTGTGTGTGTGTGTGTGTGTGTGTGTGTACACCAATGCCTGTTTATTTACTGCATCCTCCATACAAACCCAATCCCTGCAATCTTTGCCTGTAAAGAAGGAATATTTTTGAGGAAATACCCACTATGGCTCACAAACTCTTCCTTAAAAACAAAAAAACTCAATATATTCTGGTGTACAGAGTAATACCCTTTACTTCTACAGAAAGGGTATGCATAGTTGGGCGAGAAGGTTCATAGCTATATACAAGAAACTAACTAAAAGGGTTTGAGGTTGGCTTGTGTAGTTTATACCATTAACCAAGGAGGAGATAAGATAAGCACTCCATTTCAGGGGAAACAATTCGGTGAAGTACGTTTGAAAAGCTGGGTTTGGAAGGGGGGGGGATTACTTCACAATGGCCATCAAAGCTTCCACAATCCTATCATCACAGACCATCTTCCAACACTGAGCCTTTAAACAGGTGTTTTCCTGTGCCAGGGATAGCTGCAGGGCTACTCCCTGTATTTCTTTTGAAAAGCCTAGTTTCCCATGCATTGTCACAGATGCATTTATTTCAGGTAAACGCAGTGTTCATCCAAAAAGCTACCACACAGTGCACAAATGTACAGCACCTCCCGCAGGGGCGGCTCCTAAATTGACTCTGACACTGGCCTCTGCTCGTGAAAAAAATGTGCAGACAAATCAATCTGAGGTCATCCGTAAACATCGGAGACCTTTGGAAACAATCGGCCTGTGTATAACTCCCAGGCATACAGAGCACACACCTGCCTTCAAAAGCTACCAATGTCACACACACCTGCCGCTTCCCTCGTTACACAATCCCTGATGTGGCGCAGGCCTCGTCCTGCAGATTCTGCATTCATCTTGGTTGTCATTTCATCTTCATTACTTCTCTCCAATATGGTCTACTCACACAAAGACGGACTTCTCTTTAGTTTTCTATAGTGAACTCAAAATTCACAAGCCAGATTAACTACTGCACTGACCGGCTTCTTAACCACATGTTGATTATTACCCAGACCAATCTGTACTCAGTTACAGTTCAGCCGAAATGGTCATTATCATTATCTGGGTCGTACCATTCCTTAAACTCACATGCCTGTTTTGCAATCCTCTTATGGTCCAAGTATACAAATGAAGGATATCCATTTCAGATCTCTCGCTCTTTTTCTTAAATTTAAATAAAGGAAATCTTTTGAAAGAGAAGCTTACCTTTGGGCTTTTCGCCTTTCTTGGCTTCCACGGAGCTGCAAGGGAACAAAAGACAAAAAACATGTTGACAACGCAACCTTGACCACAGTAAATAAGCAGGGAACTTTAGCCTGCATCTCACAGAAGGCAGCTCCGTGTACAGCAAGTTGACAAACGAATGGTTTAATAAAAAAAATCAGGTATGACAATCTACTGTACAAAAGGTCTTTTATGATTTGAATATGCTTGTTTAGTCTGTGGTAACTGTTCAAACACACTGAGTCAACATACTTGACAGGAATTATAACCTTATTATTAAAGAAAGATCAATTGATCGCCTCAGCTGAAGATTTTAAAGAGCAGGTTTCTTCAAAAATATAACCTTAGAACATTTTTTGGCAATGTTAGTGCTGTTTAAGTAGTCTAATCTCTCCTTAACTCTCACCCTGAAAAAGCTTAGATTTTTCTTACCCATTGTCTACACTCAGGAGCTCTGACCTGCCCTTTAAATACCCAATATTGAACATAATTTTTTGTATTTTATCATGCTACATATCCATTCACTGGCAGCAAGACAATACTGACTCAGGATGTCATAGGTAAAGTCAGGAGTCCAAGTATACAAGAGAAAATGATGGGTGACTTGAAATATATTATATTCTTTAGAACGGTATGACTTGCTCTTTACGTTTGCCCTCCAGGTGACTTCAATAGGGTGTGATGGGAAAGCTCTGCAACAGCCTTAAACAGACTCATTTTAACATGATATAAAAAGGAACTATTGCCCACCCCACACATTTTGAAATACTGATAAATTAAAACTGAACGCCCCCTGGCAAGACCTCAATATTGCCTTTGAAGCCTTCAGTCTGCTGAAATATAAATATAAATTTGCCACCACAATGACAGTGCAGGATGTGCAGAAATGCAATGGTCTGCACAGCACAGTGACACACAAATACTCAGCATTACTAGACTATTTTAACGAAGAGCATATAGAGATAACACCCCGGCATGACAACAGAGCACAAAAAGGAACGGCCACAAACACATGCATCTGGCACGCAGAGCTGTGCAGAAGACCTTTATAATAGCTCAATATCAGTTGAAATAGTTAGATGCAAGTATTATCTGTCCAAACACAACTGCTAATGAGACCAGACCTTGAAAAAGAAAGAGCAAAACCATCAAACCAATGACAGTAGGTCAGTAGATAAAACCTACTGATTTAACCATCACAGAAGCCATTCCATAAACAAGGAACATAAATATGACTCCCATTGCACTGTAGCTTGATCTACCTGCTACAGGTTGTCTTATATAAACACTCATCCCTTCCTGGACTATTTCAAGATTCAGCTTTGCATAAAAGCACTGAACAGTCTGATGAGTAAAAATATACATCTCCCTGCAAAACGCAGCACCAACATTTTCCGTGCCTGCCTGCGATACAATAACACAGAGTTACAGATTATGTTACAACACATGCAAAGCTGTACAGTATGATGGATGACAACATATATTGCTGTAGCCCATGATCATGGCAAGCGACCCAGTCCATCTATGCTGCCCCACTGCACACCGGGCCTACCCATTAGAATCCAGCACTTCTGCGGCCGTGATTGGCTGAGTCCTGAAGCGGTCGCATGTTTTCCTGCCCGCCCCCCCAGGGAGGTAGCGGCGGCTCCTGCGACGCCCCCCCTCGACCCCCGGCCTCACTGCCAAGTCAAGAGATGAGGCCACAAGGTCGGCATCAGGGTTACTTTAAGGAGTGGGTGGAAGCAAGGAGAGAAAGAATGAGAAGGAAAAAGAAGTGAGGAGGCATAAAGTCTGACAAGACATTACAGAAACAACACACACAGCAGGATTCTCAAATGTTAGTGTGGACACTGCATGGAGGGGGTGGGGGAAGAGTTCCTTTCTATAGACTTTTTAAATATTGGTTTTGTTTTTTGCAGTTTAGAGAGGCAGTTGCCGTTTTACCTACTCCTGCACCATTCTGCTTCTTCTGAAGGTTTAGAAATTATGTGAAAAGATCTGCTTAAAGGTCTTCTTGTAAGCTCTACTGCCCAAAATGGTGTAATATCCTTTTCCTAACTGGTGTCTCTCTATGCACTGCATTCAGAGGCTATTGTGAATGACTTTGCAAAACACACAAATTAATTTGGAAAGCAACTTAATGGAGTAGCATCACTAGTGTCAGCCATCTGTGGTGCTCTGGCACTCACTCAGTCTGCAGTTCTGAGCAGAAATAACTTTTCTGATCCCACGGTAAATGGTGTATCTAAAATCCTTTTCATTTTGTCCTGCAGATGCATCCTCTCTCTCGATGGCTGGCAGCTCTACCCTCATATTGCAGGCCCATACAATTCTCACGCATTAAGTTGTTACTCCTAATTGTGTGGGAAAAAATGCATCTGATCTTCTAATGCTGCAGCTTATTATGCAACATTACTCATACCCCAACATCACTGGGTGTTGAGCAGTTAAAAACCCCAGAAAGCGACCAGAAAACATTTGCAAACTGAAACGCAGCCTGGATACAAACAACCACAAAGACACTATATGCGGTTCGGGCACATACCTCCATGCTACAATTTCAATAAGTGGGTTACATCCATGGTTATTCACTGAAGGAAGCAAACCGTGCCTATAGCTCTACCCAGATCAGTTGAAAGGGGTGTGCTAATTTACATGGGGTTTTTGAGGCTTATTTTGAAAGTCACGGTCATATTTAGGAGGTATGAAGTATTTGGTAACTAGTTACAGCAACAGAGTTTTACATGTGAAGGAAAAACATTTTGTGGGCAAAAAATTATATTAAAAAGTGACTGCTGTGAAGCATTACAATTGCCTTTCCTTTTCTTTCTGTTAATCATTCAAATTTCTTACTACCAGGGAAAGTGGTGGCTTTTCTAGTCACAATCTGAACCCTCTCACACAAAGACTTTATTAAAACCTTCCCCTTCAGCGAGTCAAAGCTTTTCAAAGACCTCTTTTGATTCACAGTACCTTTCAGATTTCCATTCGCTCTCATTTAAACCGTATTCCTCAAATTCCAGGCCTTTTGTGCCTCAGGCTTTCACTCCCATTGAGGTTTTAATTAGGTAACTGGAACCAAAAATCACCTAATTTACTGCTTTTCCATAGTCTAAAGTAATGTCATAATTTAAAGAGGTCTATAAGCACACACATTCAGCAGGGACAACACTCTTGCTGTGTCTCCTTTAACGCAAAGCCATCCTTCCTGCTGTAATTCTCCAAAAGCACTTTTGCTTTTTTAATTTGCTTTTTCTCCTCACTTCCTTCCCAATCAGGTGTTCATTAGCCTTCTTTGTACACATGGTTTGTGTTATGTACCTGCTGGACATTTGCATGGCAAATAACAACACAAGCAACAAACAGAGGGTCATGCAAAAACCTAACTAACAAAAAATAAGTATGACCAGATTAAAATGGCATATTCAGATGTACACAACAGCTTTGACAACAAAATGAGGCCACTGCAGCTGATTAATTGGGAAAGAGCCAAGAGCTGTCTAACTCCAACTTAAACTGGACTGACTTTCAGTACTGCTGAAAAACAACCTTTGACAGCAATTCGCTTAAATCATTAGGACACATTAGGATATGGAATCTAGGGCTGATTCTGGGAGCTGGACTCCTGGTGTGAAGTAAAATACTTACGTGTGGAACATACTAGCCTGGTAAATGCAACCAGGAATTCTATTTAGTGAAATCCTAACTGATTGAGATGGGTCTGGATCTACCATGCTTAGCGGGAAGTTTTCGTCTATTATTAATCTGATATTGATTGAGGAATGCCAGCCACAGGCGCTTCCATCACATCAGGGTTTATAAAAAGAGATTTCGCTGGCAGCTGCAAGTGACAGACCGAGAGACAGCCCTCCAGGTTGAAGGACATAGTAATACGATGAAGGAACACCGAGTTACACCCAACGACAGTCAAAATGTCAGCAAGAGGAGATCAGTTTGTCTGTCAGACAGATCCTGTTATTACATTTGCTCATCATTTTTGTTTGTTGTGGGTTTTTTGTTTGTTTTTGTTTAACCTCATGTTCTCAGTCATAATAAAACAACAGAGCAGAACTTTATTGGCTAAATGTTCACTCTCACAATCCTCCATTTGCTCTGTGTAATGCATTTTACAACACAAATTAAACACTCCAAGCCAATAAAAGAAACGGTTTGAGATTTGAAATCTGCAGAGGAGAATTTGCAAATCAGTTCATTAGCCCTTTTGACAAGGTACAAAGCACACAGATAAGTAACAAGGACTGGATACAACTCACTGACTATCTGGAAGAAAGAAGCACAATGGAAATTATGAGAAGCCATCATACACAGTTCTATAAATGGGTATAAAGGAAGGCATACTGCAAGATGTTTAGGAATAGTTTAGCATGCTTCATCAATTTTAGGGACCGTATATCTAATACACAAAATATGAACGTTTTTCATATTGGACTGCAGTACAATAATAATAATAGATGACAAAGTGCAAACAAATGTATCAGCCGTCTAATCTAGAAAATAAATATTCAACTTCTGAGGCACTGACCAAACCTCACTTCTGGGGAATGAGGAGCACTTACCCGCATGTAAACGTTTGGTGTTACCCGTTTGGATTGCATGAAAACTTTTTATTTAGACATGCAAACATTATAAGGTTATGCCAAATAATGGGACTAACTTTGACGAGACAGTGATATATAGGCCTAGCTCTCAGAAAACCATGCAAAGAAAAGGAAGATAAACTAAATGAGCAAACTGAGCTTCAGTGTTGGACTACTCATTTATTTTATTAAAGCGCAATCATGAGGAACTTGAATGCAAAAAAAACAAAAACAAAATAACACCCTATTGGAAATCTAGATATAAAAAGTGACAAAACAGTTTCACACAGCCTTAGTGTAACAGGCGTGGTTAGTACAAGTATTAGACTTGGGCCACACTTGAAAACCACACTGTGCACACCAAGACACCAAACCTACACTCTCTCCTCCGGCCTCCCATTCGTTGTCTGCAGTAGGCTACTCCTTAGGTGACCCACAGACACGTGTGTGTGAAGCAGCATTGGGCCTGCCACTGTGGGGGTGTCACCACGGCTGTAGAGGGTGGCACAGCCTCTGGACCACTGCCGGTGGGGGGGCAAGTCCACCTCCCTGGCAGCAAAAAACAAAGCAGGAGGTCACCCACCAAAAAAACCCCACTGTCTTCTGTTCTCTACTGATGACAGATCTATGGGGCAGAAAACAAAGATTGCGATGCGGGCTGTTCCAACCCCTGCCCCGAAAATACTGCTCTGATATGCACTCACTTTTTCCCATTCCTTAGAAGAGCAGGTCAGACAGTTTGCTCAGATGAGCGAGTCCCCAACACCACAAATTACTGCTGCCCACATTGAGAGCGAATGTTCGGAGGTCTCCAGTTTAGGAGCAAAGAAAGTTTATGATACAGAAAAACAACAATAAAATAAAGGCGGCTGCTTGGCTCATCAAGAGTAGCTGTGCTCATTGGTAACCCAAGTGATTTAGGTTAGAGACAGAAACTGATCGCAGTCTCTTTTCAATAGAATGTAATTTATGAATGGAGTAAAAGGTCACTGAGCTGGCTGTGGTTTGTTTGTTCAAAGCAGCACTGAAAATGTTTACCCACAAGCACAGTCTTTTTCATTTCTAAGGAGAGACATGTTAACAAATGTGATTCGCCTCTTAAGTTTCCAAGGCTTTTGGTTACATTCAAGACCCTAAAATGTAATCCAATCTACCAATACACCAACGCTGCTCTCGTTCAAACTACACAGCGCAGTTTAGGTTTAGTCTTACTGACCTAACCAGGTGTTCCGAAGGCCTGGATAAACTAGACTAACACTTCACAATACCAGTCATACTGTAATAATAAACCAGCAGTGAAAGGGGATCGTTACACTTCAGAAACAAAATACATCTTGCAGACTGGAGAAACAGGGCAATGGATTGAGCTTTTGGCATTCCGTCTGTGCTCTTGAACCAGAAATAAATGCCAACTTTTAAACTGTTGGCTGCGATTCATGTTTCATCATCTCATGGCTCTTTAAAATGAATGACCACCACAACTTTCCATAAATCTTTCACATTAACCATTAAAACGGTCACGTGACTTGATATACAATTGACTCATGCAAGTTGGAAAAGTATGACATGATGAGATGTTGGAATTGTCCAAAAAGACTTTTTTTAAACTGTCTAAAGGTGTACATAACCATTTATAATGAAAATGTAAACTTGACAAGTATCCCCTAAAACCATCAAAACATTAAAAATAACCACATTCTGACCCTGGATAAGATCTGAATATTCAATAACGCTGCCTTGTACAAGAATTGCCTGCTGGGTGTAAATTAATCACACTGCAATCAACTTCAATCATTGTCATCTGTCAAACCTAAAATAATAACTTTCTGTAAAGTAAAACTACATAGAAGAATGCTAATTTAAACAGACTAAAGTTGATGAGGGTCAAAATCTGTATACATATATAGTTGCTTGGCTAATGAAAGACAATTATCATGTCGAAGCTAACTATATAAATCACTGGCAGTTACTGATCACAGACCTACAGCATTAACAAGTCAAAAATAATAGCCAAGCATCCGGTATGGAGTATGTATTTATTTTACCCAGCTGGGAGCTCCAACAGTCTAGATGAAGCGATGGACGATTAGTTTTTCCAAAGCAAATGCAGCCATTTGTGACCTGGCGGTTTGTCTGAAGACAAGCTGTGTGAGGGAGGCACTCCTTCGGTTTTGCTCTGCCTTGTTGCCAAACCAAGCAGGCAAGCCTTTACTGACTCTGTGCAGCAGACCCACCCACTCGGTCAGGCTGCACACCTTGCTTCCTAGCTGGTGCCAGAACACAGACTCCGCCTCCGTGCTGCAGAGGCCTGTACTCAGACACCAGTGAGCATATTCCTGTTTGGTGCACCTAGGGTCCTAGCTTCCAAAGCACTACACACTTGCATACATTTAGGGGAATTTTCATTTTGCTCACCAACCAAGATGAAGACTTTAACAACGTCTTTTATTAGACGAAGTTGTCTGTTGATGGATGCATTATGGTTTTAGATAAAGGAAGGGCACAATTGCTTCTGGAGTAAAGATCACCCTCCTAGTGTACACAAACTAGGTCATAAAAGAATACCTCCTTTTCAAATTATGTACATGTTTGGTTACAAATCCAGATTTATATTTGGTTTCTGCTTGAAATGTACCTTGAGGGGGTGTGGGGCTGAACAAGATGTTACAAGTCTGATACATTTCTGTTTGAAATTGACTGGCAAATTCTCAAAAGACTGCAGACAAAAACAAGCCATCTCAATCTGTTAAGTAGAGGACAAGATGAGAATAGTTTTCTTTTTATGCTTTTCTTTGAAGTGTGTTCAAATAAGAACAGATTAAGTTTAATTTTATATCCTGTGAATGGCCCTTTCTATGGTTTCACTTTCTATAGTTACTTCAAGTTATTTCAAAGGTTCATACATTGATTTTGCCGTTATGTTAATTACCAGGCTATTCCATTTATGCAATCAAGTAAAAATAACTTTTGATCATAAATAGTTTTGTATTTAATGAGCCACCCACAAATAAAGCATATGTATGAATAATGTGTATTTTCTTGCCACATGAATCAGTTAGTTTAATTTCTTCTGATAAAGTGCTGTTCACAGTTGCAGCTGTCCTTCAGTGTTCGTCTTCTCAGGGTCATTCTAACCTCCTCAGCAGAAGCCCAATCTGAAGACTTGTTTCTTTCAGCTGTGACAAACTATAATGGAGAATACCACTAAAACTATTGATAACCATCTCTATTAAAATCAAATTCTGTGTGATCACAAATGTGTCTTTTGGCTCTTTTCCAGCCAAGACTGGACATGCACTGAACTCCTAAACATCCACTTTTCCCACACCAAAAGACACAAGAAACGTTTTTTGTAACCAGTGAAGGTGTTTGGTCTCATCCTGTCAACACACGGCCGCTCTATTAGACATGACATTTTAACAATAGGAATAAACGGTGTGGAACTTTTGCACTTTATCATTTGCAGAAGCTGAGGGTCATTTATTTTCCAGTGTGTGCTTGGTACAAACAACACAAAAATAAATGCAAAATAAGCCAAGGTTAGCTACAACCTAGGCTACATCAATAACACATGAAGGGGATGATGGGAAATCTTACCTGTACTGGGGACTGGGGCCTGAGGTGTCCGTCTCAGTGCCGTTGGAGACTTTCAGTGCTGGGGGCTCTTGGTCTTGGGTGTGGGTCTCTCCCATTAGCCGTGCCGTCCTCTCCTCGCTGCTTCGAACATGGGGCAGACTGTCAGTCTCGTTCACATTGACACTGAAGTTACCATTGCTGTCTTGAGAGAGAGCTGCATGCATGTCATGGAGTCCCTGACTGAACTCTGAGGGCTCTGGCTTCCGCACCTCCCTCTCCTTTGAGTCTGCGGCCGTAGCACTGTCTCTCTGGCTGGCGTCGGCTCTCTGGCCGGCATCCACTGCCTCCCTGTCCCTCCGGATGTACTTGGAAGGTAGCTCCTCGGTGTTGCCGTACTTCTCGGCCAGCTCCCTGCGTCTCTCCGCTTTGTACCTGGCTATGCGTTCTGCTTTGGACTCCAAGGAGGGGATCTCCATCGACTCCATGCTCCGGCGGCTCGGATGTCTTAACTGTGCTTTTCAAGGAACCAGCAGCGTTGCATTTAAAAGGACTTTTCTCTTTGCAGGGAAGCCCTCAAGAGTGAAAGTGTTTTCACAGATGTTTGAAATTGGCAAGAGTGACGCACTCAAAGTGGTCAGCTGTCTGAGAAGGAAGTATATTGCAGTTTTTTTTTGTTTTTTTTTGTTTTTGCCAATGCCAAATCCCAGACTCTCTCTGTGTGAAGGATTATTCACTCCAATTGCCTTCTCTGGGAGCTGCAAAACATCAATAAGTATAAAAGATGTCAGAGTACTGTGGCTGCCCATAGTAGCGTAAAATCTAAAAAAAGTGGCATGACAATTTATTTTAAAGAACGTTTGAATTATTTAATCCACTTCTTAATCTTAATGAATGCAGTTGATTAAATTAATCTAAAATAAATTTAAAAAAAATTAAGATTAAGGTTCAAAGTCACCAATAAACTGGATACCTCAATACCTGCTGGGTATCTAATGTTATACTCTGAGATTATCTCGAACTTAAGATCCCCACCAGACAAACACGTATCCATGGTAAAAATATATATAGGGCTACTGAAGAGATTAAAAAAATAAGAAGGCAACCTTGAATAACTGCAATGAGATCTTTACTTTGCCTCATATCAAAGCAAAACTGTCCATTTATACAACCTACATGCTTCTTGAATTGCCTTGAAATGACCTTGACCCAGTTTTGCATGTTTAATCATCAAAAACACAGCATGTTAACTGTGAAAAGCGAATATCCACAGTGATCACAGCAGGGCAGGATGTCAAACAGCTTATTGGCGAATCCACCCAAGACTTACAAACAGCCAACAGCTAAACTACTGCTAAACCATGGGCTGTTAATCCCCACATCTGCCTGAATCTGGTCTTTCATTGCAGTATCTCCAAGTTTACTTCTGTAAACATCCAAATAAAATGAAGTGGGGCAGAGACAGAAACCAATTGCATCATCCAAGGCCATCACTCCCTCTATTGATATCAGTTACTTACTTAGATGACCAATTATGTGAAATAAAACAATGACTGAATGAGAGAATGAATGAATAGAACAACCAAATGAAATTGGCCAGCGTTCTTGGTCTAAACCCAAATAGCAGGTATTGCACTCAGAAAACATCTTGACTGGAAGTCCATTTAATTCTGCAGACATCAATTATTGAGCACAACATTTTATCCTGTTATGAATTTACACCATCCATTTTTGGGTTTAATGTTCCAGACTCTGGAATCTGGTCATGCCTGCAAATGAGTTACATATGGGTTTTTACGGTTATTTGAAAACACACACAATCAAAAGGACAAATGGCAAGAGAGCACTGTCAAATAACTCCTCTTTCTTCTACTCAGTGATAAAGAGTTTCATCCCCGACTCACATCCGTACAGCCCACCTCCTGGATACTTTGAAAGAAATCCCTTACAAAAAGTCAAGCTCCTTTCTAACTGGATCTGGAGGCAACAGATTCCACATCTGGTTTAGCCCACCACCTGCTGAGACACAACTGAACCCCAGAATGTCATTTTTATTTTTTCCCCCTCTCTCAAGACAAGGTTCCCGTGTGGGAACGGGGAAGGCCATGGGGAGTCTTAAGTGGTCACTCTGACCCTGATTGCACTCAATGGGAAACCAGCGACACCACTGCCCGACCAACCAAGCAAACACAAACAAGCCCTTCCCCGTTCTCAAATCTGCCTCCAGCAATAGAGTGAACATGAAGCTCTGTTACAATACAGTACCCAGCCTTGACAACACCCAGCATAAAATGAAGCAGACAATACCCATCTATCTGCATCATGGCCTTATGCAATGTGTAGGGCCTGCGTTCAAAAAGGAGTCAATTCCACTCTTCTGTGGGGTACACAATTGGCCTCACTACTTGCAGGGGCTTCTGAGACTCTTGAGAGCTCAGGGCAGTGAAGGCAACATTACTGCATACACACAAACATACACACAATGAGAAATGTTCCATACAGGACAGGGCACTGTAGAGCACTTCTCCAATAGTGCTGTATTAGATGGATTTTATACACCTAATAACAAATAAAGTTTTACCAAGCTATCAGTTCCTAATTTAGTACTGATCAATGTCTGTAAAATGGGTAAGGAGTGTAATTTAACTGATCCATGTGGAAAAAAAAATTACTTGACAAGTTCTGTGCTATGGATGAAGGGGGGAAACAAATAAAAAAACTAAACCCAGGTGCGAGTCATCTCACAAGACATTTGAATATGAACAACTGTAACCAAATGCTGAATAGGCATCTCTTTGTTGTTGTTGCACTTTTGAACAGTGCGTGCTTAACCTTCACCCTCTGCACACGACACAAAGCAGCAGACTGATCAAGATCAAGATCTTTTGCAGGGCACCCCCCAAAGAAGCCTGGATTCAGCAGGAGATTATTTCAGTCTCCCAGTGTCCTGCTGTGGGCGGATCTCAGATTTCAGGCCAAGGAGAAAGCAATTTGATATCCATGAGCAAAATGCAGGGCACCTACATGTCATTTAATTAAAAAAAAGAGCCTCATTGGCTTCTCATCAGCACTCTCCTCCCTCCCGGCAGCTCCTTCCTCTTTGCCAGACACCAGCCTCTTTGTGAACACTGTCCAAAAATGTATAATATCAGACAGGGCCTTCGTGACATTCGGCTGCCTTCCCCTGAAAGCTGAAACCATGACCACTGTTTCATGGTTTGACCTGAACTGGACTTAACCTGGTCTAGACCACCAACAGTGGCACACTAACCCACATGATAAAACACGGGCCTCCCTTGGCTCCCCATTATGAATGTGATTTATGGTTCACACAAGGCAATGGAGACTGCTAACCTGTGGAGTAAGACTCAACTGGAGCCTTGCCTTGTATAAAAGATGAGACCGCTTTAGAACAGAGTCAATACATTAGCCCATAACCTCTCCCAGAATGCCAAATAAAATCCATCTTTCCATGTGAATAAGGTTTTCCCACATGCACATATTTTACTGTCCATAAACACACATGAAATTCTATACAACCTCCTCGAAGCACATAAACTTCCCTATTTAAAAAGAAAACAAAGGTACACAGAAAAAAAACAATCTTCATTTGTAAATAAACAAGATGTTCTACTTGGATGCAGGGTTCAGTAACCGAAAACAAAATCATTTGTTCTATTCCATTTATTTATTTTAATACCTTTTGAGTTTCAGAACTGCAGCATGGCTGAAGACTAAGCATTTCTGTCACTTTCATCAAAGCTCGGCCTATTCAGCTCACCACTAACATATGTTACAGAAGAGGCAAATTTACCTCTGCAGTCTAAATGCCTCACGGCTCTGAAAGTTGGCATGGCAGCGAGTAAGTACTTCCATCTGATGAGGAATGCTGTATAGGGAACGGATACCATACAGCAACCACATTATACAAAATAACATTTTGGTTAGTTTATTATTTAATTTATTGGCAAACAGTGTTGAGAAGATATAGCACTTTGAAATAAGAAAATATGGTTTGATATTAGTCATGAATTATCTTGCTTAGTTGTATGATCTAATTGTAACTGATTGGTGTATGATGATTCATTATTATTTTTAAATCTACTGGGAACATAAAACTTGAGGTTGAAGCAGTGAAGTCATAGAAGTGGGATTATTTTGCCTGAACGCATTGCAAAGAGGGGAATCATTTGCAAAACACCCTTTGTTTTCAAAAACAACCTTTAGATAATGAACATATCCCATTATCAAATATTTATTCAGTTATTAATAGAGGAAGGGAATGCCTGCTTCCATGTAGGCTATTGGCACATTTAACCCTCCCCCCCAACAGTAATTAGTCTTGTATGAAACCTTTATGAGATTCAATTTACCAGTGATGTACCAATTGCAAGGTCTCAAAGATAAAAAAATGCAGCATGTTATAATTATATTTCAAGTGAGCCATGAAAGAGAGTGCTTTTGAAGAGCAATCACAGCTACATTGTGGTTTGCTGGGGGAAGAGCTTAAAGACATCTCGGCTCTACACTTAAAGGACTATTGTGAAGGTGATTTACTCCACTAAATATCACCATCTAGTGAATGGCAACACAGCAGAGCCCCAGAAAGAACTGTCAGTGCAGAGGACTTTGCCCTTTCTAGACTTTCGTAAGTAGTGTTTTTCTTTGTTTGTTTCCTTCCAGACGCTAGAGGGTTAAATGTGGTATTTGCAATGCTCTGTGCTTTTTCTTTTTCATTTCCTGAGAGAGAGTGAATTCCAAACCCAGCACCAACCCTAATGAAGAATGCCACGCAAGGCACAGAGAGGAATTTGAAGGCGCTGCCTGGGAAGAGGATGGTGTGCATACAGACACGGGATCTCAGAGAACATTTTGCAGGTGGTTGGTTAAGTTTTAGCTCGATACCCCAGAATTCAGTTAAACAATTTTAAATTCTACACCAGAAAAGGGACACGTGCAAGGAGGACTGGTGCTGCTATTAGAGGTTAATTTTATCTGTAATTATCATACACACTGTACTAAAATGCTGTAAATGAGTCATTCATTCCCTACATGTTTTTTTTAATTTTAAAGTATACTACAGATCACTGCTGTTGGCAAACAACAAATTATCGGTATAGACTGGTCTGTGCCAAAATGAGGTAAGGAGCCCTTGGGTTGGCAAGACTGATACACAGAACTTCGGTTTAGTTCAGCAAGCTTTAGCATTGGAACATATTTTGGTTAAAGTATGCAGCTAATGTTTCCACTTGATCATTTAGTGGTTTCAAATCTTTCCTACACCCATACTGCAATATTTCAGACTGCACAATCCTTTTTTTTAAATAACAAACATTCCATTACAGTTTACATTTTGTGGTCTTTTGTGACACAAACTTCACACAAATCAGGCCAAAGATATCAAAAATGCAAATAAAGCATTTGAGATTTTTTATAAGCTTTTTTTGTAGCATTTTTTTTTATTCAGTTTTTCCTCAGTAGGGAACAAAGTGCAAAGCATTAAAATGACCTACAACATGCACATATTGCCAGAACTCTATATAGTACCAGATCAAACCTGTAATTTTTGTTAAAGGAATAAATGGCAGTGTTCTTCCATTTTCTTTCAATTCTTTACAGAAACCCCAGCATCAAGTATCATCTTGTCAAGAAGATTGAATCACAGATTGGGAGGCAAAGCAGAAATCTTTAACATATTGCAATCGGTATTTAAGAGATCAAAAGGTCAACAATGAGTGGGATCCGAGTTTACACTACAAGCAAAGGGTGGGGGGTAAAGACATCAGGTCCTGGGTGCTATAGTCCAAGATCAGGTAGAGACAAATAATTTCTCCATTTATGATCGATTACCCAAGGTATAGAACACGATTGCCTGAATATCCCCAGGTGTGGGTGGATTTATTTCCTTAACTTGCTGCACAACACTGACCCCCTGTGGCTGTCCAGGCACCTGTGAGGGCTTCTATCAGTCCTCTGACTGATGCTTCATGGTTGCCGTTTGCATTACGGAACGAAGAGAATAACATCTAGCCATAGTGCTTTCTTTGTACGTTTTCCCTGCACCCGTGATGAGCCAAAGTTGAATTGATTGTAAATTCAATCACAGATTGCCCAAATTGGGAAGCCAAACTAATCCAGGAGGATCATTTCATGGAGGAAAATAAAAAAAATCCCAGCTGAATTCAGAAATCATACCACGGACTGGACTATATGAGCTGCCATCAAAAGTCTTTGAAAACTTGTCTCTGGAAGATCTCTTAACAGAGCAAGGAAAGTTTTTTGTTCCCTGGGGAAAAATGTTTAGACACCACAAGTGTGATTTAAAACAAGCCAAAACGTACACTGTCACAAACACATCATCCTGAGCGAAGGGCCCAATCTAAACAGCGTGGCCGTGGGCACTGAAGATTATTTGATTGCCTGCCTCTAATAACACATTCCTCACTCTAAAGCAAATCATGCTGTGAAAGCCAATGCCAGTCCTTCAAGTGGGGCCTAATTAAGCTGTTGAATGAGTAAGCCAAGAGATGAGCAAAGTGAAGGCTAATGACCTCCTCTAGTTACATTCTTCCTGTATAAATGAACATCAATGTACAGAGGAAGAGCACAAGACCAGGGGAAAATTGGATCTAATAATGTATTTACTTGGATACATTATGGATCAGTTCATTTGTTTAAAAAATAAAAGCATGCATCATATAGAGCATACCCCAATACTCTACAGCTTGAAAACTGCTTTTCTGTACCCCATAAGGCAGTGGGATTTAGAAGCAAACCAAAACATTGTGTCAGCTGTCATCATGGGAATCCCACCACTCCTGCTCACATCTTGAACTTTCTGTTCACATTCTCTGCCTTTCAGCACACACATACACATACACACACAGCGCAAGACACGACTACTGCGACAGCAACATCTATACCCTGAGGACAACCTCACAAGTACTCTCTGGGGAGGAATCGGTGAACAAGGGAAGCAAACGGTTCAATAACTCATGTGGAAGGGAGCTGGGGACTGTACAGAAGTGAGAACCTCAATGATTTGCACTGCATTCAGCAACAGGGGGAGGGGGGTGATGGTTAAATACAAAGCCTATGCAGCAGAGGAGTGGAAAATGCCGTGTAGCTTTAAGAGAGGTCACACTGGAACACCCAAAGCCTTTAACAGTATAATATAAGCCCATTAAATCTCTCAAACATACCGGCTGACTGACGGTGCTTTACACTGCAATCCTGCCTATGAGAAGATGCATATCCTCCCCCACCCAGTTTGTTAATAATATGCACACACCGCAAAACTTGCTGCCAACCGCACATAGACGAAAGGATATCAAAGCCTTCTGGAGATACTGACTTTTAAAATTTGCTGGCCATGCACTGTATATAAAAACGTAAATGATAAATGTACATTGTGAGGTGTACTTTAGATAAGACTAAAGAGTTAGACCTGCGATATCTGCCCGTTAACTCAAAGTGGGATTCCAGTTATCTTGCCATCTTAACGACACAAGAGTGGAAAAATATCACAATACTAAGTGGAGAGAGATCAAGCGCAAAGCTAGGCAGCTTCCTAGCCTGGCCTTTTTCTAACAGTACACGGGGCTGATTTGCAGTTAAAACCACTGACCCATGCTGAGAAGTCAAGAGAGAGACAGAACATGTGAAAGAGGGAGAAAAGAAGTCTGCAAAGCTCCACAAAAACCTCCAGCCATCGCCACCCCACATTTCTGTACCTTCTCAGGTTTCAACAGGCGCAGTCTCAGCCCCCTGGCAAGGTTGTTTAAAAAAAAAAAAAAAAAAGAAAAAGAATAATCCCAGGGTTCTTTTGGATCCCAGCAGAATTCAGAGTGTCTGTGGGTCTGTGATTTCTGCAGGTCATGTGACTGGACAGGGGGCTGGGCGGTGTGGACAGACCGCTGTGTGGTGCAATAGGCTGTAATCCAATAATGGCATCTGACATGTACATGTTTTAAGTGGCAGATAATGCAAAAGCAATTCCCTTGTAAATATGAGGGACATGCACTGGCCCACACTCCCTTTTGTTAAGGCGGAAAACCTGGAGTTTATTATGCAGCATCCCTCGAGCCAATTCCTGTTCGGGGCATTCATTCCCATGACTTTCCTGGGAACTGAGGGAAGCAGCAAGTTGGAAACCTAGATTTAAACGCATGATCAAAATCCCCACAATGGTTTTAAAATGTGGATCTCGTGTAGCAACTGGGAGAACAGCCTCTCATTCACGTCACTAGCAAATTACTCAGTAAGCACTACATGACAGGGAAAACCACCAGTACATTTTGGGCAATAGTTTGCAGGAAAGCACAGAGCACTGCTGTATTAACATCATCACATTCAACACTGAGTTACAGTGATTGGGCCACAACAGTAGGCACAAAACCAAGTACCCACAAACACAACAGGAACTGGCAGTGGAATCTCATGGTTTCATTTAGTGCCTGTTCAAAGAGGAAAAGATGGTTATTGGAAAATGCTGCCAGTTGATATTGACACCAGCAGAAGTAGAGTGTTGTTTGTTTTTATGGGCTGTGCTGCCTTGGCAGTGGATGGTATTGGAATCTTTTGGTTTCTGTTTATGGATCAAATTTGTGGTGCCCACAAACTATTCCACTAAAAACTGTGTCTTAAGCAGCTGGATTGAGAAAGGTATAGCCTAATACAGTGCGGCCTCATTATGTCATCAATTCTGGGACAGGCATTGGAACTAGAAATTAGTACAGTTGTCATTATAAAGGAGAGCAAATGATACATAGCTCCAAGACTGTTCAAGGGGATAACTGTAGATGAGGCAGAATGGTATCAGAAAGCGGTCCAGTATAGAATGACTCGCTCATTATTATAGCATGATGCATCTGTGTTACTGTGCAGTTGTTTAGATATCATGCATGCATTTCTTACATTCCTTGGACATGTCCTGACAAGTATTACATATATATATATATTTTTGAGATTGCTTTATTTTTTTATTTTATTTGTTTTTACTTTATTTTAAACTACATACCTGATTTAGCTTTCTTGCTGGTTTCTTTATCAACTGTTCGGGTTGGTACGACAATCAGGAATCATTAACCCAGAGAAAAAAAGACCCTGCCCCCCCACTCTTGCTTGGCTGCCATCACAGAGGAGTGAGGAGGCTACACAACACCTCAGCTGCACTTGACCAGATGGAAATGAATTCCCCCTATAGAAACAGACACTGAGGAGGAAAATGTTGATGCAAAACATAGAAACTCTTCTGCAGAATTACAGGTTTGTAATTTGTAATAAAGAGCTTAGCCTACTTCCTACAAACGCTTAACTCCAGGAAGACAACACTCCTCTCAATTTCTATTACGTATTTTGCTGAACAGGGCAAGATGGCATAGTAACAATGTCTGATGCGTTCTAACAAGTCATTGGAAGGGGATGTTTTATACAAAACAAATATGCCCTTCAACCATGCATGTCCCATCAATAAAACAAACACTGGAAAAACACTTCTGACAAACCCAAAGCTGAAAAGTTCCTATTGTACATCAGCATTCTCTAACGTCAAGACATTTGTGTCTAGTTAAAGTTCACAGTGAACTCTATTTAAATAGCCCCCTATTGCCTCTGATAATGCAAGGACAGCTCATTAATTACCCCCCTCCCCATTCTCTGGTAACCTGAGCTGGAACACCTATCTCACTCTCTGGCTGGTATGCAGATACATGGAAAAGAGACTGATGGATTTGTGATGGAAACAAATCAAAAGCTGGTCAAGTCATTTTTTTAAATAATCATAATGGCAATTTATATAACCTTTTCTTTTTATCAATCTCTTCAGCATCTACACAAAGACACAATATGCCGTTCTTTTTTCACACTGATCTGAACGCAAACAATACTTAAGTCACCACGGGCATTATTCGATTAGGCCGGACCGTCAGACTGTGTCAGCATCAGAAAGGCACAGACTGGGCCATGAAAGCCACTGTAGATCTGTATGGATTATTCTGGCTCTCGGACATTAATTTTGGTTCAGCTGAGAAGACAGCCACACCATGGGAATGAAGAGTTTACAGGCTTGTTTCGGAAAAAGTGATGAGGGAAAAGCAATTGTTAAAAGAGTGGTCCAGGTTTAATTAGGTGATGTTTCAGTTACTCCCTGCGCTCTGCTTTGGAGAGCCTCCTTGGACTCAGCAGTTGATGTATCGTAATGCAGGTTTATGCAAGCTTCTATGGTAAAAATAAGTGCAAAATTTGTAATAATTATTACTATGATCAAACTGGTAGCTGGAGGAGGCGTTGTCTTATAACTTCGGATATTTCACAAGCTGAATGTTAGTAACAGGAAATCCTTGCATAACACAGGATTAAATATGCAAAGAACTTGGGCAACTAGAGAGAGGTGATGACAAAACAAAAACAAAACAAAAAAATAAGTTAAATACATTTTGCTAGAGCTTTTGTGCCCTGAAAAGATTGTTAACAATTGCCCACACACCAGGAAAACAACTTTGAGAAATCAGCCTTTAACTGTAGGCCTACATGCTGTGACTAAATAGAAAATAACAATAAACCCAAGGTTTATTTGCACACAAAACATTGCCCCATCATAATTGGCTATAAACCTAATCATGTTCTGGCCGATTTTCTTTGAACATTGAACAGTGTTCAGATTGGAGTCAGCCTTATAGCGATCAGTCCTCCAGTTTCCACAAGCATGTAAAAGCTCAAAACAATTGCAGTCATATAATAGTGATAAACAGGCTTATCCCATGTACAATGTGCGTTCTGTCCTCCCAATGTTTTCATATTTATTCACTGCAAACAATACTGATTTATGACCAGTCTGCATCCTTGTGCAATATGAAAATAAAACACTACGTCATCAAAAACATTTGAATACCTGTCCATGCAGTGTCTCAAATGTTGCTTCAGTCAAGTATTCATGGTCTTATTCTGAAGCCTGAATTGATCTTCTCTCCAGCCATCACGCCTGAGATTCCCAGTGACTCTTAATAGTAAGTAAGGGTTACAAAACAGGGTGTGAGACGGGTGGTCTGCAAGAAACGTGGGTCCAAGTATAGAACAGCAACAAGGCTGAATGCAATCCTTTAGGATTGAATTAACAAGCTCCCAACGCTGAACCAGTTTTCATTGTTGCATTCCTACAAGCTGTATGTCAATGCATGCTCCCCCAGGCCACGGTTGTCATTTCTAATCTTCCCCAAATAAGTTTACATTTTTTCATTTGCAACAAAGATAAATCAATGTAAAAGATTAAAAGGAAGTTGCTAGACGACTGGATCCCAGGTAAAAGTCCAGTTTCTTCAAAGACATGAACTGCTATCATGCTTTCATTTTTGCTTTGCACTTCATGAATGGGAACACAATGTTTTAGGATCCCTTCAAAAGCACTTGCTGTTGTTCACACTTAACATGGTATTGTAATTGCATTGAATACTACTCCTGTAAACAACTGCCTTGGAAAAAGGAGTCAGTCAAATTATTAAATATTATTATTAATTAACTCTAAAAAATAAAATACAAAACTTAATTGCGCAGATACTTTCAAGACACCACTATGAAGCTTTGTGTATGAAAAACATAATTGGAAAGTGGGCTGTATTCATAAGAATTCGGATAGAGGGTGGGAGAAAACGCTAGCCTCTTCACTGATTTCCCAATATCTCCAGGAAATGGTGTGGTTCAGAGAGTTACAAAACAAAGGTTAACCATCGCTCCTTTCACTCTGCTAAAGGCTTAGTAAATTACTTCGAGGACGTCTAGACTTCCTCTAAGAAGGGATTATTTTAATGGTCAATGACTAATTGGGTGCCGAGACTCTGGGGTGCTTCAGAGGGTCATCATCAGCAAAGAACATGGCAGCCAACCCACAGGATGCTTTGAATCAAACCTTTTGCAAACACCCTCTTCCTGTCTGGCGGGCAGTCTGTTTATCAGTTGGTCTTCACTGCGTTTCTCGGGTTTAAGTTATTCTCCCATACTCATCCTGCCAGGAGATTGCTGACAGATCACTGCCTGTGTGTTTTCATCACAACACGTGAAACTGCAGTCAGACTCCTTCCACCTCAGCTTTTTATCACAAAAAAACAGGCTCCAGGGCACCAAAGTACCCTCAAAATGACTTGGAAACAGAGCCCTTTAACCACCCAAATACAGATCTTTGTCAATTCAATGGATTGTCAGATTGCAGTACTTGATGGCCACACAGTTTTCTGTATTCATCTATTTTTGTGCACACATATTTAGTGGCTATAGAATATCCCCAAGATGTATTCTAGGGTGTATGTACTTGCTGATTTAAAGAGCCAATGGAGTGAAATAAAAGGTCTCCACTAGTTTTTCTCATCATGTGAAAGAGCATGCTGGGGGATCTGAAAACACCAGCTGTACATCATAAGCAGCTGCTTCTAAAGTGTGGTCTGTCACCAAGTCTTCAAGTCAATGAGATACTGAGGAGTTTCTCATTGATCTTCCCATTGCTATCCCTTTCAAGATGACCAGGCCTGCATTCGTGTAAAAGGCGTGTCCTTCAGGCTGCCACACGTCTGACGTCACCCACAAGTCAGCAGAGATAAGAACTACCGATGCCTCTATCACATCACGGTTTTGTAGAAATGTGTTTTGCCTGCAGCTACAAGTCACGTAAAGCAGCTTCCAGGTCAAACCCCTACACGAATGTAAACTGACAGCTCCCCAGTGATCCACTAGGGACATAACTGACAAGTTTCACATTTTTTTCAGGATGTAAACAGCATAGAAAAATGACAGACATGGGACACAATCCAGTTCTTAACATTGAGCAACATTCTTTCGCAGCAAATCTCCCCTGCTCTATAATGCGTAATAAATCGCAACGTTATAAATTCACTATAGATCGCTGACTGACAACCTGGTGTAAACTGACTTGCCTAGGTTTAGACTACACGGTCTTATTTTGAAAGGTGACTAAACTAGTAAAAGCTTGGCACATTTGCCAACACTACCCATAGATTGTGAATGCCAAGATAAAAGTCAGAACAGTCACACACAGGAAAAAAAAAAAAGCCTCACAATACCTGTTCTTTGCAGTCGACTGATAGATAACAGCCTGGGGAATCAGAACATTCTTAAGTGCTTCAAGTCTTAAGTCTCTGTCTGTCATTTGGCTTATCGTGTGTTGAAAGTGCAGCTCACTGTTCAAACTTGTTTTCAGAGTTCCTCTTCATCCTGCATGCCTGCCATTTTTTTTTTTTGCCCAGGGAGCACATGTATCAATGAACATTCAAAGTCTGCTCAATAGCAATAAGTGACTCTTCATCAAAGTCACATTTGCCAGGTATAGGTCATGGCATGTTATGACAAAACAAGACAACACTTCTGAGCAGCAAGTCAAACTGCACTTCTCCATAGATACACTGCCTTATGGTTCTTACTGTCTCCATGCAGTCTTTTACAAAAAGAAAGGGGGCATTTTTTGTGCTTGCTTTAAATTGTACAGAGCCTTGGCACACTCAATTTTAAAAAGCAAAAGGTTCTCCCACTTTGCAATCATAATCAGCACTCTTTATTGTTGCTTGCATGATGCACAAGGCTACGTTCCTAGATGCATTTGTGCCCCTGCCATTTGGGCTAGGCATTTTGTCACAGTCGCAGTCTTTTTGTTTTGCAAGTCCTGCACTTTCGCAGAGTTCTTCTTAACCTCATAATTTGTGTTCAAAACAAAAACAGGAGCTCATGTTTGCAAGCAAGTACGGGAAAGCAGAAAGTTAAAACAACACACACTGCCTTCAAATTGTGTAAGCAAACTCCTCCAAATTACACATTTCCATGGCTGCATTTGCTTCACCATCCCAAACCTGGCTGGTGTGCAGAAAAAACAATCTTTGCTTAAATAGACATTCCCAACAGTTCCATAGATTTTAACATTAAAGACTAGAAACTCACAGGAGGATGGGAGAGTGCTAATCTGGCTGCCCCCTGGTATACTCAACACCCATTGGCTGCCTAACCAAAATAAGAAAGTGATGGAAAGTTAATTAAATCAAAATTAATTCTGACACACCAGAACAGGGCTAAGGCAGCTCTGAAACTCAGTTCATTGGCATCTCTGTACCAAGGACTTGAATGTCTTGAACCTCTACTGGAGCCTAGCAACCACCACCAGCAAAACACAGATAACTCAAATGCCATATGCCAAAGGCTAATCATAACCCATTCTGCACTCTGTCGGACACTCTCATCAAAAGAGAACCACACTACCATCTCTATAAGAAACACAATTTCATGGCACTTTACAAATGACAAATGCTTTTTACATTTTTAGACCGTCATTTTCACTAGCATGATTATCCCCTAGTATTTCCCCTCAGAAGTAACTACTTTTGCAGAGTTGGCATTAGACCAATTTAGACCCAACTGCATCTAGAATAACTGCAGAGAAGTCAAATGATTGTCTTTTTGTTTGGGCAACATCTAACTAGTTGCAACACGAAAAGAAGGACAATTCTGGATCGGGATTTGTGATTTTATCATATAATCAACCTGACAGTACCAAGAGCTCCTGTTAAACAACTGAAATATCTCAGTACACATTATCTGTAACATGTCTCTCAATAACACGTTGCAGAACAGCACGTGCAAAACCGATCTCTTGACAGGGCACTGCTAGTCTTTTAAGTTATGAAATACATTTTTATAAAAATCTGTAATGATAATGTATTAGTGGCTTCCACAGGGAGTGTGCACTGATAGCAAATTGTTTCACTTATTGCTAAATAAATAAGTTCTTATACCCTGGGGGTTCCTCTTTTTCTGTCATCTAAGGTTAGATTGAGATACGTTTACCTCCCCCCGCTCTGAACACTGCCTAAAATAAAGCATTTTGAAGGCTTTTCTTTTCAAAATATTACAGGAAGGAAAAAAAGAAAACCTCTGAGGAAATGAGTGTGAAGTTTCCAGTGGTAGGATTTTACATGAGTAATCTCTCCAGGAGGGAGTGATTTGATCCAGTACAGCC
The DNA here is from genome assembly GCF_036373705.1 of Amia ocellicauda. Lineage (NCBI taxonomy): Eukaryota > Metazoa > Chordata > Actinopteri > Amiiformes > Amiidae > Amia > Amia ocellicauda. Next base: position 23,326,165 of record NC_089852.1, on the reverse strand, counting down.
CTGCGAGGTTAAATTTTTTCTGGATTTTATTACAACGCTGGGAATCCCTCTAGATTGTACAGAGCACTATTTTGTCCCACGAGGAAACACCAGACTGGTGCTGATGCAACCCTTGGGTTAGTGTGTTGGAACCAGATAGACTACTACATATCTGCTGATTACATGGTTATGGCTCCAACTGACCCCTACAGAAAACATTTCAGAAGTCATCAGTTTCAGCTCAGACACTCATTCTGAATGAAGGCCAGTCCTCTATGATCCACGTTTGGAAAGCACAACATACTTCCAATCAGTTGCGAGTTTGTTTGCATTGTCCCACCCTGGTGTCAGTTACCAACGTGATGACACTAATTATTCATTTCAGCCAACTACAGTTACTATTAATCTACATGAACAAAAACACAACCAGAAGATAACCAGTTTCTCCACACAAGGAACTTAAAGTTGCAAGTCAGTCCATGACGTCTGTGACCCATTAGTCACATATTGTGTCAGTGCAGGTTAAGAACATGTTCTCCTATTGAAGACATAATCCCTTGCTTCACATCATAAGTATTACTGATTCTTGATAATGCAATTATATCAGTATATCAATAATATCATTATGATCATCAACAACAACATGCAAACATGTATTAACTTAGTGTTGTTTTCTATGCATTTTAAAACCATTACTTTTTTAAAGCCTTTTTTGTCAACAACAACAACAATATATAATCTTAAATACACCAAAGGTGAAGCTACGTGCTGCTAGCCAAGTACAATACACTGGCGTCTTTAATTGGGAAGTGAAAGAAAAAATGACAAGTTTACCTTTGATAACAGCCTCGGTTCACTTTCTCTCCAGTATAATTACAACAGTTCTTTTCTCAAAGGCATCGTTTTCAAAGAGACGCGTCTCAGGTTCAGTACTGATGCCAGTATTGCAGTATACTTAATGCCGACTTAAAATGGTCGTTTCATCCTGTAAGCTATTTAAAAGCAATTCCAAACTTCACCTGTTCTGAAGGCAAGCGGATTTGACTTTTAGCTTTATCCGTTGTCAGTGCGAGTAATGCATTTCTTGCAACAAAGTAACAAGACGACCTGAAATTGACACTTCTCGCAAAGAACACAGTGCTGCAGATGGGCTTTTTCTTTTTTCCGAGTAAACAGACAAGCACAGACCTGACTCGGCGTTTTCGAGAATGCAAATGCACAAACTGCACCCCCTCTTCAGTGCGCGAAATGTCCTAAGCTACCGTATCAATCTCGATCATAATGCACGCCAGCTCAGGTGCTCGCAGACCTGCAGCGTGCCGTCAACGACAAACACTTAAAAAGAAGAAGAGGAAAAGCAGAAACGACAAAGTCCAGCTGCCTAAGTCTTTGTTGTGCTCAAAAGGTGAGCTTGGCGCAGCTGTTACGGTTAGGCTCACCACTCGCTTAGAGACACAATTATCCTTCATTAGCGCTACTTACTCTCAGACAGACGGAGCCCCACTCCGCCCAGCCCGGGGTCCTGCGCTTTATTACCGGCCCGGCGCTGGGACTGTGCGAGCCCCTCCTACAGCAGCACCCAGTCCAGTGCATGCCCAGACCACTGGAGTTCATACGAGAGAGAGAGAGAGAGAGACTCCGCGGCGTTAAGAGCCCCGGGACATTACAAGCCATCTGAATCAACGGGTTGCTTTAGTTTTTTCTTTTTTGATTTTCATCTGTCACTTCACACAGAGGACACTTCCGCGGTTTAGACTGTCAGTTGTAAACTTAAAATAATGCATCAGTGCATCACTGGACGTTGTGCCTTTAATAGCTACATTATTCTTATGATTAGTATTAGTAGTAGAAATAACTTTTTTCTTAGTATGCCACATTTATTATTATTGATGTACTATACTATCCATAGTGCAGCACTTGATCAACAATTAAACCACAGTTGTGTTGAAAATAATGTTTTGTATTCATATCAACACATAACAATCCTGTTTTTTAACAAGGGTTTTCCTGTGTAAACATTGGGTGTGGCTGTATTGATATTAAGCTAATACTCGTTTGAAACGACATTGTTTCAGCTCCATTGCTTAGTACAGACATACAGTCTCAGCTCAGATTATGTCACTACTGAAGGTCCACAAAAATCCTACCTCAGCACTCAGTTTGCACCAATCTCATATATGTGTCTATGTATGGATCAGTTACTGATTCTCACCAAGTACAAAGAGTAGATTAAACAACGGTTGAATGCATTTCCCCATTACTAGTTTTGCAAAAGCAGAATAAAAAAGAAAAGAAACAAACAAAACATGAATTCAAAGCCAAAATAAATAATAATCAATAAACAAAATTACTTACATACCAGTACAGTATATTTCCTGGTGCAAGAGTATGTCAAGCTCTGAGATCTGCAATCACACCAACATCCTGCAGTACTGATCTTCACTGTCTTCTTTTTTTAATCAACAGGTAGAATATTTTCCATAAACAACATTATGACTGGTGCTTTGAGTGCTGGAACAGTATGCAAACTTTATGCAACAGGCACAGGGCAGAGAGAACAAATTAATTTGCATGTCAGGTAATGTTTGTTACAGATCTCCCCATCCTGTAGAACATAAAATGGCGATCTGTCGATGGTGAAGACGACTGACAAACTGATAAAACTAGGTTCTCCAGTGAACCCCAAGCACATGCTCTCACAATCAGGTATGCAAAATGATTGCTTCTTGGTAGAAAGCAAGTGACCTCAAATTAAACACAGGTTTCAGATATTTTGCTGTTTAATATGTGGTCAGGATAATTACCATTTACCCATAATTTGGCACCATGACAATATAGGCCATCTGTTTGACTTATGTGAGTGCAAACAACCAAGTTAATCTGTCCCCATACAAGAACAGTGTAAAACCCAAAGCAAAGTGAATTATTGTAGCACTATCACCAGATATGCAAAACACAAGGCAGCCAATTTTAGAACAATGATACCATGGATATAACCCTATTGCATATATTTTTTTTAAATGGACAATTTAAAGATAGGCATATTAATAAGTGCCAGAATAAAAGTATACGGTAGCATTTGACAGCATTCTGGAAATCCCCCGAAAAACAGACCCATCTGAGTAGTCATGGTAACACCCGTCATTATACAGTATTAATCTGCTGGATGAAACCTTAAACGTAAAAGATTTGGTCAAGCTCCTACTTACTTGCGTGGCATCAGGGATCCCATTTGGGTCTATGCAAATCGGTCCTGTTTTCAGTGCTTGTCTAAGCCATCTGTGCACACATCAATACTGAGGCCAGGCCTTGTAGGGAGAGCGAGCGCCACTGACACCAGAGAACGGCCGATAAAAATATCTCCTCTGGCTCAGCACTCTCCTGCGCTGCTCCCAAATAGAAGACACACCACTCCTTGGGCCGTGTTAATAAAAGCTGCCCCTCTGACCGCAAAGCAGATGTCAATTCAGAACAAAAAGAAATGAACATGGGGAAACATCACAAATAAGTCTCACTGCCCAATAGGATAAAGACAGATGTTTTATAATTTGAGCGTGTGTTTAATTACATAAATGGAAATCGAGATTCACAGGCTCATTCAAGGGTAATTAACACAGCACTAATTTCACTATGTCAATCTATATACCAAATATGTCAGAAAAGTCTGGATGTCTGGGCCAAACACCTGGACTTAATTCAGCCAGTCTGTTCGTCATGTTGTTTAATGTAGGTTGATGTCAGCCTTTTTCGCTGACTGAGCAACTCTTGCCTATATTTGTTTTCTTTGATTATGTTTCTATTTATGACTTGCCCTGCTCAGGCTGTCAGTAAAGCACATTCGTGTATATGACTAATCGCAATAAATCCACACTGAATCACTTCATGTTTAATCTTGCTGATATCATGCACAACAGGGCAACTCTGCAAACCGAATACAAATACCGTATTTTATAGAGACCAATGTCTGCGTTTCTAATGGGCATGTCCGGTTTGAAACAAATTAAACAAAACCATCATATTAAAGATGACAGGAAGCATGGAAACAAATGGCTTTAATTACCAGTCTTTGATCTTGGAAAAGATCCCCAGACTAGCCTGGTCACTTGTACTGCTGAGGTTCATGTCGCAACTGGACTATTGCAGCCGTTTTATTAGGGATAATACTTGAGCTTAAAGAAAACAGGTTTTATTGCTCCAACACATGCATACATTTCTGTGTGTAATCTGTGTTAAAAATAGCAGGCTTGTCAACAGGGTTGTTAACAGCTATACTTACCTAAACGTTACAAGTTCATTAACCCTGTTCATTCTTGTAGTTTTGCAATAGCTCCACCTGCTGGTCATGCTTACCCAGCGATCTGAAGTGGCCTTGATTTAGGGCTTTGATTTAGGGGTTCTCAAACTTTGTTCAGAGACCAAATATATCTTGGTGGAGAGGATGTTAATATGTATTTTTTATTATTTTTTAACTATCCAAATGTACAGTTGGTACAGGGATAATAAATAATAGTTATCCATTTTAACTATGACGCAACAGTCCTGACTAACCAAAAACAAAAAATGGTTACTTGGGAAAAGTACTCTAAAAACAACTAAACATACCATTCCTACCTTTATCTATATCTGTAATTGAGATACTACAATCACTATTAAATAGATATTAAAATTACTCCTTTGTTTGTAGTTTCTTTGGGATGGTCCCGGCAGAGTCCTGGAGATTCCTGGACATTCAGGACAGTGCTGGAGGATTTGCAAGCCTAGTAAACACAGACATGAAATATGAAAAAGCAAGAAAAGAAACAGAGCTTATTACCCGATTCAGTTTTTGTTGTGCTTACAGCACAGATTAAGTTCTCAGCCTTTTCATAACTCGATAGTTATGTGTGAAGTCTTCCAGAACACACATGCTTTTTTTGCTTTAGTTCCAGAAAAACAAATACTTGTGCAGAGGGAAAGTCTTTAAAAGGCACCCTAAATTAATTGCTGGACAAATTAGGAAAAATTCACTCTGAAAAAAAAGGAAAAGAAAAGAATTTAATTTTAGGATCTGTGATAGGCCTTGAAAAACATAATTATTCACTAACCAGTGGACAGAGCCCACAATGCTCCCTCCCCGAGCTGTTACTGCCAACTCCAGATTTCCCTTGGGAAAAAGTTAACCATAAGGGCTGACTCAACTATAAAACTAATTTGATTTGAAAATAGGTACACAAGCCCAGATGTATGATGATGGCAGTTGGCTGGATCACACCATTGTTAGAATGTTAGAAGGACACGCTATTTCCAGCAAATGGTCCCAAAATAACCTGTCAAACCTATGGTGGCTTGTAGAGGCCAAGAACCTTATTAGTAAAATCACAATCTCAAAATAATGATCTCAGGATCTTGTTAGTTCCAGCACTTACGTTGAGTTCTTGTTATTTACCTTTATTTCGGATCATGGCCTCAATGAGAACTGTTTTTGGACACCACATGATTTGCTCTTCTGAAGATATAGATTTGTTTACCAAATTCTGTGTGGAAACTCAATTGCTAACTCTCTCTGATCTTCCACCACAAACTTATCATGGGAGAGAGAACACTGAAGAAACAATGAGAGGACAAGTGAAGTCAAGAGAACCATGGATTGCATTTCAGAAATACAAAGGCTATATATATACTTTTTATTCAAAGTTAACATAAAAATGCATTATACAATTTAATTTTCTTCCCAAACCAGAACAGAGGAAACAAAACTGTACTCATTCGATGTGTACAATGACGACAATGAAAACAAAAAAAGAAACATCTCATAAATTCATATTTTGTCTTTTGTTCTTCACAACTTCTCCCAGAATGCAACCTCTAGGTCTGAATCATTTTACAGCAGCTTGTATTATTATTATTTCTCCTTTTTATGTTGACTGGAGGTTTAAACACAGAATCCTACATCCTGGGAGAATGATTGCAAAATGTAAATAATGACAAGAACTACATTAAGAACACAGCAACAGTTACATTCATCCTTATATTCAACACAGAATAACAACTCTCCCTGTATCACATCTTATGACAATATGAGAATTTTAAGACGGCTGTCAACTTTGTCCATTTATATTGATAGGAGTTTTAAACAGCAGCGTACAATCGTTCCTTGCCTGTATTTCTGGATGGCTGCTTCTCAAATAAACATTCTGAATGGGAGTGAGTTTTTACATTCAGTCATTACTCCATTATTTCCCCTGAAGAACTGACCAGTTATAGCACAACTCTCACCCACCAAAACTCAACTCAATATGTGAGAAGCTTTAAATGAATAAGGCACCTGGTATTAAGCTGTTCAGAGTTCACAATTACAGCTTTCACAAGTGGGTAAATAGTTTTAATTCCAATAATTCAAATCCAAATGCTCAACTTGAAAGACTTGCAAACCACGAGACAATGCTTCTAAAAGTGATATTAAATACTGCATAAGACCGCAATAAAAACGTAATCGAGTAAAATAAAAACACTGTAACTAGTTTCTCAGTCTTCTGCAGCTATCTGGCCAGTTGTCACTGCAGAGCTGTACAATGACTAATGATGAATAGCAAACATCTGGAGAAGCCCACAGCGCTTCCATAATCCATACTAAACTGTCATCAATCCCCCTGTGTTATTGTTCGCATTGATTTATCTCATCCCAGTCACTGCCCCGCACAAAGCAGATGATAGAACAGTTAGAAACAAATACACATTTCCCAATCGGCACCATTCCTATCAATGTAAAAAATACAAACTTTTTTTGTGCTCTGCTTCAATAAGATCAAAAAGTGTGACTGCTTTAGTCCCCTGCTAAGAAATACATTATCTCACAGTGCAGTATCACTACACACCCCCTACCACATTTCACCACACACATCAGTCAAAAAAAATGCAAGGATCATTACCTGCATCTCAGATTACATTGTTACTTCACACTCCCAGACTGATGCAATTACACAAAGAAATAAAATACCCAAAGGTTTACACCCAAATGTAATGACAGTTGTGATGCATAAGTAATGATATTTACATTTTGGGGGACAGGCATAGGCCTACTATTTCCACAAGACACTTCTTCAGTAACCCTATTACATTTACCACAGAAGCAAACTTTCATAGTCACCTAAAATATTAATTTAATTAGGGAGAAAAGGGACTTTTATATACATATTTTGCCCTTAAAAACCCCTGAGAGTTCTTTACTAAACTCTTGATGGCAAGAGCTATAATGGCTGTGTTGTTTCATCGATAGGCACCATCTCATCGTGGTTTTATGCTTCCCCATTCACCTGTAATCTTCAGACTGTCTCTCTGCAACTTGATGAGAAAAAGGGCTCACGCAAAGCTTCAGAAGCTGAAATTCGCAGTGTTGGGCTGAACAGGAGGCATTTCTAGATACACAAGAAATAAAACAAAAGCGAACGGGCAGTTATTATTCACCTGGCCCTAGACATTGATGGCTGCACATTCAAAGTTGGTAAATACATACAGTATTATAATAAAGGAACTTCCTCTGATCACTCCAATTATTTTTAAAGAGGAAATTACTGTAGCAGGTTTTTCTTGTTTATGCTGAAACACACTGCTGTTGATCTGTGACAGAAGCTTTAATTGAGCTTGTCCTGAAAACACAAGAACACCACAAAAGGTTCTCAATGAGGTCATCTGGTCCATCTTTGCTTGTTTGGATTTGATCCCAGAACTTCATCCTGCCTTTTCTCTAAGGCTTCGTAAAGTCATGGTTAACAAATCAGACAAGCTTTTAGAAGTCAGTGTGTTATTTAGCTCCCTGGCCTTTTTCAAATACAAAGCACTGACACAAACTCCCCCACAGCCAAACTTACAAATAACAGGTCCCTGCCTTGCTCGTCCATGTTCGGAATCAGCTGGTTTGATGGAGATTTGGTTTCCCAAAATGAGGAGTATGGAAGAGGGCTCAGCTCGGGCCATTCTTCCTCCATGGGCAGGCCAATCACCCTGCAGATGAAACACTTTAGTTCCAAGAAATGATGGGGCTTAACCTCACTTCACAACAATAGACGGATCCAGATCCTTGTAATGCCTTTTTTTAACACAATCAAGTGCCAATTAAGAAAGTTTAGGCTCAGCACTTTCATTCAATAATGATTCATGTGATCTTTGCTCAATTGACTGAAATACTGGCTAGTTCAAAGCACTCACACAGAAGGGAAGAGCCAATGCTCCATCAGGGTGCTTGCTCTTTTCTCACAGACAAATTCAATATTTTTCTCAGATTCCTTCCAAACTGCTTTTTAAGATTTCAAGTCAGATCTGCTGTTTGTCTTACTAATTTATTCGAATTTTTCACACTTCAAGAAAGATATCGCTGCTCTAGAGGCAGTTCAGAGGAGAGCAACCAGACTTATTCCAGGTCTGAAGGGAAAGTCCTACTGAGAGACTGAGGGAACTGAACATTTTCACCCTGGAACAGAGGAGACTACGTGGGGACTTGATTCAAGTCTTCAAAATCATTAAAGGCATCAACCACATCAAACCAGAGGAGCTTTTCCAGATCAGCAGGGACACACGCACCCGGGGACACAAATGGAAATTGGGCTTCAAGGCATTCAAGATGGAAAACAGGAGACACTTCTTCACACAGAGAGTTGTCACAATCTGGAACAAACTCCCCAGCGATGTGGTTGAAGCTGAAAATTTGGGAACATTTAAAAATAGACTGGATAGGATCCTTGGTTCACTTATTAATGGACACCAAATGAGCATGATGGGTCAAATGGCCTCCTCTCGTTGTAAACTTCATGTCATTTTAAAACTTACTCGAAGATCTTGTGGAGCTGCTGCATGTCTGTATACCCTTGAAACAATGGCCTGAAAATGAAATGAAAGACACAGGAAATATAAATTACTGGGTGATGACTCAACTCCAGATCGCAGTTTATTTTTTATGTTGTTTCAGTTCTGATTCAACTCCAGGGCACCGTGTCACTGGAAAACCCCTGAAATGCAAATCTACATATCCTTCTTCACTTATAGGTCTGTATTATGTAAAACATAGAACAAATCTTGCACTACAATTAAAAATAATAATTAAGCTCTTCCTGGTATTGTGATGCGTCACTCCTTACCGAAGGAGGAACAGCTCGGCAAAAATACAGCCAGCACTCCACATGTCCACCGAGGGCAGATAGCTGGAGTACAGCAGGACCTCTGGAGCTCTGTACCACAGGGTGACGATCTGCAAAATCACACCAACACAAGTGTGACTGAAGTAATGCATCAATACTGTTCTTTGAGAAGGGGGCTGCCTTCAATATGGTCATGAAGGGCAAGATGCTACAGGTTTTAGAAATCTCTTCAATCTATATCCTGGGAAAAGAGTACAATAGTGACCATCAGTATCAATCCACTGCTGGATGAAGGCCTCCCTACAGCTTCTCTTTTCCATGCCATGTCTCCAAACTGTATGATTTCACCTTCCTATCTTCTATGTGGTCATCTTCTAGGTATTTTTTCATCTCTTTGGATCCTATGTCCATCTTTGACATTTTCTTCTTGCAATGTGTTTCCCCTTATTCACCAAGACCTCCTAATTCAACTGCTACCAATTAAACTTGTTTACAATCTTCTCTACCTGTGAAGTGGTTGACAAGATTGAAAATGTACATTGATTCAAGTTGACTGGAAGGTAACATGGGGTTTCATTGGAAGGTCTTGCCCCTTAATGAATATAGTTAAATACAATCTGGAGAGTACTTTGGAGAGCTTTGAAAAGGTATTTGGTTCCCTACTTTTTTCAATACCACGATCCAATTGGCTGGGTGATGACATTCAGCTGGGTGATGACAGAAATAATTAAATAAAAGTGCATTCCAGACTCTAACAACTAACTCTAACACTCACTAACTGTGATGCTGCCATGAAGTGACAGGTCTGGAATTTTTGCGACCGGAAAATAGATTTAAGTTTTTATGCATCCCAGACTGCGGCTGCAGACTTACGCCTGGTGTGAGAGCCATGTGGAAGCTGTAGAGCCGGGCCAGACCAAAATCAGCAATCTTCACCTGTCCCCTGCAGCTGATCAGCATATTTTCTGGCTTCAGGTCCCGGTGCACCACAGTGTTGGTGTGGAGAAAGTCCAGTCCACTCAGAAGCTGCCGCATCAGGTCCTGGAAAGGGGAGAAGCCTTTATAATCTTTTGGGCTGCATTCTGTAAACTCCAATAGTTTCTAGAATCAAACTCGGTTGCTGCTGGGCCCCAGTGCCCTGTGACTTCCTAGTTCGCAGTTACTAAAATTGGTCTGATTACCTGATTAACTGGATTAATTAATTAAAGTGTTAATATAGACTGCAAAGTATGTTACATGAGATGGCATCTTGAAATAATATTTTAAGCCATCATCTGTGAAACTGCAAAACCAGTTATAACTGGAAAAAAATACTTATTGTAATTCTTATATTATTTAAGTTGTTGATTACTGCAGTTGGACCAAAAAAATAGTTTGGGTATCATTTTAACCTACAATGATAAATATACAATACAATGTGCTGGACTGAGTTTAAATTAATGCTCCTTCTCACCTTGATGGTGTCAATAGGCAGACCAGACTTTGGCACTGCCGACAGATACGTTGATAGGTCCTGGTCAATGTACTCAAACACTAAAGTCAAATCCAGGGCATTATTCCACAGTGTGGCCGAAACATCAAGCAACCTATAGGACAAGCAATTACCATTTCATTCATTCAATGGGTTTAGGATAACTTAATATTATTGATACAAATATTGTACTATTGTTAATATTGAGGATCGTAGCTGAATATACACCAAACATGCATGTTTGTTTTTACATTAATAGAACTTGAATTTGCACCCCAATACAGATTTTGCAAATACTGAAATCAAATTCAGCACATGCACAAAAATGGTGACACAATGTATAACCTGACCTATAAGTACCTGACTATGTTGGGGTGGTTGAAACACTCAATTTTCCTCAGCACGGACACCTCTCTTATCATGGACGCAGGGATCCCAGTGCCCACGTCCCCGATCACGTTGAGTTTCTTGACGGCCACCAGCCTCTGCTGCCCCTTGGTCTCCCTGGCTTTGAACACCGTGCCGTACGCGCCCTGCCCCACTTCCACCAGGACTTCATAATCAGAAGCAACGCGGCCAGCTGACTCCATGCCGGGCTGGTTTAAGGATACTGATGGTATGCAACGGAGCAATGGGGCATTTGCTAGGGCAGGAGAAATATGCAAACCCTAGGGAAGGAAATCACAATTGCACGACACAATACTTCTACATTTTAAAGACGTGCATGTACTGATCTTTTCATTGTGGACTTTGGTTTGGAAATACATTGATTAAAAATCGATTGACGCACAACACAGCACCAAACAGACGGCAGGAGGGCATATTTTACATTAATAAAGTTAATGCAACTCAAATATGGGTGACGTTATGACGTTTTTTCCCCATATTTTTTGGGTTGTTTACCAAACATTCCAATATGTAAGCTATATTTGTAACAAGTTCCTATTATTTATGTTCTAGAATAACATCAGAGATATTAATTAAAAAAAAATCAACAACAAAAACAGCCTCAAATGTTTAATATAAAACGATTTCACAGCAGCAAATGAATGATCAATAACGTGGTTGCATTGTTAGCTATACCATCTTCATACACTTCAAAGGTAATCGGAACAAGAAAATAAAGAGCAAGGCAAGATATATAACGTTTTTATATTATTCGATTGCAAAAGATTAATACAATTATGAGATCAGAAACTCACAGATACCGTTCACCCAACCCCGAGCGATGCAGTTATGCAGATAACTCATTGACTTAACGCGCATGTTCCTGAAAATCACTCTAGTGTTCAAAAACTGCAACCAAAGTCCTCAATGTCCCTCAAAGCGTGTTTACAACGTGATCCACGCATGCATCTCTGTGGGGGTCCCGTTAAAGAGGCCGAAGGATGTTATTTAAGGTGATTATTATTATTATTATTTTAATATATTTAATATATATATAGCCACCTCACTCCCAAGAAGGAATAAAAATCTCCTTTCAATAATAAGCATAATAATTGCAAAGTTTCTTAATTTATAACACTATCCAACTGTTAACTTTTAAAATTAATTTTGTAGTTAAATAGATGATTATTGATAATTGCAAGAATACATTTGTTCAGAATCCAAATACATATACATTTGGAAAGCCTGTTTAAGGGTGGGAGAAAAGGTCACCTTTCATTGCTATTAGAAAATTAAAACAACACATTTAAAAGTCGGACACTCTTAAAAAAACTCTTCAGAAGAGCACAGACTTCTAATTTAGTTAATCATTCTTTCATCAGTTGTACATGTTGTTCCTTCTCACTTGAAAAGATTTATCTTACAGTTTGTTCACATACTTACAGACATCAGGAAGAATGCGTTTTCTGAAGCAGTTAGCTGGGATATAATAAAAATAACGTCTGTTTTAGAAATCCTTTATTGAAGAGTCATCATTCCAGTGGATGTGCAAGCGTACTAAATTTGAGAGTACGAAAGTAAGGCATCTTTTGCATAGTAGTAGTACATTCAGTAAAAAACAAAACTAGTTTGTCAGTTATTTAAATACAGCAGAAGTACTATTATAAGACACTACAGGGAAACAAACACTCTTTTTAATGTATATTTCTACATCACCCATTATAAGGAATATCCAGCACACTTTAATTCTTTAAATTAAAACAGAGCAATCAAATAATTTTGGTAACACATTACAGTAAGAGTGCATAATCCTTACAGTAACATTGACTAGGCAATCCTAAAACCTCAGCACAATATTTGTTTCACATTAGAAGTCTATATACTTTTAAGTACCTTACAAAATACAGTACATGGTTGTATTAAATTGAAAACTGTTTGCAGATAACAGGAATTTGAAATGAGCTCTTCAAGAGTTTTTTCCTTACCCTTGTGTAGTACAGATCAATGTGATAATAGATTTGGTACAATACAGAGAGGCCTGCTGGTTGTATGAAAAACAGCAGCCTTGACAGAGACCAGATACACGTGAAGCCCCCCCAGGCACAACAACAATGTATGCTCAAGCCTTACTAGGCCCGATTTAGATGCTCGTAGAGAGAGCCTACATTCACACCAAAGGGTTGGACAATTGGACAGTTAAGTTTGATGGTGCTTGTTTTCTTAAGAGCTGTACACCCAAGGGGCAATCGTGCTGCTTCCTATTGGTCCTTCTTGTGGTCGTCCCTCTGCCGCGCCTTGGCCATGTTAATGACGTCCAAGTGTAAGTTACGCTTGAGGATGGCCGAACCGCAGGTGAGAGCTCCAGCCAGGGCCCCGGCAAAACCGCACACAAACACATCCTGCCCTGTGAGAGAGGCAGCCCAAGAAAACTGCGTTAACATCATACTTCCTTACCACACCAATCCAACAATACATATGGATGTCCGGGAGCCTGCAGGAGACTTGGAAGGGTTTTGCTTCTGTGCCAAACATTTAGAAACAATGACTGCAGATTCATCACACACTGTCCCTAAACACTGGACTGTCCATTCAGTGCAGACCAAACGTTTGTGGAGAGACTCACCGGTCAAGAAGAGGTTTTTGATGGGCGTCTCGGGTCGGATGTCAACACTGAGCACTGGGTTGAAGCGGGCCAAGCCATGATCGCAGCCGTAGATCTCGCCCCGGGGAGCCGCGATGTAGTACTGATGTGTAACGGGAGTCCCAGCATCTACAAACTCAATCTACAGGGAGCAATCAGAGCACAGTGTGCTGTTTCAATGCACAAAAACTTAAAAAACAGCATGTGAGCTACCACCTATTCCCTGACACTTAGGTAGTGAGGTAGTAGGAGTCTATCGAAATATATTGAAGCAATAATCTTAATAGTGATGACTGTAATAATGACAATCACTGCAGGCGGAGTTTTAGAGTCATCACCTTGTCTTTGATCTGTGGAAAGATCTCCACAACGACCTCCAAAATTGACTTGATAAATGACTCTTTGAGTTCCTTGTAGTCTTCTCCCCTTTTGGAGACTTTTCCATCCTTCCATTCTTCAAACCACTTGTAGTTGGCAAAGCTTACAAGGGTAAGGGTGGATTTGCCTAAGGTAGAGAACAGGGAGAGCTTCAGTAAATGTAAAAGGATATTCACCTACATCAGTTGGTGTGGTTTTGTTTGAAAGTGGGGGGGGGGATATATATGCATGATGGAATATTCTTTTGGAAATCTATGGATTAGGATATTCATTTTTTAGACATTTGTAGTAACAGTATCTCAAAATAATTGATTGCACCTTTAAAGTAAACCAAACAGTCTAAACACAGGGAACAATTCTTCTATTTATTTAAATGCTTGTCCTTGGACTACCACCTCATTCCACACTGTTATGCAAAAGACCTGGCTTAAAAACAAAATAAACACAAATGACAAGCATTAACAAACAAAGGCAAAATGTTCTCTACCTGGATTTCTTTCTTCCCAGGTGGGATCTTTGGCTGAAGGGGATGCGACAAAAAGCAGGGGCACATTTTTAGCAGCTTCCTCTCTTGGGGCATTCATATAGTTTTCCACCCTGGAAAATAAGTTTATAATAGGAGGGAGGGGAAGAGAGAAGAAATTCTAAAAAAGATGTCCTACAGATCAGATGAAATTAATAAATGAATGATTGAAGACAAATTAACTCACAACTCATCAAGGTTATTTTCTGGAAAGATCCAGTAGTTGTCAGCTCTCAGGCCCAGCTCTTCCTTGGTTCCATTCAGACCCAAGAAGATACTCAGACCTCCCTCACCGTGCTGGACCATGCTGAGCTGGGACTGGATAGCTGCCAGAGAAAGCAAGCGTTAACCTGCTACATACACAGGGTAAGGCAAATATACTGACACTGGGATGAGAACAGAGCCGCCCCATTATTTTTTTTAACATTGTACAGCCTGCTGGCTCTTCTCAACATGTCTCCAAACTGTTTACCTGCATGTGATGATTCAATATTGATATTATGTGACACTTTTGCATTCATGTAGGTTTCAATGCATGACTAATTAACACAAACTGGCAAGGTGGTGGTTGTGGCAGCATCACTGTAAAATGTCCATTTTAATCACAGAGCGAAGTCTTGTCATAGTTATAGGAAAGACTCCATGGGATTTGAACGACGGACACTGGAGAGCACAACTTTGACATCAGGAGCCAAACCATGCAAGATAGGTCAACACCACTTTATCAAACAAAGTATGCCAGGAAAGCCAAATACATTTGTGGCACAACCAGCAAGAAATAAATCACACATGAACCTCCTGCTAAGGGTCAGACAGCATTAAATCAAATCTCCATCTACAAGTCAAATCTATAAACAAAAAAGTAATGTCTGCAGGTATAAACTGATACAACTAAGATCCACCTTCTTCCTAATTCTTGAAATCTCAGCCTGGAAGGTTGCCGTACCTGGGAGGGTTTGAACTTCTTGAGGTAGAAGTTGCTGGTAGGTATTGAAGAGTCCTGCGTTGGAGATCACGATGGGTGCATAGACATTAATTTCCTCTTGGCCTTTCATCACACTGACACCTGCCAACGAGAACAGAAAACAACTTTTCACCGACTCTTCCACACTAACAGCAAACCTACTGCAAATGCTAGATGCACTCATCCCCAGCACTTTGACCTGGTGTCCATAGAGAGTGTTTCAGAAATCAAAACTGTAATTTGCTATGCTCGATCTAAAGAAGCCATCCCATTAATAATGCCTTTTACAACACAGATGTGCTTTAGGGTGTTAAAACACTGAACAGGGTAAGTGACAAAGGGTTATCTATGAAGCATTTTCCACCACACAAACTTACCATTGTCCTGATGGTACAAATTCTTCTTGAACACTTGGATTAGCATTGTGTTTTTTGTGACACTTAACTTCACTGTGTGGTGTTCCTCAGTATTGGGGGTAAACATTTGATGGAATATGTCTCCTCAGTGTTTCTGAACAGGTTGCTTTACCGTAGGCTTGCTTGGCATCGTTTATCAGAATGCGCTGGACTGGAGCACGAACCAAAACAGCGCCCCCCGCTTCCTCAATGATGGGGATCATGTGGTAGGCGATCTCGCTGGCGCCCCCTTTAGGATACCATGCGCCCTCCAAATAGTGACACACCAGCAAGCTGTGCATCGAAAAACTGGCTTCTTTTGGAATGTTTCCTGCAAGAACAATAATTCAATAGTGAAGTTTGTGATTTCGATCCAGCAAACAATTAGAAAGATTACAAAGATGGATTAGGATGAAGAGCTGAGGGAACTGCCATTTGGAGGACCCATAAATAGTCATGCTTTGGTAGGTAATTGTTCTGACCTCAACTCTTAATTAAGCATCACCTCTATGTGGTGAGCAGTTGGGGAAATAGGGAAAAGGACACAACCTATGGGACTGCGGCCATCCAGTACCAGGAATGCCCACCACTGCATTAATATGCTTGGCGCTGCCCTATATTCAATAGTTGCTTTGCATTTGTGTGTGGAACCTTACCATAGGTACCAAAGATGTAACTGAACACAGCTCGGAGGTCCTCGTTGCTGGTCAGTTTATTGACCACTTCGGTCACGCTCCTGGGTGCCATTTTAAAGAATGGAGAGAGCCAATTCACCAGGCCAGAGTAGACGAGAAACTTGGCCAATCGTGGATGGATCATTTTCAGGACAGCCATAAACCAGACACCTTTTCCAACTTTCTGCAAGACACAAATCCAACCCCTGATATATCTGGTTCTTCATCAACTCAAAAGCATGCATTTCATATCTTTCGAGCTCCTGATATCTCACTGGGACAACACAGCTTTTGTTTTTTCACTTGATATCCTAAACAAATCCTATGTTGTCCTTTATTACTGTGGTAACACCACCATAACAAATGTAAAAGAACACTGTTTAACATCTGTTAAATATTACAAGGAAGTAGTTGAAATATTTTGGCTTAAGTTACTAATATTACCAGAAAATCGATGTTGATGTTGGCAACTCTGAATGCTCTGTGAAGAACACAATAACCTTAGTGCTAGGGTCTACAGCCATGGACCTACAGCTAGAGTCACCCGTATTATATAGGTATGTCAAAATGATCAATACCTGGATAAACATGTTCACTAAAATATAAAGTACTGGAGAGATTAACAGGAGACAATGAGATAAGGAACCATCTCCTTAAAATTAAATTAAGTCTGCAATTATCTGTACCTCTGCCTCACTTTATTTATAACTTTTGTCCTGTCCAGTATTGCTGTACTGTATAGTGCAGTGTATTATTATTATTATTAAATAATACCCACTGTAAACTACACCACTTTCATTTCATGACTTAACTGTTTGTGTGGACGACAAAGTAACGTAATATTCATAGTATTATTATAGTTCATAATTTACCTTTACAAGCTGGAGGAACTTATCGATGGCTTCTTCCTCCCCTGGGAAAAACTTCTTCAGCTCCTCAGGGAACCTCTTCTTCCCACTGTAGATGGGATAGACCCGTCTCTTCCCAGGCAGGCCCAGAACCACTTTATCGAAAGGGTTGTCCAGACTGGCCCACTGCAGCTGCCCATTTGTCAGCTGGTCAATCATGCAGCGGAAAGGCCTGTGCTCCAGTAGTTCTCCGATGTAGTGTATCCCTGCAGGGGTGCAGTTGGCCAGGATGAAACACAGAGGTACTGTGAGCAATGCTAACATTCTCCTAATTGTAAAGAACAAAAACTAAAACTAAAAAAAAGTAAACATCTGTAGTGGATTTAGCAAACTATCAATTTTAACCCCAATTCTCAACTCTCAAACTTTGGCGAAGTAGTACACATTTATGGAATCTACTTCCAGTTAGACAAGAAATGTTCTGATTACATTTAGCATTTAAAACACCTTTGTATATGATCTGGACACATTAAAACATATATATACATTATACATATATATATATTTATATATAAATATACAGTGAGGGAAAAAAGTATTTGATACCCTGCTGATTTTGTACGTTTGCCCAATGACAAAGAAATGATCAGTCTATAATTTTAATGGTAGGTGTTTTTTAACAGTGAGAGACAGAATAACAACAAAAAAATCCAGAAAAACTTATTTCAAAAAAGTTATAAATTGATTTGCATGTTAATGAGGGAAATAAGTATTTGATCCCCTATCAATCAGCAAGATTTCTGGCTCCCAGGTGTCTTTTTTACAGGTAGTGAGCTGAGATTAGGAGCACTCTCTTAAAGGGAGTGCTCCTAATCTCAGCTCGTTACCTGTATAAAAGACACCTGTCCACAGAAGCAATCAATCAATCAGATTCCAAACTCTCCACCATGGCCAAGACCAAAGAGCTGTCCAAGGATGTCAGGGACAAGATTGTAGACCTACACAAGGCTGGAATGGGCTACAAGACCATCGCCAAGCAGCTTGGTGAGAAGGTGACAACAGTTGGTGCGATTATTCGCAAATGGAAGAAACACAAAATAACTGTCAGTCTCCCTCGGTCTGGGGCTCCATGCAAGATCTCACCTCATGGAGATTCAATGATCATGAGAACGGTGAGGAATCAGCCGAGAACTACACGGGAGGATCTTGTTAATGATCTCAAGGCAGCTGGGACCATAGTCACCAAGAAAACAATTGGTAACACACTACGCCGTGAAGGACTGAAATCCGGCAGCGCCCGCAAGGCCACCTGCTCAAGAAAGCACATGTACAGGCCTGTCTGAAGTTTGCCAATGAACATCTGAATGATTCAGAGGAGAACTGGGTGAAAGTGTTGTGGTCAGATGAGACCAAAATCAAGCTCTTTGGCATCAACTCAACTCGCTGTGTTTGGAGGAGGAGGAATGACCCCAAGAACACCATCCCCACCGTCAAACATGGAGGTGGAAACATTATGCTTTGGGGGTGTTTTTCTGCTAAGGGGACAGGACAACTGTACCGCATCAAAGGGATGATGGACGGGGCCATGTACCGTCAAATCTTGGGTGAGAACCTCCTTCCCTCAGCCAGGGCATTGAAAATGGGTCGTGGATGGGTATTCCAGCATGACCATGACCCAAAACACTCAGCCAAGGCAACAAAGGAGTGGCTCAAGAAGAAGCACATTAAGGTCCTGGAGTGGCCTAGCCAGTCTCCAGACCTTAATCCCATAGAAAATCTGTGGAGGGAGCTGAAGGTTTGAGTTGCCAAACGTCAGCCTCGAAACCTTAATGACTTGGAGAGGATCTGCAAAGAGGAGGACAAAATCCCTCCTGAGATGTGTGCAAACCTGGTGGCCGACTACAAGAAACGTCAGACCTCTGTGATTGCCAACAAGGGTTTGAAGGGGTCAAATACTTATTTCCCTCATTAACATACACTCACCTAAAGGATTATTAGGAACACCATACTAATACTGTGTTTGACCCCCTTTCGCCTTCAGAACTGCCTTAATTCTACGTGGCATTGATTCAACAAGGTGCTGAAAGCATTCTTTAGAAATGTTGGCCCATATTGATAGGATAGCATCTTGCAGTTGATGGAGATTTGTGGGATGCACATCCAGGGCACGAAGCTCCTGTTCCACCACATCCCAAAGATGCTCTATTGGGTTGAGATCTGGTGACTGTGGGGGCCAATTTAGTACAGTGAACTCATTGTCATGTTCAAGAAACCAATTTGAAATGATTCGACCTTTGTGACATGGTGCATTATCCTGCTGGAAGTAGCCATCAGAGGATGGGTACATGGTGGTCATAAAGGGATGGACATGGTCAGAAACAATGCTCAGGTAGGCCGTGGCATTTAAACGATGCCCAATTGGCACTAAGGGGCCTAAAGTGTGCCAAGAAAACATCCCCCACACCATTACACCACCACCAGCAGCCTGCACAGTGGTAACAAGGCATGATGGATCCATGTTCTCATTCTGTTTACGCCAAATTCTGACTCTACCATCTGAATGTCTCAACAGAAATCGAGACTCATCAGACCAGGCAACATTTTTCCAGTCTTCAACTGTCCAATTTTGGTGAGTTTGTGCAAATTGTAGCCTCTTTTTCCTATTTTTTTTCCTATATCTTCTGCTGTTGTAGCCCATCCGCCTCAAGGTTGTACGTGTTGTGGCTTCACAAATGCTTTGCTGCATACCTCGGTTGTAACGAGTGGTTATTTCAGTCAAAGTTGCTCTTCTGTCAGCTTGAATCAGTCGGCCCATTCTCCTCTGACCTCTAGCATCAACAAGGCATTTTCGCCCACAGGACTGCCGCATACTGGATGTTTTTCCCTTTTCACACCATTCTTTGTAAACCCTAGAAATGGTTGTGCGTGAAAATCCCAGGTACTGAGCAGATTGTGAAATACTCAGACCGGCCCGTCTGGCACCAACAACCATGCCACGCTCAAAATTGCTTAAATCACCTTTCTTTCCCATTCAGACATTCAGTTTGGAGTTCAGGAGATTGTCTTTACCAGGACCACACCCCTAAATGCATTGAAGCAACTGCCATGTGATTGGTTGATTAGATAATTGCATTAATGAGAAATTGAACAGGTGTTCCTAATAATCCTTTAGGTGAGTGTACAAATCAATTTATAACTTTTTTGAAATGTGTTTTTCTGGATTTTTTGTTGTTATTCTGTCTCTCACTGTTAAAATACACCTACCATTAAAATTATAGACTGATCATTTCTTTGTCAGTGGGCAAACGTACAAAATCAGCAGGGGATCAAATACTTTTTTCCCTCACTGTATATATAAAATCTGGTTTCACTTGTTATTAATCAAGTACGCATCGACACTGAAACAGCCCTACACCCCCTTGTCTGCATCCTTACCGACATCAAATTCAAATCCCTTTTCGGTGAAGGTGTGGCAGCAGCCTCCGGCGCGGTCGTGTTGCTCCAGGACCAGCACCTTCTTGCCAACCTTTGCCAGCATCACCGCCACCCCCAGCCCCCCGATCCCGCTGCCCACCACGATGGCATCGAGGTGCTCCGGTACCCTGCTGGCCAGGAAGCCTGTTGACACCGCAAACAGGGTTCATCAATCACCAACACACCTCTCCTGGGATAAAAGTCAAAACTCAAGAATATTAATGCTAGTAGGCAAACGTAGTCAAAAAATCCGTGACTTCCAATCTCATTTATATGACTCCCATAATAAAGCCAAGTTCCTGGTTATTTGACACAGTTTAATGCTCCCCATAAGGAAGTTGGGAAAGCAACAGTACAGCTAGCACTGGACTCATGGTGCCTATGTGCTCATGGTCTCACCCTGCTTCAGGACTTTGTTTTTCTCCTGCTTGTTCGTCACCAGGGGTCTCGGAGGTTCCCGCGTATCAGCAGCAAACGGGTTGGGTCCGGCTCTGCCACAGACATATTTGTACAATAACACTATGAAAGCTAAAATCCCAAACGCTGCTGCAAACCACATTATTGCTGGCGATAAGTCTGGCTGTGAAGCGACACCCCTGCCACAGATCGCGATTCCGATCTCTGTTCTTCCTGGTCTCTCCTGATTGGCTTATACCAGCGGCAGCGCAACCTACTCCAGCGAGCTACGTAAAATGCGCAAAATGACAGCACACGCACTGGACCTGTACTCTCCTTTCGTAATTGCGGCTAGACTTGACAATGCACTTTACTCTGCACGATCGACAGAGATTTAACCTACAGTTCATAAATAACAATTTCTCCAAAGTACAGTACAGTATGTCTATTTTTGAAAGCATTGTTACTTTACAGCATTTTTTTCACAGCTGCCTACAATTGTTGCTCAATACTGTATTAGTCTATGTCATTGTGAGCAACTTGGCACGGTTATTTCACAAAATGAAACGCATTTAATTATGTTTGCCTTTATTATTTTATTGAGTATAGTCATTATTTATACGAGTTAAGGGTGGTGTCTATCGCAGTATTAATATATCCATATGTTTGCATAGTCTACTGTAGTAATAAGTCAGTGCAGTTATAAACTCACAGGTATAGTAACAGCAAGGCGAATCAGTGTAAAATGTCAGGTTTTACAGTGGTTACAATAACTATAAATAATTACAAATAAGAAAATATATGTATCCCTAATCATTATTTTAGTATAGGCTACATGATCAGTACCACGTTGAAGGAAAAACGTATTCGTTTGTATTTATTAACGTATGTATTTACAGTATTGTATTACTAGGTTCCGAATTAGCTCATCATAATCACATCTCTTCTCATCCCTTATTTACCTCCGTATTTAATTGTGGCTAGTGACCTCAAGCAAGTAAGAATAGATATGCACATGCAACACTGGATTAATCGCGGATTAATAGTCTGCATACTTAATTAATTCATAAACATAATGGATCCAGCAGTGTTAACGGCGTCTGTTACAATTTGGGAATGCAAACCCAACATCAATTGTGTTTGCGGACACAAAGATTGAGATACAATACAAAATCAACCAGACCAGTCAAGGGTTAGATTTAGCATTTATGCTTCTAATGTAGGTTCAAATACGTCATGTCACAGATTAACATGCATGCATGAACTGAAGGGGATGAAATGTGGAATAAAGATAAACGGAAAATCTCCAAAAGCAGGACTGAAAGAGGGACAAATAGCAGTGCAAGGTTTAATAATTAACTCAGATCCATCTGCCAAATCTGCCCAAGCGAAACGGAAGTCATGTATAGTTTGGAGAAAAGAGAGCACTCTGGGTTTCTTGCAGAAAATAAACTTTTGCAATATTAAAAGGTATCATTTACTTGAATGAAAGCCATACAGTTAACAGCTGGGAAATACTGCTTAAGAATCGATGGCTTATCATACAAGATTGATTATGAGAGAGAGAGAGAGAGAGAGAGAGAGAGAGAGAGAAAGAGCGAGCAAATGTATTCTAGCCAATCTGACAAAAAGCTTCAGTTATAAGGACAATGAACACTAGGGGACGCCTTTAACTGCTATTATGTGTCCCGGGAAAGCATTAAAACACGAGAATCGCACAGTAGCAGGAGCATCGCCAGTGCATTAATAAGCATTAGCAGCTGAGCAAATGAAACTGGCCATGTAAACGTCGCGGTCACTGGTACGTTAATGCTTCATGAATTTCGCTCCATATGTTATAAAACATCAAGTACATTTCTGAATACATTTTCTCAGATTGCAGCATCTTCAAGGAACATGTCGTCAGCAGACCTGACAGAGTGGATGCATCCCAAGGGGAATGAAATAGAATTGTTGAGACGGGGGTGTCATTTATTTTATGGATGACATATGATGACCCCTTCAAAGAGAATAAAGTTTGTGTAAAGCTTGTATTTCTCCTTCATTTATTTTAAAACAAGGGAGGGGAAACAATTTAATATCACATTTTTTGTGTGTTTAATTAGCGTAAGAAGAACATAAATGCTCAGACCTTTTGTTGTGCAGTACCTTGTAATGCAATAGGCTGCTGAAATACTTTGCACCATTGTATTACACCACTAAGATACCTTGCTGCATTTTCTGCCCCAAATATAACCAGGAACCTCAGCCCTAATTAATTTCAAAGTGAGACATTAAATTGGGTTTTCTATTTAGTTGATGGTCAGGAATGAGCAGTTTCACAACCTCTGATTATGAGCATGGGGACTTGGTTTAATTGAATAAGTAGCTGCAAGTACTGCTCGCAAACGAGCCCCGTCAGATTAGTCACAGGGATTGTCATTAAGGTCCATTAGCTCACAAATAACCTACACTACCACAAGGAACTGACCTGGTCTTTCGTAATATTTGAAACTGCAGCCAATATGTGGATGCTTGCAGGTCTGGGGGAGCTGCCAACACACAGCCTTGCTCAAGACACATCAAGGTAAGAAATCAAGGGTGACAGATGGCTGTGCCCATGCAGAGCAGTGGAGCTGCGAACAGCAGGTATTATATTACAGCACAGCCAACGACTCCACTATGCGGCTAAAGCTAAAGAAAAAGAGGACCTGATTTTAAGAGCCTCAATCTGGCACAAATCCTGCAAAACAAGCAACCTTGTTTTCGACAAACCCATTTTAAATAGCTGGTTGAAAATATGCCATATTTTAGAGAGATTTGACATATATTTTAGTCTTTAATCCATATATTTATTGTCTATGTTGCATATCTAAGGCAAGGTTAATTTCTACAATATATCTGCAGGCAGCATCTAAGATCAATATATAGATTACAAACTAAAATGTACAAATTAGAAAAATATATGATCTACACATCTCTACCATATATTAAAATTATGCTTTTTTTCTGTGTGGGTCTCCTCAGCACCACTAGAGGATTGAATCATGCACAGTTCTCACCATTCCCTTTTTCAGGCTGGATTGGTTTGGTCTTGTACTGAGATTAGCACCCCATCCTTTTATTTAAAGTGAACTTCTCAAGGCAAATACAAAACAGTTCAAAACACACAAGCCAGTAAAACAGCTCCACAGCATAGGTATTGTTTGGCAGGGCACCAGCGACCTGCAGTGAGGCAGCATTTCTTTGCCAGAACAACACCGATCTGACAATGGGAACAGCTTGGAATAGGCCTGCCAACAGAGGTGTGGGACTGTCAGTCCATATTTTTCAGACTGGAAAAGGGTTGAATGTCAGACTTTGGCAACACAGAGGGTTAAACACTTTATTTGTATTGCTTTTTACCTTTTTGTGTTGCAAATATGCATGTTTTCAAATGAAGCAGAATTCATTATCAGCACTATATGATTACCCAAACACAATGGATTGATGACCAAGAACTTAAAAAAAAAAACTGACAGATGTGTGTTTCTCAGTAGAAAATGCGACAGGTATAGATTGAGGAATAATATGCTGAATTTGAACCGTAGTCGTCAGGCTAAAAAGCTCAGAAAAGAGTTTGCTTCCAAAAATGGATTCAACTCGTGTCTATAACTGGGATGCTGAGAGGACGCTTAGGGAATAAAGATACTTGCTCCAGCGATGCCTATCAAAAATACAGCACAGAAAATTAAATAAAGTCCACAGATCTTTCTCAGGCATGTTGGATTTCTTATGGCATTTTGCTGCTTTTGCAAAAGCAAGGGATTGGTGCAGCAGGAAGATCTGAAGGATGAAATCAGCTGGTGACAGAGGACATGCACACAGACCAAAATTGCAGGATGCGTGAATGCCGTCATTATTTACTGATGTGCACAGTGCGGAGGGAAAGCCAGAGGAAGGCTGTGCAAACTCTGGAATCATCCATGAACAGACACGGTACAGACAATCACGACGGCTCTCCAGAGACGCGTGCACAAACAACATTGCCTTTCCCAGGCAGCTGACAAAATAGTGTTGAAACGCAAGCCTTGGTGATTTGTGGAATTGCTTTTGAAGAAATATATGGCATATGTTAAGAGGTATAGCAAGACTACATGGGAAATAAACCAGAAGATTTTCTAGCTTGCGGCTCTGATTGTATCGAATCATTGAATTCAACATTGGGACAATACGTCAAAGACAAGTCCGAAGGCTCTGAGGAGTCTGGAGCAGCAGAATGGATTTATACGTTGGCATTGTGGTTACATGATGATGTTTTACAGCACACTAGTATTATTATATATGATACACCCTTTAATATAATAAAAATGAGAGTAATAATAACAACAATAACATTCTTTATACAAAGACCCATTCAAAGCTGAGAAAGAAGAGCATACAGTGCAAAACAAATCTGAAATGACTGCTGTTTTCTCTAGGCTCCTTACTAATTAGTTTAATCTCCTGGGGCATTTTTCTGTGTTGCAATTAAGCAATAATCCTCTTGGACAGCTCGACCCACTTGCCTGAAAGTCATATTTTGAGTATTATTATTATGATCATTAATACTATTTTTAGAGCCCCCCTTCCCCCACAGTAGAAGTCAACCTCTTCATAAATGCTGGTTTCTGGCCTCTAAATGTTTTAACTGATCGATGTCAGGTCGCTGCACATCAATTAAAGACAATTACAAAAATTATTCTGAGTCCCTGTTAGTCCAATCTGTCTGTGCCTGCACCATCTGGCACGTATCTTACCAAGCCAAAATATCATTTTTTAATTATTTATTTTTTTGCATGGCGACACTGTTATGTGTAGTTATGAGTAGATTATTAGTTCTGTCAAATTTTCATATGCATCGGAGGAAACACACGCACTGGGAGGAAGCCAACTGAAGTTCGGCTTCTGGGTACCAAAGCCCAACACAGGTTGTATTTTCGACTGAATCGCACAATGACAGGGCTGCATCTTGCCCAGAGAAAATAAGCCAGTGATGATGCATAAAATAATGTATTCACAATTGTTTTTTATTGAGTTTTACAGCTGTCCAAAAAGTCCTTTGTTGGGATTAAACAGATTAAAAACAGATTTCCTCTCTGAACCTTTGATGTATGTCTCCCAAGTATAAGAGAAAGAAAAGGCTTTGTTCTTAACGGGGAGAAAAAATGTGTCTGTATTGCAAATGGTGCTTTAGTATCAATGAAGGGTTTTTGTCTATACATTTTCCTGGACCGTATTGTATGGCAATTTTCATACACTAACCAAACTCAGTGGGCCAGCAGACCCATGGGCTAATTTGACTGCTGCGATCCGTAGGATAGACAGCCAAAGGAATATGGTGCCATTACTCCCTGAGCACAGCAGTGGGTCGGGGGTGAGGATTGTGAGCAAGCCCTGACATGTTTTCAATATAATTGTACTTAACCCACCCACTGTGCTTGACTCCTGGTTTTGTGACAGTTTTATAATTCTGGCACATGAATGGGGCCCTCAGCATCCATTTCTATCAGTGCTGGCAGTTCTGTATTGTCCATGGAGAGCTATGCGTACTGCTGATCATGTTGACCTTTGCATTTCACCTTGTTTCCAAAACCCTGGTTACTTCAAATAACACACAGATTACTTTAACATGATCACATTTTAATTGGCTCATTTATATTATTTTGTCATTTCGATTTACTTATCCATCCGGTTTTGAAAATATAATAACTGCCCATTAAAAAAGCAATTGATCTATATCCTTGCATTCCTTTAACATAACTAACTAACATCTATTGTACTCTCGTTCCTCCCTCTTGACACGGAAATGTGGGTTTCATCATGTCAGGAGAAGTAATTAATTTATAAAGATAAAAAGTTCCTTTGAAAACAGGAACCTATATTCAACATGCCTATTAGTAGATCCCGAGGAGCAGTGAGATAAATAATAATGCATAGTGAATGTATTAATCTTGTGAGGTCTAATCTTACTATATGTGATTAACTCTATAGCACTGAGGATAAAGTGAGTATCCTGGAACAGAATAATAAGCTGGGGATTGATAGAGCACTAAACATGAGATAGTTTTCTCTTTAACACAGCGTTTTAATCATGGCCAACTGCACTGCCTGCCAATTGTGTTTAAAGGGAAAACACGCAAAGAATTTTCAGTTTTAGTGAAATGGAGAAACGTTAAATGGGTACACAAAATAAAAAGAAAAAATAATGAGTTAAACTTAGCACTCTGTTAAACTTAAAGACATTATTGCAATGTGCCAAAGGTCATGTGAACTGTCTAGTTCCCTTGGGTTTCAATTAAGGTATTTTAATTAGATATGCATAAAAAGAAAATGTAGTTTCAAATTTAAATGAGAAAAGTGGGATATCATCAGGAATCCTATGCATTTTGATAAAACTAAACTAGTAATTATTGGATGCGATACAGTATGAGCTCAAGAAGAAAAGAAAACATACTGAAAAGCATTATTCAGCAAATTCAGACAAAAATGTATACTTCTTAAAGATGAACTGTGAAAAAAATAGCGCATATAGCCCAGTGCCCTACTCTCAATGCAAATAAAAAGGTCAGACAAATTGAGACTAATACAATATGTATTGTTTTTGTTGTTGTTGTTGTTTTTCCGCAGGCCTGGCTGTCAACACAATGCATGGATGGAGAAATGGAATCGCAATGAGAGATGTAAACACTACGCTGTAATATCGCAGCCTGGTAGGGAGAAACTCGCCACCATGGCAACAAGAGTAAGCCCAGTAATAAACAACAAATGGCTTGTGAAACTGCGCGCTGAATAAAACAAAATGCTTCGCGCCATAAAGATGACAGTTGACAGTAGGAACCCATCTCATCACTGCGGTTCATCTTCAAGAAAAGAAAGGGGAAATGAAAGAGGCTAATATTAACACATTTATTATATATGATATTATATTATACTTGGCTGTACTTGGCTGGCTTTTAATTCAGTGAAGAAAAAGATATAGGCAGTTTGTTCACATTCCTTCTTATGAAAAAAAAAAAGCTAAATTTGACTCATGAAGGTGCCAAGCCGATTTAACACCATACAGGGTCAAAGTCTGACTTACAGGGTAAAGCAGCAATGCAATGCCTATTATCTCTGCCCCGTACACAACCTGAGACATGATTTGGCTACTCTGACACTAAGAGATTTTTGTATACTTTAATTAGTTTTACAAATAACAAAATTAATAACATAGGACATATTCTAAGGCTAAGCAATTTGCTAAAACAGTCTTATATTTAAGGCTATATATAATTTCAGGATGCACACAATATAAGAGTGTATTCCTGATCCCCTAGCGCTGATATATTGGAGGTTTCAAATAAAGATTAGTCAAACAGTGTGATATATTGCAAAGCAGATGCATATATTCTTCACAGAACCCTAACAGAAAGTAAATCAATTCTTAATAGCCTTGTGCAATTTGCTGCTTTGTCTGTAATGCTATAAAAGGAACAAATTGTAGCTTTGATTTTTCTGGCATTTATGTAACTACGTGATATCTCACCTTGAATTACACTGAAGGGTATTGATTAACTTACTTGTAATTTGTAAAACTTAAATGCGATAGACTGTGGTCAGGAGCAGAGAAAAGCACGCAATCACAACATTTGGGAAAATTATCAGCCCACCTTATCTTCTGTGTGTCTCTTTTGTTGAGTACGGTACAGGGTATGGTTGTTCTTGCTTCTGTTCCCACAAGGCAGGCAGCGATTTTCAATTCGACATTTGCACAGCAAGCTCATTCTTGCTGTGTTAATCAACAGTTAAAGGTGATAAAGGTGAAACCCTGAGACAAAGAAAGATTAAATTGCATTCCCTACATCTGCTGCTCTCCAAACTATTCTGATTATGTTAAAAGCAACAGGAGAAAATGTTCACGCAAAAGACATGTGTCTGGTAACTTCTTATTTTCTTCATTTTTTAAAAATAAACTTTTATTAAATATTGAAATTAAAAAACATCTTTCTAATGGAATCAGAAAAATACCATCATCCTATTGAGGCTTCTGATGTTCATTTCGTGAATTTGGTGACAGGATTAAAAACCCCAAAACACATAAATGTTTCCACTCTTCATTCTAACCCTCTGTTGTGTCATCATTTTGAAAAAGAACAATACAAGCTACACTTAAATGTGTAGTGCATTCAGCAAGAGTTTTTCAATGTGTTTTTTGAATTATTTATATTGATTTTGCAGGACTGACTGTAGAATCTGAGCAAGGAAGACTCTTGTTCCAGTAAAGTCAGTGCCTTCTTAATTGATTACTTGGCAACTGTATTATACCAAACAAACTTTCTCTGACCTTGGCTTGGTCTTGATATCATTGGACACTAGTGTTTGTCTGGGTGAACTATTGCAGCAGAACTTTCCCCACAAAAAAAACACAAATGTTTTAATATGCATCCTCTGTTTGGATGCCCAACATCATCCCCTGGGAGAGATATGTAAACCATATCAATGCGTTGGCAAGTTTGCAGACTGGGGAATAATAATATATACACACACACTGCAGGCCAAACATTTACCAGCAAAGAAAGGATGTAGATATTGACCACGGGAGAATGGCTGGTTCCTCTTCTCTCCCTGGATTGCTAATCTATTTTTCTGCCTGATCAGATAACTGACAAGTCTCCCTCTTCCAGTAATGGATAGTGCCAGAGATCCTGCCTCCCCCACCTCCCCCACAATGTGTCTTTTTTCTCTCAAGGACACCATGACCACTCTCGTGATAGCTTGGACAAGGCTACACTGCCAGCATTGATAGTATTTTATAACAAGATTCCCATACATCTACTAACAATATCGCTGGTTCACAAAGCAGCCAGAGTACAAACAAACTCTCCAGGAGTTCACCGAACATTAGAGGTAGTCAGAATCAAATCCCATCCGGTGGTCTGTCCCACTCAGGTAACACTTGGGAAGCTAATGAACCGTGTCAGCTGTAGGAACACACACAGTTCATTATGGCCTGGGTTCACTTCCCTCACTTTGGTGGAAAAGCAAGTAAAGGGGAATGAGGCAATGTGAACAGAGATTGAAGGCTTGATTTAATTTTGGCAACCCCACCGCACTCTGTAACTACAGAAAGACTTCAGTAAATCACTCTGGTGTTTGAAATGCACAGGACTGTGGTGAGAAATGTGGCAGTTATTCTGTTTCCATTACACTTGATGGATGTGTTGATCTTTTAAGTCATAGTGCTACAGCTGCCCATTACCTTTGATATGAACCTGAGCAGTAAGCCTTCTGTAAATGTCGCAGAGTGCTAGGAAGCTGACTTTTTCCAGGTCTAGGAGAGTGTTCTTGTTTCTTTCCTCCCAGGTCTGCTTGGCTGAAATACATGTGAAGTGTAAGCATAGCATAGACCAGTATCAAATCAATCAACCACATTTTCTGCGGCACAAAGCCTATTTTGATTAGACTGCTCTAAAAGAAGGATTGCAGTAGGGTAAGGGAAAATTAGACTCAGAGCCTCAATACAAACTGTATCATTGCTCAGATGCTCATAAGAACATGAGAACACATGAAAGTTTACAAATGAGAAGAAGCCATTCAGCCCATCATGCTCGTTTGGTGTCCTTTAATAACTAAGTGATCCAAGGTTACTACTACTAACTTCAACCACATCGCTGAGGAGTTTGTTCCAGATTGTAACAACTCTCTGTGTGAAGAAGTATCTCCTTTTTTCCATCTTGAATGCTTTGAAGCCCAATTTCCATTTGTGTCTCCGGGTGCGTGTGTCCTTGCTGATCTGGAAAAGCTCCTCTGGCTTGATGTGGTCGATGCCTTTCATGATTTTGAAGACTTGAATCA
The DNA here is from genome assembly GCF_036373705.1 of Amia ocellicauda. Classification (NCBI taxonomy): domain Eukaryota; kingdom Metazoa; phylum Chordata; class Actinopteri; order Amiiformes; family Amiidae; genus Amia; species Amia ocellicauda. Next base: position 23,295,091 of record NC_089852.1, on the reverse strand, counting down.
AGTCCCCACGTGTTCCAAGGGGAAAAGGTTCAGTTCCCTCAGTCTCTCAGTAGGACATTCCCTTCAGACCTGGAATAAGTCTGGTTGCTCTCCTCTGAACTGCAGCGATATCTTTCTTGAAGTGTGGAGCCCAGAACTGTACACAGTATCCAGATGAGGTTTAACTAGTGCATTGTACAGTGACTTTCCTTGTTTTAAATTCTACACTTTTTACAATATACTGTAACATTCTGTTTGCCTTTTTATTGCTTCCCCACATTGTTTGCATGGAGAAAGTGAGGAGTCCACATAGACTCCTAGGTCTTTCTCATGTATTACTTCATCTAGTTCTATTTCTCCCATAGTGTAATTATAGTGGATATTTTTGTTACCTGCATGTAATACCTTGCACTTGTCCACATTGAATTTCATCTGCCAGGTGTCGGCCCACAACTGAATATTATCCAAGTCCCTTTGAATAACCTGTGCTGCTGAGATTGTATCTGCTGAGCCACCTATTTTAGTATCATCTGCAAATTTGACAAGTTTGCTAACTATCCTAGAGTCCAGATCATTAATATAGATTAGAAACAGCAAAGACCCTAGTACTGATCCCTGTGGAACTCCACTAACAACCTCACTCCAGTTAGAAGCAACTCCTCTAATTGACACCCTCTGTTTCCTATACATCAACCAGTTCATAATCCTACTTACAGTACCGTGAATGCCTACAGCTTCCAATTTGAGGATCAGTCTTTGGTGTGGAACCTTATCAAATATTAAGTATATCATATCACATGCTTTCACATGATCTACAGCTGCAGTTGCATGTTCAAAAAATTCTAATAAATTAGTGAGACATGATTTGCCTTGTCTAAACCCATGTTGACTATCTCCAAGAATATGGTTTTCATTACGATGCTCCTCTATTTTCTGTCTAATCATTTTTTTCCAACAGTAATACTCATTTAGAACATTTGCCACATAATGTTTGTTTTCCAGGATACTTCAATTTTTGCCCTTTATCTGTTTCACTTCCTCCCTTATTGTCTTCTTGCTGTTGTAATATTGAAAAAAGCTCTTTGCATTAGTTTTAGCTCCAAGAGCTATGTTCTTCTATTTCCCTTTTTGCTTTCCTGATCCCTTTCTTAAGATCTCTTTGCAGTTCAACATATTCATTGTATTTTGTTTAGTCTCTATCCCTTTTGTATACGCTATACAACATTTTCTCTCTTGATATTTTTTTGCAAACTTCTATTAAACCATTTTGGCCAATATTTGTTGGTCCTCAATTTGCTAAGTTTTGGTACAAATTTCTCCTGAGCCTCAAGTAGTACTTTCTTAAAATATAACCATCCATTTTCAACTGAATCTGTATCCAGTGTGCTCCAGTCTACCTCTTCTAAGTGCGCCTCATACCTTCAGGGTTTGGTTTTCTAAAATTGTAAACCATTTTAGACTTGGTTCTTGGTCCTAGACTCCTAGGTCTTTCTCATGCATTACTTAATCTAGTTCTATTCCTCCCATAGAACCATGTACCTGCATGTAATACCTTGAACTTGTCCACATTTAATTTTATCTGCCAGGTGTCGGCCCACAACTGAATATTTGAATAGCCTGTGCTGCCAAGATTGTATCTGCTGAGCCACCTATCTTAGTATCATCTGCAAATTTTAAAAGTTTGCTATCTGGGATAGTTAGCAAACTTTGCACATGATACTAAAATTGCTCAGATGTTCCCAACACACCTCCACCAAGTTGTCAGCATTCAGCGTGAAGATCCATGTCTGGCCCCTGCATGTCACCCAAGACCAAGTAGAGAATCAGTCGAGCGGAGTGGAGTCAATTAATCACATGTGTTCATTATGGGTTGCATTGGTTTTGCATTGAGTTCTGAGGCATCTGGTTTATCATGGTTGCTTAAAGACTGTCACGCATGCCAAGCCTGTATTGTTTTTCGCACATCCTCCTGTGAAATGAAGGCCATGATTAGCAAGGCACAGGGTGCATCTGTTTTAAACGGAGTCTCTCACTCACTTCTCTGTTAGAAAATGCTCGCTCTCTCTCTCTCTCTCTCTCTCTCTCGCCCTCTCATTATTCTTATAGATCTCTCTTATAGATTTCACACATTTTTCCAGCTTGGTGGTTCCTGCACAGCCACAAACAAAAGAGCTCCTTCTGAACAGTTACACAATCAATGTGAGGGCTTCATCATTAACACATAAGTTAACCATTACATTTGTGTGCGTATATATATGAGATCAGAGGCTTTGCTGGCGTCAGCTGTAAAACAAAAGCTGCAGATAGATCTAAATGAGGGGTAGCCTTCATCCAGCAGTGGATCAACATAGGATGATGATGCTGATGAAGGTAATGATGATGTATCCCTACATGCACTTCACATTGAACATGCCGTGCAGATAAGAGGCAAGCTTGCGTGAACTGTGCCAAACGGTGCGTGCGCTGGGAAAACATTAACAGCCTGCATCACACTGTGAGCACTAGGCGGTCCAGTGTTGGGAACAGGGCTTGTTCACAGGAGGGGTCTGGCTGACCTGACTTTTCCTCTGACTCACTCACATCACCCCGAGCAGCAAACCTCACCCCCCTGAGCTCAGTCCTTTGGATGAGATGTGAAGCCAGTATTGTTTCAAGTGCCTATGTAGCAGGAGTTATGAATACAGAGTCCAAACCCCTAGAGTCTGTGAGTTGCCTTGGATAAAAGCATCTTCTGAATGACTCATCTTATTCTAATAATTATTACGCTTACCATTTAAGGGATTAGCTTTGCATCAAGGTGCCTTTTAGGACACGACTCCAACCTCTATTGTGATTCTCTGGTGAAATAACCTGTGGAAGTGTTCCCTGTCATCACAGAGACTCCCAGTGGTTTTGCCAAACTTTAAGAGCTATGGGAAGCCATGGGAATAGAAGGCTGCCCAGTCTCTATGATGTCTGGCTCAGTAAGAAAACCTTAGTGATAAATAAAATAATAAAACCTCACTGTAAATGAAAGGCCAACTTCAGACTTCTTTAATGTAGAAATCCTTTACAAAATGCCTATTCTCTCACACCTGGACGTCTAGCCAGGGATCTGAGGCAAACACACAAACAAGACGGGATCTTAACCCCATCCTGACAGCAACTGTCTATTACATTGCAGCATACTGTGAAAAAAGAGCCAGGGACAAATCGAGTTTTCTGTTTTCTTCCCCCTAGCATTCATGAATACTTCATCAGGCACGTGCATCTGCAAATCAAGTTTCCACTGATCAGGACCCACAACAGCATGCAAGAGCAGAGTTTTATTAGATTTTATTTCTCCTTAATTTTTCTGCAGGAGAACAGAGAATGCACGAGTCAATGCTCTAAAAACAACAACAACTACTTGCAACTAAATAACCGTGACAGAAAAAAAAAAGACCTTCTGGCCTTCCATGCTTTCATGTTTTAAAACACTTTCAATGTAATATGCACTCCACGCTGGCTAATACAGCCTGGAATAGAACTTTGACACCACTGTCTGGGAGTGCCCATTACTCAGGAAAAACGGATTACCAACAAAGCCGCTGCAATAACAGGCCGAAAGTGTATCATCAGGAGGAAGGGGGTGGGGATTTGTGGCAGGTTACTTACTCGCTGCCTTATCAGATTGAGTAGCTAGTTCACAGCTACAGTAATCACAGGCAGGGCATCAGGGGCGGAAGCTGGGATTATCACAGACCGATGGGAAGGGGCCAGGGAGCAGAAGTTTCAGTTTCAGCTTGGCTGCTCAAGTAAAGAGTGAAAAGTGCGGCTGTAGTGGAGAAAGGTGGAGGAGGCGGGGGGTGGGGGGATTTGGAGCTAGGTTCTACCTAATTGAAGAGCAATCAGACTCTGAATTGGATTTTGAAATGCAAGTACTTTGAAGGAACCTATTGATTAAGGTGAGAGCTTCTAATCAGCCCAAATCTGGTATGAAGGTTGTTTTCTTTTCTATGCTTACTGTGTATATGCCACATTAACGCACATACTAAATGCTGGCTTAGCAATACATTGTAGTGGTCTAGCAAGAAAAAAATCATAGAAAAGCAAAATTAAAAAAAGCATTAGGGACAGTATAAGGTATTTTTGCACTTTTTGTACTTTGTATTGTGCTTATATTTTGTAAGTCGCCCTGGATAAGGGGCGTCTGCTAATAAATAAATAAATAAATAAATAAATAAATAAATAATAATAATTATTATTATTATTATTATTATTATTATTATTATTATTATTATTATTATTATTATTATAATTAATAATAATAATAATAATAATAATAATAATAATAATAAGAGTATCATTATAGTTGGACTTTATTTTAAGTTTATTGCACCTAGGCTGATATAAAACTTGTTAGTCCTCTGTGGGCAATATTAACCCTCCCAAAACATCCATATCTGTCAAAAAAGCCAACTGTAGCTGAACTCAGGTAGTGTCTTACCTGTCTGCCAAGCCCTTTAATGTTATAGATTGGAGGTTTTTAATGATCTGTGAGAAAGATCAGGGGGAGTGCACTTCTGGGGGCGTTTGCACTTCTTCTTCTGTCTGCTTTGATCTCTGATTCTGTCCGACGCACCTGCCATTCTCTCTCTTTCTCTCTGGCTTTGTATTTTCTCTCAAAGAGACCTTTTTGTTTTTCACATTTGAAACTGCACTGTTGTCTCATTTGCTTTCCTACCCTCACCCCAGTACCTTCCTCACCAACATGGAGAAAAAGTCAGTGTAGTACTCTGAAATGCTCTGATATGTACCAGAATCCAAGAGGAAACTAAAGACAGGCATTTGTGCTCTGTCTTTGGGTTTCAGTCTTTCATTCTCCTTTTCCCCTATTGTTTCTCATAAAGTTGTCTGGTGTGCAAATTTGTGTTCCACAAAATTGTGACCACCTGCATCACCCCACAGATGCGTAAGGAATTCAATCTCTTAGCAGAAATCCGTGTAAATGCTGTGGAAAGTTGTTGTTGTAAACTGGGAAGCAGCAGGCAATCCTTTTAGGGTCCTAGGGTTTCCTTTCTAGGGTTCAGAGCTGTGTGCAACAATCATTTTCTTCCCCATTACACTTTTTAGACCCAGAAAATGTGAATTCATAATACAACAGAAATAGAGCACACATACTCAAAAGTAAGGAATGAGAGCCATGGCAAATAGCCTTTCAATGTCTGTAGCAATTTCTTTTTTTATAGTTTAGGTGCATCACAGATGTTGTTAGGATTGACTCTTTGGTGCACAAAGGGATACATTTAAAAAGGAAAGAATCAAGTGATCACAGTATTTAAGAATACAAATGTAGAAAACAGCTTAAGTTTCCAAAATAATATAACAGATTTTCTATTTGAATGCTTATGTGAAGAAGCCCCTTTATATACCACAGAGCCCAAGAGGATCCTGAGAGGCAATTGATAATTGATGCATGTCAGAGAATGAATAGAGTCTACAGTTTCTAAATAAATAAACACGTCAATCAATAAATAAAGATGTAAGGGCCTGGCTTTAAAGATCTTTATTTTAAAGCGTGCATTTCCCCTTGTACACGTCTGCTCAATTCAGTGACTGTGAAATCAGAGCATTTGTGAACTGAACTGTACTTTGTCATTTGTCAACCGCTGTGTCTCAATGACAGCGCAGGGAAAGCAGGTGATAAGCCTTCCTGTGATTCAGAGGCTGGGAGCAGAATGAGGCGATACAAAAACATTTTCTGCTTGTGTATGTCAAGTGTGTGTGTTTCAGTGGGTGGGAGTGGGGGCAGGGGATGAGACTCTGAGGCAAAGAGGATTCCAACTGGAGGACTGGCATTATTCTGCAAGATGTTCAGGGACAGAGTGTGTGAGTGTGAAAAGGTCATTCTTCTCCAGGACTGGCTCAATCTGCAGCACTTCAGAAGACATGTAAAAAGACAGCCATCCACATCCAGGGAGTGTAAACAACACATAATGAGCAATAAGACCAACATGTAATAATTGAACACGTTGGCCATACTAACATCGAGCCTCCTTGACACGGAGATCAAGGCACAAAATTGATGCACTCAAATGCGGAAGTATCTGGTAGCTTGGGCTCATCCATCAAAGAAAAGAAAAGCTGATATTTGTGTGTGTATGTGGGGAGTCAGTTTAAAAGGACAGGGTGCAAAATAAAATAAAAATAATTGCATGCATACATATATGCGTATGTTTGAAGGAGATTGACAATGTGCTTGGCTGCCATTTTGGGCAATGAAGACGCGTTTGTGTTGCTGTGCATTTAAAACTTCACTCTTCACTGGTATGAAGTACTGTACACTGCAGTCACTGAGCAGATGAGGCTATGAAACTCCTGCTATCCTGAGAGTGAACTTCACAACTACAGAATATTTTAAGAAAATGTTAATGAATCATGAATTCTGGAATCCTGTTTTGTGTTCAGCATACGTTTATCATATGCTAATCAGGCAGCAAAGAAGGCAAGAACGTTTTACTGGTAACGTGAGAGAGAGCAATGGTTAAAGCAGTTGCATTTGTTTGTCATACCCAGTTCAATTCCATTCATTTTATTTAGCTGGGTAGTGAGGGCTTTATGTAATTAGTGCTCCCTTGCGTCCTACACAAGAACTGGGCCATCAGAGTTACAGGGGCTCATACCCACTTACCAGATCACACACTGCATCTCTATTGCATTAACCTTTCATTTATTTATTTTTTTACAATGGTCCCAGCTGCCATATTGATTCTGCGCTTTGTGTGGAATAAGGGGGAAGGAGGGTAAGTCAGAGAATCTCAAATCGAATGGCATTTTTGGATTATATTGCCTTTTCTGCACTTTATTATATTGGAATGGCTAATCCTCCTGTATATAGGAAAACACGTTCCTAGATTCCCTGCCAAGTCCACCGTGAGCCACTGAAACTAAGCAAATACTCCCAGATCCTGATAATCTTGTGTCCTGTCTCTCAGCCTTGCCAGCATTCAAGTATTCAAAAGCATCATGCACTCTATTCCCCACTACAGAGAAAATCAACTTGTACTTGTACATGTAGAAATTATATATGTGATATATATAGAGATGTTTTCATCTGTTTAGTAAAACTATAGTTTGCGGCACAAGTATGTGCTACAAATTACAAGAAGATATTTAAACCAGAGAAAGAAGTAAAAAGGTTTTCTGGAGGTTTCCATTCACAGAGACATATAAAGAATTTTTTGCTGATAAAAGTATTTTTATACAGTCTTGTATCAGTACTTCAAGGCATGATTCGATGTCTCTCCCTCTCCCTCATGCTCAACTCCATAGAAATGAAAAGCAAATGTGTTGCTGCCAGCAGTGAATTATGTTTTTAAAAACAGATTTTTAAAACGCTGTCATTTTCTGCTTGCTTTGCAGTTGTCTGAGCTCAAAGTCACTGTAGTGTGTCCTGTGCTGGACTAACTCTGAAGACAGATGGCAACATTTTAGTCTCCAGTCATAGCTTCAGAAATAGTATTATTTTCATGGCTATTATATGCATTATGCCGGTGCTATCAATCTATACATTAATTTAAGAACATTCAGAAGAGGTATGTACCTTTTGCATGAATGCTAAGAGCCAATACAATGACTTATTTTTCCTTGTGTGATTCTGTATTTACAAATGTGTTACAATTACAATGATTTAAATTAGTGATTTAAATATATATATTTTTTTTCCAATTTCTTTCATACACTGAACTTTTCAAGCAAATGTAAATGTTGTAAACAGTTGTAAAATCAATGCACTGCTGTCCCGTTGGTTGTAAAGCACAGAATAAACACAAAGGTAACATTTATTCCTTAGGTAGCATTAGAGATACAGGATATCAGAGAGAAAGTTGAAGAAATAAGCAGCAAGTTTTGAGGAGTTTTGTTTTGTCAGCTATTCATGGGAATCATAGTCCACAATATTATATTATGAGGTAGTGTATTTTAGCACATTCCCCGCCAATATGATTACTTTGATTTATCAAATTGAAGACCCTGAGCTCAGAAGGCTGCTATGGAATCTCACCAGGCTTCCCACCATCCAAAACAGAAAAAATGTGTCCTGATCTGTGAGCTGGGATTCAGATAGTAGAGAACAAGCCGAGTCATCCCCCCAGCAGCTAATCGCTCACTGCTGTCAACTCCTTGAACAGCTTCAATGTCTCCCCATTTCAGCCAGCCACTACGTTATTATGCCAATGGTAAATTATGTTGTACCTTAATGAATCCAACTGCCAACCAACAGCAACTGATACCTCAGACACATTGTGTATTCTGAAAGGCATTTGTTTTTAATATTCTGGCAAGATCATCACAAGATAAACTATCATCTCTCACAGATTTTGTAGGTCTGCACTATTTAATCTGAAAAACACTTATCACTTACAAAAAACAACCCACTCTGGTGCCTTGTTAGCATGGGCGTCACTAGACCCCTTATACTGGGGCACGTGCCCCAGTATAAATCTGCTGTGCCACAGTAAAATCTCAAGTTTGAGTTTTAACAATTTACTTCATTTATCAGTGCATTCATTTAGATTGATAATCTAAATGCAACGCAGTAACCCAATCAACGCTTGTAAAAGCAACACAATTTAACCAAAAACAACAAACAAACTGATGTGTGTGTGCCTGTGTGCTTGCTATAATAGCCACTGCAGCGTGCACCCAGGTGTCAGCACGCAAGTCAGAATTGAAGTAGGTTTTGTTATTTGCATATACAGTGTATGCCTTTTATGCCGTAAAACATGTTGAGAATGTACAGTATGTTGAAGATACTTAAATAAATATTTTCATAAAGATTAATATCTCTACATGTTTACCTTTCCTAGTACTTGTTGCAGTGTAGGAACAGTGGGTTAAGCAAGGGAAGTTTCTATAGTGCATTGTGTTGCACACTTCTTGCATGAAGCAGGCTTTTAAGGAAAAAAAAACGATATGAGTAATGGGGGGCTTGTGCCCCAGTAGAGCTTTATGTCTAGCAACGCCCCTGCTTGTTAGCTTTAACATTATGCACCAATTGTTTGCTTTGCAATGTTCTGGAACTTAGGAACTAGAGTGTTTCTGGTTGGTAATTTCATCTCTCTCTCTCTCTCTCTCTCTCTCTCTCTCTCTCTCTCTATATATATATATATATATATATGTATATATATATGTATATATATATATGTGTATACACTCACCTAAAGGATTATTAGGAACACCTGTTCAATTTCTCAGTAATGCAATTATCTAACCAACCAATCACATGGCAGTTGCTTCAGTGCATTTAGGGGTGTGGTCCTGGTCAAGACAATCTCCTGAACTCCAAACTGAATGTCTGAATGGGAAAGAAAAGTGATTTAAGCAATTTTTTGCGTGGCATGGTTGTTGGTGCCAGACGGGCCGGTCTGAGTATTTCACAATCTGCTCAGTTACTGGGATTTTCACGCACAACCATTTCTAGGGTTTACAAAGAATGGTGTGAAAAGGGAAAAACATCCAGTATGCGGCAGTCCTGTGGGCGAAAATGCCTTGTTGATGCTAGAGGTCAGAGGAGAATGGGCCGACTGATTCAAGCTGATAGAAGAGCAACTTTGACTGAAATAACCACTCGTTACAACCGAGGTATGCAGCAAAGCATTTGTGAAGCCACAACACGTACAACCTTGAGGCGGATGGGCTACAACAGCAGAAGACCCCACCGGGTACCACTCATCTCCACTACAAATAGGAAAAAGAGGCTACAATTTGCACAAGCTCACCAAAATTGGACAGTTGAAGACTGGAAAAATGTTGCCTGGTCTGATGAGTCTCGATTTCTGTTGAGACATTCAGATGGTAGAGTCAGAATTTGGCGTAAACAGAATGAGAACATGGATCCATCATGCCTTTTTACCACTGTGCAGGCTGGTGGTGGTGGTGTAATGGTGTGGGGGATGTTTTCTTGGCACACTTCATATTCATATTAATTTTTAAACAACACAATACTAATGTTATAACTTTGGAAGAGTTCAGAAATCAATAATTGGTGGAATAACCCTGATTTTCAATCACAGCTTTCATGTGACTTGGCAAGCTCTCCACCAGTCTTTCACATTGATGTTGGGTGACTTTATGCCACTCCTGGTGCAAAAATTCAAGCAGCTCGACTTTGGCTTGGCTTGGAACTTGGAATCATCCATCTTCCTCTTGATCACATTGCAGAGGTTTTCAATGGGGTTTAGGTCTGGAGATTGAGCTGGCCATGACAGGGTCTTGATCTGGTGGTCCTCCATCCACATCTTGATTGACCTGGCTGTGTGGCATAGAGCATTGTCCTGCTGGAAAAAACAATCCTCAGAGTTGGGGAACATTGTCAGAGCAGAAGGAAGCAAGTTATCTTCCAGGACAACCTTGTAGGTGGCTTGAATCTGCACGATTACAGCCTTGCTGAAGCACCCCAAGATCATCATCGATCCTCCACCAAATTTCACAGTGGGTGTGAGACACTGTGGCTTGCAGGCCTCTCCAGGTCTCCATCTAACCATTAGATGACCAGGTGTTGGGCAAAGCTGAAAATTGGACTCATCAGAGAAAATGACCTTACTCCAGTCCTCTACGGTCCAATCCTTATGGGGTATTGTGCAAACCTCAGCCTGACTCTTCTTTGCATTGATAAAATACTTTTTTCTAGCTTTGCACGACTTCAGCCCTGCCCCTAGGAACCTGTTTTGAACCATCCTCACTGTGCACTTCACCCCAGCTGCCGTTTGCCATTCTTTTTGTAGGTCACTTGATGTCATCCTACGGTTGTTGAGTGACATTCGAATGAGTTGGAGGTCACCCCGGTCAGTGGATAGTCGTTTTCGCCCTCTGCCGTTCTGTAGCTTTGTTGTCCCCAATGTCTGCTGCTTGCCCTTGTTCTTATGAACCGCAATCTTTGAAATTTTAAGGATGGAAGTAACCCAACGCTCACTGTATCCCTCTGCCAGTAAAGCCAGAATTGAACCCTTCTTTTCCTCACTCAAAACTTCCCTTTTCAACTCTTTTGGCATGGTCAGTAGTTATTTTTTATCCCAATTACTTTTGTGGTACTACTAGCACTGTTTTTGCCATCCAGCTGGTCCTATTGCAAGAGGATAGCAGCAATGGTTTTTATACTTTTCCTCATTAAATACATTTGGGTCAGGTGATCACCTAATCAGTACCTCATTCAGGAGAACTTAGAGTGGTCTCTTAATTTTTTCCAGAGCTGTATATACACACACACTCGCATCTGTCTCTCTTCTTGGACTCGAACATCCAGCCAGGAGATTGTTGCAAAACTCTTTTGTGGAGGCATGGTTCAGGACTTGTCTCCTCCATACACTTTCATCCCTGTTTAACATTGTCTGCAAATAGAAATTCCTATCTCTACAGAGTGAGATAATAAATGTATATTTATGGCAACAGCATAGCATTTAATCACACACACACTGAAACAGAAAATGATAAAACATTAACTGGTCAATAAACACAGCTAAAAAGATTAATCTTGTTTTACAAGAGGCTGTTAATGACAAAGGTACATATCCTTTTTAAACTGTGTTACTATATTACACAATTGTTAGTGCTAGAGCATTCTTTAAAATAGGAGTGCTTATATAAGACATATTATGAAGCAGTATTATGAAGAAATATGTAGATGCTTCCAACACATTTATATAAACAAACAATTAAAAATATGGGCCAGTATTTTGAGCTGGTTTATCAGGGTACAGCTTACAAGTAAAGTCCATTCTACATCAACTGGGAAGAAGCGTGCTCACTGAAACATTGTATTCATTGAGCAAAGCCATCAGATTGATCAAGAATTGAAGACATTGACTTAACAGAAATGATATGAGCTTAACTTCCTAAACTACTTTCAGACACTACCTTAGCTCTGTCAGACACTGCATAACCAAAGAGCATGAGAATGCAATTAAGTTGAGAAGAACTTCAGCATGAGGAACACGTAGAATTGACAATAAGAGAACAAATAATTGTGAGGAACAGAGTAGGATCAGCAGAATATCAATAAGCTGCACAGTAGACGCTGTAATGAAAACAAATTTTAGGCATATAATAGACCCTACACAGGTCCGATCTCTCATTACATCAAAAGCTTCTGTACACATGATCAGGTCTGCATGAATCATTTTAAAAGGAGTATCGAGTAATATATTTTGAATCCCTCACATGATGTATTGACAACATGGTGATCAGAACCGGAGCCAGAGTCTGCCCTCACCCCTAGGTGGTGGAGTGACCTACCCACCGTGGTCAGACGCAGGTACCGTCCCTGACCACTTTCCAGCTGAGCTCAAGACACACCTATTGAGACTGTACCTGCTACACCTCAGGCAACATCTCCTGGACAGCATGCTTTGGTTTAACGCACGTTCTTGTTGAAACTGATATACTCCCTGCTGCTCTTGATTGCAAATGTATTTTTAGCACATTTTATCATCTTACTGTAACTGCTTCTGCAATATTGATACTTATGCCCGCTCTACCCCTCAGCACACACCAGGGTTGGGACTCAACTGTATTTTTGACTTATTTTAGCTCATATGTACTAGGGTGTATGCTTATCTAATTCTATTTTACAGTTATCGCATTTGCTGTGTTTTCTAATGCTCTGACAAACTGTAAGTCTCCCTGGGTAAGGGTATCTGCTAACAAACAAAATGAGCAAATTAATATAATAATTATCATGGCAGTTGCAAGATGCAGTCCACTGGGAGAACTACTATCTGAGAACTATTACACTATTAGTTTAGCACTATGACTTATGTTGTTAGTGTTAATAAAATAGTATGGGAGCAGACAAAAGAGCATGCTAAATTCAGATTACACAGATTGGTAATGCTCTGACTTCCTCAAAACTTTCCTAGAGTTCAGTTGCCTGGCAGCTAACAAGGCCTGAGCAGACCATGCCTCAAGGGCTCTGCAGAATGAAAAGTTTCCCCTTTCAACTCAGAAAGTTGCCTGACATCTTATTAAAAAGCAGGCACAATCGTTTTTTAACTAGCCTCCATTTATACAGACATGCTCAAATTTGTTGGTACCCCTCAACAAAAAACAAAGAATGCACAATTGGCATCCACCATTGTTTATCCATATTTAATAGAAATCAGACTTTGCTTTTGATATTGTTTTTCAACATAATATTGTAAATAATAAAACAAATCAAAATGGCATGGACAAAAATAATGGGACCCTCAAACTAATATTTTGTTGCAAAACCTTTAGAGGCAATCACTGCAATCAAACATTTTCTGTAGCTCTCAATAAGACTTCTGCACCTGTTAATAGGTAGTTTGGCCCACTCTTCCTGAGCCAGCTGCTCCAGCTGTCTCAGGTTTGATGGGTGCCTTCTCCAGACTGCAAGTTTCAGCTTTTTCCATATATGTTCAATGGATTCAGATCAGGACTCATAGAAGGCCACTTCAGAACAGTCCAATGTTTTGTTCTTATCCATTCTTGGGTGCTGTTAGCTGTGTGTTTTGGGTCATTATCCTGTTGGAGGACCCATGACCTGCGACTGAGACCGAGCTTTCTGACACTGGGCAGTACATTTCGCTCCAGAAAGCTTTGATAGTCTTGAGATTTCATTGTGCCCTGAACAGATTCAAGACACCCTGTGCCAGGCCATTTTAGAATATCTTTGTAGAATGAGCAATAATCCATCTCTTTTCACAGCTTCTTTGCTTTATTCTATGACATACCAAAGGCATGAAAGTATACATGATGCAATAGCTTTTAATTTCATCACTTTTCAGGAGGAGTGAAGCATTATTTCAATGAGCTGTAAGGGTACCAACAAATTTGAGCACATCTGTATGTGCACAAAATCCTGAAAACTTTCCAGAACTAATGTTGCACCAGCCCAAAGCGATAACTATGATCAAAAAGAGTGAAACATACATTATATTATACCCTGTTTGTTGTTGAAGAACCATTGAACTTAAAAATGAATAACTCACCTTGGATAAAAGCATCAGTCAAATAAATAACAGCAGCAATGTTGGTTGTTTGGTGGAGTCAACAATACATTGACAGACTACATCAGTGAGGCCAGCAGAGTCAGAAGAAAATGGCCTGCCTTGAAAACTAGATGTCGCATTCTCCCTAGTGAGTACTGGGGGGAGTACTGGGTCTTCAGCGGCTGGCATTGCATGCTGACAAGTAAACCTCTATGATTTATTTGGGTCTGCGATCATCGACCTAAAGGGGCTTCAAGCACCAAATTAGAGACTTATGCCTGTGCTAAACTTCCCCCTGTCACAAAATGTGGAGAGCACCTAATAACATCATTAGGTGAAATTATTTCCTGTACAGGGCCTTTAACTGCCAGAGCCCTGAGGGTGTGTGACAGTTCTTTGTTGCTGAGACAAGTGGAGACTCTTTAGGGAACAGATTGCCAAAGTCAAGACATCTAATTATAGAGCGATGATAGAGAGATGCTCACCAATTAAAGGCACCGTCTAAAGAGTCGTTTGATAGAAAATAAGCCCTGCCCCAAGGAAAGTGAAAGGCATCTGTTATGGAGGATTAATTAACACTTAATTATTATTAAATTTGCCTTCAACTTTTCCACTCCCCCTAGACGCCATGAGAAAGTAACAGTGAAATGAAACTGCTAAGTTCCACTCTCCACAAACATTAGCAGCAGTCTTTGCCGCTGCCAGTCAATCAAGGTGTCACCTGGCTCTGTGATTTGGGATTCCTGTGACTCGGATAAAGATGTAATTTAGTCTCCTGCACTGATGGACATTTAATAAAATCAAACAATACAAACAACTAAACCATTCTGAAATTGCTACAGCTAACTTTAATTGAATTGGCATAAATAATAACATTATTAATTCTGAGAAAATGTGTCAATACTGTCATACAGTTACATAATTACCCATATGGAAAAGTTACATATATTATACTCAGATATATAGTACATTTTCTATATGGGTGATATACTGTGAACTATATCTAGTCATGGTGCTAGTGTGCAACTGGAAGCACACTAAACAAATGGAAGATGTTACTACATGTCAACATATGAAAAGAGGCAACAGACAATACTGCTGTGTGCTACAATGCTAGTTTTACCAACTTCTATTTTACGTACTTTCAATCACGTGCTACGGTGGGGAAAGCTACAGAGATCCAGCCTGGATTACTGGAACAGGTTGTTCCTTTCCCAGCAAGGAACACCAAGTGACATAATAAACAGCTGCTCACATTTACCACATTGAAATTCTCGATTAGAATAACCTTTGAGCACTTTGAATCCTGATCTAATCTCAGCTGAGCCTGGCTGGTCCTGGGTTGAACTGGAATGGAAGAACTCAGTGGAAGAACCTTCACCAGAGATGTGCTGGGTATTTATGTCATTGACTATGGTGTCTCGAACCTGTGTTTAGAGGCTACCATTGAAGCATGCGTTCAAGAATGCATTAGTGGTCCCTGGATCTCCTCAGCCTTCTTTCATGCTGATACGTCTGTTGTGGTTCAGTAATGTTTGCCATCTGTTTGAGTATTTTTTAGAGGAGATACTGTCCAGAAACATTTCAAGTAATTGTCTTCACTAGGAAGGGCAGGGAGAAGAGCAGACAGGGGTATATATGGATTGCTTTCTGCTACATCTCAAGAAGACATTTGCTGGTGCCAGCAAGAGATTTAAGGCTCAGCCAGATATCTGTGCTTTTTGTGTGTGTGTGTGTGTGTGTAAGCGAGAGAAAGGGAATGAGACAGAGCAACAGGGAGAGAGAGCGAGATGGAGAGGAAGAGAGAGAGAGCAAGTGAGAGAGAGGGAGAAAGAGAGAGAGTAAGAGGGAGAGGAAGAGAGAGAGAGCGAGCAAGAGAGATATAATTCACATTTCTTCCGCCGTGTGGCGTATCGATCCACAATGCTCTGTGAATGATACCATCTTTAAAAATTCATTAGCTGCAACCAAGGTAGCTCTAGGGGGCTTGTGGCTTTCCTTGCTGGGCACATTAATCTACATTTACAAACCGAGGTGTAGTTATTCAAACTGAGAAAAATCCCTGTGACAAGGCAATGGGGCCGGCATCCATCTCCTCACCTCCACCTGTCAGGGACACGCACATACCAGCGCACACCTCTTAACATAATTTACATTTCCAGCAGAGACAGCTAAATTATTTAGAGTATGAAAAAGCTGATTTATCTTTGAATAAAGGGAATGTCTCCCCCCCACCATCCCCCACCCCAAACAAACACCACCACCTCCTCCTACTATCGCTTTCCTCACTGCCTTGTCAGGATTCCAGAGCTTTTAAACTGAGCCATGATCAAAGTCCTCATGACACTGGAGTAAGAAAAGCACAGGCACAGATTGTGTGCCAAAGCTTTGCTGAACAGCTTTTAGGCCAAAGAGATGGGTAGATGCATAGGGGTAAGGAGAGGGAGGGTTTTTTATCATTCTGCCCCCACCTGCCCAGAGGTCAAGATTTTCAATTCAACAAACTTTTGATTGTTGATTCCAAAATCAGCACTGCCATATTGTGCCTTTAAACAGGGTGCCCTGTGTTTTCTGCCTTCACTTCTCTACCTGCCACATCTGTTATCAGCCATGATTAGCCAACTTTGTTAAGTATCTGATAGAAGTGCTGTACATTAGGAGTGAAAGAAGCAGAACTATTTTTGCTATGCAGTTTCAGCCACCGGTTTTCCCATTTGTGTCACATCTGATAAAACTTTAACGTTGTTATGTGTTCATATGTTCTAATTTCTTAGATCAACCAAAGTTCTGTTATAAGCACCTCAATTGGATGCCTATTGCTCCAATGCATCATCACAATTCAAAACCCATGGAGTGAAAAATGGCAATAAGACTCTCTTATGTTTAAAATGAAGAAAATGCATTAACCTAACACCACTATAGTTCAAAGTAAGGCAGGTACATCAACTACAAATAACATGGAAGGGGCCTGTTTATACAACATTGTTATTTTGTAGATTTGTAAATAAATACATACAAGTGTCTTACATGTAGAATACAACAGAATAGAATTCTACATACAGACCACAGACATTCCTCAAGCAGACTGCAGAAACAGATAGCTAGACAGGCAGTCTGCTTCAGTTCAGATTTCAGTACATTTACAAGGACAGAACATTCCTTGGCAGTGCCAGCTAATGAGAGATCTGAACACGAAATCTCTACATACTGGAAACAAGTTATCTGGAACCTAAGAGTTGCATTGTATAATTGCTAACTATACCTGCATTTCCTGGGACTTCAGATGAGAAGCTGCTCCGAAGACCTCCTAGCTGTGCTGCTTGTGCACCAATGAAAGGGGAGAAAATCACACAAAGACAGACCTATAGGATTGGCTGCCAAAAAATGGAAAGGCAAACAACAAACGAAGCAGGGAGGCATACAAAAGTGTTTACCTTCTACGTTTCATAAGAAAAATATACCACAGAAATGTAGATCCTACTCTGCTTCAGTGTTGATCCCAGAACAGGAACATGTGCTTATGAGTGGCATCAATTCTGACAGCTTCTGACATATCTGCTCTACTGGGGATTAGGTGTACGTTGACCTTTTGTGTCAAAGAAGCCAGGGAGCGCATTGTAATGTATTGCAGCGACCGTAACAATTGTGGGTGGTGGGGGGGTTCCACTTCACAGGCTCATGTTTCATGTACCAGCAGAGGCAGAAGTGGTATTGTATAACACAAAATGACTCCGAAGGACTGCCAGGACTGTCTATGGGCTTGGTCTGTGCATCTCACCTCTGTTCATGCATCATAGTCATACATCTTACTGACATTTCAATAAAGAGGTCTCAAATGAAATGTAAGGCATTGATTGAAAAATAAAGTGAGTGCAGCTGTAACAGGCCTTATTTTCTTAACAAGCTTACTGTGGTGTTGCCAATCCCTTAGACTTGGAAGAGCATTGAAACCTCACCGTGGGAGAGGACTGGTTTATCACTCTGGAGATCTGAGGTTTTTGACACTGCCCATCAAAGAAAATGCCGCCTGTCTTAAATGTTATTAACCAGTACTAACTGACTAAGAAGATTTATTGATATATCCATGTTTAATGTTAAGTACTGTTTTTTGTTTGCTTAATGTCTGTAAAATACAAAATGCTCAGAGAAACTGAGAACTTTGTCAGAGTTCATTGAAAAATAAGTTGATTTCCTAAGCTAAATGAAAACGGTGTTCATTTTAGCATACAGAAAGAAGTAGGGTTTTAGAACATGTAAATTAAATAGGATTATTCATTATGTCAGGATGCTGAGTTCTGAAATACAGCTGGAGTCAACATGTCCCTTTTTGAAAGCCTTCATGGAACTACATTGATTGTTCACTGAGCCAGGAATAGCGTAGGTAAGAACAGGGCTATAAAATATGCTAATCAAATCTTTGTATCAGCCAGGTTTACTGGATGATAAAATTGCAATCCATCACATCTTCAGTTGTAATTGCACAATAACACAGAGCTTAAAGCTGTATTTTAAAATCTGCTCCAGTCTTTGAGACATGAATTGCATAATGAAACAAAATACATTCTGTTTGTTACTGCCTTGATTTCATCAGTGTGAATGTTGTTGTTTTTTATATTTATTTTATTTATTGAGCCTGAAAACTGGTTGTTAGTTACAAGTATGGCATCAGAGGTGGGAATAAACTGTGGAATTAAAAGCTAAGTCTAGTAAGCCTTTACATAAACACATGACATCTGCTAAGATTTGTTTCCCTCCTTCAAAACATATTTATGATACAATTGTGCCTCACAGTTTATGCCCGGTAACATTCTTACTAATATATGACATTGTGACAGAGGATTCAAACACAGCCATCAACAGTATATTTAACATTTTATGGGCTGTTGTGTAAAATGCCTTGCAACAATGTCTAATCCTATTTTGTGTGTGTTACTTTTATTTTATTGTTGTCCCCCTTAAATACATTAAAACCACTTTCACATTTTCCATCTCCCAACAAGTCATTAAAGTGTCAAGGAACAAAAGAAAGACAGTGGCTTATAATTGCTAATGCAGATCTCGGCAGTCATTCAAATGCACTGTCAAACATAGACGTTATTCCGAAAGATTATTATATTTCCTCTCTCTGAAAATTAAAGGCGAAATGGAATGATTCCCATCTTGATCATCCATCTTGGCACAGCACTTGT